>NC_060139.1:416988075-417630394 GCF_021461385.2 Schistocerca piceifrons | reverse complement strand
TTACCATGCCTTCCTCTCATCATATTGGTCTCAAGCTACACAAGACCGAGTAAAACATAGCATCATAATGATGAAACATTTCGAACAATCTGAATTTTCCAGTCTTGTGAAATATTTTGAAGACATGTTGCACAAGAATAAGTACCTGTCAAACCCATACAGCCCCTCAGAACACATCCGCATTCGCTTAATCAAATTACCTGAACATTTATGACATATTATTTTGGCAGGACGTTGCAAAGACAACATTGAAGCTTTTCAGGGACTCTTACAAGAATTAGAAATTGACACTGACAATCGCGGAACACGAAAACAGGAACACAATCATTACAAGTCACATCCGTCGCAATTCCCCGATGAAAGAAATAATAACTGGACATGACAAGGCTATTCTCACAACACAAATCGTGACCAAAACAGACACCACCCGTATGACAACCGTTGGCAGAGTAGTAATAATTACAGGGAAAGATCACCTCTCCACGGTAATGACTATCACAGAGACAGTCAGAGAAACAGACAATATGGGAAACAAAATAAATATTATCAGGGGAGACAGAATACCTTTAGACGCAACGGTCCAGCGCGCAGTTATGATTCAGGGAGAAATTCTCCACTACGTGACCGACAAGTAAGAAACTGTGGAATCTACCGACATGACGACAGACGACATAATCATAACGACAGACCTGAATTTTGTCAGAACTGGCGGGATTCAAACGGAGCAGGGCACTCTCGACAAGGTGAATTTGTAGAAGTTAGGTCTCCTAATCCTAATAACGACGCGCGCCAACAAAGAGACAGACAATGACTCGCACAGCAGGCAGCCGCGTGCACCAGCTCGCTCAGAGTAAAATAACATAGATGCTAACCTTGAGAAAAATTCCAGTACTCTTTACTGACATATACCACATGATGATTCCGTTGAAGCTGGAGCTCTGCATAGTAGTAAGAATAAAGGATTGCACCACATTTCACATGTAAAACCGTTTCTTGAAAGATAATCTTTGTCTTTGCCATACAACTTGTTACTTCACGTTACTAGTATGCTTTGTCAGACTTAGAATCTGTTAATATGCAACAATGTTTGAAGTTAAATATCCAGTCAAGAACCAAGAGAACTTATTTAAACAGAAATTACGAATGCATTGTTATTGTGAACTACAGTGTTATTGTGTGTGTACATTCTTGCTTGTTAGTTGCACGTTTACGTAACGACTATAAGGCTCACATACTTAGAACATTTACCAGTACTGCTAATGAGATTTTAATGCAACACTTTGGTTTACTTCAAAATACATTCTGGATTTAAAGTACTTTCTGTGAGATACCAGATGACACAGTGTTTAGTTTATGTGACAGCTACACGATTTTATCACGACGCTACTAATGAGTGACAATTTACAATGTTGTTTTTGCGGTGTATCTGTTTTATATCTGCACAGGTTTTCTGAATTCTTCTGGAAAGTAAAGCATGTTTTAGTAGTAACTTTTTTGGTATAGCTACAAGGAGACAGCCTTTTCTGTAGCACAACAATGTGTTACAGCACAGTACTTTCTTCATCACAGCAATAAGCGTTATAACTAAGATATCTATACACAAAGCATTTCACTTTTGTTTATCATGAGGTAAGTACATTGACTTCCGCAGAACTTAGCTTTCGGAGGACTATAACTACAAGACTTCCACAGAGTTATCTTACAACATGACGCACAGTTTAGCGCTACAGTACATATATTTGAGCGATTAATTTTGTACTTAAAACATTTATTTTTAAAGATATTTGAAGTACAATGATACAAAGGTTTTCCGTGATACATTTCATGCCATTGCTGTAATCTGTAACACCTGAGGGTATAATTACATTAATCCTCAGGGGAGTACACTCTTACTTTGTGTACCATGTGTTTGGCAAGCACAAAGAGCCCTAGCTAATATGGTATTTGCTTATACAACTTTACACATCGGTACCATATTTCTCTAACACACAAATTACACAGCTATCTGATCATTTAACTGAGAGATAAACATTTTTTTACTACATCAGTGACACATGTTTACGCAATTAGAGAGTTGGATTACTTAACACTTACGAAGTTGTATTTTGTCTGTACTTTGTGAACTGTTCATATTTTTTCGGAACCATTGTGATACTATGAGAGCGTTGAATGATGTATTTGGTAAGGGAGCATGATTTTAAAGTACGTTTGAGTTAGATGACACTATTGAAATGAGCAGAGAATATTTTTTTAGGGTTTGAAATTGTTGGAGGAAGCTACGACGTTTTTGAGATTTGACTGAGGTGTTATGATGTTATTATTATGATGACTATGTGTATTATGCTGTTGAGATATGTTTATGATCAATAAGATGATGCTACTGTGTATGAGAAATTTGATTATGCTCCATATTTATTATGATGAAATATTGAAGAAGTGTCGACAAATACGTATATGAATAATGAGTAGTGTTTAGGGACTCTGATTTGTGGAAAAGGATGTTGGAAACCAAGAATCATACTTTAAGAGTTATGAAATGTGTGTAAATGCGCAAATATATCACAATGCCGACGAAAACTTTTTGAACACTGTTATATTCATAGGATTTTGTTTCTACACATATGCAACGCAAATTCTCGACCTGTGAAATTATTTATATGAGACTGTCACTGTAGTGCAAACTGGTGTCGTAAATATTTCGGTAAGAAAGATAAGTGACCACCTGTACGTAATGCATCGTGGGCACCCAGCTGCGTGACAGACGCCTGGAAAAAAGTCATTAGTGTGTGCATTTCAGAGGCACAGGTGGAGAAGAAAAAAAAAAGAGGCCATTATCCTCGCTATTGACATTCCTTTGTAGAAAGCATCGTAAATACGACACCCTCAAACTTGAAAACATGATTACACTGTAGAGTTCTTAATTTATGATATTTACTGAAATGAAATGATGAGAAACATTTCATGTCTTTTGTCTTGCTAGTTGAAAGATTGTTTACTGCATTATGAAATGCCATATGGCTAGTGAATGACGTTTCACGCCTTGCTTTGCCTATTTTGTTTAATATCTAGTTCCTAGCTGCACTGTAGCATTGGTTAAAATAAAATTTTATAGATGTACTAATATAAATATTTTATGCCTACAGATCCAGTAAAAAATAACTTTATGATGGATGTACTCCAAAAAAATGAGGGAGCACAAAAAGACATTTCCACTTCACAGGAATTGCATACATAATTTTTATCAGAGACTTGGTAACTTGTCTGCTAGAGCAAGTTACAGTGATGCATCACTCTAGTGTTAAGATGTGACATAGGTATTAAACATGGCCATTTTTACTGTAATATTTTTTCTGCTTGAGCTATGTCATGTTTAGATGTAAGTTACTGCGTTTTCTGCTGCTCTTTGCCAGGCATAATGTTACTGAATTTAACTTTGTATTACTCTGTTATGCCAGTTTTACTACTGATTTACTTTTGTTGTTTGCTGCACATTGCCTTATATTAGTTGTAATATTGCAATTGCTTTGCTAATTTCTATAATGCTGCTTGCTTCGCCATTTTCCATTTTTTTGTCATTGCTATTTGTATTAATTGTTTTGTGCTACTGCACTGCTTCGTCCCTTAGTTTATGCATCTGGGCTCTGTAGATTTAAGTTAGCTTAAGAAGGGGTAGACTGTATAAGAAACTGACTATGGACAATATGGAAAGAATGCATTGAGAAGTTATATAAAAAAGATTTATGCCAAAATGAGTATTGTACACTGAGAAATAATTATTTTGAAAGAAATATGAATAGAATACAGAAAGCAGGTATAGATAGGACTTTTTGGGAATAATGATGAATGAAGGGAGATCTTCAAGAAGTAAAGAAAGTTTCGTTTGCAAAATACTGCAGTAAAACAAACCCTGTCTTTTCCTTTTGTATTATGCCGCTAAATGTTTGTGTACCCTTGTGTATTTGTGTTCATCCTGTCTTTATGTGTTTATCTGATACGATTTATGTTGTAGAATTTATCTAATACTCAGCTACATTCACTGTGATGAGGAATACTGTTATCTTCAAATATAATTTGGATTAATAATATGTTATTTACTTTGTAAAGATGTTGAGACATTATTTATCTGTTCTGTTTTGTTGCTCATGTGTGAAGTTGATGTTTCAAAAGTTATTCTGATCTTTTATGTAGGTACTTATAATTCCTGTAACACTGATGTATATGTTATTTCGATTCTTTTGTAAAGCCTGTATTACTCCAAATGTTATCTGTATTATTATGCTTTAATGATGTTTTCTGTATCTTTGTAATTGTATTCTCATGTTCTAAAATTGTAATTTTCACCAGTTCATCATATTATTAACTTGTAAGTTACATTTCACTGCACACGTTTCTGTTGGTCGTAGTATATGCACAATATGTGAAAAAAAGGAGGACTGTTAGTGTTTGCACGTGTGTTAATAATTCAGCAAGGGACTGGATAACAGCATTGCTGGTTCTAAGGATATGCCAAAAAGCTTTGTGAGTACACAAGTGGTGGTTTATGGACTTGCTATATTGTCCGCAAGACTCTTCGATGGTGATTGTGCAACTGCACAGTTGCAACAGATGGCTGCTGGCCGTCTCTACAAGGACTACAGTCGGTCTGCTCCTTTGATGACCCACCAGTACCATTATTTCTACAAGGACTGCAGTGGGTCTGCACCTTTGATGACCCACCAATACCATTATTTCTACAAGCACTGCAGGGGGTCTGCACCTCTGGTGGCGCACCAATACCATAATCTCTACCAGGACTACAGTGGGTCTACTCTGTGATGACCTACCTACTAATATTCTTCAAAACTTCGATTGCTGTGGGTTTTCCCTGTTGTGGCCCATTACCTGTCTGCATGTCGAGAGTCAGCACCGTCTTTCCGTTGGAAGGACAACACTACTTCTTCAAGACTTGCATGGAAATCCACTACTTCCGTGTGCATTGTCTTTTACTGCTCAGACTTTGAGAAAAGAAACGGCAGTTTTACTGTGATGAATGATCAGAACTATCTTTATGGACTGTAAAAAAATTTTAGCATTTGACCAACTTAGTAACAGTAAGTGTGTGCATTTGATTTCTTTGTTACTGTAATTGTAAAAAATTTTGTAGCAAATATGTATTGGCCAGTGCCCAAAAAAATTTGTAAAATTTTTTTGGGGAGCATGGGGGCTATGTAGGTAGGCTGTTTAGGTTTTCTTATTGGTAACGCCACGTAGCGCTCTGTATGAGAATCACTGGCTGTGCTGTGTGCAGTCTGTGGCTAGTGTGCATTGTTGTCTGCCATTGTGGTGTTGGGCAGCTGGATGTTAACAGCGCGTAGCGTTGCGCAGTTGGAGGTGAGCCGCCAGCAGTGGTGGATGTGGGGAGAGAAATGGCGGAGTTTTGAAATTTGTATGACTGGCTGTCATGAACTGCTATATATATTATGACCTTTGAACACTATTAAGGTAAATACATTGTTTCTTCTCTATCAAAATCTTTCGTTTGCTAACTATGCCTATCAGTAGTTAGTGCCTTCCGTAGTTTGAATCTTTTATTTAGCTGGCAGTAGTGGCACTCGCTATATTGCAGTAGTTCTAGTAACCAAGATTTTTGTGAGGTAAGTGATTTGTGAAACGTATAGGTAAATGTTAGTCAGGGCCATTCTTTTGTAGGGATTTTTGAAAGTTAGACTGCGTTGCGCTAAAAAAAAAAAAATATTGTGTGTCACTTTAAGCACAGTCATGTATAATTGTTCATAAGACGACGTTTAGGGGACGTTTCAACTGTTACGGGAAGCACATATCTCGATATACTTGAGATATATCTTTTTTCACCGTTACAGACCGATTCGAAGGACTTCATTTACCAACAGCACACTGGCATCTGGAAGTGGGGAAATTTTTAATTCATAGGATTACTGAACGATGGATCCGTCGCACTGGACCAAATGATTCAGCCTTGCATTACTGGTCTAAAAGGTCAGCGGACTTGACAGTGATTATTTCTTGTGGGTTTTTTTAAAGACTCTTGTCTGTGTGCCTCCACTACCAGCAACAGTGAGTGAACTGAGACATCGCGTAACAGCAGCTCTGGTAGCTGTAACTCAAGACATGCTCGCTGCAGTGTGGGAAGAATTTGAATACGTCACTGACATATGCCGTGCATCTCAAGGGGGAGGGGCTAATGAACACCTGTGAAGAGCTAAGAAAAAAAAACAAACCTTTTTGAGGTTCCTGTTCATCAAAAAACAAAATTCATTGTACATGTTTATTAGTTTCAGAAATACAGACGTGCCAAATCGGACTGTTCTTTTTGATACAACCTATATTTTCAATGGTCGGCCGGTGTGGCAGTATGGTTCTAGGCGCTTCAGTCTGGAACCGCATGACCGCTACGGTCGCAGGTTCGAATTTTGCCTCGGGCATGGATGTGTGTGCTGTCCTTAGGTTAGTTAGGTTGAAGTAGTTCTAAGTTCTAGGGGACTGATGACCACTGATGTTAAGTCCCATAGTGCTCAGAGCCACTTGAACCATTTATATTTTCAACTCGGCGAGAAAAACAGTTCCATGTAACTGGAGAGTTGTTCAGTTTGTTGTCGTGCTGCAGCAGCGTCGGCTTAGATGTTTAACTCGTCCCCGGTTCGAGTTTTTACTGGTGTGACAGCACGATTTCCAGACAGGTTCACCGCGCCGTGTGCTGCTAACCTTTAGCCAGTGCTGCGCCACTGTCCTGTTCGGTACCGCAGCTGCTGTGACTACGTTGTCCTCGCTGCGCGGGATTAGAAGTGGAGTCATTCGGCTGAGCGGCCCACAACAGCTGCCGGATTAGACGCTAAGCTCTCACCACGCACTCCGACGACGGGCGGATGCAGACGCGCTGCACAGCGTACACAATACGTTACGTCTGTCCACCTGTGTGTACTGTTGCTCTGATAGTTGCCGAAATAATAGAGACCTCAACAAACATGTTTCAACGTGGTGTGTGAATGGATTCGGCCAGTCGCAAAATGAAAGTGTATAGTCAGTGACTGCTGTTCTTCATCAAGGTGAATCAGGGAGCTAGTGATCTTCAATGTTATTAGCTCTAAAAGACCATATCCGATAATTTACACGCTGTATGAAAGGGCGTTTCGGAGAGGTGTTAGTTCAGCTACAGGTTTTCGAAGTGACACGTAAACATAACTTGAATCACGAATCACTCGTTCCAACCAGGGGAAGTAGCGCCCTAGTTGGAAGGAAAGGACTGATGACCATAGATGTTAAGTCCCATAGCGCTCAGAACCATTTGGAAGGAAAGTGCAAAAAAATAAGGTTCACCGTGCTTAGTTAGCAGGGAATACATAAGGAATAAAGAAGAGAATGGAGAAGTAAAATGGTTCAACGAGGAGTGCCAGAAGGCTACAGAAAAATGAAGGAAAATCAGGGAGAAGTGGCTGGCTGACAGAGAGAATGAGCAGTAAATGGAACATTTTTTCAAGATCGGGAGACGAAGTGAATCCTGAGGACAGAGAAGAGAATGTATCTAACAAGTTTATTAAAACAAGTTGAAGTGGAGAGCCACAACAAGAATTCAAGGCAATTTTTCCATTGCGTCAAAAATTGGAAATGTAATTTCTGGGCCCAACCTCTTTCATTAGAGATAAGAATGGCAATTTGATAATCAAGAAGGAGAGAGTTGTAGAAAGATGAATGAAATGATACCTTGACACACCACAGAGGAAAGGGAACATGAAGAGTGGGATGTGGCTGAAGAAGATGTGAAGATTGCAATCAAAAGTCTCATAAACAACAAAGCCCCAAGCGGAGAATTAATCAGACAGGGAGGTGAGGGCTGGTACTTTGGCATGTGCAAACTGACCCAGTTGATGTGGAAGAATGGCATTTCCAGGAGAATAGAAATTGACCTTAATATGCCAGATGTACAAGAAGAGAAGTAAAATGGACCGTGGTAATTACGGAGTTACCAGCTTGATGAACGTAATTTATAAGGTACTGTTTATCATTAACCTCATAAAAATACAACAATTCATAGAGAACAACTTGCAGTAATACCAAGTTGGCTTTCCAAAAAACCGAACGACAAGAGATCATATTTTCATTTAAGGTAATTGTTTGAGGAGCAGTGTTTGTCAAATTTCTACGTCCTTACGATAGCATCCACAGCAATAGCCTATAAAATGCACTGCCTGACTTCAGAATCGATGACAGGCTAGTGAGAATGGTGCAGACTTGTATGGATGGGTTTAGGGTAGAAGTTAATTTCAGAGAGGTCACTTCAGAAACTTTTGAGATTGAGGCAGGTCTAATGCAATGGCATATTTTCTGTTCAGTGTCATCTTAGAGAATATAGTAAGGGAAAGTAAGCAACCGGATTGGGCTGCGATACTGATGGCTGGTAGTTTGTATGGTCTCGCATATGCAGATAATGTAGTACGATTAAATGAATAATACCGTGAGTGGAAAGAAATGTACTACAAAAATATAGACTCAGAAAGTTGGTCTAAATGCGGATCAAGACACAACGGAATTCGTGCAAGTAGGGAGAAGGCAAGAGCAAGAAGAATTTCGTGTCATTGAGGACATAAGGTTCAAGAGAGTTTGGCATTTCAAATGCTTAGGATCTTGGCTTACCACTTAAAATGACATAGAAATGGGCATCAAGGAAAGAATAGTCTTGGGAATTAAATGCGTGTATTCCTTCAGGGAGACGCTAAGCTCAAAATCAATATCAGCGAACACTAAGATGAGAATCTATAATACAGTGATCAGAAGCTGCGAACGGTCAAAATCCTGGAGCATGACTAAAGGAGTAAAGGAAAGACTATTGTTATTTTGAAAGAAGAGTAATGAGGGAGACATAGAAACCGATCTTGGATAAAGGAGAAAAGAGGTGGAGGAAGAACGAGAATATCTTTTGCTTCATGCAACAGCCAACAACTCTACAGAAGCTGAAGAGCAAAAGAACCCAGTGGGCAGCCATGTAGCCCCTACACCAGAAACAAGAAAGGTGAAGAAGGCCCTTGAGGGAAAAGCAAACACAAGACACCCCATACGACGAGTAAGGCAGCGCTGAATGGATAATCTGGTAAAAGACGTGGCACTCCTGGGGACTGAAGACCCCTGGAGGAACCGAGCACAAAACTGGGAAGAATGGACGCAGTTTGTGGAAGCAGCGAGTGGTCTGCAGGACCTGTTATCGCTGAGTATGTCACATGGTTTTTCCACGTAATCCATGGCCTTACTTCACCTTTGCACTGTAGTAATGGAACCTGCGAACACCATACGCTCGTTGTTCGCTCCACCAGTGCTAGCTCTGATTTGGTAAGTTCCTTTGGACATCTCAGATGCATAGACTCTAGCTGATTCTGACTGGAGGATCAGCTATTAGCCGTCATATCTTTGTTACTTTCTGGTAGTCGTCTTACATTTTATTAGATGATCATAGTACCACGCCCGCTCTTAAAGGTGATCAGAGTTTGTCAGAGGGTCGATGATGATCGACAGGTACAGCTCGTACTAGACAACTAATTCAGAACAGACTCTCAGAGATACTCCTTTGGTTCTGACTTCACCTGTGTCTTTCTAGGTGTTCGATCTTTCCCAACGCTGCTGTATGCAACGCCCCTTGATACCGATCGTTGGGAAACCGCTTTTTACCAACTGTTCTAATTAAATTATGACACTGACACCTGCAAAGGGAGGGAAAAGAAGCGTCAGAGTGTAACGTCCCGGCGAAGACAAAATAATGAGAGGCATGAAGCAGGTTTGAGTAATTAATTTTGGGAAAGGAAACCCGCAGTGTCTTTTTAAGAAGAACCATCAGAAGAACTATCATACGATTCGTCTTAATCGATGCAAGGAATCCACGGCAAAACTTGGAGCGGGATTTCCGGACGAGTACTTCAACCTCACTCCTCCTGATCGCCAGTCTAGGGCCTTAATCACTTTATAGCCACTGTCAGTGAATGCGGAAACATCCGATCGATAATTCCTGTTTTTTATCACCATCTCTGTGGTGCAACAATCTCCCAGTTTACAAGTAAACTGGGCTAAAAACGAAAACCAGAACCACGATATCAACTTCGGGACGTTTTAACCTATTAATCATCACTGTACAAATCAGTGTGCCATTTTGCTGCTCACAGGTTTATATCAAAATTTGGCAACGTGTATCATTTCTCTTACGCAGTCCTGCATTACGCATTAAATTTTTCGCACACAAACATCGATTATAAGCACAATTTTCCTTTAAGCCTATGGGAAGTTCACGGATTTTATTATTAGCGTTACAATCTACGTTCATTAGCTCTAAAGGCTCAGTACAGACTATATTTGTTTAATTTCAGTCAATGATTACATGCAAATTGTCATCAGAGTACTAATTTAACTTATATCGTCAATCTTCAGAAGATTGTCATTATGGACCGACTAAAATTAAAGAAAGGAACTCAATATGAGCGCAGTAAGCTTCGAATCATTGGAGCACATCATCGTAGAAGTGGTCTGTTGTACAGGCACACTGACTGACAACAATGCATTATATAAAAACGGGTTCGGAACTGGCCGTCGTTTAGTTCTGAATCTGCAATGTTTTTCCCGTTCGTTGAGTTACGTTAATAGCATCGATACTGTTTTACCCCACTCTCCTGTGTGACTCATGGAGTACGTCTAAAAATTAACACTTACAACAAATTATTTGTTTCTTTTTTAATGAAGGGAGACAAATTAGCTGTCTGCGAGTGATATAAGTCGTTTGTTTCAAATATAAATGTAGGAAGACGGAGAAAAAATTAAAGCATTCAAAATCTTTAATGTGATGTGGACCCGAGCATAAAAATAGAAAATTATGTCGAAATAATAACTGTCAGCACGCACAATATTTTACATTATAATGGGTCTGTCTAGTATGTTTTGAACGCAGTCACCGTTGATCATGTGTAACTAACTCCAAATGTCGATTACTCGTTTTCGTTATGGATATCAAACATTTTATTTGTGTGAGTACGACACGCAACTCGGTGGTAAATGTAAATGTCGTGTGACTAGGGCCTCCCGTTCGCCGGGTGCAAGTCTTTCGATTTGACGGCACTTCGGCGACTTGCGCGTCGATGGGGATGAAATGATGATGATTAGGACAACACAACACCCAGTCCCTGAGCGGAGATCTCTGACCCAGCCGGGAATCGAACCCGGACCCTTAGGATTGGCCTTTTTTCGAGCTGACCACTCAGCTACCGGGGGCGGACAAATTTGGTGGTAATACGCGTATACCGTTAAGTGTAGAGATATTCCACACTGCTTTGCGGAGCATTAAATGCGTCTCACAAATGGGCGCTTATATACTTTGAGTACCGTTGTTTGATAATGGTTCAAACGGCTCTGAGCAGTATGAGACTCAACATCTGAGGTCATCAGTCCCATAGAACTTAGAACTACTTGAACCTAACTAACTTACGGACATCACACACATCCATGTCCGAGGTAGGATTCAAACCTGCGACCGGAGCGGTCACGCGGTTCCAGACTGAAGCGCCTAGAACCGCTCGGCCACACTGGCCGGCCTGTTTGATAATGTCCAAGCAGATAAAATCAGCTAATTGGAAATAATAAAGCTTTTTGTTCCAAATATGAATTCAGTCTAATGCAATAAGATAATACAGTTAAAGGTCTATCACATATGTTTCGTTCACTAAATACCTACATCCCAAACGGTAAATATTCCCTGACGCTATGAAACTGCTTATCTATCATCATATGACTGACGACAGGCTTATAACTCTGTATACAGTTGCGACTGAATTTTTCACAGGATTAAAATACTGGTGGAAGTTTCTTGTTTGTTTCTCCTCTAGACTAACCGTCGTTGCACTAGATCTAGAAGGATAAGGGTGAGAGGAAGCTGCGTAAAATCAGTGTCCACAAGATGAGGGATTTTAACTGGGCTGGTACTGGGTTCAGTTATAATTGCCAACAAACGACATACGAAAAAAATTTATTCATTTTACCCCAATAGGAAAGGGTTCCCTAATGAAAAATCACTGTAAACTCATTGGTAGGAGGCTATCATGAGAACGAAGAAGATGTTGTCCGGGCAGACACAGCCTGGATACAGCATTCTGAAGACCGCTTCAGTTTTAAGTGCTTTATTTATAAGCAAGACCGGTTTCGCAGCATTTTGACTGCATCACCAGGTGCAATAATAACAAGCCATTTAATGATCGAAAGAAGGTAATGGGACGACCCAGCGTCCATAGTCAGAAAATTTCTCTCTATGAACGCTGGATCAACATGACCTGATATTATTACACCGATTGAGGCAACTAAAATGCTGCGAAATCGGTCGTTCTTGTAAGTAAAGTACTTACAGCTGAAGCACCCTTATCATCAAAATTAAATATCCTAAGAAAGTTTAGAGATATGGCGATAACGAATGTGGCGTCCACAAATCATTAACTTGACACTAACATGAACAGCTGTGAGGTAAAGCTTTACGTACGTACAAAGAATTCTTTCGCATTTTCTGAAGTTCATGGTTCTACAGTTTGTAAAATTCAAAGAAAGTCGTCGGTCTTTGTATTAATTTGAAATATTATCAAGATATGAGTTGATATTCTTTAAGTTTTTTCAGATAGTACTTAAGCCACTCATATTATAAAAATGTGTGTGTGTGTGTGTGTGTGTGTGTGTGTGTGTGTGTGTGTGTGTAAGCTCCAGGCAAGTAGCCTACCACCGCACTGTAAGCTAAAGTACGATTTTTTGTATCCTGCATGACAACTGCTACTATTTCTATCACCTGCAATTCCATGGAGGCCACTTTGAACATCTGTTGGGACGTGGACACAATGCAGCTCTGTACTGTGTTCCCAGACAATTTGTTGTCATTGCACGTACACCACCCTCTTCCGGACACATGTTCACTCGACCTTTTGTTCCTTTTCCAGTCAGGAATCCGTCCCTGCAGTTTGTCGGTTTCATTAATGTTCACCCTGTATAACGTTGCACGACGCTTATGTCAAGAGATACGACGACATACATCTACATCTACATCTACATTGATACTCCGCAAGCCACCCAACGGTGTGTGGCGGAGGGCACTTTACGTGCCACTGTCATTGCCTCCCTTTCCTGTTCCAGTCGCGTATGGTTCGCGGGAAGAACGACTGTCTGAAAGCCTCCGTGCGCGCTCTAATCTCTCTAATTTTACATTCGTGATCTCCTCGGGAAGTATAAGTAGGGGGAAGCAATATATTCGATACCTCATCCAGAAACGCACCCTCTCGAAACCTGGCGAGCAAGCTACACCGCGATGCAGAGCGCCTCTCTTGCAGAGTCTGCCACTTGAGTTTATTAAACATCTCCGTAACGCTATCACGGTTACCAAATAACCCAGTGACGAAACGCGCCGCTCTTCTTTGGATCTTCTCTATCTCCTCCGTCAACCCGACCTGGTACGGATCCCACACTGATGAGCAATACTCAAGTATAGGTCGAACGAGTGTTTTGTAAGCCACCTCCTTTGTTGATGGACTACATTTTCTAAGCACTCTCCCAATGAATCTCAACCTGGTACCCGCCTTACCAACAATTAGTTTTATATGATCATTCCACTTCAAATCGTTCCGTACGCATACTCCCAGATATTTTACAGAAGTAACTGCTACCAGTGTTTGTTCCGCTATCATATAATCATACAATAAAGGATCCTTCTTTCTATGTATTCGCAATACATTACATTTGTCTATGTTAAGGGTCAGTTGCCACTCCCTGCACCAAGTGCCTATCCGCTGCAGATCTTCCTGCATTTCGCTACAATTTTCTAATGCAGCAACTTCTCTGTATACTACAGCATCATCCGCGAAAAGCCGCATGGAACTTCCGACACTATCTACTAAGTCATTTATATATATTGTGAAAAGCAATGGTCCCATAACACTCCCCTGTGGGACGCCAGAGGTTACTTTAACGTCTGTAGACGTCTCTCCATTGATAACAACATGCTGTGTTCTGTTTGCTAAAAACTCTTCAATTCAGCCACACAGCTGGTCTGATATTCCGTAGGCTCTTACTTTGTTTATCAGGCGACAGTGCGGAACTGTATCGAACGCCTTCCGGAAGTCAAGAAAAATAGCATCTACCTGGGAGCCTGTATCTAATATTTTCTCATGAACAAATAAGGCGAGTTGGGTCTCACACGATCGCTGTTTCCGGAATCCATGTTGATTCCCACATAGTAGATTCTGGGTTTCCAGAAATGACATGATACGCGAGCAAAAAACATGTTCTAAAATTCTACAAGAGATCGACGTAAGAGATATAGGTCTATAGTTTTGCGCATCTGCTCGACGACCCTTCTTGAAGACTGGGACTATCTGTGCTCTTTTCCAATCATTTGGAACCCTCCGTTCCTCTAGAGACTTGCGGTACACGGCTGTTAGAAGGGGGGCAAGTTCTTTCGCGTACTCTGTGTAGAATCGAACTGGTATCCCGTCAGGTCCAGTGGACTTTCCTCTATTGAGTGATTCCAGTTGCTTTTCTATTCCTTGGACACTTATTTCGATGTCAGCCATTTTTTCGTTTGTGCGAGGATTTAGAGAAGGAACTGCAGTGCGGTCTTCCTCTGTGAAACAGCTTTGGAAAAAGGTGTTTAGTATTTCAGCTTTACGCGTGTCATCCTCTGTTTCAATGCCATCATCATCCCGTAGTGTCTGGATATGCTGTTTCGAGCCACTTACTGATTTAACGTAAGACCAGAACTTCCTAGGATTTTCTGTCAAGTCGGTACATAGAATTTTACTTTCGAATTCAATGAACGCTTCACGCATAGCCCTCCTTACGCTAACTTTGACATCGTTTAGCTTCAGTTTGTCTGAGAGGTTTTGGCTGCGTTTAAACTTGGAGTGGAGCTCTCTTTGCTTTCGCAGTAGTT
Source organism: Schistocerca piceifrons (assembly GCF_021461385.2). Taxonomy (NCBI): domain Eukaryota; kingdom Metazoa; phylum Arthropoda; class Insecta; order Orthoptera; family Acrididae; genus Schistocerca; species Schistocerca piceifrons. Next base: position 417,615,453 of record NC_060139.1, on the reverse strand, counting down.
TCCTAACTTTGTTGTTGTACCACGGTGGGTTTTTCCCGTCCCTCACAGTTTTACTCGGCACGTACCTGTCTAAAACGCATTTTACGATTGCCTTGAACTTTTTCCATAAACACTCAACATTGTCAGTGTCGGAACAGAAATTTTCGTTTTGATCTGTTAGGTAGTCTGAAATCTGCCTTCTATTACTCTTGCTAAACAGATAAACCTTCCTCCCTTTTTTTATATTCCTATTAACTTCCATATTCAGGGATGCTGCAACGGCCTTATGATCACTGATTCCCTGTTCTGTACATACAGATTCGAAAAGTTCGGGTCTGTTTGTTATCAGTAGGTCCAAGATGTTATCTCCACGAGTCGGTTCTCTGTTTAATTGCTCGAGGTAATTTTCGGATAGTGCACTCAGTATAATGTCACTCGATGCTCTGTCCCTACCACCCGTCCTAAACATCTGAGTGTCCCAGTCTATATCTGGTAAATTGAAATCTCCACCTAAGACTATAACATGCTGAGAAAATTTATGTGAAATGTATTCCAAATTTTCTCTCAGTTGTTCTGCCACTAATGCTGCTGAGTCGGGAGGTCGGTAAAAGGAGCCAATTATTAACCTAGTTCGGTTGTTTAGTGTAACCTCCACCCATAATAATTCACAGGAACATAAACAACGAGATGTGTGAAAAATTGCCGCATCATGCATCAAGTTTTAATTCGCTTACTCTTCACTACTAAGACACTCCTACAATCATCTTAAGGAAATCCCTGACACCTGTCAGCGCTTTTAAGAATTTTCGAATGCGAAGCGCAAACTGCTGTAGGCGAAAACACTAGACGTCCCTAAAGCTATGAAGTGGTGTTGCCATAGTGACGTTTACAAAATCAAATTGTACATATTCGAAGCAGCTGCTCTTATGCATCTATATAGCATGCGCATTTGTTTGTACGACAGATTCATAGTTTCAAAAGTGTTTTCAAGAATATATGAAAATTATACTACGCTATAAAGGCGGTTCATTCTTTTTCCAAATCTGACAGAAAATTGGCAAAATAAATATCCGGGCAATGGAGGATTTGTCAGTTAGTTATGGATACATGATCTAGAAACAGTCTTAGGTTCTTTCAATATTGTCTTTTCATTAATATACAGCCTGGACAACAAGTGTCGCAGTTGGCTCCTCTGAGGCACACCTTAAGTCACTTCTACATCCGTCGATAACTCTCCATCCAAGATAACGTGCCGTGACCTCCCTGCCAGAACTGCTCAATACAGTCGCAAAATTCGCTTGTGGCCCATACGATGTCACTTTGGATACTGAGTACAGTTACAGATTAAGTGCTTTTCGGAAGTCAAGAAATATAAATATTGCTTCCACGTAACTGATGTGTTTCGTACGATCAGCGTTTCCGAAATCTGTGCTGGTGTCTTGGAAGAGATGATTCTGTTATGGTTGAACATACAATATGTTCAAAAAAATAATACAGCTGTTGGTTGTCAATTATATTGGACGGTAGTTTTGCGGACGACGTGTTTCAGTTGTTTCTCAACGCCGCAGATAATATTTATTTCCCTCATATTTGCAACGGAGCAGTGATGAAATGAATGACACAAGACAGGGCCGGGCGATGTGCCCAAGCGGTTCTAGGCGCTTCAGTCCACAACCGCGCTGCTACTACTGTCGCAAGTTCGAATCCTGCCTCGGGCATAGATGTGTGTGATGTCTTTAGGTTCGTGAGGTAGAAGTAGCTTTAAGTCTAGGCGACTGATGACCTCCCACAGTGCTTAGAGCCATTTGAAGCATTTTTTGAACACAATACAGGAAGACATCTGACAATGGAAATAATGATGAAACCCCACATGTATATAGTAAAATATATTGACTGACATAAATATGGAAGATACGTTAATGCATTTCAGGCTATTGCAGGTAGCTGCGATTTTGTTCTAAAAAATTTTACACACGTCGTAGTCGTTTCAGCAGATTGCACAGGAAGCAGTTTTGAGTTTGGGGCGCGCAGCTAGTAGGAGTCATGCTCGCAGACGTAGGGCAGCGGCGTGGAGCAGGGCACGTCGTTGAAGGCGCCGTCGCGGCTCACCGTCACGCAGTTCTCGCCCAGGTGGTGCGCGTTGTCCGGCTGGCCCGGCATCCAGCGCACGTAGCCCGTGTCCTCCAGCAGGCCGCCTGCGGGCACACAAGCGTCACTCCTAACGGCTCGCCGCACTGGCCGCGTAGTCACAATGAAAACATCTAGCGGCATGTATCCCACAGGTATCGATATTAGGTCCCAACATCTCCCCTGTTCTACTGTGTGTACAACAGGTTTGCCGATAACCTCCAGCTATCATTTAGTCGACTTGGTACCAGCTATCGGCAAAGCCAATACTCATCGGTGTAAATAAGGTCGGTATAGAACATACGAAGTGATTCATATTGACTTTTAAGAAACCCCAACTGGTGTAGATGATTATGAGACAATTGTTTTCATATAAGACAATGGGGCCACAAAATGTCGGGAAATACCATGTCTAAAATGTGGCTTCATCAGATGGCACATGCAGCGGTAGATCCTGTCGATCCTATTCTCCACCGTAGGGGCAGTGCTGCATATCGCTTCGCTAGGGTACTCTATTTCCGTTCTTTCATTATCCTATGTGACACGGTAGTAGTCGCGGTAATACAAGACTGCGATGAATCGCTTTACATTTACGGAAACAGAATTCCTTAGCGGAGCGATGTGTAGCACTAGCCCCTTTCCATCGACAAATCCAACCGCTCCAAATGCGTCCGGTTACGTCATTCGGTGACGTCACACGTTCAACGTTTGTCATCCAGTTTTGGGGTATTTCCCGACATTTGCGAAGCCCCCAGGGTCTTATCTTAAATTACTTGTCCCAGCGCCGTCTATGCCACTTCGGGGGTTTTTAAACGTTAATAAGAATCACCCTTTATGGTGAAAGCTTAGTCCGACTAAAACCCAAACTGCCCAGGACGGTTATTCTAGGATCATTAGCCTGAAATTTCGAGAATCCTGGCAATCTTTAATCCTAACTGGGACAAACATGAATATCTCCCCCTCAGCAAGGAGTCTACGAGCAGAGTTGCAAAGTTTACCATAGGCTGCTGTAGACTACCATACGTAAGCGTAAACTACTGTATCTTTCATAGTAGGTTTCCTTAGTTAAGGTCGTACCCACGTTACCTTTACGTTAGGTGTGTTGCATAAGTGTCGGGCGTTACCTCATAACGATCGCTTTCTTTACTTATGCAATCAGTATATTTATAGAATACCCTAAAAATTGGAAGCGATGAACTGTCTAGAAACTGAGTGAGGATATATTAAGGGCCAGGTAACATATGGAACATTTTTGTTCTTCATTATCCTTCTGTCTGGTACTTACAAATAAACAGTATTTAGAGCAAAACAGAAACTGTCAATGTTTAATTCCGATTTTATTCGACAATTTTTGATCTGTAACATGAAACATAAGGAGGCTGTAGCAAAAATAAAGAGAAGCATACAAATTTATCGTATAGCACTGGAAATCGCGGTTTCCTAAGAAAAAAGGAAAAAAATAGCAAAACAAAAATACGGGGTGATCAAAAAGTCAGTATACATTTCAAAACTTAATAAACCACGGAATAATGTAGATAGAGAGGTAAAAATTGACACACATGCCTGGAATGACATGGTGTTTTATTAGAACCTAAAAAAAAACAACAAAGTATTGCTAGACGCGTGAATGATCTCTTGCGAGCGTCGTTTGGTGATGATCGTGTGCTCAGCCGCCACTTTCGTCATGCTTGGCCTCCCAGGTCCCCATACCTCAGTCCGTGCGATTATTGGCTTTGGGGTTACCTGAAGTCACAAGTGTATCGTGATCGCCCGACATCTCTAGGGATGCTAAAAGACAACATCCGACGGCAATGCCTCACCATAACTCCGGACATGCTTTACAGTGCTGTTCACAACATTATTCCTCCACTACAGCTATTGTTGAGGAATGATGGTGTACATATTGAGCATTTCCTGTAAAGAACGTCATCTTTGCTTTGTCTTACTTTGTTATGCTAATTATTGCTATTCTGATCAGCTGAAGCGCCATCTGTCGGACATTTTTTGAACGTTTGTATTTTTTTTTTTCTAGTAAAACCCCATGTCATTCCAAGCATGTGTGTCAATTTGTACCTGTCTATCTACATTATTCCGTGATTTATTTAGTATTGAAAGTTATACTGACTTTTTGATCACCCAGTATGTCAATCATCCCTTCAATACATCGTCAAAGTTATATAACACATGTTACTCTTATTCATAAGCAAATTTCACATTTATCAATAATAAGGTAACTCTTGTATTTGATCATGATAGAGAACCTTCTACCTAGTGCGAAATAATATATATATATATATATATATATATATATATATATATACATATATATAATGTAACCAAAGCAGTTACTTTTGGTACAAGTATAATTTGCTTGCACAAATTTTGTAGATGGTAGAACGACACACACACACACACACACACATATATATATATATATATATATATATATATATATATATATATATACACTCCTGGAAATGGAAGAAAGAACACATTGACACCGGTGTGTCAGACCCACCATACTTGCTCCGGACACTGCGAGAGGGCTATACAAGCAATGATCACACGCACGGCACAGCGGACACACCAGGAACCGCGGTGTTGGCCGTCGAATGGCGCTAGCTGCGCAACATTTGTGCACCGCCGCCGTCAGTGTCAGCCAGTTTGCCGTGGCATACGGAGTTCCATCGCAGTCTTTAACACTGGTAGCATGCCGCGACAGCGTGGACGTGAACCGTATGTGCAGTTGACGGACTTTGAGCGAGGGCGTATAGTGGGCATGCGGGGGGCCGGGTGGACGTACCGCCGAATTGCTCAACACGTGGGGCGTGAGGTCTCCACAGTACATCGATGTTGTCGCCAGTGGTCGGCGGAAGGTGCACGTGCCCGTCGACCTGGGACCGGACCGCAGCAACTCACGGATGCACGCCAAGACCGTAGGATCCTACGCAGTGCCGTAGGGGACCGCACCGCCACTTCCCAGCAAATTAGGGACACTGTTGCTCCTGGGGTATCGGCGAGGACCATTCGCAACCGTCTCCATGAAGCTGGGCTACGGTCCCGCACACCGTTAGGCCGTCTTCCGCTCACGCCCCAACATCGTGCAGCCCGCCTCGAGAGGTGTCGCGACAGGCGTGAATGGAGGAACGAATGGAGACGTGTCGTCTTCAGCGATGAGAGTCGCTTCTGCCTTGGTGCCAATGATGGTCGTATGCGTGTTTGGCGCCGTGCAGGTGAGCGCCACAATCAGGACTGCATACGACCGAGGCACACAGGGCCAACACCCGGAATCATGGTGTGGGGAGCGATCTCCTACACTGGCCGTACACCAGTGGTGATCGTCGAGGGGACACTGAATAGTGCACGGTACATCCAAACCGTCATTGAACCCATCGTTCTACCATTCCTAGACCGGCAAGGGAACTTGCTGTTCCAACAGGACAATGCACGTCCGCATGTATCCCGTGCCACCCAACGTGCTCTAGAAGGTGTAAGTCAACTACCCTGGCCAGCAAGATCTCCGGATCTGTCCCCCATTGAGCATGTTTGGGACTGGATGAAGCGTCGTCTCACGCAGTCTGCACGTCCAGCACGAACGCTGGTCCAACTGAGGCGCCAGGTGGAAATGGCATAGCAAGCCGTTCCACAGGACTACATCCAGCATCTCTACGATCGTCTCCATGGGAGAATAGCAGCCTGCATTGCTGCGAAAGGTGGATATACACTGTACTAGTATCGACATTGTGCATGCTCTGTTGCCTGTGTCTATGTGTCTGTGGTTCTGTCAGTGTGATCATGTGATGTATCTGACCCCAGGAATGTGTCAATAAAGTTTCCCCTTCCTGGGACAATGAATTCACGGTGTTCTTATTTCAATTTCCAGGAGTATATATATATATATATATATATATATATATATATATATATATATATATATATATACATATATATGCAGGCAAATTGTACTTGCATCAAAAGTAACTGCTTTGGTTACATAAAAGTACAGAAGTTGGGCGATCAACCAAATGTCGTTGCTCATAAAACTCAATTTATTGTCTCTAAGGATATAAAATACACAATGGACAGACACCCAAGAACTGCAGCTCTAATTATGGGCAAAAAAAAAAAAAAAAAAGAGAAGTCGTCGGCTCCCATTTCCTCTCTTACACAGTCATTTATGTCTCTATCCCCATCAATGCTACCAATACGACCGGTAATCCTACCACTGACTGCGTCTTTTAGGTAGTGTACCAAAAGTACCGAACCGCAGTTTTGGTAGAGGGCGACTCTGTCTAAGTGTAATAATGGATGAAAATATAAACTGTACTGATCACATATTAATAATTAGCAAGAAAGCATCAGCAACTCCTCTTACACTAAAAACACATGAAAAGGTGTTCCCTTTGTATCTTAAAATAATGGATGAAAATTTATACTAGGTTGATTATGTGACAGAAAATTTCTAAGAAGGTTTGGGTTGGGTTGTTTGGGGGACGAGACCAGACAACGAGGTTATCGGTCTCATCGGGTTAGGGAAGAAAAGGGAAGGAAGTCGGTCGTGCCCTTTCAAAGCAACCATCGCGTCATTAGCCAGGAGCGATTTTGGGAAATCACGGAAAACCTAAATCAGGATAGCCGGACGCGGGATTGAACCGTCGTCCTCCCGAATACGAGTCCAGTGTGCTAATCACTGCACCACCTCGCCCAGTTTTCCAAGAAGATATAAGCAGCCTTCTACGCTTTATAAAAAAAACGGAAAGTTCTCGCTTTGGGCCTGAAGAAAGTAAACGAGAATTAGTGCAAACACTTCCACTTCCAGTTGCCGATTACAGTGACGTCATCCCACATGGTCTTCCTCTAGATAGGTCACGGCGTTTGGAGGTGGTCATGAACTCGCATACAATGTACCACTTATTTCACCACCTTATCCACAGCTAATCGTGTTTACGTGCTAACAAGCGTCAGCTTTACTGTAGGGATGACGATTATCGCTGAGACAACCGGTTTTCTGTTATATCGTTTTTCTTCCATGCAAGTTTAACCTGCTCAGAATAATCAGTTTCTGTAATAACAGATTTACGGTTCATATTCCTATTATTTCCTGTAATAAATGCGGAAATCGAACAGAGATTCACAAATTTTCACTCCTTCAGTTTCAAGACACATAGACAAAAAATATGAAATGAAAAGGTCAATAAAACTTAGTTCGTCTATCGTTCGCTGCTTTAATCTAAAAGTAATAAGTGTTTGAATACTACAAAAAATCACTAGTATTCTCCTCTTGATTCTAAGTTACTGAAACTCTGCTTAAAAGTCATTTCGGGGACTATACCACTGTTTGACCTTGCCAATATTTAGTGCTAAAGAGTGAAAACTGAGGTTGAAGAACTTTATTTTTAGTCTTAATTTTACCGTTCTCAAGGACTATAAGCAGATAAAAGCATATTATTTAGCCACACGCAGGGATTAGGTACTTTCTATTTTTATTGTATACTATGAATGTAGTCAGTTTTTTTATTTATTACTGTTATCACAGTTTCCTTCCTCTTCTACTATTTCACAGAAATGTCAGGCATACCTTTAATCGTTCAAACCATATTAAGCATTGTACTTCATTATTACGTCACTTTGTAAAAATATTTCCAGACTAGGGCTGATCCCTTTCTGCAATACACCGGATGTCCGCCGACGACAGCGAGAAGCTACCATATAGACAAATTAGGGTTAAGTCTTACACACGGCACGTACACTATGTGATCAAAAGTATCCGGACACCCCCAGTGAAAACATTGAAGCCATCGAGCAAAGGAATACCGTTCAAAGTGTCCTCAATGGACATAAGCGAAGCCTACGTGACCATCAGCCATCGAGCCGTCGGTGTAAACCACTTCATGGCATCGGTACATATCAAGAATCGAGAGGAAGTGACAGCGGAGACTCGCGGGGTTAACTTAGTCCTTAGGGCCATGTGAAAGGTCCAGGCGAAGCCGCTGCCTAGTGTACACCATGGAGGTGCACGTGAGTGGACCTCGAGTATAGGTAGTAAAGGCAACGACTCCCGTTCGGATAGTAGGAACAGGACGCGAACGGCAATTGTAAGGCCTGACCTGGGCCGCAGATGCGGGAGATGAACAGCCGTGGGAGGGAAAAGGAGACGGTAATTCGAATGCGCAGGAGAACTACGAACGTGTGTAATGTAACTGGCGAGCAGTTGTGCACGCTTAACCTTCAATGAGGACTCTCGTCACCAGACTCGTCCTAAAAGCTACCGTCGCTAGTCTAACGCCACAGTGGTGCACTGGGTCGAGTAAACGCAATGCTGAGAGCGCCGCCGAACCATAAACCAGACTCCCATAGTCAAGGCTCTGTAGAGCTGCAGCAGCGTAGAGCGATCTGCACTCCAGTTGGTGTTGCTCAGGCAGCAGAGTGCATTGAGTGCTTAAGCTGACGAAGGTGAGGAAGCCAAGTCAAGAAGGCGTCGAAAACCATCCTGAGAATCGATATGTCTCCACTACAGTGAGTGGATCGTCATTAAGGTAAAGTTCTGGTTCCGGATGAACGGTACGACGCCGACAGAAGTGCATAAAACACGACTTTGCGGCTGCCTAGGCGCCGCTCAGCAACACCAGTACTGGAGCAGCAGTACGAAACGCAGAAGTCGTCTGCATACAGAGAAGGTGAGACGGACGGCCCTACAGCTGCTGCTAGGCCGTTAATAGCCAATAAAATAGAGATACCATGAATACAGAACCCTGCGGGACTCCAGTCTCCTGGATATGGGGTGAACTATGGAAGGCTTCACCTGGACATGGAAAGTACGGAGCGACAGGAAATTTTGGATAAAAATCGGGAGCTGGCCCCGGAGACCCCACTCATACAATGTGGCAAGGATATGATGTCGCCAGGTCGCGTCGTAAGTTTTTCGTAAAAAAAAAGGGTGTTGTTTTCGTAAATCAAAAAAGACGGCAACAAGGTATTGGCATCGGGAAAAGGCTCTTTGGATGGCCGACACGAGGGACACGAGATCATCAGTGCAGTGGTAGAGCGACCCTGGCGGAAACCGTCCTGGCATGGAGCCAGTAGGCCACGTGACTCCAGGACCCGAACCAACCCAACCGCTGACACACCATACGTTCTAGCAGCTTACAAAGAACGTTGGTGAGGCTGATGGGCCGATAGCTATCCAAACAAGCGAGTTTTTTTCCGGGTTTGAGCACTGGTATGATGGTGCTCTCCCACCATTGCGATGGAAAGACGCTATCACACCCGATCCGGTTGAAGATGACGAGGAGATGTCGCTTCTAGTCAGACGAGAGATGCTTAATCATCTGATTGTGGATTCGATCTGGCCCAGGAGGTGTGTGGGGGCAATATGCAAGGGCACTGAGGAGCTCCCACTCTGTAAAAGGGGCTTTATAGGTTTCACTGTGTCGTATAGTGAACAAGAGGACTTTCCCTTCCTTCCATCCGCCATTTGAGAGTGCGAAAGGCTGGGGTGGGGTGGGGGTGGGGGGGTAATTCTCCGATGCAGAGGATCGAGCATAGTGCTCGGCAATCGCTTTTACGTCGGTGACACCTGTTAGGGTCTGGTACCCAGAAACACGTCCGATCTTCATCCAGACTTAGGAAGGTGACGCATGGCATCCTATGGTCAAGACATACCTCTCCAAACACTCCTGTTTCCGTGTTTTTATAAGCTGGCGAACGCGGACACGGAGCCGTTTAAAGGCTATTAGCTGCTGTAGGGAAGGGTGCCGCTTATGCCGCTGTAGAGCTCGCCGACGCTCCTTAATTGCCTCAGCGTCTTTCGGCGACCGTCAAGGTACTGACTTTCGCTGGGGGCATCCAAAATAACGAGGGATCGCCTTTTCCGCCGCAGAAACGATCGTTGTAGTGACCTGCTCAACCACAACATCGATTGCACCATGTGGGGGAGATTCAACGGTGACAGCAGAGGTGAAGGCTCCGCAGTCTGCCTTGTTGAAAAGCCATCTGGGTAGGCGTCCATGTGCATGACGCTGGGGAAGTGACAGGAAGATGGTGAAGTGGTCACTACCACACAAGTCGTCATGTGCGCTCCAGTGGACAGGTGGAAGAAGTCCTGGGCTGCAGAGGGGTAAATCAACGGCCGAGTAAGTGCCGTGAGCCACACTGAAAATTATAGGGTGCCCAGTATTTAAGAGGCAGTGGTCGGACTGAGTAAAGTTTCGACATCCCTGCCTCTGCCAGTAAGCACAGTGCCACCCCACAAGGGGGTATGGGCGTTAAAATCTCCCAAAAGTAGGAAAGGTATAGGGATTTGAAGAATCAGTGCAGCCAATACGTTCAGGGGTACTGCACCATCTGGAGGAAGATATATATTGCAGACAGTTATTTCAGGTGTCATCTGTACACTGACAGCCACAGCTTCAAGAGGAGTCTGAAGGGACACCACATACCAAGTTCAGGACATAGACGCATACTCCACCTGACACTCTATTATATTCGCTAGGGTTCCTGTAATATACCCTGTAGCCGTGAAGGGCAAGGGTCCACATTGCTAGGAACCATGTTTCCTGGAGGTCAATGCAGAAAGCAGGTCTAAAGATTACCAACTACCATAGCTCAGCCAGGTGGTGAAAATAACCGCAGCAACTCTACTGCAGGATGACGTTATCGTGAGGCAGGGAAGGCATGAAACGCTCAATGAGGCAGTTTACGCCTCAGGGTCATCTGCTGCCACCGCCTGAGTGCCTGTGCGATCGACATCTGTTGTGTCTGAGGGCACAGAGAGATCTAGGTGCTCAGCGGATGCCAGAACCTCGACTTCATCCTCAGATGCAGAACTTGTAGGGAGCATTGGTATGGGTGCCACTACAAGGTCTGGGTTCTTGGAGGTATTCTTCCTTTTGGTTTTCTCTCACTGCTTCTTTAGTTTCATTGGCTGGGAGGGCTCCTGAGTCAGTCTCAGAGACTGAGGAGGACAATGAAGCCCTATCACCAGCTTGGTGTGGTTGCTTCAGTCACTGGCAGGTGTCTGCCACTGGTAGGAACCTGGGAATGGCTTCTCTGGCTGAGAAGTGGGGACTGATGTCCCTGATTGTTTGGGGGGGCGGGGGCGAGTGGCTCCTGTGGTAGGTAGTTCAGGAGCCACAGGGAGGGAAGTGCTCCCCACCATCAAGGGTCTGATTGAGTCTGATGGCTCTTAGAGCCAACTGCACATGGCAGAATGGAAGCTGCTAGAACCATTGTCGTAGCGGCGGCATAAGTGGAGGTCATATGCACAGGATGGAGCCTCTCATGTTTCCTCCTAGCCTCGGTGTAGGCCAGTGGGTCCAGCGTCTTGTGTTCCATGATTTTCCTCTCTTTCTGTAAAATCCTGCAGTCTGGCAAGCAAGGTGAATGAAGCTCTCTGCAGTTAACACAGATGGGAGACGGGGCACATGGAATATTGGGATGTGAAGGACGTCTACAATCGCGACGTGTGACACTGGTAATACTGGGAGAAGACATATGCCCAAACTTCCAGCACTGCATCAGAAGAGGGATATATGGTTTCACATCATAGTAGTAAACCATCAGCTTGACTGTAAGCGTAGGCTTCCGCGGCCGTTGTCTTCTTCAATAAAATTCTTCAGGGTATCAGACCGCATCGTCATAATTTTAAAATGCGCCAACGTTTCGGCCAGCGTTGCAGCTAGCCTTCATCAGGGCCTTACGTTAACTGCTAAATGAACACACCTGGATTCCTTAAATAGCTGCACGAGAAAACCGTGTCGTTACTTGATTGGCTTGACCTTTTTGGGTAATAGGTCACCCTCGAACGCCAAGATGAATGCATCGGTGGAAACCTGATTATCCCTCGGACCCTGATGGACATGACAGACAAAATGGACACCTCGTCACTCTATGTTGGCGTGCAGCTCATCATCAGACAAAAAAGAATGTCCCTGTGGAATATAATACCCTGGACCATATTTAAGCACTTATGGGGTGTGATGGTAACAGAAACATCCTCCAGCTTGTGACAAGCAAGTAATGCCCATGACTGGGCAGAGGATGCAGTTTGGACAAATCCTGCACCTCCCAAAACTTGTCCTCTAAATGCTCCACAAAGAACTGAGGCTTCATGGAAGATTCCCCATCAACTCTCGTACATATGAGGAACCAGGGTGAATAAGCTTCACTGCTATCCTGGTGTTCCTCCCATGGTGTGGCCAGGGGAATGATTTGGGGTTGTATTTCTTATCATTGAAATTAGACCTTGACCAGTTAGAGACTGCTGGGCGGGGGGGGGGGGGGGGGGGGCACCAGCAAGAGATGTCGTACTACGCATCATGTCGTGTAATCCGCCACGATGCCAACCAGGCCGACCAGGAGCCCTCCCCACAGGCGACACCCAGCCACAGGAAAGGCCACCTGGCAGGATGGCCATTGCCGGGAATCCAGATGCCCCAGGGTGATGGGCACCTACTCCTTTGGGCGAGGGGAGTTAACGGCGCAGGCATCAGCAGAGCGATCCCTGTGCAGTCGGGAGGCTACAACCATCAGGGTGCATGGCGGCCCCGCCACAATAGACTGGCTACCGTGCTGGATATAAGGGCAAACAAGGAAACGAGTCCATTATCATGGTCAGTGCAGAAAAAGATACTGCTCAGTGGACGGAGGAAAACGCACCCAGGATGGGGATATCGCCAAACAGCTCGAGAAGGAGCGGATGTGCAGATCCACGTCGACGAAGGATGTGAGAGATCTCAGTGCATGATGGACACGATGCACCATTTAAGGCGCCCTTCCCCAATTGGCTCGCTTTTCGGGAAAATTTTTAAGAATGGAGGTCAAACACCGCAGCGGACCATCACATAAAGGCCGAAAGTGTGAGACTCCTTTTAGTCAGTCGCTTCTTACGACGGGCAGCAATACCTAAACCCCGGACCCGCAGGGGGGGTGGGGGACAATTACATCGGAAAGATTCTTCTTATATTAAGGAAACAAGATAGCAGCGTACAACGACAAAGTATCGAGAACTATTAATACATTAAAATAATGTATATTTTCAGGTAGTCCTCATTCACTTCTAATTTATTATACGTTGGATTCGCCCTTGTTTACGACAGTACTAGAACACTTTTACGCAGTGACCTCCATCTATGGTACCATAATTTTATTACTTTGGTAGTAAGAAAAATGTTACGAAATAAAAAAGAAGCTAACTAGAAACATTTGGAGTATTCTCAGCCCTAAATACAAGAAAGGACACAAATAGTTGTGGAATTTCATCGAAAGAACTTATGAAGTAATTCCTCAGCAATACATCAAAGCGATTTCTTCATTCGTTACTTTCACTTGAAAGTGGTATGATATAGACGTTCAGGGGGAAGTACACATTCTAATGACGGAGGCATAACTGAATGACAAATCTTAATGCCATTACCCATGCTAATGGCTGCTCTTCTGTAGTGCTTGCAAGTGCTTACGCAACTACGTAATGGTCATTTTAAACATAGCAAGCTAATGCGGGCAGTCCCTATCTCGCTCTGTCTCAGTCGTATTCCCAAGAACTAGACAGCAAGAGGCGCAATCAGCAGAGAGTGATCTCTCCTCGAACTCTGCCTGAGGAGGATTCTTCACTTATAGGTCGTCAACGACATAAACTTAAGTAATATAACCGATTTATTGTATTTTCCGTCATCTAGACTCGGTCGGTTTGTGAACTATCTCATAAACTCTACAACAATTCAGAAGTTAAATAGTACACTACTGGCCATTAAAATTGCTAAACCACGAAGATGACGTGCTGCAGACGCGAAATTTAACCGACAGGAAGAAGATACTGTGATATGCAAATGATTAGCTTTTCAGAGCATTCACACAAGGTTGGCGCCGGTGGCGACACCCACAAGGTGCTGACATGAGGAAAGTTTCCAACCGATTTCTCATACTCAAACAGCAGTTGACCGGTGTTGCCTGGTGAAACGTTGTTGTGATGCCTCGTGTAAGGAGGAGAAATGCGTACTATCACGTTTCCGACTTTGATAAAGGTCGGATGGTAGCCTATCGCGATTGCGGTTTATCGTATCGCGACATTGCAGCTCACGTTGGTCGAGATCCAATCACTGTTACCAGAATATGGAATCGGTGGGTTCAGGAGGGTAATGCGGAACGCCGTGCTGGATCCCAACAGCCTCGTATCACTAGCAGTCGAGATGACAGGCATCTTATCCGCTTGGCTGTAACGGATCGTGCAGCCACGTCTCGATCCCTGAGTCAACAGAAGGGCACGTTTGTAGGACAACAACCATCTGCACTATCAGTTCGACGACGTTTGTAACAGCATGGACTATCAGCTCGGAGACCGTGGCTGCCATTACCCTTGACGCTGCATCACAGACAGGAGCGCCAGCGATGGTGTACTCAACGACGAACCTGGGTGCACGAATGGCAAAACGTAATTTTTTCGGATGAATCCTGGTTCTGTTTACAGCATCATGATGGTCGCATTCGTGTTTGGCGACATAGCAGTGAACGCACATTGGAAGCGTGTATCAGTCATCGCCATACTGGCGTATCACACGCTGTGATGGTATGGGGTGCCATTGGTTACACGTCTCGGTCACCTCTTGTTCGTATTGACGGCACTTTGAACAGTGGACGTTACATTTCAGATGTGTTATGACCCGTGGCTCTACCCTTCATTCGATCCCTACGAAACCCTACATTTCAGCAGGATAATTCACGACCGCATGTTGCAGGTCCTGTACGGGCCTTTCTGGATACAGAAAATGTTCGACTGCTGCCCTGGCCAGCACATTCTCTAGATCTCTCACCAATTAAAAACGTCTGGTCAATGGTGGCCGAGCAACTGGCTCGTCACAGTACGCCAGTCACTACTCTTGATGAACTGTGGTATCGTGTTGAAGCTGCATGGGCAGCTGTACCTGTACACGCCATCCATGCTCTGTTTGTCTCAATTCCCAGGCGTATCAAGGCCGTTATTTCGGCAAGAGGTGGTTGTACTGGGTACTGAATTCTCAGGATGTATGCAACCAAATTTCGTGAAAATGTAATCACGTGTCAGTTCTAGTATAATATATTTGTCCAATGAATACCCGTTTATCATCTGCATTTCTTCTTGGTGTAGCAATTTTAATGGCCAGTAGTGTAGTTAGCGCTGGGCTGTCTCAAGTAGGAAGCACCATCATTTCTGCTTTTAACTCGATTATTGTTTATCCTCCTTTAACGACGACCGAAACGACTGGAGAAAGAATTACTCAGTTCTTATAAGAAGAGCTACCACTAAGGAGTTGGACTGAATCTCCAGTCCACAGCTCAACGCACACATAAATAGAGCTGCTATCAGCACTGCTGCGAAACGCGACCGCAAATGAGCGAATTTCATGACCATTTACCTTTTATATGGCCTACTTCTCCAACTACAGTTTTTGACAGCACTATATCTTTTAGTTGGAAAGCTACTGAAATGTATGCGAACAAATGAGCGCTACAGCAGAAACGTTCTGGGCTGTTTAGTCATCTGTTGTAGGGACTACTTCTTGAGATGGGAAGTAACCCCTTTGTTCTTTTTTTATCGAATGAAGCTCTTAGCAAGCATTGTAACAGTGTCCTACAGCAGATGACGTGCGAAATAGTTTAATTAAATATCGGTACATTCTCTAGAGTTACCTAAAATAGAAAACTGCCAACAGAAACGGAAAAATTCGTTATGGCTCCAGGATTAATCAGAGAATTGACAGCAAATGGAAGAGATCGATAACTTCCGCAACAAGAAAAACCTACCAGTGACAAACTAAAGTATAAAAGAGAGGCGCAAACAAATCAATGAAGAGAAGAATTACAGAAAAGAGCACCAACAGCTACAAGAGTAAACTTCTAACTAGAGTGAGCGTGGATAAGCAGGAACACATGACGAAATCGAAACGTATATTACTAAAATATAATATCGAACTACTAACATCCGGTTCAATTAAAATGTTACGAATGAATATGAAAAATACGGTAAAAATATGAAAAACGTATTTTAACATACACTGAAACAAAAATTAATCCAGGGAAATCAGTCAACACCAACTGTTGGAGTCAGACCAAAATAAAAGAAGACAGTATCCCCTGGAGATGACGTATTAACTTCATGGATGCTCCTGCATTCTGTACTCTAAACGTTTGACGCTGCTGTTTAGCTGAACGTTACGAACTAAATATTAGAAGCGTCATAAAAGGCTCCAGACAGTTAACCTGAACAATAAAAGATATAAACACACCAATAGGAGTACTAATGTTCTTTGGCATCATAGACGTCCGCACTTCAATTCCACATGAGTATATAACAAAAAATTTCAAAAGAACACTGAGCAGCAAGTCCTGAAATCTCAAATACCTCCATAGAGAAATTGATATAAATCATAAAAGTAATCACAGAGTTAAACTACTTTCAATTTAACAATTCATTTTATTTATAAAAAGGAGGCCTCCCAATGACGTCCAATTTCGTATCTTAATTAATAACATTTGATCTAGGACTTTTTCCGAAATAAAAGAAGCCAAAAACATAGTATCTTACAGTCATAAATAACGCAAATGGAAACAAGAGTATCAGTTCTCTTTCTTAAACACAAAATCACACAATACAACGATATGTTACATACTTCCAGGAAAGAAAAGGTGCATACATCGAATCAAACTAGTTATTTTTTGTTTTTTAATCTGACACCCAACAGGTGTACGTAATACAGACCATGCAGAACGTCTTCAAACAAAGTAACTATCAAAAAAGGCTAAACGCATCCAATAACGCAGAGACAAAATTGCACTCTGTAATAAATCAACAATATCTCACACATAAAACTAGAAACGTCTTTATAAAACATGGAATATAAGCGCATTAAAACCAAATAGGACAATTCAAGAGTAACAGCGGAAGAAGATAATTACATAGTTCCTTGATTCACGAATTAAAACGTATTAATTGAAAATCTAAATACATGGGACTGACTACTAGACACTTCAATGTTAGATATCAACAACATTGATCACTCAGTTTACCCAGTCCTCATGTGCAGGACATTTAATACGAGAAAATTGTCACCTCATTAGGATAAGAAATGGCATGGAAGACATATCAAAATAACCGAAAACCGGAAGAATATTACAATACCATAAACAACGAAGAAAATACTCTCAGTGACCAGGAAAGAATTCACAGAAGAACAGTATTCCCACTGAATCTCTCTCTCTCTCTCCCACAGAGCAAGAGAGAGAGAGAGAGAGAGAGATGAACATGGCCATAGTACAACCACCACCACGCTATTCACCTGTCTTTCCTCTCCAACCAGCAGCTCACTCCACTGTTCTCTATAGATACCATGACACGTCAGTTAACCCAGCGGTAAGAGTGAAGTACAGTACACAGCAAAAACGTAGCTCAGTGGGCGTGGGCAGTGAAATGGAAGACTTATATACATGGTTGATAGAAAGATTGCCACAGAAGTGTGTGTCCAAAAGTACTTCCTGAGAAGCAATGAATACACCTAAAATGTATCAAACATTAGATTTCCCAAATTTCAGGAAATGTCGTTTTTAACTCCGCGAACTCAGCTGTTTAAGTGTACTAGGTATGGGAATAATTGCAATGGAAACATCTACATCAAGAAGCCAAACAAGCTGATGATAGTAAAATTATAAAAATCGACACAGAAGGAGAGAACTTTTTCCTAAAATCATTTTGCGAAACCATACTGGCAAATTACCACCACTATATTGTAGCTTGTATGACGCTGAAGCAATGAAAGAAGCGAAAGAAAATTAAGGTCAGTAATACAGAGACTAGGAGAAACTAAGGTAGTGCTTATGTTCATACACGATAAATATCCTGTTACAACCTTAACATAAAATTTGAACCAATTACCAATTCGTTAAATCATCAGTTCACTGAACAAAATAATATCGAACCTAAATTACTGCAAATAAGGAAGATATTTATTTTCTTAATGATTGATTAAAACGACCTGTTTCTTGCACATTATGGTATTACGGCTGGTTTCATTCTTAGAACATTTACCTGTGGCGAGTTACGCTAAAATCACGATGTATATGGTCTGGTTGCCGTGTATAATCTTAAAGACCAAATCCAGAAACAGTCATCAGTTTGGTCCTTAATATGGTATACGGCAGCCAGGCCATTTATATAATGGTTTTAGCACAACTCAGCAAACGGCAGGTGTTCTAAGAATGAAACCGGTAATAACAAAAACAAATGTTTAATATTACAGCTGAAGTGAATTTCATTAAAATTAGTGTTAGTTCAGCTGTGGTGCTCAACGTTATCAAGAAGATACTTGTATTGTACAGTATTTCCGTCTGTGTTCATCTGTCAATGTTCTTATGATATCTCTAAATGTCCCACAAAAATAAGAAAAAGTGCCCTTTCAGTTTTTTATCGTAACACAATGTTTCAATAAGACGAATACCAGCACAGGTAATACAGAAGAAATCACTTGGAAATGAGGTATGAGTCATACAAAAGTGATTTACGAAACTAATGGTTTTAATTTAGGTGAACACTGCGAAACAGAGGCAATGTAAGCTAACATTTACGTAACATCAGAATTGGTGATGATACAGACGAGACGATTTGATGTAATTGTTTGTCCTGAAAGACCATAACTGACAGTCGAAGCGAAGATCTCATGAGGATGTGAATGACAGAACATTTTTATCTTGTTCAAAAATTATTTTTACCTCTACCAAACACTGCCATCAGAAACTGATGAAAATGAAAAACGCAATCTGCTGATATTTGAAAAACTTTAATCAGTTACGATCGCATAATGATGTATTTTACTGGTATCTGATTATTATTTCTAAAGCTACTTATATGAAATATATTCGAGAATAATTAAATGTCATTCTGTAATTTACGTTGACATTTTGGATTGTGGATTATTAAATATTTGGATATTCGCAGTTTCTTCTTAATTTTCGGCGAATCTTACTATAACAATTAGCGTGTTAAGGATGCATCAGAATATGTCCATAACAGGCCGATACCGTTGAAGTATGTATTTAAAATCCGATCGTGACGGTATGAAATTCGTAAATTAATTTATAATACCTTTTGTGACTGTCTTAATGCCAGTAATGTTTTTCTGACTGTATTAATGTCAGTGATGTGGGAAAGCAGTAGAGGCACGTAAACGAAACATTTGAAACGTGATTTAAAAGATAAGCCGTCAGATGCAGAGGCCTAATGAGTGGGCAGGGACAGAAGCATCTGTGAAATCCCCATACGAGTGGGGAACTTCTTTATGGGAAACGTCAAGAAGTAATTGGAGACGGAAGATGGAGAAACATACGTTGTGTAGAAAGATTCATTGATGTGTGAATGAAGCGTCAAAGGGTCAAAGGGCCCTCTAAGACCAACAGTTCGGCCACACACTCATTGCTCACCTTTATTGAGAATTTTAAAAATGTACCTTTGCAGAAACAAACTTTAAAATACTCCTAAGCGCGTCCAGGCAGCCAGCTGGAATTGGAGGGGTGTCAAGGGGTTGTCTGCCTATAGGCGCCTAGGGAATGTTATCTCTGTAAAGGTAATTTTTTAAAGTTCTCGACAAATCTGGACGGGTTTCCCAGGGTTGCTGCCGACATGGGAGGTCTTAGAGGGATTCTCTGCCATTTCATTCTCACATGTGTCAATGTTACACCTCTCCATGACCAGGCGACACAAGGGTGCGAAACAGGAGGACCGAATAAGCTTAAGCACCCCTAGGGGCTTCATATCACGGTTACGTTCATACGTTCATCAAATTATTCTGAACTGACGCTATAGGCTCCAACCTGTACACAACACTAAAAATTGCGGGTCGCGCTGCATGTTCAGGGGGGGGGGGGGGGGGGAAGGAGTAGCTGAGCAACGTCCCTAAAGAGGGGCTGAAATGTCTGGAGAAGTCAGTAGTTTCGAAAGTTCTCAAGAACGTCCTGTTGCTGTTCGCACTGAGGACTGTCGTTTCTGACAGCGGAAATCAACGCCCCAAGGAAGGGTGTTGTTTCAGTGACACTGTTCACGCCACTCCCTAAGGCCTTTTCAAGCATATTATGAAAGGCGGTGTGTCTGAATTTTTTCCCTCAGCCATAGATAAGAAAACCACTGATTCAATGCCGCGTGTCACCGTCCTGACCTCCATATGACAGGCGTCAAAACAAGGGTCAAATGTGGGTTAGAGGGGGTGTGGCGACTTTCCCATTGTGTGACATGTCGGCAGTGGCGGTGGGCAGAATTGTGGTAAAAGTTGGTGGCAACGTGACATCATTCACATAAATTTCTGAGCCTTGGCATTTTTTTTCTGCGTATGTGCACATCTTGCTGTTTGAAGCGTAGCGAAACCCTAGAGTGACGTAGCAGGACACCATCATTTTGCACTGCTACAGAGGAAGACTGTCGGCATTTTTGAGCTGAATTTCAGACTTATACGTAATAATGGGAGCCAATAACGCGGTTTCGAAGTAGTGATCCAGTAATTGCGTTGTGCAGTGCAGATTGTTGAGGTCGTTGAAGGTGACAGGGGTACAGTGAGGAAGGATTCTTATAGGAAAGGAAAGACCTAGTGACAGCGATTACACTTACCGAGCACAGTCTCAAAGTGGTTCTCCTTGCGCATGTCGTGGACGCCGATGTAGGAGTAGTAGTTGAAATGCGAGTCGAGCAGCTCGGGGCAGCGCCTCATCAGACTGTCCACGACGTTCCACTCCTCCTCCGAGTTGAGGACCAGCAGGTGGGCACCCTCCTTCTCACACTTGCGCCGCGCTTCTTCCCACGGCAGCGCCGCCCGGTGGAAGCGGTAGATGCCCACTCCGGGGAACACCTCGTAGTTGGCAGGGACCTGGAAACCTGCGGCACCGCGGACAACAGATGGTGACGACAAGGTATTCTAACAATAAGTAAAACCTACACCTGTAGTCATTTCGCAGCAGTGCGTTAAATGGAGTATCCTAGCACAGGCTGCAGTGTATACCTGGTACAAGTAAAATAATAATTCCAATGCCAACGAAAGCAGGTGCTGACAGGTGTGAATATTACCGAAAATATTAACACGAATTGTTTACAGAAGAGAGGAAAAGCACGTAGAAGTCGACCTTGGGGTACATCACTTTGGTTTCCAGAGAAATGTAGGTACATGGAAGCTAGTAATGATCCTACGGTTTATCTTAGAAAATAGGTAAAGGAAAGACAACTCTCCGTTTATAGCATTTGTAGACTTGCAGAACGCTTATAACAATGTGTACTGAAATACACTCTTTCAATTCTAAAGGTGGCAGGAGCAAAATACAGGAAGTGAAAGGCTGTTTACTATTTGTACTGAAACCAGACGGCAGTAATAAGAGTCGAAGGGTATGAAAGGGAAGCAGTGGTTGAGAAAGGAGTGAGATAGTTGTAGCATCTTCCTGATGTTGTCCAAGCTGTACACCGAGCAAGCAGTAAGAGCAACGAAAGAAAAATTTGCAGAAAGAGTTAAAATTCTGCGAGAAGAAATAAAATCTTTGAGGTTTGTCGATGACATCGTAATTTTGACAGAGACAGCAAAGTTCTTGGAAGAACAGTAGAACAGAATGGACTGGTGGATAAGATGAACATCAACAAAAGCAAAACAAGGGTAATTGGATGTAATCGAATTAAATCAGGTGATGGTGAGGGAATTCGATTAGAAAGCGACACACTTAAAGTAGTGGGTAAGTTGTCAAGGTAGAGAGGATATAAAATGTAGACTGTCAATAGCAAGAAAGGCGTTTCTGAAGATGAGAAATTTTTTGACATCTTATATAGGTTTAAGTGTCAGGAAGTCCTTTATGAAAGTATTTGTATGGATTGTAGCCATGTATGGAAGTGAAACGTGGACGATAAACAGTTTAGACAAGAAGAGAATAGAAGTGTTTGAAACGTGACTTTGAAGAAGGATGCAAGGCTGCTTAAGATTATATGGGCAGCTCAGGGAGCTAATGAGGTGGTACTGAATAGAAGCCGGTCGAAGTGGCAGTGCGGTTCTAGGCGCTGCAGTCTGGAACCGCGAGACCACTACGGTCACAGGTTCGAATCCTGCCTCGGGCATGGATGTGTGTGATGTCCTTAGGTTAGTTAGGTTTAACTAGTTCTCAGTTCTAGGGGACTAATGACCTCAGAAGTTGAGTCCCATAGTGCTCAGAGCCATTTGAAGCACTGAATAGAACTGGGAAGAAAAGATACTTGTGGCACAACGTGACTAGAAGAAGGAATCGGTTGACAGGGTACATTCTGAGACATCAAGGGATCACCAATTTAGCACAGGACGGAAATGTGTTGGGCTTGGGTAAAAATCATAGAGGGAGACCAAGACATGGATTCAGTAAGCAGTTTTAGAAGGATGTAAGTTGCAGTAGTTATTCAGAGATGAAGATGCTAGCACAGGAGAGAACAGGATGGAGAGCTGCATCAAACCAGAAGACCACCACCACAACTACTACAACAACAAGTATAATACGTTGTGCTGAATTCTGTGACAAAACGATGTACAACCTGGTAATATTTAGCAGAGATACTCTCACGTATGAGCCAGGAGATTTGATTCCGGTTATAGAAGTATAGGGAACGGTTTGGGAGCACCTGTACACAGGGTGTCCCAGGAGGAATGGTTTACATTTAGGGATATAACAGCAACAAGCATTCAAAGCAAAATGCTTCGTGTGATCACTTGCCCTATTCCAAATCGTTTTCGAAACAGAACGCATTTAATCTATATTGTTATTTATTTTCTGTATCCCTTAGTGCATTGTCCCGTTTAGACATGGGCACATTTTCAATAGTTACATGCAATTTACAAAGTAACAACTGAGAAATTATATTTTTTAACATATTCACCTTGGAGGATTAATGTACACGTCATATCAACTGTTGTACACTTTACAACATATGCTAATATATCCCACTCTCAGCTATAATTCGTTTGAACAATCTTGGGAGAACATCTTGTGTTCCTTGTCTGAGTGCTTTTGCATGTTGCGTAATGAGGCAGTAGCGTTCATGACGTGACCAAGCAGTTCGTCACCCGTACTCACGTTTCGTTTGTAAGCCTAAGACTTAGAGAGATATTTATTCATTGATACCTCATTCCAAAAATATCTCGCTAGAATAAAGCGTCGAAGAAATAGGGCGGGTAAGACACATAGGTCCGCCCCACTCGCCCAAAACTAAATGTACGTTAAGTGTATTCCACCTCGGAAACCATTCGGAATATGCCACATAGCCATATAAAGTTTTTGTTGCATCAAATGAGATCCGTCATATAGGCCTACCTCAATATTGACTGCTCGTCCTGGGATATCCTGTATATTATACAAGGTGTTTCATGTACTATGACCATCCCAAATAACATTTTGTCCCGAAACAAAATAAAAAATGTATCAAATAAATGTTGTTAAACTACAAGAGGAACATTAAGCAGCATGGCAGCCTTTCTTGTATCTTTGTTCGTCGCGAAGGTATGAACAGCAGTGCGTCTTTTTTAAATGGCAACTTATATTTTGTGGGTGATTCGCTTCCTCTCCTCAAGACTTGTTCAAAAACGTATCACAGTCTACCATAGACGCAAATATGTCTTTAGTGTGCTACAAAAGCTCATAGTTCAGATAGCGGGTAAACGGGAATGTAAAGATGTATTTAAGAAGGAATATGACATCTCTTGGTACATATGTAAGCACATACCAGTTTTGATCAAATACGTACAAAGCCACATGCGTCTACGAACAGACAGATTTCCCAGTTTGACTGATAGTGAGATTAAATTTTATATTCAATGATCGTAAGACTGGAGAAATGGTTCCATGTTCCATAAAAGTGGCGTTTGTGCTTGTTAAGCAACTGCATTAGAGATTAACCCTTGCCAAAGACAGAAAAGAACTTCACGTCACCAAATGCGCTAAAATCAGAAAGCCACAACGTACTCTCAATACAAAAATTAAAGGTACACAAAAAGCAGTCTAGGAATTTTCAAGTATTTTCTACCAAACTTTGTAAACGTAAAAAACATCCAACGAATATAAAGAAGTGATTATATTACCATATTACGAAAGTAAGGCACACGCCTGTTTTCCAACTACTGAATTCTTGCCATCATATGTATAAAGAAACACGGAATAAGAACTGATATCAGTTATAAAAGGACTCTAAAGTTAAAGAACAACATGATATCAGGATAGGGAACTGTGTGCAGAACTTAACGACAAGGATTTTCACAGAGTTCAAATCGGTCCTTAGGGATACGTTAGCAAGGGCAGGAATTCTGAGATACTTTATTAACGAACAGGATAAAATAATGCTACTTCAAACTTCGCAGATTTACTTTCACGATAACAGTACAGTGCACATGGCACCACAAATTCAGAGGAGGAACAGAAAGTATTTCAGAGTGTTTCAGTACCGTTTCTCATAGGTGACTGAGAAAAGCTCTGTCGATATTCATATATCCAAACGAAATCAGTGTCCAGAATGATCGTAACGGAAATCAGAAATCAGACAGGCCTAAGTCCAGAGAATCGTAGATGTAACAATGAAACACAAAAATTTGTTGTAGCAATACTTGTAACACATGTGCGAATTCAAAATAATCAAATATAGAAGCAACGCAGACAAGTAATATAGAGCAGACGAAGACGAACACGGAAAAGTTGATGTTTGGAGTCATAAGCCGGATCACGCCTGTACGTTGCGAGTAGCACTTTTCGAGTAGCTGCTAGCAGTGACCTGAATTAGACGTCACACAGAGAGTTGGTGACACCAAAGATGCTCTCAGTGCACTGAGATTGGTTGGCTTGCTCAGAGCCACCAGAACTGAGATCTAATGACATTACAGCCCCGAAATTACTGTATAATATTTGTTTTATGTAAGTAAAGATTGTAAATGAAAGCCACTAAGATTGCTGCTCACACCTACAACAGCGTGCAAATAAACTGAGAGAAGACGATTAAACTTTACCTGTGCACATTTATTTGTATATGTATAATGCAGTTGCTAGCTTAATGAATATTAATAAATAATGTGTCCTTTAGCTTTAATAAGCTTCTGAACATGTTGTGGCATACGTTCGACCAGGTAAGGTAAATTTTTCTTACTACTCTGTCATGAGACCATACTTTTACCACATATACTACTATGCGTTCTCTTGTTGAACAGCCGGCCGAAGTGGCCGTGCGGTTAAAGGCGCTGCAGTCTGGAACCGCAAGACCGCTACGGTCGCAGGTTCGAATCTTGCCTCGGGCATGGATGTTTGTGATGTCCTTAGGTTAGTTAGGTTTAACTAGTTCTAAGTTCTAGGGGACTAATGACCTCAGCAGTTGAGTCCCATAGTGCTCAGAGCCAAAATTTTGTTGAACAGACCATTTTACCAAGACACCTCACAATTTTGCACCAAATCTGCATGCGATTTATGTCTGGTTAGTTACCAGATCACTGATGCACATTAATGTTGTTTACCTACGTGAACTTCTTGACTGCTTTAGGAGTGGGATAAGGAGCCAGATAATGTTGAAATGTTCCTTCCTCCGCCCTCTGAAACGGTATGTAGGAATGGCACAATCCTGTGCCTAAGGATTTCGACGTATTTGGCTTAATTCATCATGCCATCAACTGGAACTAGTGCCTCAGGGCTACTTGCAAAGAAAAAGCCCTAAACCAATATCGTGGAATGGTAAAGTCTGTTTAAGGTGCTCAGCTCTCCGGACATCATGAGCGCTTTTCCTGACAGCTCTTACTCTGTATCCTTGAACACTAAAATGTTACTCTTCATTGGAAGTTAGACATTTATAATCACTCTAAGTGCAAGATTTATATATTTAGGAGCATGCCGGCCGTTTTTGAATCTCTGCTGAAGATGGCTAATGGGAAATATGTAAAACCTACAGGAAGATGTGTCATTCATGTGGGTATAAGTGTCCACACACAGCCCTTAGAATTCGTCGACTTACAAGAGTGTAGTCATCAAGTAATTCTCGGCTGGGACTTTTTGAAATCTTTTTAGTCAATTATAGATTGTGGTTGCTCGAAGACTATGCTAGACGAGATGAGATACTGTGGACAGGAAGATGCGCATCAGAGTGTGTGGAGAGTGTGTGTGCTGCATGAAGTGATCATTCCTGCAGTCAGCACTAGAAAGGTAACTGTCACGTGTCATGCCATTCATCAACCCATGGATCTTGTAGTGGAATGTAAGAGAAGCATACCACTGAAGAATAGCTAGGTCATCGCAGCCTCTGTTGCCTCGTTTAAGAACGGATTCGGTAAACTGTGGATAGTTAACTATCGCCGAGAACTACAGATCCTTCCAAGACACATGTGCGTGACAAACGTTGAGCCGTTAATTACGGAACATCTGAGCGTCATAGAAACCTCCCATGCCGAGTCTCTGGGCGAGACAAACTCTTCTAGCTCGACTATCACCAGATGTCAGTAAGGAACAACAGAAGAAGGTCGACACCAGTGGTGCTCATCAGGAAGAAGGGTGGCAGTTGACGCTTTTGTGTTGATTACAGGAAGCTGAATAAGGTAACTAGAAAGGACGTTTGCCCTCTTCCACGAATTGACGATACCCTAGACTGTCGAAAGGGGGCTAAGTTTTTTTCAACCATGGACATGTACTTGGGATACTGGCAAATCAAAAATGGTTCAAATGGCTCGGAGCACTATGGGACTTCACAGCTGTGGTCATCAGTCCCCTAGAACTTCGAACTACTTAAACCTAACTAACCTAAGGACATCACACACATCCATGCCAGAGGCAGGATTCGAACCTGCTACCGTAGCAGTCACACGGTTCCTGACTGCGCGCCTAGAACCGCGAGACCACCGCGGTCGGCACTGGCAAATCGATGTAGGTGAGGCTGATAGTGAGAAAGCTGCATTCATCACCTCTGAGGGCCTATATGAGTTAAAGGATGATCTTCTAAGTCACCTGAAGTGGACAATGTGCCTTTGTTATTTAGATGACATTACAGTGTTCTCAGAGACATTTAATGAACATATAAAAAGACTGAAGGCTATTCTTAAGTGTCTCCAACAAGACGGACTGAAACTTAGTCCATGAAAGTGTCGTTTTGGAGCCAAAGAAATAAAAATACTTGGACACCTTGTGTCAAACGAAGGTGAGTGGCCAGACCCAGAAAAGGTGAGATCTATAATGGAATTTCCTACTCCTAAAAGTACTAAAGATGTGAGAAGCTTCCTCAGATTATGTTGTTATTAACGTCGTTTTATCAAAGACTTTTGTATCAAAACCAGGCCACTCCAAGAGTTGTTAAAAGCCAGTGCTAAATTTATCTGGGGTGGTGCTCAACAAAATTCTTTCGATGTGATGCAAAAAGCTCTTACGACTGTATGATGAGAGAGCACCTACAGAACAACACACAGATGCCAGTGGGTATGGGATCGGTGCTGTTCTGGTGCAAATTTCGGATGTAGCCTGTGCTTCTAGGACACTCACAAAAGCCGAGAGAAACTACTCAACTACAGGAAGAGAATGTCTTGCTGTAATCTGGGCCATGTCCAAATTTCGACAGTATCTCTATGGAAGGCCATTCACAGTTGTTACAGACCATCATTCACTTTGTTGGTTGACAGGTCTTAAGGATCCAACAGGACGACATGGCAGGTGGGCACGACGTCTTCAAGAGTATGACGTTACCATAGTGTATAAAAGTGGAAGAAAACACCAAGATGCCTACTGTCTCTCAAGAAACCCTGTGCAAGACCTTGAAGACTTTTATGAAGGCAGTGACTGTCTCGGTGAACTCCAGGATCTCTCGGCTGAGAGGGAGAAGGACGCCAAGATATCTCAAATTATGCTTTCCTTAAATCGGTCAGAGGATGTGAAAGGACAATTTAAGGTGGTTAACGGATTACTTTGCAAGAAAAACTTTGAACCGCTTGGTAAGAGGTGGCTACCAGTGATTCCTAAACACGTGCGCTTAGATGTTCTACAGAAATTCTATGACACATCTGAGGCCGGACATTTAGGATTTATTAAGACATACGATAGAATCAGCAACAGATTTTTCTGGAAAGGTTTATTTAGGAGTGTCCATCACTATGTGTCGCGCTGTCGTGAGTGCCAGAGGAGAAAGGCAGTTCCTCAGAAACCACCTGACAGACTCATACCAGTTCCACCAGCCGAAACGCCTTTCCAGCGTGTTGGGATTGACCTCCTCGGACGATTTCCAACGTCTGCTAGGGGCAATAGATGGATTATTGTTTGCACTGATTATCGGACACCCTATGCCATTACAAAAGCCGTGAAAATAGCCGAAGCATTCGAGGTAGCCAAATTCATTGTAGAAGACATAGTATTAAAACACGGTGCCACATGGTCGTTAATTACGGATCGAGTGAATGTTTTTCAATCTAATCTTATGACAGAGATTAACTGTCGGTGCAACTTACTCATCACATGATGACTGCCTACCATCCACAGTCCTAAATAAACTTGGTCAGAAAAATCTCTTGCGGATTCTATCTTATGTCTTAACTAGCGGACCCGACAGACGTTGTCCTGCATGACATTTCAAGCGATTAAGATATTAAACGCAGTATGAAATGAAAGAAAAATAATATAATAATTTCATTATTCTTTATTTTTAAATAACATCAATATTTCTAAAAACAATTCGTTATAATCAATAATGTCTGTTTAATTTTATCTTAATGCGAGTTGATGAACAATATTTTTAGTCAATTCCTGAGGAGCATAAATCAATAAACTTGATGGTTTCCCAACGCGAGAACACACCACATATAATTGGCCATGTGAAAAGACCAGATTTTCTAGATCCAACCTACAAATCGACATTGTTTGACCTTGTGACTTATTAATAGTCATGGCAAATGCCAAGCGAATTGGAAATTGCAGACGTCTGAATGGAATGGGTGAGTCTGACAGGATAATTTGGATTCGTGGCAGAAGAACAACTTCACCTTCAAATTCGCCGATCAAAATTGTAGCTTCAAGAACATTGCCCATAATTTTTTTATGACTAATCTTGTATCGTGGCATAGCTAAGGTGCATTTAAATTCCGAAGTAAAATGATAGGTGAGCCAATTTTTAATCGCAGGTTATGTGGTGGCATTCCTGGTAAATCCAGCGAATTCAAAATTTCAACAGGACAGTTGACTGCTTCGTCAGGATCGGTAACAGAGTCGATCGATTTGAGCAATATCTCATTGCCGGGCAATGACTGTTGTATTTTGAAGTTAATAGCGTCAACATCGATATTTTTGCGGCTAAAATAGCTCGTTCCCGAAGCCACGCACTGTATTATCTCTGCGTTGGATTCGTTTATCTCGACGTTCCAATGCGTCGCCAACCATAACAACTGCAACTTCATTAATGGTCGGTGCATTTTATCGGCTTGCGTGCTGCCCAGATGGTACTTTGTCTGATGTGATGACGATCGTATAGTTGTCGTTTTGCAGTCTGTTTGAAACGGTATTGAACTGGACCAACTGGTTGTGATTCTGTAAAAACGGTTCTAAAATACCCAAAATTTCTCGCTCCTCCTTCTGCTCGATATGGTTGTACTGGCAGCGTGCGGCCAGTCTTTGTCTCAATGCATTAGCATGTCTGATTGCAGACTGGTTTCTTAAATTTTCATTGTCCGTCAGTCCGTCAATTGATCTTCTGCCGATCTATTTAACCGACGATTCTGGACTAATTGTGAATTCCGAGTCCGCCGACTAATATTTCCTCCTCGTCCACGAAGACGTGGCATTGTTTTATGTACGTAACTTTATGTGAATATAACACACTTAATATTCATTGAAATGCGACACCTAAAATGTCCAAAGACACTGTACAAAGAAATTAAAATGGCAAAATAACCAAGTACACATAATATAATACACTCAAATGAAAATATCGAAAAATAAACGAAATCCTATGCACGTAACTTATATCTGAATATAATACGTTCAATACTGCACACAAAAATGCAACGCCACCTACCGTGCTGATTTAAGAATGTTAATTTTCCAGGCCCCAACTTGAATGCATTCACAAAAGTTCATTCAAATCGATCCAGCCGTTTAGTTGCAGTATAGATAAATAACCTAGATACCGACTGCAGCGCCATCTTCCGGGCAGATTTGTGAATCTAAACCATCCAGGTCGCCACCCAAACACAAACAACAAAATTCATTCAAATTGGTCCAGCCGTTTAGGAGGAGTTCAGTGACATACACACGTACAGTAGAATTATATATATAAAGATAAATCCTAAATGTCTGGGCTCAGGTGTGTCATGGAATTTCTGTAGAACATCTGAGCGCATGTGTTTAGGAATCAGGGGTGGCCACCTCTTTCCAAACGGATCAAAGTTTTTCTCAAAAGTAATTCATTAACTGCCTTAAATGGTCCATTCACATCCTCTGACCGATTTAAGGCAAGCATAATTTGAGATATCTTGGCGTCCTCCTTCTGCTCAGCAGAGAGATCCTGGAGTGCAGGTGGAAGTCAGTCCTCGCCAGACCACACTGCTATCGCCTGGACGGGTTTACATCGATTCTAGGTCGGTGGTCATAATGTTCTCACTGATCAGTGTATGAGCTTATCTCAATTAATTTGCAGACTGCTGTAGATTACGTTTATGATATTTATTAGCAGCGATTGGTACAAACCGAGTTGGAACGTTTTCTGAGCAAGCGAAGTGTACAATTCTGGCCAGTCGGAGTGGCCGAGCGGTTCTAGGCACTACAGTCTGGAAGCGCGCGACTGCTACGGTCGCAGGTTCGAATCCTGCCTCGGGCATGGATGAGTGTGATGTCGTTAGGTTAGTTAGGTTTAAGTAGTTCTAAGTTCTAGGGGACTGATGACCTCAGAAGTTAAGTCCCATAATGCTCAGAGCGGTTTGAACAATTTTTTTTCAAAATTCTGCAACCAAAATCTCCGCAAGCTAATCCATTGTTGTCACAAATGTGTCACATCGAAGGACAAAAAACAGAGCGAGACTGAGTTTCATGGTATAATTTAATAATTTCGAATTAGTATCTAAAATTTTACGACTATCCATTGTGCATGCAACGATCTTCCTATTATTTCTGGATCCTCAATGTCTTACATGTTACTTTGCGAAACGTCAGGAACCGACGAGTCTTGAGCAAGCTACATGAAAATACAGGATGCCGTAATACGAGCAGAATATGAAAACTGTAACCTTACCAGTGTCCTGTAGATTGGTGACTTCGATGTCGCCAGCCTGGTCGGCGCAGTACTTTGCCTCGTACTCTTTGCGTTCTTTTTCCACTCTCTCTCTTTCCTTCTCTTCTGCTGTCTTCTCTGCCTCGTCAAATCTTGGCCCCAGATGTGTGAATTCGTAGCTGCCGTAATCCTCGTAATTGAATGTGTACAGCATTTCCCCGGGATCTTCCGTGTTCACCGAAGTTGTTGATGACTCAGTAGTCAGTGGTAGCCTCGTTTCCAATGTCGCTGCAGTAGTTGTAGCAGGCGTCGGCGCCAACCTCTTGCGAATTGGTACCGGCACCACTGGATCGTCTGTCAGTGTCAACTGAAACCGAAGGAACTCTTAAACGTGTTTACTCGTTTCGTGAAGCTGCTTCGTTAATCATGCAGTAAATTAACAAATTAGCCTCATATCTACACTGAAGAGCCGAAGAAACACTGGTACACCTGCCTAACATCGTGTGCCCTCCCCCCCCCCCCTTTCCTTGAGCACGCAGGAGTGCCGCAACATGATGTGGCAGCTACTCGACTAATCTCTGACATAGTGATGGAGAGGCTGTCCATAAACCCGTAAGAGTTAGAGGGGTGGAGATATCTTCGGAGCAGCACGTTGCAAGGCATCCCAGATATGCTCAATAACGTTCATGTCTGGGGAGTTTGGAGGCCAGCGGAAGTGTTTAAACTCAGAAAAGTGATCGTAGAGCCACTCTCTAGCAATTACTGACGTGTGAGGTGTCGCTTTGTCCTGCTGGAATTGTCCAAGTTCGTCGGAATGCACAATGTACATGAATCGATGTAGGTGATCAGGCAGGATGCTTACGTACGTGTGACCTGTCAGAGTCGTATTTAGACGTATCAGGGGTCTCATATCACTCCAACTACACACGCCGCATACCACTGCAGAGCGTCCACAAGGTAAAAAAATTCCCCTGCTGACATGGAGAGTGCATGGATTCATGAGATTGTGTGCATACGCATACACGTCCATCCACTCGAAATAATTCGAAACGAGACTCGTCCGACCAGGTAACATGTCACCAGTCATGAAAAGTCCAACTACGGAATTGACGGGCCCAGACGAGGCGTAACGTGCACTCATCAAAGATACACCAGTAGCCCTTCAGCTCCGAAAGCTCAAATCGATGATGTTTTGTTGAATGGTTCGCACGCTGGCACTTGTTGATGGCCCAGTACCGAAATTTGCAGCATTTTGTGGAAAGGTTGAACATTTGTCACGTTGAACGATTCTCTTCAGTCATCGTTGGTTCCGATCTTGCAGGATCTATTTCCGGCCGCATCGATGTCGGAGATTTGATGTTTTACCGGATTCCTGATATTCACCTAACACTCATGAAATGGTCGTACGGGAAAATTCCCACTTCATCGCTACGACGGAGATTATGTCTCCCATCGCTCGTGCGCCGATTATAACACCACGTTAAATCTTGATAATCTGCCATTGTAGCAGCAGTAAACAATCTAACGACTGCGCCAGAAACTGGTCATATAGGCGTTGCCGACCGTAGCGCTATATTCTGCCTGTTTACGTATTTCTGTATTTGAAGACGCATGCCTATACCAGTTTCTTTGGCGCCTCAGTGTATAAAATACTATTAATTGGAAAAATATAGCGCCGTCCGTTATGACATTTCGATATGCACGGGAAATTCGCTTGTTGGAAATACAATTAACCTATCACACGATGATTCCTCTTACACTACTCCGTTTAGCCGTCGGTTTATTACTGATTGAATTCTCTGACGGTGCTTGGCAGTATATGACAATAATATTAATAGGAAACACTGTCCCGATAAACTGCAGATATTCATCAGGATGGTGCTTCCTGTTAATATCGAACTTTTTTGTAGTAGCAACGACCACGTGTGATCGCAACAGCCAGCCGCGTGTGAAACATTCTGGTCCGTTTTGACAATATGCGGCGGATACATGCAAGGAGAATTTGCCGCGTTCTCTATACGACATTTGCCAGGTAGCGCTGCCAAGTAAGCCCGGAAGAAGTACAGTGTTTCCAAACTTACGATTCCCTTGGTTCTGGTGGTTTGGTAATTAAATTCACGTGCTTTTTACAGCCAATTATATTTCCTTTACACCAAGCAGATGCCAGAATTTATTGTTAATGTCGTGATCATTACCTGTACGAATAAGTAAGTTGTACAATTCTTCTAACTTTTCTGTTACGATCTACAAAAAGTATCATTCGCTCCGCTAATATTGAGTTGCGTAGGAAATGGCGAATATATTTTCAATTCGTTTCAGAATTATCTGGATTTTCGCAAAATACAAGATGGCAACGGCTTGGCTACTATTGCGCGGCCAATGATAACATAACATTGTATTCTAAGAAGTTAAGCCATGGGAGAGTGGACCAGTGCTGTGGCGTGTTTTTGTGTAGCGAATGAAGTCATCCTGAATAGCTTAGTAAAGGAAGAACCGCGACAGCTGTTACATGATCCTTTATAAAGCATAATTTAATAGCTGTTGCAGTTCTTCATTTGACAAGATGTATTTCTACAGCTCTGGTTGCCCGGATTATAAAATGTTCTGTACCCTCAACGTATTATATGAAGGAATAGCTACATTTTTCACCTACAGGAGCCGCTTCAGCTGAGTCATTAATCTGCATAACGTACTACGTATTTATAACAAAATTCAGATAAAGAGAACGTTTGAGAGCCAGTGCATAGTACTTCGTCTAAAATATAATCTGTTTAGTTAGAAAGAGTTTAGTTGGTGAAAAATGTAAATGTCTACATACTGGCATTAAAATTGAAACGTTATTGTTTTGTATAATCCTGTGAAAAAACATGTCATGGTACTAGCAACAGACTGAATAATTTTGTACCAGCAGTCCACCCTAGCTTCGCACGAGCAGCGTAGGTATCTGTAACCGGGCTCCTTGTCTGGCATAGTGGTAATTTCGTTTTCGGGTGGCTGTATAGAGATACGATTAAAGCTCACACAACAACGTTAGATAACTGAATGACGTTCCTCTGAAACAATTTAAGCAGCACAGTATAGTGCAGAAGGAAATTGAAAGTAAAACACAACGAGACACACAGAAACTATTCATTCATTGAGAATAAGTACACTGAAGTCACCGCGATTTATAGTGGTCCCTTGGATATTACAAAATGCAGGAGAGGGTTCTTAATAGGGTGTGTGATCACCACGGACGGCAGTCTATCCTCTGCAACGTGCTCCCGTGCAAACGATAAGGTTGGTAAGGAGTCGGCCGCACGGGATTAGCCCAGCGGTCTCGGGCGCTGCAGTCGTGGACTGTGCGGCTGGCCCGGCGGAGTTTCGAGTCCTCCCTCAGGCATGGGTGTGTGTGTTTGTCCATAGGATAATTTAGGTAAAGCAGCGTGTAAGTTTAGGGACTGATGACCTTAGCAGTTGAGTCCCATAAGATATCACACACATTTGAACATTTTTGGTAAGGAGCTCTTGTGGTGGGGCCTACCACTCCTCAACCAACGCTGTCGACAGCTAGTGGATAGTCGTTTGTGCATGCGGAGGTGTTGTAATACGTCCACCCAACGCTTTCCACATGTGCTCGGTGGCATTTAAGTGGAGGAAATGGACAGGCTAGTCCATTTGCCGAGTATCCACTCGTTCCAAGAGCTCCGTTCTGGTCGAAGAATCGAACGTCCTGTCACAAAAACTACTTACCAACCCTGTGGCCAGTGTGACAACACGTTGCCGACGTTCAGTGGACCAACATAAATCGTGTAAGTATTATATTTGAATAAGTCATTTCTGTTCGTCACACTTTGTATTTCTTTCAGTTGCCTTGTACACTAAGCACCAGTTCTTTCTGTGTGTGGTCCAAGTTTCGTAAAGCTATGCCCCTTGCAGTAACATCATGCGAAAGTTACTTACGCCCATATGTTTGGCACATCAGTACACAGGGTGGCCCATTGATAGTGACCGGGCCAAATATCTCACGAAATAAGCGTCAAACGAAAAAACTACAAAGAACGAAACTCGTCTAGCTTGAAGTGGGAAACCAAATGGCGCTATGGTTGGCCCGCTAGATGGCGCTGCCATAGGTCAATGGATATCAACTGCGTTTTTTTAAAAATAGGAACTCCCAATTTTATTACATATTCGTGTAGTAAGTAAACAAATATGAATGTTTTAGTTGGACCACTTTTTTCGATTTGTGACAGACGGCGCTGTAATAGCCACAAACTTACAAGTACGTGGTATCACGTAACATTCTTCCAGTCCGGACGGTATTTGCTTCGTGATACATTACCCGTGTTAAAATGGACCGTTTACCAATTGCGGAAAAGGTCGATATCGTGTTGTTGATGCGTGGCTATTGTGATGCCAACGGGCGTATGCTGCTCGGTATCCTGCACGACATCATCCAAGTGTCCGGACCGTTCGCCGTATAGTTACATTATTTAAGGAAACAGGAAGTGTTCAGCCACATGTGAAACGTCAACCACGACTTGCAACAAATTATGATGCGAAAGTAGGTGTTTTAGCTGCTGTTGTGGCTAATCCGCACATCAGTAGCAGACAAATTAAGCGAGAATTGGGAATCTCAAAAATGTCGGTTTTGAGGATGCTACTTCAACATCGATTGCAGCCGTACCATATTTATATGCACCAGGAATTGCATGGCGACGACTTTGAACGTCGTGTACAGTTCTGCCACTGGGCACAAGAGAAATTACGGGACGCTGACAGATTTTTTGCACGTGTTCTATTTAGCGACGAAGCGTCTTTCACCAACAGTGGTAACGTAAACCGGCATAATATGCACTATTGGGCAACGGAAAATCCACGATGGCTGCGACAAGTGGAACATCAGCGCCCTTGGCGGGTTAATGTACGGTGGGTCATTATGAGAGGAAGGATAATTGGCCCCTATTTTATCGATGGCAATCTAAATGGTGCAATGTATGCTGATTTCCTACGTAATGTTCTACCGATGTTACCACAAGATGTTTCACTGCATGACAGAATGGCGATGTACTTCCAACATGATGCATGTCCGGCAGATAGCTCGCGTGCGGTTGAAGCGGTATTGAATAGCATATTTCATGACAGGTGGATTGGTCGTCGAAGCACTTTACCATGGCCCACACGTTCACCGGATTTGACGTCCCCGGATATCTTTCTGTGGGGAAAGTTAATGGATATTTGCTATCGTGATCCACCGACAACGCTTGGAAACATGCGTCATCACATTGTCGGTACATGTGCGAAAATTACGGAAGGCGAACTACTTGCTGTTGAGAGGAATGTCGTTACGCGCATTGCCAAATGCATTGAGGTTGCCGGACATCATTTTGAGCATTTATTGCATTAATGTGCTGTAACTTCATGCGTTCTCAGAAATGATAAGTTCACAAAGGCGCATGTATCACATTGAACCAACCGAAATAAAATGTTCAAACTTACCTATGTTCAGTATTTTAATTTAAAAAACCTACCTGTTACCAACTGTTCGTCTAAAATTGTGAGCCATACGTTCGTGGCTATTACAGCGCCATCTATCACAAAGCGAAAAAAGTGGTCCAACTAAAACATTCATATATCTTGACGTACCACACGAATATGTAATAAAAATGGGGGTTCCTATTTTTAAAAAACGCAGTTGATGTCCGTTTGACCTATGACAGCGCCATCTAGGGGGCCAACCATAGCGCCATCTGGTTTCCCCCTTCAAGCTAGACAAGTTTCGTTCTTTGTTGTTTATTCGTTTGACGCTTATTTCGTGAGATATTTGGCCCGCTCACGATCAATGGACCACCCTGTATAAAGACGAAAGTAAGCGACATATTGCCGACCAGCCGCCGTGTCATCCTCTGCCATTTGGTTGCGGTATAGGGGGGCATGGGATCCCTCCCGACTTTTGTTGACTTTTCATACCTTAGTGCCGCTACTTCTCTTTCAACTAGAATTGGCTCCACGAGGCGGACTGCACCCCGCACCAGTCTTCCCACCAAGGAACAATCACAGGCAGTACCGGAAACTGAACCCGAGCCCTCCGCATGAGAATCAGACGCGTTGATCACTCGGCTTTGGAGGCGGAGAAGAGTCAGTTATAGTAAAACACCGTCGTGGAAATCAGTATAAAGGCACGGATATGTGTAGGAAAATTAACGTGGTGGGTTGGAATAGTTGTGCGGAATGTATATGCCGTAGTATGAGATCCAGTATACAGACGATGACAATCCTGTGGTATCACATTTGATGTCAGTAGTAGAGTATATAATAAGAAATCAACGATCCAGGTAATAGAGAGTGGAACTCGGCATAAGGATAGTCGCTTTGTGTGGTGTTAATGTGTGCGTACATCCCTTTACTGCAGACAGGAAACAGAAGTCTTTGGTGACATGGTTTGTTATGTATGTAAGCCACGACTGTGACAGTGCTACGCGGAAAACAGTTAGCACGTGACGAGAAAGCAAAAATCGGTATACGCATGTAAATTGGACCCTCTAATCGCCAAGAACTTCAACGATTGATGTGCAGTTATTGATAATTTCTTTAGATTGGACACGCGGTATGGACACAACGGAAAATATCGTCAAAGTAGAAAATTATCTGAGGAATTGAAACGGTTAATTTTCGGCAAAACAAGAGCCACAAACCTTTATTCTTCTCAGTTTGGCCGGCCGGTGTGGTCGAGCGGTTCTAGGTGCTAGACTGGAACCGCGGTACCGCTACGGTAGCAGGTTCGAATCCTGCCGCGGGCATGGACGTGTGTGATGTCTTTAGGTTAGTTAGATCTAAGTAGTTCTAAGTTGTAGGGGACTAATGACCTCAGAAGTTAAGTCCCATAGTGCTCAGAGCCATTTTAACTATTTTTTCTCAGTTCGTTGGCGAGTCACAGTCGTTAGTAACTGCCAGACGTGTACGACAAAATTGTCAAATTACAAATATCTTGCATTCAAGAAACAACTGCAGAAGCCGCTAGAAACACTTGAATATTAACAGGCCAGATTGGAATTTACTGAAAAACATATTTCATGGTCTGTAGAATGAGATAAAGTTATCCTCAGTGAAGAGAAGAAGCATAATTTAAATATGATTGACGTGGTTCGAGAACACAGCAACACGTAAGAAACCAGAAATTTTGGTGCGGGTAATGTTATGATTTCGGCAGTCTTCTGTGCTAAATGTAACTCTCGCATTGCTGGCTGAACGATAAAATGAACTTTAACATGTACACTGCGATGTTAGAGACAGAATTTATTAGAAGACATAGGGGACGAAAGTCCAATGTTTGAAAATATATAGTATCTGCGTATGTTTTTGCTAAAATGGAAAAGTGTTTTGAAGAGAACGGATCGATGTCTTTTCCTGACCTGTACGTAACCCGAATTTAAGCCGCATGGAAAATCTTTGGGGAACACTTGCAAGGCGTGTTTATCGAAATGGGAGGCAATTTGATAGCGTATGTGAGCTGAAAAGAGCAATACGAGTAGTGTGGGTGACAATGTCACTACAAGAACTGCAAACCCGAACAAAATCAATGCCGTAGATAATTTTTGAGGTGCTTACGTAGAATAGGGGTTGTACAAAGTACTAACATGTAAGAACACAACAGGACAGTGAGTGCCTAAATACCGGTTTCCACCCAGGAAATGCAATCGATTTATTTCGTTACTCGTGCTACAAAAGAAACTATGTAGTTCCACCATGACTGTTTGTCTTATACGTATCTACTGTCTTGATAATAAAAACGACGTATGAATACATCAGTCATCGTACTACTACTATTGCACAACCCTTGCCTTTATACTCGTATGATTTTCACTATTGTAAATTGCCATAAGACTAGCAGTCGTCATACAGGTAATAAAATTAATAACCAAGTGGGTGTTGAGGCGGCGTTTTCGTTGTTGTTTCTGCTAATTTTTGTAGGATGTGAGGTCCGCCGGTTCTGCAAAACACCATTTTTTCTCAGTACTACAATTTTAACTGCAAACACGGTCAACACAAGGACCTGCAAATCCAAATGATGAATATCTACTGATTATCTTTGCTTACGATTTCCAACAACTTAAACAAACTCATTAAGTGCGTAATTGTGTAAAAACCACTCACTATTATAATTGCTTTTTGTTACGGAATGACACTTTGTCTAAACTAAGTAATATCCAAAGTGTTACTGTAGCAGGATACGAAGTACATAAAGCCTACTACTTCAGTGTCCCAAGAATTGTCAAGAGTGTTACGGCAGCTTGAAGCATGTTAGACGGCGTGCGTTACCTTGAGGGCCGCGGAGACATCGCCGCCGCAAAACGAGGAGCTCTCAAGGCCGGCGCAGGAGCTCTCGGCTGGAGAGAACGCGCTGCACGCCAACAGCAGCGCTGCCACAAGCTGGCCGGTGAAATACATGGCTCAAAATCTCGACAGCACTTGGCTTACTGCCGTGGCACTGAAACTGGGAGTACGTTACGGTTACTAAAGGTTTCCACGATTTGTTAGAAAACAAACTAAACTACTCACTAAACTCTAGTCGTACTTAACACTCAAAGGCACGAAACATGTGCGGTGTTTACTTCAAATCAGATCATTAAGGAAGTAATGATATGGGAGTCCCAATATACACTCTGAAAAAGACGCACCCGATGTAATTATCCTAATGGGACACAAGGAACACCCGCAACTCAGAATTACACCAGAGGCTGAATATATTGCAGTTCTCTGCGCTCGGTGGTAATACACAACGTTCTGTACTAGTCCACCGCAGCGTTCGGGGACACAGAACGAACTAATAACACCTGAATATGGGCGTATAAGAGCCCGTAACTGGTCGTATTCTAAATAAAAGACCCTTACAACTGTAGCTGTATTTTCAACCTCTGGGCCGGCCTGTGTGGCCGAGCGGTTCTAGGCGCTTCAGTCTGGTTCGCGTGACCGCTACGTCACAGGTTCGAATCCTGCCTCGAGCATGGATGTATGTGATGTCCTTAGGTTAGTTAGGTTTAAGTAGTTCTAAGTTCTAGGGGACTGATGACCTCAGATGTTAAGTCCCATAGTGCTCAGAGCCATTTGAACCATTTTTCAAAAAAATATTCAAATGTGTGTGAAAATTTATGGGACTTAACTGCTAAGGTCATCAGCCCCTAAGCTTACACACTACTTAACCTAAATTATCCTAAGCACAAACACACACACCCATGCCCGAGGGAGGACTCGAAAATTAGAATATTTTTTATATTCACCCCAACGTTACTTTTAGAGAAAAGCAGCGAACCGTGAATGCATTAAGTTTTCATTTATTTACATATTTTATATTATGTTTGATTCCATATGTCTTGAACCTTATATGCAAAAGGCTGTGGTAGTCTTTTAATTTTTCAGTTTTTTTTTTATTTCTATCTCCATTGCTGTACATAATAGCAATAAAAAACCGAATATCGGACATAAAGCTACATAGGGAGGAACGATCACCACGATGAAATAAGGGAAATCAGAGCTCGTACAGCAAGATACAGGTGTTCATTCTTTCCACGTTCTATACGAGATTGGAATAATAGAGAATTATGAAGTTGGTTCGATGAACCCTCTGGCAGGCACTTGAATGTGATTTGCAGATTATCCATGTAGATGTACAGGTTATTTCAGATCAGCGTTATTTTGAGCGATTTTATGTCAGATTAAACTGGAGATGAAAAAAAACCGGTATAACCGAAAACCTGTTATTTAAGCGATATCCGGCATCCCTGAGACACTGACCAATGACCTAAGTAAAAGTGCTTACAGTAGTTTAACTGCAGACTAGTTGAAAATGATAGAAATGGAACTAATTAAGTAGAGATTGGTCACCAGGTAACAGCAAAAGAAGAGGCAGAAATGCCACAGATAACATGGAAAGTAAGCCGGCTTATAGCATGTAGAGGGATAGAGATGAGAGAGAGAAATGTGAAGAAATTAAATATTAGTGATTGTAGAAAAAGTCGAAAACGTTTACAGGAAGATTAAACCTATTTTTGAAAAGGTAAAATGTAAGGGTCTTAATTAACGACATGCAAATGTGAACCATTATCGGTAAACCCAGAGGAAAAAAAGATGGCTGGAGTGTGTCGAATACCTATACGATGGCGAAGGACAGTCCCAAAGCACGTCAAAAGTGGAAAAAATATATATGCTGTCAGAATATGACCTCTAAAGAGTTGGGTTCAAACGGGTCAACAGGCAACGATGCTATTCCTCTGCAGCGTCGGCAGTCTGTTTGCGGATAGGCAATAGTGGATGATGTCAAACTTGTGTGAAACGGGTGTGTTACCATCAGATTTACAGAAAAGTGCTGTCATCACGTTGTCAGAGACGACAAATGCAGATACATATGAGAACAATTAGGCAATTAGTATGTTTCCAAGCTTGTAAACTCTTAACCAAATCCATAAACAGAAAAACAAAAATGGTACTGCAGGAACAGCAGTGAGGACTGAGGAAAGGAAAAGGTACCGGAAAAGCGTTTGTCTTTACACTCTGTAATGGAAAGAAAATCAGTATAACGTCTTAGCATTTGCGAACCTGCAGAGAGCCTCAAACCATGTAAGGTAAATTGAGATGACCCAATCCTGAGGAGATGAGCGTCTGGATATGTATGAGATGAGTGAGGTAGAAGATCTACGGAGATCAAGTGCGAGAACCAAGCTTGAATGTCAAGATCGTTCTAAGAGAGTGTAAACTAGGATTAGAGTTTGTCACCACTATTATTCAATTTGTACTCCGAAAATGTAATAAGGACACTGAAAAAGAAAAGAAAAAATATTAAAGGTGTAATGGAACCAATACCAACTCCAGGATTGACGGATGGCGTGGGTCTTCTGACGGAAACTAAGGACTTAAAAGAGATGTTGAATGGATTGCACACCGCACTTATCAAACAAAGTACGTGGGTTGCGGATAAATAAAAATTCTGTGGATGTTTTGTGAATTGGAGAAGCAAAACATCGACTTGCTCAAACGGTTCAAATGGCTCTGAGCACTATGGGACTTAACATCTGAGGTCACCAGTCCCCTAAACTTAGAACTACTTAAACCTAACTAACCTAAGGACATCAAACACATCCATTCCCGAGGCAGGATTCGAAACTGCGACCGTAGCAGCCGCGTAGTTCCAGACTGAAGCACCTAGAACCGCTCGGTCACCGCAGCCGGCCGACTTGCTCAACCGTAAAATTGAGAATAAGGCAGTAACGCAAGAAATAAAACAATTCTTAGCTTTAGGAAGCAAACTGTATAGAACGACCTAAGCTAGGACATAACACATGTAGATTAATATACTGTGACCTTTTTATGTGGAGGATTCTGCTAAGGTAAAATATTGATATGGCATTGGCACTGAATTACAAGATCACTTTTGCACATAGAGGGGGGAAAACTGTTGTATCAGACGAAGGGTAGATAACATATAATTTATGACATACTAAGTGTGATA
The DNA here is from genome assembly GCF_021461385.2 of Schistocerca piceifrons. Taxonomy (NCBI): domain Eukaryota; kingdom Metazoa; phylum Arthropoda; class Insecta; order Orthoptera; family Acrididae; genus Schistocerca; species Schistocerca piceifrons. The sequence continues at coordinate 417,572,662 of NC_060139.1, read as the reverse complement.
GTTACGTATAGAATCTATATTGTACGGACACTCTGGTGCTTTCCACAAACACATTAAGTGGTATAGACCGTGTAAAAGACTATATTGATTGTTGTGGTGTTTTGAGGTACTTACAAAATGTAAGGCGTCTACTTTGTACTTGGATTACTAAAAGTATAAAATTGAAGGTCTGAGATGAATGTTTTCTGTAAGCAGATCCCGCCGCTGTGTTTTAACTGCCATCGTTTTCCGTAGATGAATATTCAGGCAAGCATTCACTTTCGGGTCTGCAATCTCTTCTCAAGAGATAAAACATCTTTTGCTGACTCGAAGCACACTGCTTGAGAATGGTCAGTCAGCAGCTGCATTTTATTGAAGAAAATTTGAAGAATTTTTATTTTGTCCGTCTCAGTTGCATGAATATACAACTTACTGCTGCAGCGGTTACCGGTTTCGGGCTGACTCGCCCATTCTCAAACAACACACCTTTCTATTAACCGTAGCTAGTTACACAAGATGGGGCCAAAAGTCGCAGACTCCTTCATATAAGAAAGTCAAACTACGAGAAACAAGTACGCTCATTGACATGACTGCCTGTATGTCTACAGCTTCACCTGAATGACCCAATCAAACTTGATTGTGTGGCTCTTGCTCCTGAATAAATCATCCAGTTTTTCTGAAACTTATAATTAGTTTGTTTGTACATCTACATCTAGTTCTACCATACTCGGCGGGCATGTCTGCATTTTTGACGTTTAATGTAGCTTCTGCATGCATTTTTATGATTTCTGCTAATGTCCGCATTTTTTGGTTTTGGAAATTATGACCTTTCGAAATTTGTTTTCCTCGTGTGTTATCAAAAATCTGTATGCCTTTTACTTCAGTTACTGAATTAAATTACTTGTTATTCGCTTACAGTCGATCTACTATACTTTTGAAACCGAAACAGCGATTTGTATTGCTTAGAATCAGTCTTCCGATCTGGATGTTTAGGCTATCTGACTATATGGATGCAATCATGAAGTAAACTTCCATGTTTTAAGTGGCTTGATTTTGCATATTAAAACTGATGGTGAGCGTTTTGATCAATTTTAAAATTTAGAAATATTTATAACCATATATAATGAATAGTCCGAACCAAGCCTGAAGAAATGGTGCAAGTACACTGAGTCGTGTAGTAGTGAGGAACAGTTAACTGTATCAATTAAAACTGTGCTCTTATTCTTTGCAGTGCCAGCCCTAGACGCTTGTGTTGAGCGGTTGTTCTCCTTAATACAGACACAGTGGACAAAGGAGAGGAACTGACTGACGATTTAATCTGGAAAAAGGGTAGCAGGGGCGAAATTTAATTTGAGACATTTGAATTGTAAAATCTTTTTTAAGTATTTGTGTCAACAAAATGGTTCAAATGGCTCTGAGCACTATGGGACTTAACTTCTGAGGTCATCAGTCCCCTAGAACTTAGAACTACTTAAACCTAACTAACCCAAGGACATCACATACGTCCATGCCCGAGGCAGGATTCGAACCTGCGACCGTAGTGGTCGCGTGGTTCTAGACTGAAGCGCCTAGAACAGTTCGGCCACATCGGCCGGCATTTGTGTCAACAGAATGCACTTTTAAAAAAGATTCGGTTTCATGAAAACCACACGTAAGACGTGGGCTCTAAAGTAGTGTAGGTATGTGTGGTGCGTCCAACAGTTTTATTTTTTGTTTGTTTCTTATTTAATAAATTTAAAATATATAAAGTGTCCTTTTTTATCCTAAAATTTAGAAAGTGCCTTTTCTTTTTGCATTCCGAAATATCGTAACTACCTGCATCACATCTACCGATATCCATCCCATCTGCATAATTCGTTCTGTATGAAGCAATTTGTACGTTTAGGCACCAAGCCGTCGTAACCACTTTCGGTTAACAACGCGGTGTGTGGTTTCATATGGGCGAGTCAGCTCGTAACGACTGTAGCAATAAATTGTATACTCATGCAACTGTGACGACCAAAGTAAGAATTTACAAATTGTCTTCAGTAAAACATCTTTATTGCACCCCCCTCCCACACCCACCCACACCCACCCACACACACACACACACACACACACACACACACACACACACACACACACACACACACACACCAATATCGGCATAAACGTTCCCGCGTAATGTTTGGATGGAAATTCCGCATGGATTCCGTACCCTTTAGATATCCGTAATTGATTTGTATTTCGTCACGGTTGCAACACCGTAGTGGCATCGTTATTTGCCTACATTTGATGTAGTAGATAAATTGTAAAATCGTAATGGCTGTTGTTTATTTCAGTAGTGACACGTCGCTGGATGCATTTGCATCGTTGAAAGGTGAACATAAAACAGGAGACAAATACATTCTTTCCGCATACGGTAAATGAATAACTGAAAGCAATGATCACTGTCAATGATAAAATCCGCTACGGCTGTAAATATTATTTATTTATGAAAAAGCAAAGTAGTATCCGGTTTCAGGATATACGTCACACCTTCAGGTGCATATTAAAATGTGAGCCTACAAGGATGGATAACTAAGGTTAAAATGGTTTAAAATATGTTAAAATAGTGCATCCCTGGCACCTGACATCCAAGAGAATATCCTGTTCAGTCCTATGTCTGCCAGAAAGCCTCTCATAGACAGCGGTCCGTGCTTAGTGGCGTGCCACACAAATTTGGGTTGGGTGTCGTGCTGGTCTGATGGGTGTCATGAGGCACTGTGTTAGAAAAACCACCCATCTTTCATGCGGAGCCATGTGTGGCGCGTCCGTAAGGCTGCACCGTTGTCCTCCTTTGCAAGAGACTTCCCCGAAGACCTAGAATTGAAGACGTTATTCTTTCGCAAGTCATGTGCCAGGGATGCTCTATTTTAACAGATTTTTAACTTATTTTAACTTTAGTTGCGCATTCTTATGGACTCATTTTAGATGCACCTGAAGATAGAAAACAGTAGGATATTACAATTGAGAAAGAATAAGAGTGGTGGATGTCCAGTGAAAAGGAACGAGAAAGCAAAGAGTCTGCGTATGGTGACGGGGCGACTGCAGAGCTGGTGGAGCACTGCCAACACAAATACAGGCAGCAGCTTGTGGTGGACTGAACTCTAATGAAAGCAGCGCGGCGCGTAACTTACTGGAAGCTATGGCTGCAGCGGCCGGTCGTCAGGGAGTCGCCGTGGTCGCCGGCGCGTGTGTCGGCTGCCGGCACTGGCGCTGCAGGTGCTATTGTTGCGGTGACGGCGAGGGATTAGAGGCGTTGTCATTCGCGGCGCCGCCGCCAGCTGCCCCTGCCGGATTAAGCGCTAAGCTCTTCCCTCGCCGCGACCCCGCCGTGCATCCGCCCGCCGACTGCCGCGCAGTAGGACGGCCGGCCGAGGCGCACGCGGCGGGCCCCCTCCCGGCCTCGCAAGGACGCAGTGACGCGCGTGCCGACAGGTTTCTGGCTGTCTACCTGGCATTAAAACGCCTCTCTCTTCCGCGAAACACCAGCGGCGCTCGTCCGCGTTTCACGTCACTCGACGCTAATTCTTCCCGCTTCCCTTAGCAACTACGTCAGTGGAAAATGTAATCGTACTCGTTTTCCACTGGTTGCCTCTCAAGCAAGACGACGTGGGATGAAGACGTTTCTCAGGCCCTGGTTCTAAATATTGCACTACGTGTATGGAACAAAGCTGCAGAATTTGAAATAAAAGTAAGGCGACCAGTTAGGAATAATCGTACACATAATGAGTCGCTTTAAGACGTAACGAAGTGAATATACGGCTTTTAAGAGTTTGCAGCATTTGTTACATTCAACCTACAATTGTAAATAATACATCAAATGATACAGCAAATAAAACAGGTTCAATGAGAGCACCATTCGCTCATATGGAGTCGATATGCGAGTTCCTCCCAAATCTGTAACAGTGTGTCTGGCGTAATTGTTGCAACAACGCTGTTTCTAAGGTCGGGTAAATTAGCTGGTAACGGAGGAACATACACATGTTTCAAAAATGGTTCAATTGGCTCTGAGCACTATGGACATAACATCTGAGATCATAAGTTCCCTAGAAAGTCGGGTAAATTAGCTGGTAACGGAGGCACATACACATGGTTCAAAAGTGGTTCAATTGGCTCTGAGCATTATGGGACTTAACATCTGAGATCATCAGTTCCCTAGAACTTAGAATTACTTAAATCTAACTAACCTAAGGACATCACACACATACATGCCGGAGGCGGGATACGATCCTGCGAGCATAGCGGTCGCGCTATTCCGGACTGTAGCGCCTAGAACCGCTCGGCGACACCGACCGGCCATAAGCATGGTCCTTCATGAACCCTTAAAGGTAAAAATCACATGGTGTCAGCCGACCGGGTTGGCCGAGCGGTTCTAGGCGCTTCAGTCTGGAACCGCGAGACTGCTACGGTCGCAGGTTCGAATCCTGCCTCGGGCATGGATGTGTGTGACGTCCTTAGGTTAGTTAGGTTTAAGTAGTTCTAAGTTCTAGGGGACTGATGACCTCAGATGTTAAGTACCATAGTGCTCAGAACCATTTGAACCATTCACATGGCGTCAATTAATATGTGAACTTGGAGGTTATGCGAAGCAAGCCCATCATTCGGGCCCTTGTGACCAATCTAGCGGTCGGCTGCAACGTCATTTAATCAATCTCATTGTGAGTTACGCCAGTGTGGTGTCACTCCATCTTGCTGGCAAAGTTTGGCGGTTCAGCTTCTACCAATTGAGGAAAAAGCCATAGCTCTAGCGCATCAAGATAATAAGCACCGGTTTCAGTTGCTTCACCGGAAAGGAAAGTCCAAGTCTTTCACCCGGCAGATGGCACAAAAGAGAAAAAGAAAACTCAATTTCGAGGAGTCTCCTTGCAGCTGTATGATGCCGTGAGGATTTCCTGACTTCCAGATGCGCACATTATGCGTGTTCACGTTTCCACTTAGGTAAAATGTCGTCTTATCACTGAAGACGACACAATCCAGGAACTCTTCATCGTCATGAAACAACATTTCGTTTGCAAAGTTTGCACGTAAACTCTGGCATACAGGAGTAGAGCTTGTAGCAAAAGCAAACGTTAAGGACGTAATTTTAAGTGTCTCCATAAAAGTCTCCACATACGTTAAGTAATTTCCTGGTGTTATGTATGAAAGGCTCTTACTCGTTCAACACGTTTTTCAGTCACCCTTGGTCCTTCCACACACTTCTCTTTCCGCAGAGGTGTACAAACAAAACTGTTTGAGTTGGTCTTTCTCTTGATGTATTATCGATAGTTGTAAGCTGAATGTAATAAATGCTACAAAACCTTAAAACCCGTTTGTTCACTTTGAAACACGCGAACTGTTCAAGAAGTCGAAACATTGCCACCGACAATGACGCACGCAGAGGGATACGTAATTTGGCCTATGTTTAATCACCTAACTCTTGCAACAACCGCGACATTGCAGCTATTATGTTTTTTCATGGACTGATATAATTATTTTAACGGCATCAGAAATCTCTTGAAGAGACAAATACAGCGATGCTAGGCTCGGTCGTAATATGCAACTAGGAGATGGGCCTAGGCCGTCAAGATAACACGTATTTCGTCTTGGACCTACTTTATGCGGCGCAGTTACGGAGTGAGTTACTACTTTCGTAAATGGAACTATACGCTGCATTCCAGAGTATCAGAAGGGGCTTAGAAAAACTGTTTCTAGTGTACATATGTTTACTTTAACATCTTTTATGGAAACAAGTAAACCGTCGCAAGCCTTAACACAACGACGGAGTCTGGCATTAGAGCCGTACTTCGTGGATTGTAAACCATGATATCTAGTTACGGTCACTTTGCCTTTCAAGTGTAACACGTTTTTAGAATAAATTTTCGAGAAGATTCAACTCCAACATTAACAATTGTTCTATCAGTGTACTCGTCTTTTCAAGAGCGTCCTCCTGCCGTTAACAAAGTATATAATTCCATTTAAAGATGCATATTTGCTTGAATATCTCGGTTGTTACAGGAGGAAGAAAAACAGACAAGAAAATTACAAGACCCTTTGTGTATTATAATTTGTTTAGATTTCTTGAGCCATCACGAAACAAGAAGAGTGTTGCATCTTACGTGACTCACCCTATATACAGCTTGAAGCGCCTAAAAGACGGCACCCCAAATTTATCGGTAATGAATAAATTTATCGATGTGTTATTTTCGTCAAGTTGTATAGGACTTTATGGCAAATTCCCTGACGTTCGAAAGTAATTTTTATAGTTTATGGTCACCGGATTACGCCACCGACTTTGCTTTATGCTAATGGAACTTTTTTTTCTGTGGCGTTTGTAATGGACTCCTACGAGAACTTGAGTGACATAGCGTGTATGGAATCTCAGCAAATAGTATCAAGACTACAGAACCGCAAACCACTGTTCCGCCGATCGAAAAAGAGACAAGATATCAGCCCTATTATATCGAATTCAAGTCAAATACGTAACACAGGTAAAGTCCGTGGGTTTACTATCGCGGCTGTTATAAAAAGTGCTCAAATTGAACTTAGGCATTGCTACCCGCTACAAAGTGATTCTGAGAAATAATATTTCACGATGAATTTCGTCTGGAGTTAACGGCAGCACAGGCCCCTGTTATAATGCATTACATGCCTTCAGAAGACGTAGATGTTTCCCAATAGACGTCTTGTTTTTATTTCAGACACAGATGAAAATATGTAAATATTAAGTCTTGTGAGTGTGCAGCCCATTTTGCATTTTCTGAACGACCGTTCTATGCTCTTCGTTATACGTGTGGACGCGAAGGGACATCCGCCATGTTTGTACCATACTGATTGCCTCATGTCCAGTGGAACGTCTTCCACAACTGCGGCAGCTGCGTATCTTAGGCTCCCCCGTCAGAGTATCGAGTCCTCCCTCGTGCGTGGGTGTGTGTGTTGTCTTTAGCGTAAGCTGGTTTAAGTTAGAACAAGTAGTGTGTAAGCTTGGGGATCGATAACCTCTGCAGTTTTGTCCCATAAGACCTTACGACGAATTTTCAAGCCGGCCGCTGTGGCCAAGCGGGTCTAAGCGCTTCCGTCCGGAACCGCCCAACTTCTACTGTCTCAGATTCAAATCCTGCCTCGGGCATGGATATGTGTGACGTCCTTGGGTTGGTTAGGTTTAAGTAGTTCTAAGTCTAGGGGACTGATGACCTGAGATTTTAAGTCCCATAGTGCTTAGAGCCATTTGAACCATTTGCGTATCTTAGGAACTCGAGGTACTTGATACTGACACGTTTATTGAAAGACAATAACTGCAATGAAGTCACCGCCATTAATAATGTTCCCCTGGACATTATAAAAGGCGGAACATGATTCTTACTGGCTGGCTGCAAGATTGGTGACGTGGTCTTGTGGCAGGGCATTCCATTCCTCGACCAGCGCTGTTGACGACTGCTGGGTGCTCTATGGAGCATGTGGACGTGCTGCAACAAGTCTTCCAAAAGAATCTCACACGTGCTCGACGTGATATAAGTCGGGGAACGAGCAGGCCTGTCCATTCGCTGCATATTTTTTGGTTCCAGAAGTTCCTCCGCCAGCGCTATTAGATGCGGTCGCCCGCTGTCAGCCATAAGAATGAAGTCAGGGCGGAAAGCACTCCTAAAAATGGGGACAATGCACGTCGATGCACCACATATTCACATCTCGCACTGTGTAAGGCTACGTCCAGCATTGTCGGACATGATCGCCTTGGTAGTTCAGGTGTTATGGTTCGGAGACAATCTAATGTTGTATGGGCGCCCTGACCTCAAAATGTTTGAGGACTGTATACTGAACTGTCAACGTAGTTTTACACTGTACACTTTTCCCATGTGCGTCTATTTAGGGGTGCTTTCGCCCCTTGCTTCATTTTTATGCATAACAATGCGCAACCGCTTCGAACTTAATATCAGGATTAATGGTCACGAAGCAGGCGAAGTTAAGGAATTCTGCTACTTAGACAGTAAAATAAGCAATGACGGACCGAGCAAGGAGGACATCAAAAGCACACTAACACTGACAAAAAGGGAATTTCTGGCCAAGAGAAGCCTAATAGTATCAAACACAGGCCACAATTCGAAGAAGAAATTTCTGAGAAGCTGAGTTTGGAGTACAGAATTGTATGGTATTGAAACACGGACTGTGGGAAAACCGGAACAGAAGAGAATCAAAGCATTCGAGATGTGATGTTACAGACGAATGTTGAAAATTAAGTGGACTGGTAAGGTAAGGAATGAGGAAGTTCTGCGCAGAATCAGAGAGGAAATAATATGTGAAAAACACTAACAAGGAGAAGGGACAGGATGATAGGACATCTGTTAAAACATCAAGCAATAACGTCCAAGGTGTTAGAGTGAGCTGTTGAGCGTAAAAACTGTAGAGAGAAACAGAGATTGGAATACATCCAGCAAATAATTGAGGACATAGGTTAGAAGTGCTACTCTGAGATGAAGAAGTTGCCACAGGAGAGGAATTCGTGACTGGCTGTATCAAACCAGTCAGACGACTGATGACTCAAAAAAGTATCTGACATTGTCAGTTGGTGATGGAGCAAGAATTAGTGTAAAGAAAGCTTCAGGTCGAAGTTTTTATTGCCTTTAACGCTCAGAGGAACAGTGGATGATTACTAGTTTCGGCAGACTAAGCTATCATTTTCAGATCCTCGGTGTACAGTTTACGAAAACATGCTGTGCTACAAACCGTACGTTTGTTTGCGTACCATCGTAACGGACTCATAACGAAACGAGAGCAGAACATTAAAAAAAATATCTCTCTTTTTGCTCATGGCAGTACGGAGTCATTCAGGTGTGGAAAATCAAGAAGTGCAGCATGTGTCATAGTTGACAGAAACAAAGCTCCTTAGAGTCCTACATACCTCCCAATCTGTCACCTGTATAGATGCAGGTAACAACGGCATGTTGTATCTTCAAGTTAACTGAGAGTAATAATCTTAGTATTAGGTAAAAATGACGCTTTATTGAACATGTACTTTAAATATCACTGTCTATACAAGTTTGTAACTAGAATGAAAAATACTCCTATCGTCGCACAAAAAAAGGTGAATAAGCATAGTTACGGACTACGGACATAAGAGAAAGGAACTAGTTTTTCGATATATATGGTAGCTTCAAAGACATTTAAATCAAAACCTCTTGTTATATTCGCTTCGCGATTTTGTAATTGTTACTTTTACTAGCCATGTCATGTAGTTACATTGTGTCAAGTAAAGTAACACGATACGTGCTGTCATGTCGTATAACATGACACATGCCATCATGTCATCCAACATAGCATTTGACATGTCACGCAATATGACACAACCTGTCAATACAGATTAGGAAGCATGCGTCCCCACTCTAGGCTTCTCATTATAAATGCACCACCACCCTCAGATACTTTTTGCTGTAGATGCAGCCTGCTCTAGAAGCACATAAATTAGTCTATTTTTCTTGTACCCCTCGCCATACGTATAAAATGAGGTAGGTCTAAGAGAGCTCACTGCGCCGGGAAATTAAGGTTAACGCGTGAAAAAGCGCAAAAATGTCAAAATATTTCGATTTAAATTTCTTTGAAGCTGCACGTAAATCGAGAAGTTATTCCCTTATTTTACATCCCTAACTCTGCCCACGACATATTCGCCTACAATAGAATATTTTTCTTTCTGGTTCCCAGCTTTTACTATACCACAATTTTGACATTAGACCGCCATAGCTTGGTAACCGACGTAGATTTTTGTTGACTCGGGCTATAACTGAACCGGTACAGAATTTTTTCATTGTCTTTCGAACCATGTTGCTTATACCGTGGCAACGGATAAGCCTTTTTCAAAGCAAAGGAGTGACCATTAATCGCATGTACTTGCCTACCTTCTTACAGCATTTGCACAGAGTTGCACAAGTCCGAAACAAAAACTTGGCATATGCTAAAAAAATAAAAAAGCGTGGTTTTTTCCCCTATAATCCGAATCAAGGTAGATTTTTGAAAGCCAGTTTTCAATATTATCGTAAGAATGTTTTTTTTTTAAATATTTGATTCATTTTAAATCGTTTCCATGCACGCAATTCATTTAAGAACGAATTTTACGTGCTATACTTACCTCGACTTTAAACCATGTAGCTCCACAACCGATAGAAATTATTGGTTAGAAACAGTTTTGACTTTGCCCATTTATTTACCTTCTTGCAAAATTTGAACCGATTCTCACGAGTTTAATGTACAGAAGTGGCGTCCCTCAAAATCCTCCCAGGAAAACGTGTTTTTTGCTATTTAAATCCAAACAAAGAAAGATTTTTCAAACGGTCAAAATTTTTCTTAGCCTAATATCCGATATACCCATGGATCAAATATGACTCTTCAGTATCGCTGCATTTCGAAGTTATTTAAGGGTAATCGCTTTCACACGTAAAATTCGAGAGGTGCACTTATAAATGTTGGCATTAACTGAGGATTAATTTCAGCTCATTTAAAATCGTTTCAAAGAGAATTAATCGATTCGAGCAATTTTTCATGGCGCCAGCTCCTGTTCATCGTTCAAATCTTGCAATATACTGCAAAACAGAGTACGACAGATGCTGGAATGATTATACAAATGGGCGCTTGTTCGGGATAAGCTAAAAACTTTTATCCCCCTTGTTCCCATCTCAAACAGCAACCGAGAACCAAGACCCCGGTTTTTCCAGACAAATTTTTTACACCACATTCGCGCTGTAACGACATACTTCAGGAGCTTAATTAGGTTGGGAAGCATAAGTTTGCTGATGTAATGATTACGCGCTATCAGCGTGCTATCATATGCATATGCATTTCTCATAGAATCTGCAGTCTAAATTGTTTCTTATTCGATCACCGATTATTCCTACTGACGGCTGCGACCTATTTAATTCCGATGAGCTGCATTTTAACACGGTCAACCATCACCCAACTTATAGCTCTCCTACAGCGATTCCTGCACCTTGTTTCATAACAACGGGAAAACTAAAGTGAAGTGCGAGGAATTATCTACAGTGGGAGTCTGCTCAAAAAATACCGTTATTGAAAACTAAACTATATCATTTTCACTAGCGCTGCAGCCTTTGTGATTTTCGCACATCAGATCAATGTAATCTATAATTTCATCCTTATTCAGCCTACATTTCTTAAGAGTAATATCATGTAACCTAATAAAAACTGAGAACCTTCTTTGAGTGCGGAGAGCCATATATACCCAGCGAGGTGGCGTAGTGGTTACCACACTGGACTCGCATTCGGGAGGACGACGGTTCAATCCCGCGTCCGGCCATCCTGATTTAGGTTTTTCGTGATTTCCCTAAAACGCTTCAGGCAAATGCCGGGATGATTCCTTTGAAAGGGCACGGCCGACTTCCTTTCCCGTCCTTCCCTAATCCAAAGAGACTGATGACCTCGCTGTCTGGTCTCTTCCCCCAAAAACAACAACAGAGCCATATATATCGTTCTCCAAAACCAAACGCAATGCGCTGCACAACTCTGAGTAGACCTGTTGTCGATAATGGTAATCAACCAAAATAAAAAGTTATAACTTCGAATCTTGTTCCAAGAGAGCAAAAATTATGTGAGTTCGAAAAACGTTATATTTTGATGGTTCTAATAAAATTAGCAACAGATTTTTGAAATACTTAATTTTTTCTTTAATTTGTGGTAAGTTCCTATGGGACCCAACAGCCAAGGTCATCGGTCCCTAGGCTTACACACTACGAAACCTAAAATAACTTACGCTAAGGACAACACACACACACACACACACACACACCAGTGGCAGAGGGAGGACGTGCGGACCGTGGCAAGGTACTTCAGGTAGTTTTTTTCTTTTTAACCAGTGTGCTATCATGGAATTTCAGCTACGGGCTTGCCGCAGTGGATACAGCGTTTCCCGTTAGATCACCAAACGCTGTCGGTCGTGGCCGCCACTTGGATGGGTGACCATCCGGGCCGCCATGCGCTGTTGCCATTTTTCGGGGTGCACTCAGCCTCGTGATGCCAATTGAGGAGCTACTAGACCGAATTTTAGCGGCTTCGGTCAAAGAAAACCATCATAACGACCGAGAAAGCGGTGTGCTGACCACATGCCCCTCCCATCCGCATCCTCAGCTGAGGATGACACGGCGATTGGATGGTCCCGATGGGCCGATGGCCTGGAGACGCAGCGCTTATCATGAAAATTCAGTAGACCATAGTCAAATCATCATGTAATATAAGCTGCAAATGGGAGAAAAATTTGTTATGATAACGAAACAATAATAAAAGAAGAAAGGAGGAAAACCGGCAACATAGCCGAAAAACCACCACCAAGCTCTCATGATGTGTATAAACAATTTTTGTTTATTGTTTTTTATATTTATCTAGTTTTTTTGGGACCCAAGTGGCCTTCCTCAGGGGAGGGGTGGGGGGAGGGAGTAAGTTCAGGTAACCTTAATGCAGTACATGATCTCGGCCTATTTTAGATTCTCTATAAATGTAAAAGTTTTTATATAGAATCTAAAAGCAGGAAGACAACGAATCAGATTATATTATAAATAGCAAACTAAGAAAAATTCCAATATGATTTCAAAGATACTTCGTCTATACTCATTTTACAGTATGATACTGAGTCAAAACACTTAACAAAATGAACAGGCAAACTAAGAAAGAACAAACCGAAGCGAGTCATATGGGAAACATACATAACAAGGAAAACACCTAACATCAGACAAATGAAATTAACCAACACCTTGCCGACGGAAAACAAGGTTCAACGTGTTGGCGAAGAGGTCTAGATCTCGAGACACTCGCAAGCATGTCTAGCAGGCCGTGATCCTGTACTGCATGAAGTTAATGTGATCGTCCCCCTCGCCTTCTACAACATAATGAACGAAGTGTCTCACTAACCACATAACGGTCTGGGCTTTCGAGCGTGGAAAAAAGGAAGAATCTGCTGGCAATATGACGTTCGTAGTGTATAAAGACTAAGAAGATCGAGTAAGGAAGGCCAATTGCGTCCTAATCCAAGACCACTTTGCAACATGGCCTCCACAAGTAAAGCGATATCTTATCGTATCATTAGACGTACAACGACTACATAAATCCGTGTCGCTAAGCCTAATACGGAAAAGTCGTTCGTTCGTTGAAATCAAGTTATTTACTATCTTGTACGCAACGCTCAACGGCAATACCGGAAGGCTGATATTGCACCAAACTGTCACCCAGTTTGTTTGCGGTGATCCTCTTTCAACGAGGTTCGGGTAAAGGACTGCTTTCCAAAGAGTCTGTAGGAATTTCATGGTGAGGACGGGTCTCCATAAAATGTCAGTCCCTAAACAGCGCTCCGCAAGGTAGAAGTCACGAATGTGTTTCAACTTATAATGAAAGCGACCAACATCAATATGGGGTTCAAGACTAGCAGGACGGACACATAGAAATAAACGAGACATGATGTGTGAGTTTCTTGAGTTATCATCAAATCATTACGTCGCAGATATAGTATCTGCGTCTTCCTTCGTATGTCAGCCAGGCCCATCGACACAAAGGAACGAGGCTTCGTGACCACCTCATACCGTAAGCGAAAGATATGTCTTCACCATAAGAAACAACCATACAGTCGCCATCATCGAGGAAATCGGTTAAATTTGGGCCATGTAAGAAGCTTCGCACAAAACATATGCATCCACTATTCGGACGCTCTGGAGCAGTGTAAGAGAACGCTTTTCATGTTCTAATAACGCTCCCTGAATTCTTCCCGTAACAGATTTCCAGTTGAGCGTCACCATTTTGAGTGGACAGCATCAATGACGATACCACGAGATGTAAGCCGATCCACCATGGTAGACCATGGAACAACTGCGTCATCAAAATGTCGCGAAGTAAGAAGCTTGCCCTTACCTTCATTAAGTAGTGCACCTGAACTCCGACAATAAACATCGATTGCAGAGTAGAACCATCACATCACCCGTGTATGCACGAACAGCCATAGACCTTCCAGAAAACGTCCAACGTTTCAGCTGGGATGCTAGCATCCGAAGTAACTGCTCCAGAGACAACACAAACGAATTCATTGACAGCGGGCTTCCTTGAGGCACTTCCCGACTGATATTTATCCGGGGCGTCGGTTGGCTATTAACAACCACCGAAGTTGAAACACCCGTAAACAAATTTGAGAACACTCACCGTGTGTCAACAGTGAAACCAACTGCCTCCAGAACCCGAAGCAAAAAGTCGTTATTAACACGATAAAGTGCCTTATCGGAGTGTAGGAAATCAAGGGCACAGGGGACGGACGTAACAGCAGCAACCAAAACCGCGTCACGACACTTGACGATTGGAATAAGAATGGTACTACCAGGCAAGCAGCTTTGATGTTTGGCAGCATCAGAGATCCACTATTAACTGCCATAGCCACAGTCTTATAATCTGAGTATAAGAAGGTAATTGGGCGAAAGCTATCAGGGGAAGCCGGTTCAGGGCATTTCGGGCTTAAAATGATTTTTCCCACTTTGAACGAGGACGGCACTACTCTACCCTGTAAAACTTCATTCAAAAGAGACGTAAAGGTAGCACCCAGCAGCGGCCAAAAACGCACGTAAAATGTCTTGGGAAGTCCATCCAGACCCGGAGACTTTTTAGAAGGTGGTCCCACAATAAATTTGTAAACTCCCTCAGTCTGGAATGCAGCTAAGAGCGTTTCGTTATGTTCAGGCGTAATTGTCGTATACGAGATGCTGATTAGTGGGTCGTAAAGCATTGCACCGGACTCATCGATGTCTTGGATGTCTACATAGTATTCGTGTAAGACATTGTAGCGTCTCCTGGCCAGTCGTCATAAAAAGCGTGTGATAGAATTTTTTTACGTATGTGTAAGACCAGTTAACATGTATCGATATAGTGCCACGCACATGCCGAAAGAGAAATAATTTAAACACGAATAAACACGACCAAGTGAAGCAATAAAGCAAGACTGTGTAAACATTTCACGAATGTACTATGTGTGTATGCAGAAAATTCTTAATTATTTGACGTATTCATAATTATTTGACGTTTTATGCATTTTTTAACTTTGGATCCATGACAATTATTATCATTGAAAATCTTGTTAAATGAATTAGTGATTATGATCTGTGGCTCAGATAAAAAGGACAGTTCAGTACATGTATAAATAGTAAAAAGCATTGTAATAATGTCTTCGTTCTCTTTGGGGTTCGTTACGAGTAAAACTCGCGTGTTAAGCAAACGTATATGCTAGCCGTGAGTCTTTTGTCGCAAAAAATATAACAAATAACTGTGTTATGACTCTATCATTTTCACATATTGTGGCAAGGTCTGCTCTGTGAAACCAAAGCAACAGTTTACATTTTTTACCTGAGATTAAGAGAACGCGGGCTAGCCGCGCGCCTATTCTAATTAACAGTATTCAAAAATCCACTGCATAACGTAAACAACATTCAGTGCTGTAACGATCATTTGAATTTCATTACTGACTTTTCTGAAGACGATGCAAGGTAGTGAGTTCAGATACAGTTTTCTTTCTTTCTTGATTACGTTACAGTAGCAAGTGAATGTTCCCTACATGTTTATCCAGAGCAGATGTGGAAAAGCAATAATTTGATCCACGGTGTGCCACATTTATGATAAAAGTGTTTCCTGCCTCTCCCACTCCATGTCTGAACTTAACATATGTGTGCTAGTGTGACTCAGACAGCCAAAGTGAAATATTTATTCAACATTACTCGAAGTTACTTGCTTTTATGAAGAAAGAATTACTAAGTAAAGACAGTGTAATAACACTGAATAAAAACCATAGCTACTTGTTACAAATAATTCTGTGTACTGCCATCAGCTCTCAGTTTCAGTTTTATATCAGCCTGAACATTGCAAATCCAAACTTTAATATCGTAAAGCAAAGTTACTAGTTACCATGTACCAACTTACTTGCTGCTACGCATATATAATCATATTTAAATAAATAAAACCACCAGCCGAATAAAATTAACTGCAGTAGTAAAAAAATGAGAGGTGGAGTAAGGGAGACGGAATAACACGCACTATATCAGCTTGCTCCGATACGATACGTCAATTCTTACGTCGCCAATGATCGTGGCTTGGATCATTTTTCAACCCTTCCATTTCTATTCTTCTCAATGTCAACAATTTTGCCTTTACACGCCTAACATCCGCTATTCGCAGAGGAGCGTGCAATAGTAATATTCGTAAGTTCTCCGAAAGTCTCGCGCTTTGGCAGTACAGAAAAGTATCAAAGTTTGCCTGAGCCTCTGTTTTACCAGCAGTGTCCACCAATCAAGGATGGAAGAGTACTTCGCAATGGACTGCAGATTACGCTCCCGCCGGCCGAAGTGGCCGTGCGGTTCTAGGCGCTGCAGTCTGGAACCGCGAGACCACTACGGTCACAGGTTCGAATCCTGCCTCGGGCATGGACGTGTGTGATGTCCTTAGGTTGGTTAGGTTTAACTAGTTCTAAGTTCTAGGGGACTACTGACCTCAGAAGTTGAGTCCCATAGTGCTCAGAGCCATTACGCTCCCACACGACTCAAATGGTTTAAATGGGAGCACTATGCGACTTCTAATGTCATCAGTCCCCTAGAACTTAGAACTACTTAAACCTAACTAACCAAAGGACATCACACACATCCATGCCCGAGGCAGGATTCGACCGTAGGGGTCGCGCGGTTACAGACTGTGGCGCCTAGAACCGCTCGGCCACCACAGCCGACCCACAGGACTCGCATCACATCATCGAGAGAGGGGTCAGATAGGTGAGCGATGTTTAACATCCACGGAGTGTGAAACAAGTTGACTGGTTGCCATTCTTGACTGACGGTTGTAGTCACTGCACAGTGATCCGTACAGGAAGCTGGGATGACTTCAATATTAAGAATGCAATCTCGCAGGCAGTCTAATAAGTAAAATCTATCCAACTGGCCACTAGAAGTCGCAGGAAAGTTAATAAATTTAACTAACGTCGGGTATTTACATCCCCAGCCGTCTTGTAGGCGTAAGGAGCGGACCAGTTCATGTAATTCCCGACAGAAATTAAAATCTGGAGATTGAGGTGCAGGACGCAACACACAGTTAAAATTACCACCAAACAGAATGCCCGGAGGGCCTTATGCAATAGATAAACAATATTCTCTTTATAAAAACGCGAACGATCCTCTGCGTGACCAGTGCCAGAAGGAGCATATAAAAGAACCGAGGTAAGATTAGAAAGTTGACAGCCTATGTCCCTGTCAGAATCCAACATCTCCACCTCAGCAATAGAAATGCCTTCGCGAAGGAATAAGTCGGTCCCCGTAGAATATTAGGGTGCTACATTTAAGATGACACGAAAACCAGGTAAGGAGAAATGCCTAAATAACACCTCCTGTAAGAAGACTATGTCTGCACATGAATCATAAATGAACTGTCGCAGCAAAGCCAATCGCAATTCTGATTCCACACGATTAATGTTTAAGGAAAGGAACGTGTAGGCTCGGGTCATTGATGACAGCTATACACGGGTGTACGGAACGTCCGAGCTGAATTAGACAGACAGCTCAGTGTCAAGGTCCATTGAGGAATAAACACAGGAATCTGACATCAGGGGACCAGAATCCCCGACATCGCAATCTTTCTTTCTTACATTTCTTACGTGCTACAGCACGGTCAGGTTGTATTCGCAGTTTCTGTCAGAGTTGTGGCATGGCGGCCTCTGCAGACGGAGGAGTGGGAGGGATCATAGGCACAGCTTCCTGCCCCTCAGCGCTAGGGTCATGTAATGCAATTTCAGTCACTACGGCGGAAGCATTTTGTGCAACTGCCAACGCAACAGGTGATACTAGGTCACTAATTTTATTCTCCGCGTGAGTTGCTGAAGTCGGCAAATTCAGGAAACCATCGGCAGCTGAACACGAAGGAGCAGGAGGACATTGTATCGTCTCATACTGTAACGGAGGACACAAAGACGAAGGGGAGAACTAAGTTCCCTCTCCGCACTCAGACATCTCAGAAGGACCCACTCCGCGAGCAGGAAGGATGCTGAAGATAACTTCTTCACCAGTCACCGTACCACGGACGGGAGGTATTGTAGCATGGAGACGAGCAGGGGATACAGTCGATGCGGAAAAGGTTGGCCGCAGATGGCACTGCCAAATCCTCACCATCACCATCCTGAGTGCGACGTCACTTGTTTGTTACCGTTACAGGTTCTACGCTGTGGCAATAGGATTATGAATCTATCGCGGAGGTAAGGGCGGAAATTCATTGACATGACTGGACTGTTTTTTCATTATGGTACGAATCAGAAGTAGGTCCGACTACGGGATTTGAAGGAACAAGGTCAGCGACCGTCAATTTGCGACGCTGCACTAGTGACGGCTTTAATACAAAACCCCTCCGCGGGCAAATAGACGGAACGTGTCCACTTTCATTACATAGGAAGCAGGTTCTCTCTTTGCCAGTATAAATGACACGGACGTGGTAACCATACACTTGTAAATGTGATGGAATATTGTGTTTTACATGCATCTCCACGGAACGAATTCCAGTAAAACACTGCAATCTGTGCTGAGTAGACCATCGTTCACGACGTATGTTTTACACGTTACCATAAGGAGGCAATATGTCCTTTAGAAGTTGTCATCATCTTCCGGCGGGAGCAATAAAAAGGGCGGAAATGATACTTATGACTATCTCAATTACAGCTTTCTGTACAGGTTCCGGAACTCTTGGAACCGAGGTGATGCAAAACTTTTTTTTATGTGTGTACTTTCCCCTTGTCCACCGCTCTTGATCTCGCGGTAGCGTTCTCGCTTCCTGGGAAGGTGTCCCGGTTTCGACTCCCGGCGTGGTAGGGATTTTCACCTGCCCCAAGGTGACTGTGTGTTGTTGTGCCGTCCTTATTATCATTATTCATCCCCATTACGGTCGTAGAAAGGCAACGGCAAACCACCTCCATTAGGACCTTGCCTAGTACGGCGGTGCGGTTTTCCAGCGTCGTTCCCCTACTCTCTGCCTAGAAGCAGGGGACTTCATTTTCACTTTCCCATTAATATCCTGTTAAACCACCTAAATCGAACGAGATAAACAATAAATCCAATTTTTCTTTCATTCGCTATTTTGATAAGCATATTTTTGTTAACGAATTTCTTTAATTACGAACTGGATGTAATTTCTTCCTTTCTAGGACTTTCTGTGAATATGAACGCTCACTTGCCTCTAGTCTCCTACTATCCTGAGGCAAACGGTTCATATACGTCTCTTAAAGTTCATCAAACAGAAGCCAAACAAATATCCTTATAAGTATATGTTCCTGCATTTCGACAAATTACTGTTGCCTCGTTTGTGTACAATCGTCAGCGCCTACTTTAGGTGCAGCTGTTTTATTACATCAGTATCATTCACTTAGGAAGGCTCTTTACTGTTTTGATGTTTGGCCCCACGTGTATTTTTGCTTTATATGTGGAGAGGAATCTAAATTTTTTTTGGCTATATTGCATTTACAGTTGCTGAACACAAATGCTACAAGTAATGAAGGCAAATACAGTACTATTTATCTTTCATATTTGCAGAAAGTGTAATTCATTCTTCTGTCCTTTGATTCAATAACCTAGGCATCACATAACGTTCTGTGGCCTCGACCTCAGCACTGTGATATTATTGAGACTCCCAGTATAACTTCTGGTCGGAACAGAATGGCATGGATGGGGCGTTTCAGTGGAAGGTGCTTTCAGAAGCTAGTCATACACTGGCAGGCGCTTAATATCCATTGTCACTTACACTATCTTCTCCCTAAGTTCGTTAGTCTCTTTTTGTGCTCCAGTAGACGTGTGCATTCGTTGAATGTGTCGAAATAATGAGATAGGATCTACCACCTCTTTCTTTTATAAACATCACCATCAATCCAAACATTAGTACTCTTTTGTGTTGCACCTGTTACGATACCCTTCACTTTCTTCGTCTTCCTTGTCACCTTCTCCCAAATGGGTGGAATCTTATCTTTCTCATCTCACTGTTGCGAGACATGTTGTATTTTATTGAGGCTATTAAATATATTCTGTTCTTCTCTAATTTCCGGACTTCGAAGTCTGTCATTCTTGTGCATCGCTTTAGGGATGTTAGAAATTCATCTGTGAGGACTTTCTTGGCGTTTATTTACATCTCGTGGCTCACTTTCATAAACAAGCACTGGTGCTGCCACAGTATTATATTATTTTAATCTTACTTTTTTCGTTGTACTTTTTACATACCAGTTTACCATTCAACTTACATTCCCAAACTTTGCTAGTTTCTTCTGTACATCTTCGTCATGATCATATGTGACATGGAAAGTTAAACTGTTAAAATGTATCACCTGATCTATTGTTCTATTAATCACAGTTTCTGTCCATCGCGGTGTTTTCCTATAAAAGTCATTGATTTTATCTTTTTTTTTCTGAAACTGTCAAATGGTATTTTCACAAATGCTTACTAATAAATGTATTTCCCTTTGAAAGTCGTATTCATTTTCTGCTAGTTGTGTGACATCGTCTGCATAAAAAAGAGGCAGTACATGTAGGAATCCGGCCGCTGTGACCGAGCGGTTCTAGGCGCTCCAGTCTGAAACCGCACGACCGCTACGGTCGCAGGTTCGAATTCTGTCTCGGGTATGGATGTGTGTGACGTCCTTAGGTTCGTTAGGTTAAAGTAGTTCTAAGTTCTAGGGGACTGATGACCGCAGAAGTTAAGTCCCATAGTGCTCAGAGCCATTTGAACCATTTAGGAATTTCTGAAAATCTCAATTTTCCTGTTAAAAATCACATTCCATTTCTGGAGTCTAGCATCTTAATAAATGTAAAATAGTGTTGCTGAAATACTGTAACCTTGACTAATTTTTTTGTTTGTGGTTGTCGGCTGTCTTATAGTACAACTTGTATTTAAAGTTACACTTGTGCGTTAGTAAAGACTCTTTAAATTGTTTATTAGGTCGATAAATGCTAAATGATTTCCCCGTTCCACTCTCTCGGCTTTTAGATTATTTCCTTAATTGTAAATACTTCATCTGTTGTCGACCTGTCCTCCGATGTCATATTTGTTGCTCGCCGCGGGCAGCTGTAGCCGAATGGTTCTAGGCGCTTTAGTCCGTAACCGCGCTTCTGCTACGGTAGCAGGTTCGAATCCCGCCTCGGGCATGGATGTGGGTGATGTCTTTAGGTTAGTTAGTTTTAAGTATTTCTAAGTCGAGGGGACTGATGTCCTCAGATGTTAAGTCCCATAGCACTTAGAGCCATTTGAACTACTTTTTTGTTGCTCGCCTACCAATGCTCTCCTATAACCCTTAACCTACTGTTTGCTATTCTTGCATAAACTTTGTATGCTGTGTTCAGTAAGCTGATTCCTCTATAGTTCTCGCAGTTACTGCGTTCTACTTTTTTAAACAGTGTTATTACCATTGCTTATAACTACGCTTCTGGAATAGCTCAATATCTCCAACACATACAAGTATTAATCAGATTTAGTAGTCTCGTTTGTAATGGAGTGCTCCATATTGTAGCAGTTCATAGCTTATGGCAGTCATGCCATTAGCTTTGCTCGTCTCTATTCACTTTGAGATATGTTGCTCATGTAGTGTGGAAAAAATGTATTTGAGATATGACACTGGCAAACACTACGGTAATCCGGAAATAAATTCCTGCAACACGTCTCTGCTAACGAGCCAAATACTGGAAATGATATTAAAAATATCAAACATACGGAATTGATCTAGCCAACTAACATACGGCCCAGACAACGACCACAATGGGGAGGAGGTATAGTTGATCTGTGTGAAGTGTTGCACCTATGCTCTTACTAAAATTAAAATTGTAACTGCATAGGTATTCGTCCCTTTAGCCTGGCATAATTTAGAGAAACGAGAATGAATTTTATCATCAAGGGTAGAGTGAACTACACTACTGGCCATTAAAATTGCTACACCAAGAAGATTTGCAAATGATAAACCGGTATTTATTGGAGAATTATATTATACTAGAACTGACATGTGATTACATTTTCACGCAGTTTGGGTGCATAGATCCTGAGAAATCAGTACCCAGAACAACCACCTCTGACCGTAATAACGGCCTTCATACACCTGGGCATTGAGACAAACAGAGATTGGATGGCGTGTACAGGTACAGCTGCCCATGCAGTTTCAAAACGATACCACAGTTCATCAAGAGTAGTGACTGGCGTATTGTGACGAGCCAGTTGCTGGGCCACCATTGACTAGACGTTTTAAATTGGTGAGAGATCTCGGGAATGTGCTGGCCAGAGCAGCAGTCAAACATTTTCTGTATCCAGAAAGGCCCGTACAGTACCTGCAACATGCCGTCGTACATTATCCTCCTGAAATGTAGGGTTTCGCAGGGATCGAATGAAGGGTACATCCACGGTTCGTAACACATCTGAAACGTAACGTCCACCGTTCAAAGTGCCGTCAATGCGAACAAGAGGTGACCGAGACGTGTAACCAATGGCACCCCATACCATCACGCCGGGTGATACGCCAGTATGGCCAGTATGACGAATACACGCTTCCAATGTGCGTTCACTGCGATGTCGCCAAACACGGATGCGACCATCATGATGCTGTAAACAGAACCTAGATTCATCCGAAAAAACGACGTTTTACCATTCGAGCAACCACGTTCGTCGTCGAGTACACCATCACAGGCGCTCCTGTCTGTGACGCAGCGTCAAGGGTGACAGCAGCCATGGTCTCCGAGCTGATAATCCATGCTGCTGCAAACGTCGGACTGTTCGTGCAGATGGTTGTTGTCTTGCAAACGTCCCCATCTGTTGACTCTGGGATCGAGACGTGGCTGCACGATCCGTTACAGCCATGCGGATAAGTTGCCTGTCATCTCAACTGCTAGTGATACGAGGTCGTTGGGATCCAGCACGGCGTTCCGTATTACCCTCCTGAACCCACCGATTCTATATTCTGCTAACAGTCATTGGATCTCGACCAACGCGAGCAGCAATATCGCAATGCGTTAAACCACAATCGCGATAAGCTACAATCCGATCTTTATCAAAGTCGGAAATGTGATGGTACGTATTTCTCCTCCTTACATGAGGCATCACAACAATGTTTCACCAGGCAACGCCGATCAACTGCTGTTTGTGTATGAGAAATCGGTTGGAAACTTTCCTCATATCAGCACGTTGTAGGTGTTGCCACCGGCGCCAACCTTGTGTGAATGCTCTGAAAAGCTAATCATTTGCGTATCACAGCATCTTCTTCCTGTCGATTAAATTTCGCATCTGTAGCACGTCATCTTCGTGGTGTAGCAATTTTAATGGCCAGTAGACTATACACGCTGATCCTCACAATTTCAATACCAATGTGTTAATCTTGGAGACACGTCATTGGCATTCTTCCCTAGATTCATACTGCTCGTGTGCAGATGCACCTCCCTAATCTAGTGATACACTGCTTTTTTCCTTTTGTTGTTGACAAAGGAGATAGAGGCTTCTCATGAAAATATTTGGAAAAGTTAATGTACAATCTTAAGAAATGTTTTTCTTCTGAATTTTCAGATTACATTACTAAGATATATAAAGAAAAGAAAGTTGGATACTTTATCAGGTATGCTGGGAGCGTGGAAATGTGTTGCGCTATTCTGTCAAAAATCCAATACTGGGATGTGATACGTCGAACAATGCCTGCTTCATCTCGCAGAGATTCGTGCAGGTATTCATAAGAGTAACGTATTTCTTCCATCTCGATACTACTGATCGTCGACCAAAACGTTACACCTACCATTTAGTTGTCAGCGCCCTTTCTTCCTCTAGGTTAAATTTAATTGGCTTGCTTCGAATTAGAATAGTTTTCTACTAATAAGCGGTGCGCCCATACGTGGGATTGAGTGACTTCAACGATGATCAGGTACCGTGGGCGATTTACTCAGACTTAAAAGCAGGTACGGCTGTATTCGGAAAACGAGTGGGGTGGCGCAGTAGCTGCTACACTGCACTCGCATTCTGTAGGATTACGGTTCAAATCCCCACCCGTCCATCCTAATTTACACGATATTTACGGTATGATATTGCAGTGCCTGAGCTGTTCAGAAGTATGAAAGCGCGAAGGAACAGTCACTGCGTTGACTATAATCTTTATGAAATACATGAAATGTATTCGCAGTTGCGACTATGGACAACCATCAGTTGCGCAATGGAAGACGACAACGAAAATTTGTGGCGGACCGGGACTCTAACCCGGATCTCCCACTTACTGGAAGCGATCGCCTTACTGTTAGGCTCTCCGAGCATGACTCACAGCAAGACCCAAACTTTTATTTGTCGTCAAGCAGGCACCTACAACCTGCACTCGTGCTTCCATTATGTAAATACCTGTACAGGGGATACATTTTAATTGAAATTTGCTTGCCTGATGTAGGCGAATAAATACGACATTGCAGTGTTTAGAAGTACGATACACGCACGTATGCGTGAGAGATGTTTACACTGTGAACGGGTGTGCCGCGATAGTATGTAAACAAATCATGGCCTTGTGGTTCCGCAAATCGGCACTGAAATTTAATTTTGTTAACGAATATGCTCGACAGAAGGCTTACGAGATAGAACTTTATTTACGGGACGAGGTAAAAATCGAACCTGTCGTCCTAGTGGGAATACACTTATTGATAGTTAGCAGCGTGGTCTAAGTCAAGTTCATTAATGGAGCGGAATGTGACGAACTACCACTCCGGCACCGACAAGGACTTCGTTTCTGTCACTCGGACGGAATGTTGGAGGGGTTGTAGTTGAACAAGCGGCGTGGGACTACGAACGATCCGCGTCTTTGAGCTTCCATTCGAATTGCCAGAAAATTTGATGACAGACACATTGCGTCCTTACGGAACAGTTCTATCCCATGTGGCTGAAAAATGGGCGAGTTTCAAAACGTATCCTGTCCTTAATGGGGTCAGACAAATACTGATCGAACTACTAAAACATGTTCCACCATGCTTGTACATCGCCGTTTCTAAAGCGATTGTCATCTACGACGGACAACCACGAATGCACTTTGGGTGTAGGGGGCGGAAGGGGGGGGGGGAACACTTACGTTCTGAATGTACCCAACGAAGTTTGTTACAGCTGCCACGGGATGATCCACTGCTCACGCCGCATCCGACAGTGCTTCTAATGACGTATGTCGCAGCATTACGCAATGACGTAGGACGCTTGACAAAAACGTACCGTAACATACAGACAGTAGAAGATCGTGGCGAACCATGGAAGGATGACGTAGCGCTGGACCGCCTACAGCAGTCATTGGACGTCCTTTCTTCGGTGCCCCTCGCGGCCCCTTCGGGTAAGCCACTTACGGACGTAGATACTTCGACAGCGCACGGTTCCGAAGTCCCCCACGAACATCAAGAGGCAACGTAAACAGCGATCACCAAAGCGCCGGAAGAAGCGCCGCCTCACGGTGGAGATCGACCAACCAGAACCAGTAAGCAATGCTGAGGCGTTTCTGGGTAAAGACCAGACGACCATGGATACAGAAAAACTGTCTAGCGTGGATGCAGGTGTGGCCAGCGGGCAGGTGACACGAAGTCCTCATGACGATGCTCTAGACACAGCGGAGGAGTTCAGTCAACGGCAACAGGATACTGGGGACGCTATGGCGCCTACAAAGGACGACAGCGATGGGATGCTGCGGGACTGGTCACAAAAGCCACACCAGTGGGGAACAGATGGTGCTGGAGGCGCCGCACCCACACACTCTCCCTGTGCCAGAACGGAAGACTGCAGACGACATGAGAGTAAGCAGCCTTTGTGGGGGGGGGGGGGGGGGGGGGAGGATTTGTCTGATGTTATAGAAGAAGAAACAGGAGTCGACTTAGAAGAGATAAGTGATTCAGTATTAGAATCAGAATTTAAGAGAGCTTTGCAAATTTTATATCAAATAAAGCAGAAGGGATAGACAACATTTCATCAGAATTTCTAAAATCATTGGGGGAAGTGGCAACAAAACGGCTATTTACGTTGGTGTGTAGACTATATGAGTCTGGTAACATACCATGTGACTTTCGGAAAAATATCGTCCACGCAATTCCGAAGACTGCAAGAGCTGATATCTGCGAGTATTAGTGGACAATCAACTTAAAAGCTCATGCACCCAAGCTGCTGACAAGAATAATACACAGAAGAATGGAAAAGAAAACTGAATATGTGTTACATGACGATCAGTTTCGGTTTAGGAAAGGTAAAGGCATCAAGAGGCAGTTCTGAAGTTGCGGTTGATAATGGAAACAAAACTAAAGAAAAATCAAGACATATTCACAGGATTTGTCGACCTGGAAAAGGGTTCGACAGTGTAAATGCTGCCAGATATTCGAAATTCTGAGAAAAATATGTGTGGGCTACCGGTAGAGATGGGTAATACATAAAACATAGAAGAGCTAAGAGGGAATAATACGAGTGGACGACCAAGAACGAAGTGCTCGGATTGAAAAGGGTGTGAGACAGGGATGTACTCTCCCGCCCCTACTGTTCAATTTGTACGTCGAAGAAGCAATGATGAAAATAAAAGACCGGTTGAGGACTGGAATTAAAATTCAAGGTGAAAGGATATCAATGATACGATTCGCTGATGACATTGCTGTCCTGGTTGAAAGTGAAGAAGAATTACATGATATGCTGAATGTAATGAACAGTCTAACTAGTACAGAAAATGGTTTGAGAGTAAATCGGAGAAAGACGAAAGTAATGAGAGGTTGCATCCTTCTTTCTTATTTGCAAACTTTCCGTGTTACAATTACATTTGATAGGTATTAAAATGTGATTAGATAATTTACTAATTTACAAAATTGTTCATATGTGTGTGAATCCCTAAGGGCCAAACTGTTGAGGTCATCCGTCCCTAGACTTATGCACTACTTTAACTAACTTAAGTTAAGAACAGTACGCACACCCATGCCAGGGAGGACGCGAACCACAGGCGGGAAGGGCAGCACAATTCGTGACATGGCGCCTCAAACCGCGCTGCCACTCTGGCTAAATTACACGAATGTGATGTATTAAGAAACATAAATTGAACTGGAATGGATGGCAAAACAAATTTAGTTGTTTCATTATAAAACATCAACTGTGGTAACAAGCCTGATTAGTGAAATACTAAGGACGAAATATTTATGTTTAATCAGTACGTGTGAAATGTAAGAAATATGGATTTCTGGACGTCTGCGGAACAACTTAATCGCCATTAGAAACATCAAATGACTTCAAAAGAAGTTTATTTTATTTGCTGTTAAGTATTCCGTGCGTTATTGTTGTTTTACGGATCACGCCACAAAATAACGACTTTCTAGGAAGTAAACACCATATGATGATCCAATAACTTACGGGAATGAAGCGGGGTGACGTCATCGACAATCGCCAATATTTCGACAGGTGACCATACTGCCATTTTCAAGACAAAACTGCTGCAAGTAACCGCTGTGCAAGTGAATTTAAAACCTCGCTTTGCAGAGCAATTCCGGAAAGATAACACACACACATACTGTACACACTCGCTTGTCGGTATGAGCATCACATTAATAGCTCGGCGGATTTCTTACGTCGATTAGAGGGAATGCGTTTGAACGACTCTGATTTTCTAATACGTTTTGATATATTCTCTCTTTTCAGTCGAGTTTCTGTGATTCGTTAAATTTAATGAACTTTAGGTTTTTTTTTTTGAATAGCGAACCAATTTTGACATGTTTTGACTTCTACTTACATTTTATTCAATAACCAGTACCATGACCAGACAGATGTTGTTATTGGGTACCCGTGGTCACCTTTTATTGCAAATTTGTTTGTGGAAGACTTCGAGGAAAGTGCCTTAGAATATGTGTCTTTGAGAACTGCGTTTTTTTCCCGATAAGTAGATGATATTTTTGTTATTTGGACGGATATCAGTGAGAATTTAAACGACTTTTTAAAATGCCTGACAGTCCACCAGGTGGAAAAGGACAGCTGCCTTTCCTCCCTTGATGAGTTGGTCAAAAATGGTTCAAATGGCTCTGAGCACTATGCGACTTAGCTTCTGAGGTCATCAGTCGCCTAGAACTTACAACTAATTAAACCTAACTAACCTAAGGACATCACACACTTCCATGCCCGAGGCAGGATTCGAACCTGCGACCGTAGCGGTCGCTCGGTTCCAGACTGCAGCGCCTAGAACCGCACGGCCACTCCGGCCGGCGATGAGTTGATCAGCGGAACGCTGATTGTACGTTGCCAATGTTTATAGGAAACCTGCTCACACTGACTTGTATCCATTGGCTGACAGTTGTCACCATGCGGCTAAGAGCGAAGGAGTGCTTCGTACGTTGATGCGCAAAGTCCAAGTCAACTCAGACACTGAGAGTTTGTCAGCTGAGTTAAACAAAAACACACACACACCCATGCCCGAGGGAGGAATCGAACCTCCGCCGGGACCAGCCGCGCAGACCATGACTGCAGCGACCTAGACCGCTCGGCTAATCCCGCGCTATCTACCAAACGTGCACCCGGTGAGTGATGATAATACGGAGTTGATACCAAGGCGTACGGCCTTTTTGCCTTAGGCAAGGAGCATTTGCGACCTCCATATCTGAGACTAGGGTCATTTTACGTTCCGTTAAGGATGATCTTGGTTTGCGTTAGGCGGGCGTCTACCGTATGCCTTGCAGTTACGGCATGCCATATATTGATCAATCTATCAGGACTATGGAGGACCGGTGTACTGAGCACACGCTTACAACAGCCGAACAAATCCAACATTGCAGAACACTGTCTTGGCGCCCGTCATCATATGGAATACAACAGCGCGGAGGTTCTGGCATGCCATTCCAGCTATTGGAATAGTGTTATTCTACATCTACATCTACATGACTACTCTGCAATTCACATTTAAGTGCTTGGCAGAGGGTTCGTCGAAACACAATCATACTATCTCTCTACCATTCCACTCCCGAACAGCGCGCGGGAAAAACGAACACCTAAACCTTTGTGTTCGAGCTCTGATTTCTCTTATTTTATTTTGATGATCATTCCTACCTATGTAGGTTGGGCTCAACAAAATATTTTCGCATTCGGAAGAGAAGTTGGTGACTGAAATTTCGTAAGTAGATCTCGCCGCGACGAAAAACGTCTTTGCTTTAATGACTTCCATCCTAATTCGCGTATCATATCTGCCACACTCTCTCCCCTACTACGTGATAACACAAAACGAGCTGCCCTTTTCTGCACCCTTTCGATGTCCTCCGTCAATCCCACCTGGTAAGGATCCCACACCGCGCAGCAATATTCTAACAGAGGACGAACGAGTGTAGTGTAAGCTGTCTCTTTAGTGGACTTGTTGCATCTTCTAAGTGTCCTGCCAATGAAACGCAACCTTTGGCTCGCCTTCCCCACAATATTATCTATGTGGTCTTTCCAACTGAAGTTTTTCGTAGTTTTAACACCCGGGTACTTAGCTGAATTGACAGCCTTGAGAATTGTGCTATTTATCGAGTAATCGAATTCCAACGGATTTCTTTTGGAACTCATGTGGATCACCTCACACTTTTCGTTATTTAGCGTCAACTGCCACCTGCCACACCATACAGCAATCTTTTCTAAATCGCTTTGCAATTGATACTGGTCTTCGGATGACCTTACTAGACGGTAAATTACAGCATCATCTGCGAACAACCTAAGAGAACTGCTCAGATTGTCACCCAGGTCATTTATATACATCAGGAACAGCAGAGGTCCCAGGACGCTTCCCTGGGGAACACCTGATATCACTTCAGTTTTACTCGATGATTTGCCGTCTATTACTACGAACTGCGACCATCCTGACAGGAAATCACGAATCCATTCGCACAACTGAGACGATACCCCATAGGCCCTCAGCTTGATTAGAAGTCGCTTGTGAGGAACGGTGTCAAAAGCTTTCCGGAAATCTAGAAATACGGAATCAACTTGAGATCATCTGTCGATAACGGCCATTACTTCGTGCGAATAAAGAGCTAGCTGCGTTGCACAAGAACGATGTTTTCTGAAACCATACTGATTAAGTATCAATAGATCGTTCCCTTCGAGGAAATTCTTAATGTTTGAATACAGTATATGCTCCAAAACCCTACTGCAAACCGACGTCAATGATATAGGTCTGTAGTTAGATGGATTACTCCTACTACCCTTCTTAAACACTGGTGCCACCTCCGCAATTTTCCAATCTGTAGGTACAGATCTATCGGTGAGCGAGCGGTTGTATATGAGTGCTAAGTAGGGAGCTATTGTATTAGAGTAATCTGAAAGGAACCTAATCGGTATACAATCTGGACCTGAAGACTTGCCCATATCAAGCGATTTCAGTTGCTTCGCAACCCCTAAGGTATCTACTTCTAAGAAACTCATGCTAGCAGCTGTTCGTGTTTCAAATCCTGGAATATTCCATTCATCTTCCCTGGTGAAGGAATTTCGGAAAACTGCGTTCAATAACTCCGCTTTAGCGGCACAGTCGTCGGTAACAGTACCATCGGCACTGCGCAGCCAAGGTATTGACTGCGTCTTGCCGCTTGTGTACTTTACATACGACCAGAATTTCTTCGGATTTTCTACCAAATTTCGAGATAATATTTCGTTGTGGAACCTATTAAAGGCATCTCGCATTGAAGTCCATGCCAGATTTCGCGCGTCTGTAAATTTTAGCCAATCTTCGGGATTTCGCGTTCTTCTGAACTTCGCATGTTTTTCCGTTGCCTCTGCAACAGCGTTCGGACCTGTTTTGTGTACCATGGAGGATCAGTTCCATCTCTTACCAATTTATGAGGTATGAATCTCTCAATTGCTGTTGCTACTATATCTTTGAATTTGAGCCACATCTCGTCTACATTTGCATAGTCAGTTCGGAAGGAATGGAGATTGTCTCTTAGGAAGGCTTCTAGTGACACTTTATCCGCTTTTTTAAATAAAATTATTTTGCGTTTGTTTCTGGTGGATTTGGAAGAAATGGTATTGAGCCTAGCTACAACGACCTTGTGGTCACTAATACCTGTATCAGTCATGATGCTCTGTATCAGCTCTGGATTGTTTGTGGCTAAGAGGTCAAGTGTGTTTTCGCAACCATTTACAATTCGCGTGGGTTCGAGGACTAACTGCTCGAAATAATTTTCGGAGAAAGCATTTAGGACAATCTCGGAAGATGTTATCTGCCTACCACCGGTTTTGAACAAGTATTTTTGCCAACATGTCGAGGGAAGGTTGAAGTCCCCACCAACTATAACCGTATGAGTGGGGTATTTATTTGTTACGAGACTCAAATTTTCTCTGAACTGTTCCGCAACTATATCATCGGAGTCTGGGTGTCGGTAGAAGGAGCCAATTATTAACTTAGTTTGGCTGTTAAGTATAACCTCCACTCATACCAATTCGCACGGAGTATCTACTTCGACTTCACTACAAGATAAACCACTACTGACAGACACAATCACTCCACCACCAATTCTGCCTAATCTATCTTTCCTGAACACCGTCTGAGACTTCGTAAAAGTTTCTGCAGAACTTATTTCAGGCTTCAGCCAGCTTCTGTACCAATAACGATTTCAGCTTCTGTGCTTTCTATTAGCGCTTGAAGCTCAGGGACTTTGCCAGCACAACTACAACAATTTACAACCACAATTCCGACTGTTCCTTGATTCAAGCACGTCCTGTATTTGCCATGCACCCTTTGAGATTGCAGCCCACCCCGTACTTTCCCGAGGCCTTTTAACCTAAAAAACAGCCCAGTCCACGCCACACAGCCTCCGCTACCCGTGTAGCCGCCAGCTGAGTGTAGTGAACTCCTGACCTATTCAGCGGAACCCGAAACCCCACCACCCTATGGCGCAAGTCAAGGAATCTGCAGCCAACACGGTCGCAAAACCGCCTGAGTCTCTGATTCAGACCCTCCACCCGGCTCTGCACCAAAGGTCCTCAGTCGGTTCTGTCAACGATGCTGCAGATGGTGAACTCTGCCTTCATCTCGTAAGCAAGACCGGCAGCCTTCACCAAATCAGATAGCCGTTGGAACCCAGAGAGAATTTCTCCAGATCCAAAGCGACACACGTCATTAGCGCCGACATGTGCACCCACCTGCAGCTGGCTGCACCCTGTGCTCTTCATGGCTTCCGGAAGGACCCTTTCCATATCAGGAATGACTCCACCCGGAATGCACACGGAGTGAACACTGGATTTCTTCCCCTCCTTAGCCGCCATATCCCTAAGGGGCCCCATTACGCGCCTAACATTGGAGATCCCAACTACAAATAAGCCCACCCTCTGTGATTGCCCGGACCTTGAAGACTGAGAATCATCCTCTGAAACAGGGCAGGCAGCTGCATCTGGCTCAGCCAGAGACAGTTCCTGAAACCTGTTTGTCAGACGCACCGGGGAAGCTTTCTGATCAGCCTCCGGGGACGTCTTTCGCTGCCTGCCACGCCTTGGAACGACCTCCCAATCAACCACAGGCGAGGGCTCAGCCCCACTGCGGGCAGCAACCGGGGCAACCACAGCGGCAGACCGATCTGGGCACAGACGGGACGAGGTTGACATCCCCGTGATACCCAAGTCCGGCTCCCCACAGTGGTGCCCATTGGCAACAGCCTCACGCTGCGCGACCGAAGTCAGCGCCGCTTGCAGCTGTGAGCGAAGGGATGCTAACTCAGCCCTCATCCGAACACAGCAATCACAGTCCCTGTCCATTCTAATCGATGTTGAACAACAGCTACTGAAACACGAGTCAGAGCCTAGATAACGCAAGGGAAACACGCAAATAATGTATTAACTAACCTGTACAAATGCCTAACGACTGCGCTACAATCTGCCTGAATTTACGATTACAGTAACTAAAACTCGAAATTACACCTCCTATACGAAACTCACACGCAATTTAAGTAAGAAGCTACGAATTAAACACTAAAGCGCGATGCTACAACACTCAAATACTATAATACGCCCGGAATTTACGAATTAAACAATGCAAGTACCCAAAAACACGCAAAGAAATTAAGAATTAAACTATGTAACAAATAAGTAAGCTAGGGGTATACGACTTGCTGCTGCAGCTGCTTATCCAACGGCGGCAGGGAGCACACTGGCTGTGACCAACCGACACCGACCGTTCAAAACAAAAACAGAAGACAGACGACTACGCGAATTTACACTATTCAGGTACTAAAGCGCGATGCAAGTACCCAAAAACACGCAAAGAAATTAAGAATTAAACTATGTAACAAATAAGTAAGCTAGGGGTATACGACTTGCTGCTGCAGCTGCTTATCCAACGGCGGCAGGGATATTAATGAGGCAGTTGATGCGCTTGTGTGTGCGCGTGTGTGTTTTACCTTCCCGAAATTGCTCTGCAAACTGAGGTTGCAAATTCACTTGCACAGCGCTTACTTGCTCTAGTTTTGTCTTGAAAATGTTGGATGGTCAACCACCGAAGTATCGGTTTTGTCGATAACATCACCCAGCTGCATTCCTATTTGTATACTGCGGGAGAAGCTAAAGTTTCACCATATCATTCACGATGTTCACCATACTCAGTCGTTGCATGATTTCGGGAACAAGAATTACCGGGATACCAGAAGGAATGGGTGAAGTAGCAATAAATAGTCCAGCTTAATGCTTCTCAAACCACACTCTCCACTAGCCTTTTATTGTATAGTTTGAAATGATCAGGTAAATAACACAGTTAACTCAAGTACTATGGCCTTTCGGGCCTTTGCATATGCAATATCTGATGTACAGCAGGTATAAAAGTAGGAGCCTATAAACAAGAGCTGTTATCGAGGAGTCATACAGCTGGGAAACAAGAAGAAGGAATCTGCCAATGCCCCGGTATTTCGACTGACGAGGCGGCCACGAGACTCCGTCAGGCGGTCGTCAACTGTAGATTTCGGTGAAGTAGGGCCGCTCACAGATGAAGGCGAGCTTCTTGTTGCAGATCTCGTCGTTGTAGTCGCCGGAGCGCAGCATCGACACGCAGTCCTCGCCCTCGCTGCTGCCGCTCAGGTTGTTGGGCTCGCCCAGCGACCACGACACGTAGCCCGTCTCCGACAGCGGCTCGCCTGCACACAGACAACACCTTACAAACTGTCGCGTTCCGAACAGTGCCGCCCACGCTTCTTTTTCTATTTGCCATCTATCAAGGGAAGTAGCGCAGCTTGAAAGGCTGAAACCCAATAAA
The DNA here is from genome assembly GCF_021461385.2 of Schistocerca piceifrons. Lineage (NCBI taxonomy): Eukaryota > Metazoa > Arthropoda > Insecta > Orthoptera > Acrididae > Schistocerca > Schistocerca piceifrons. Next base: position 417,538,470 of record NC_060139.1, on the reverse strand, counting down.
AGTGATTTTAAAATATGGAGCTGCTTTCGTACCACCACCCACAAGGTCACTCATACAAAAAACTCGTCGCTTGTGTAAAATCGATGCTTGAAGGTTAACAGTACTAAATACTACTGGGTTAGCGTACGCAAAAACCACGCGGTGTTGAACTTACATCAGGAGTCATCTGATTCAGATGCAACCCTTACTAGGTGCATGGTGAATGTTCATCGGAGGTGAGGGTATCATCTGGAGTTCCCCAGGGAAGTGTAGTAGGTACGCTGTTGTTTTCTATCTACATAAATGATCTTTTAAATAGGGTGGATAGCAATGTGCGGCTGTTTGCTGATGATGCTGTGGTGTACGGGAAGGTGCTGTCGTTGAGTGACTGTAGGAGGATACAAGATGACTTGGACAGGATTTGTGAGTGGTGTAAAGAATAGCAGCTAACTCTAAATATAGATAAAAGTAAATTAATGAAGATGAATAGGAAAAAGAATCCCGTAATGTTTGAATACTCCATTACTAGTGTAGCGCTTGACACAGTCACGTCAATTAAATATTTGGACGTAACACTGCTGAGCTATATGAAGTGGGACAGGCATGTAATGGCAGTTGTGGGGAAGGCGGATAGTCGTCTTCGGTTCATTGGTAGAAAATGGTTCAAATGGCTCTGAGCACTATGCGACTTAACTTCTGAGGTCATCAGTCGCCTAGAACCTACAACTAATTAAACCTAACTAACCTAAGGACATCACGCACATCCATGCCCGAGGCAGGATTCGAACCTGCGACCGTAGCGGTTGCTCGGCTCCAGACTGTAGCGCCCAGAACCGCACGACCACTCCGGCCGGCTTCATTGATAGAATTTTGGGAAGATGTGGTTCATCTGTAAAGGAGACCGCTTATAAAACACCAATACGACCTATTCTTGAGTACTGCTCGAGCGTTTGGGATCCCTATCAGGTCGGATTTAGGGAGGACATAGAAGCAATTCAGAGGCGGGCTGCTAGATTTGTTACTGGTAGGTTTGATCATCACGCGAGTGTTACGGAAATGCTTCAGGAACTCAGGTGGGAGTCTCTGGAGGAAAGGAGGCGTTATTTTCGTGAATCGCTACTGAGGAAATTTAGAGAACCAGCATTTGAGACTGATTGCAGTACAATTTTCCTGCCGCCAACTTATATTTCGCGGAAAGACTACAAAGATAAGAGAGATTAGGGCTCGTACAGAGGCATATAGGCAGTCATTTTTCCCTCGTTCTGTTTGGGAGTGGAACAGGGAGAGAAGTTGCTAGTTGTGGTACGAGGTACCCTCCGCCACGAACCGTATGGTGGGTTGCGGAGTACGTATGTACATGTAGATGTAGATGGTGTCTCTTACATAGTCGAAACGAAATTTATACTATAAAAAGCATCGTAGCAAGTACAATAAAATTGAAATTACAATGAAATCCAGACCATTAGCTGCTTACAGGCGTTGATAACTATCAACAGGGACAGTTGAAAATGTGTGCCCCGAGCGGGACTGGAACCCGGGATCTCCTGCTTCCATGGAAGACGCTCCATCTGATTGAGCCTTTTTTTTTACTTTTTTCGCATTTTGTCCGTTTCGTTTGGTCGTAGCGGACATCACATGACATCAATTAAAGTTCGTTGTCGATCCTTTCACTCAGCTTTTTGTTAAAGAGAGAAGCCAGCTCTCTAACCGAACACGCTCAGCTGCCGTTCCCGCTCTTTCTTTCTTTTTTCTTTTTTTTTTTTACACAGTCCAATTTTCTTTTCAGCGTCCAATCGTGCCACTGTCACAAATGATGATGATGATGATCTAATGATGACGACAACACAAGCACCCAGTCCCCGGCCTGAGAAAATCCCCAGCCCGGCCGAGAATCGAATCCGGGACCCCGGGATCCAGAGCAGCAACGCTAGCCACAAGACCAAGGGCTGCGGACTGCCATCGAGGACGCAGAGGATAGTGATACTACAGAGACTTATCTCCCGGTCGGGGCACACATTTTCAACTGTCCCCGTTGATATTTATCAACGCCTGTAACCAGCTAATGGTCTGGATTTAATTGTAATTTCATTCTTCGAGAGCTGCAAGATCACCAGTGGTATCTGTTCTTTCGGACATGCCGCGAGTAATGAACATAGTGGGCAGTGGCACTACAAACGTAGTGCGTGGACGGTAAGTTGGAAATGTGGGTCCCACGGGGAGCGTGCGAGAGATAAATCCCTGCAGTCGCACTGTCCTCTGTGTCCTCGATGGGTAGCCGGCACGGTAGCTCAGCGTGTTCGGTCAGAGGGCGAACAGCCCTCTGTAATAAAAAACTGAGTTAAACAATCAATGATCAACTTGAACAAATGTCTTGTGATGTCCGCCCAGACCAAACGCAACTGGCAATACCGAACAAATGGAAAAAAAGAAAGATGGCTCAGTCGGGTGGAGCGTCTGCCACGTAAGCAGGAGATCCCGGGTTCGAGTTCCCGTCAGAGTACACATTTTAAACTGTCCTGTAAGCAGCTAATGGTCTAGCTTTCACTGTAATTTCATTCATTCTTCGGGAGCTGCAAGATCGTCAATGGTATCTATTTTTTCGGACATTCGTCTTCATACCATAAAATTAAAGATATTAATGGATCCCAACAGGGCCTATGTGAATAGCTCATGACAGTTTGTGAAGGATGTCTGTAATCGATTCTGTGGGTCAGAAGCTATTATACACGGGGGCATTTAAGCAAATAAAAATGGAGAAAATCGAATAGCTGAACTGTGTCTGATGTCCATATTTAGTATTCTGGCTAAGGGATGAGACGGAATCTGCCACACCCGCAATCACTCATGGTAAAACGTTGATAAAGTTTCAAATTAATGCAGTAGATGACGAAACGATAAACTACTGTCGTATGAGATACCCGTTACCTGTTGGATGTGAAGTATATGTTCATTATATGGCTCGGAGCACTATGGCACTTAACATCTGAGGTCATCAGTCCCATAGAACTTGGAACTACTTAAACCTAACCAACCTAAAGACATCACAGACATCCATGCCCGAGGCAGGACTCGAACCTGCGACCATAGCGGTCGCACGGTTCCAGACTGAAGCGTCTAGAACCGCTCGGCCACACAAGCCGTCTATGTTCATTATACAACAAGACGTTTATAAGTGGAATACTTTATCCATAAGGCTTGGGGTAATGACGTGGTACCTACAGGCTTCAACATGTTTAGTGCACTATACTGCCTTTGAGAACTAATATTATCAGTGAATCATTTGCAAACATATACGCAGGCTCATTTAATTCCGTTGCGCTAATTTATGCGATTGTTTTCTATTCAGTTCACGAGTCAGATCGCGTTTCAAGTTTGTTTCTAGGTCATTAGAACCATGCATTCGCCATATAGTGGAAGTATCACGGCTAGTAGCACTTCGGGAGTAGTCTACGCTTTTCTAAACACGCACGCAGCCGTTAGCCTGCGTAGTGCGTTACTGTGCGGAGCAGCTCACCAAAGACGGTAACGAAGTTGCCCTCGGCGTGACGGTCGTGGATGCCGACCCAGACCTGCTTGTTCTCGTAGGGGTCCTCCGAGATGACGCCGTGGTCGGCGAGGATCTTGCGCAGCACGTCGGCCTCCTGCTTGGAGTTGATGACGACGAGGTCGGCGCCCTCCTCCTGGCAGTACTGGCGCGCCAGCTCCCACTTGACCAGCCGCAGGTCCAGCTTGTACTCGCTGTGCCCCAGCTTCGTCTTGTACTCCGTCGTAGGCGGCGGAACTGCGAAATTCATGAGTGTAGGTTTAACGACGAAAAGATCTGATAAGTGATGATGAGATATTGAATAAATGGAACACCTTTCAGATATTACTCTACTGGCCATTAAAATTGCTACACCACGAAGGTGACGTGCTACAGACACGAAATTTAACCGACACGAAGAAGATGCTGTCATATGCAAATGATTAGCTTTTCAGAGCATTCACACAAGAGCGGCGCCGGTGGCTACACCTACAGCGTGCTGACATGAGGAAAGTTTCCAACCGATTTCTCATACACAAACAGCAGTTGACCGGCATTGCCTAGTGAAACGTTGTTGTGATGCCTCGTGTAAGGAGGAGAAATGCGTACCATCACGTTTCCGACTTTGATAAAGGTCGGATTGTAGCCTATTGCGATTGCGGTTTATCGTATCGCGACATTGCTGCTCCCGTTGGTCGAGATCTAATGACTGTTAGCAGAATATGGAATCGGTGGATTCAGGAGGGTAATACGGAACGCCGTGCTGGATCCCAACGGCCACGTATCACAAGCAGTAGAGATGACACGCATCTTATCCGCATGGCTGTAGCGGAAGGTGCAGCCACGTCTCGATCCCTGAGTCAACAGATGGGGACGTTTGCAAAACAACAACCATCTGCACTAACAGGTCGACGACGTTTGCAGCAGCATGGACTATCAGCTCGGAGACCGTGGCTGCGGTTACCCTTGACGCTGCATCACAGACAGGAGCGCCTGCGATGGTGTACTCAATGGCGAACCTGGGTGCACGAATGGCCAAACGTCGCATCCGTGTTCGGCGACATCTCGGTGAACGCACATTGGAAGCGTGTATTCGTCATCGCCACACTGGCGTATCACCCGGCGTGATGGTATGGGGTGCCATTGGTTACACGTCTCGGTCACCTCTTGTTCGCATTGACAGCACTTTGAACAGTGGACGTTACGTTTCATTTCACATGTTTTACGACCCGTCCCTCTACCCTTCATTCGATCCCTGCGAAATCCTACATTTCAGCAGGATAATGCACGACCGCATGTTGCAGGTCCTGTACGGGCCTTTCTGGTTACAGAAAATGTTCGACTGCTGCCCTGGCCAGAACATTCGCCAGATCTCTCACCAATTGAAAACGTCTGGTTAATGGTGGCCGAGAAACTGGCTCGTCACAATACGTCAGTCACTACACTTGATGAACTGTGGTACCGTGTTGAAGCTGCATGGGCAGCTGTACCTGCACACGCCATCCAAGCTCTGTTTGACTCAATGCCCAGGCGTATGAAGGCCGTTATTACGGCCAGAGGTGGTTCTTCTGGGTACTGGTTTCTCAGGATCTGTGCACCCAAATTGCGTGAAAATGTAATCACATGTCAGTTCTAGTGTAATATATTTCTCCAATGAATACCCGTTTTCATCTGCATTTCTTCTTGGTGTAGCAATTTGAATGGCCAGTAGTGTACATCAACGTGTAAGACGATATGCCAGACGACGATCAGTTTGGCTTTATGAAAATTAAAGGCACCAGAGACGCAGTTCTGAAATTGTGGTTGACAATAGAAACAAGACTGAAGAAAGATCAAGGCAAATTCATAGGATTTTTCACCCGGATAAAGCGTTCGACAAAGTAAAATGCTTTAAGATGATCAAAATTCTGGGGGAAATATGGGTGAGCTGCAGGGAAAGTCATGTAATATACAGTATGTATAACAGACAAGAGGGAACAATATGAATGAAAGACTAAGAACTAAGTGCTCGGATCAAAAAGGATGTATGAGAGGAATGTTGTCGTTTTGCACCTACTGTTTGGTCAGGGCCTCGAAGAAAGAAAGACAGAAATAAATGAAAGGTTCACGAGTGGATTAAAATTCCAGGGGAATGTATATCGGTGATAAGATTCGCTAATGACATCACTATCCTCAGTGAAAGTGAAGAAGAATTATAGCATCGAACGGAATCAACGTATTAATGAATAGAGAATATGGACGGAGAGTAAACCGAAGAACGACGAAAGTAATCTCCAGCGTGTGTGCTTTTCTCACTTGGAGTGCTGCCCTCCACTTTGTACTTACTTTGCAGCTAGCGTTCGCTGCTTCTGTTAGTATCCGCCACCACGACTTCAGATAATGAGTTACGCTGTGCAACCAATTACCTCCTTTACTATAGTCTTCCAGATAATTCTCACTTTTTAGTCAAAACCTCAAGAAATTCTTATTTGATCGCTGTTTCTACTCAGTAGCAGAATATTCAGGACGTGTGAAGCACACGACTAAACAAAGAAGTGCAAAATATCTAACTGCAGGCAGTGCAAGCTCCCTTGTAGATAAAGCCAATCGAATACCCCCATTCCTGAAAGAAAGCGCACCTTTGTTTACATTACATCAAGAGGTGTAGAATTAAATTAATAATAAAGCCTGAGAACCCATAGAAAAAGCGAAGCGAGTAAAAGAACTTGGATATACACGTATCTGCAACACATCATTTATCACTTCCTAGCACTGCGTGTCTATTCATTGCAGTATTCTGAACTTCCGTAACATGTCACATAGTCACGTATGTTGGTATCTCATGAAGACTTTAATCGCAGATAAGAGGCAAGTAGTTACAACAAATCACGCCAAAAAAATGTGTTTTTCATTCATCTTCTTCCATGAATCTTTACCTTGAAAATGCATACTTTCATAGCACGCTAGTTATAATTCGAAAATTATATGACCACCGGTATGATGCTTCCCTTCATTTTATCACAAAAAATCCTACCAATATACGACGGGTTTTCGAGAACTCAGCTCGAGGTGCTTTTAAACGGCATGTATTCTTAATGCTATATATTCACAGAGTGTAACCAACCAAATACTGGCTTCAGTTGATCGTCAGTATGGAGTCTCCAGACACTGCAACGAAAAGAGATGGTATAATGTGACGTAGGTATCATTCGGCCATCTTACTGGTCTACCTTCAAACGCACTTTCAGAATATCTGTCATGCTCGAAACTACTCCGTTCGCCCGGAAATACTCCCCAACGTGCTTTTTCCACGCTCTGTCGTCAGGAACTCGGTAGGCTCAACGTTACGTTCGAATTCACAGTCCGTGAACGGACGGCGTAACTCTTAGCAACTTGCCCGGCTCGCTGCACTAAGCGTGAGTGCAAGGTAATGATGCTGCTTCAGTGCAAGGCCGTGGCCAGAGCGGCGGCCATGCTGACGTAAGCTGGGGGTCTCTGGCAACCGGCGGAATCAGACCGCAGCGTCTATGAGCAAGTAAGCCAGGCTCACAGATGCTCAGCGCTGAACGCAGAATCCTTTGACTCTTTGACACACTATAGTAGGTCTTCTCTAGACGGCGCAGGCTAGCGACCCAAATCTGTCAACTATAGCAACGCTTTGTTAACCCACAGATAGTTAATGATGATGCAGGTAGGTGAAGTTGTAGCTAATTTGCCCCACATTACACCTCTGGCTGGCGTGGAGACTGTTATAGCATAGGCTGTACTACCACTTCCCGCAATGAGTGATGGTAAGGCTGGACAGAAAGAAATTCAAGTCGCTCTGTCCAGCGAAGTTGTGAAAGTATCCCGTCGTCGGTCACAAGTGTGACTACGGAAGTGCAACTATGTGTCAGGGCGTACGGAAATCCAGCCCACTCCCACACCAGACTTGAAGTATTGCAGGGTGCTTTTTTTTCATACGCACATCAAAATAAGTTTTGCATCTATCGCACTATTTGTAACGGTACTTTTGTAAGATAAGGTCCTCACTGACCAACGGCCTTGCAACAGTGCTAACCGCCGTTCCACTTAGGCCACCGAACTTAAGCGCTGTCGTACTTGGCTGAAACTTGGATGGGTGGCCGCACTAGCGAGCGCTGTTGGCAAGCGGGGCTATTTATTTTCAGAACTATTTATATAACACACTGACCGTTAAGCCATACTTCGTCTGTCCTGTACTGTCTTGTACCTTGAAACTGAAGAAGGCCGTCTACCATCGAACGTGCCATACTTGCGAAGGAACTGAATTTCTTTAATGTCTTAAGGATTTTACCTGTCTTGAAAACTGAAATTTATGCTACTTTCCAAAAGCTTCTGTTTCAGAATGCATTGAAGCTGTAATTGGTTTTCGGTAGTACTTCGACTAAATTTGATTTCACTTACTGATTTCTGATGAGTAGCAGAGCAATAACGTAACAGATTAGATGATTAAATACAGTACTGACAAGGTTTTGTCGATTGGATTGGTTTGAAATTTAAATAGAGTGTTAGTTTCTATGGAAATGACAATGTTGTTTCGTGACATATGTTTTCACTTTTGGAAAATCCTTAATTTTCCGGAGTAACGTCAACAAAAGATTATAGTTCTGAACAAGTGAATTCCATTGTTTAAAAATGAAATAAGCAAATACTTATATTAGCGCGCTGGCTACAGATGAAAATCTGAAAAGTGGAATCTATATTGTCATCGTTTGTTGTATCACATTTTAGAGGTCTTTGTATTTATATTCCAAATTTCTGTTCTTTTCGATCTTATAAGAAACTAACAAAAAAGGAATAAGCCAAACTGTCTTTTAGTCATCAAATGATGGTAGATATATATTACTTTTTCGGAGAAGATATGTCGCAATAGTCATTTATGGGATTGGAGACGCTTATATCTAAAGGTAAGAGTGTAATATGACATTGGTCCCTATTTAAAAATCTTAAATGTTTAAAGTTTCCGGGTTACTAAAAGGAAATTAGCTATGGAACGCAGCTTGAAAATGATGTAAGAGACAGAAGCCCAAATTACAAATAAAAACCAGATCAAGTTATTCTACGACTATCAAATAGTACAGATGCCACCATAATGACGTAGGTTATCAACACGAAAATGTATAAACAGAAAGAAGTAGATCACTAATAAAGTCATATATGCTAATAAACACAGTTAAACATATCACAAAGTTTATATTGTTTCCAAAGAGAATTAAATTGTATCACTGTAATAGGAATGATATTATCAGTATCAATCGGAGTTTTTCCTGGTAAGAAGGAAAGACAATATATCTTCACAGTGGTTCAGTATCGGAACACTGATATTAAATTTGAAATTATGATGCAGTACATTTAATTAAAACTAGGTAATAAGGAATCAATATAGTAATGAAAATAAACAGCGCATGGAAGTGACAACCATTGTTCCGATAATACGAAGTACGAGGTTTGCCCAGAAAGTAATGAATCGCATTTGTTTTTCTTCTACAAGTCTTTATTGAACATCATGACTATTACACACGTGAAAGAATGTTGTTTTATCTACATACCCTATTTTACCACGTAATCTCCATCCCTTTCTAAGGCCTTCCCGCAGCGCGAAACAAGGACGCAGAAAATCTTGCCATGGTGGCAGAGCCAGTACTTCACTGTATGAATCACCACCTCGTCGTCACCGAGCGGGGTGGCGCAGTGGTTAGATACTGGACTCGCATTCGGGAGGACGACGGTTCAATCCCGCGTCCGGCCATCCTGATTTAGGTTTTCCGTGATTTCCCTAAATCACTCCAGGCAAATGCCGGGATGGTTCCTCTGAAAGGGCACGGCCGACTTCCTTCCCAATCCATCCCTAATCCGATGAGACCGATGACGACGCTGTCTGGTCTCCTTCCCCAAAACCAACCAACCAACCTCGTCGTTCTCAGAATGTCTTCCACGAATGGCATCCTTTAATGGCCCAAACAAGTGGAAGTCCGAGGGGAATAGGTCAGGGGTGTAGGGTTAATGGGGTGACATTGTCCAGCCCTGTTTTGCGATTTGTTCAGCATTCCTCAGATTTGTATGGGGCCGAGCGTTATCGTGTTGCAGCAAAACATCTCCTAGGCTGCTGTGGCGCCGGAGTCGACGGAAGCACATCTTGAGTTTTGTTAATGTGGTGACTTATACTTCTGAATTAATGGTACCAACTCTTGGCATCACACCAGTGAGAATCACACCTTCAAAGTCCCAGAGCACGGTGATCACGATCTTACCGGCGGTAGCAGTTGCTTTGAATTGTTTCTTCTATGGGGAGTGGGAATGGGGTCTTTCCATCGACTGTCGTTTTTACGGCTCAAAATGGTAGACCCAGGTTTCATCATCGGACACAATGCACGACAAGAAGGCCTCCACCTCACCTTCCAAACGTTGCAACAAATCAAGACAAAATTGCGATTTGTGATCCACCGTTACACACTCCAGGACCCATCTTGCACACACTTTTGAATATCAGGTGTGATAGCCATCGATGGCCTCCCCGACAGCTTTCTCACCCTCCGTGCCCAGTGACTAACTGTACTTCCTTGGACATCAGATGCTCCATAGGCTTGGCAGAAGCGTTTGTGAATATTCCCCACAGTTTCCTTGTCTGCAGTGAGAAATTCAATAACGGCAGGTCGCTTGCAACGTACATAACTTACAGACGCCAATTTGAAACTGACCGGCAGCTACGCTATCTGTCGGAAGTCACGGAAACTTGGCGCGCTCACTCGGGAGACTTCAAGTAAGGTTTCGCATTCGTAGCATTGTTTTCGACTAAGAAACAAAAACGCGGCACATTACTTTCTAGGCAACCCTCGTAATATTATCAGAAAACTGCAGCTGTAGTTCATGCATTGACTATATCGCGATATATATTTTTAGCTTATTGTCCTTCTGTCTCGTAAAGCGTCTCTTGAGGAAGTCATGTCTTCCGGAAATCTATTGGTTCCTAATGATTCGAAAAATTTTCTACAGATTTAACAACATCCTCCATCACATTTCTTTTGAATCAACGTACTGTGACCAATAGTTCTCTTCTACCATATCACATTAACTCTTTATACAAACGGTATTTTGTCAATCAGGCAAGCAAACCTCGACATTCCAACTGGAAAAATCACAGATCCGATTTGAGATCACATTGTTATTTTGCTATTTGCTGTATAAAAGAAGTATTAGCCCCTCCTGAAAGAACTGAAAAGGTGATGACGTGTAATAAGTGCATTTTCTGATTTCACTTACTGTTTTGATTGCATACAGGTGACTTGTCACTCTGCTTTAAAATTTGGAAGTTTTCTGATACCCACATTCCCTTACACCAATATCAAGAACTTATTAGGAAATATTGCAAACTAAATCTTTTACATGAGAGGAATTGATACAAACCGTGGTGATAAAATGTAATTCCTAGAAAGTTAAAATATGGCACGTATGGAGAAGCTATTCACCTTCGCCCCTTTTCTTCACGAGCGCTGCTACGTCGGCGTCCGTCAGGTTCGACTGCACTGTGAACAACAGTGAAACAGCTTTCAGTCCAGTCCTGCAATATCAGTGTCTGTCTAGCAGCATTCTGAAATCACCGATTAGGCACATTGGTTTTAATGCCTTGAACAACAAGATCCAGCAAGTGATAAGCAATGCAATATAGCGACAGACGGGACAGTTCGATTCACCCATCTGATTTGGCTCTCAGTACGAACACTCTTTAGGCGAGACCCCGAGGCGTCGATGTTCCATAAGATTTCACTGCCTGTTTTCTACACGCAAACTTCATTAATGTATTTTCCTAAATAACCATATTCGTCGACACATATACAAGCGATTTTGCATATGTAGCTCTTCCGTTAAGTCCACTAATTCGCAGAGTATCACCACGAAATGCAGCGCTGGATACACGAGTAATAGCAAAATGTGTTATTCTAAATCAACATCTACATCTACATTTATACTCCACAAGCCACCCAACGGTGTGCGGCAGAGGGCACTTTACGTGCCACTGCCATTACCTCTCTTTCCTGTTACACTCGCGTATGTTTCGCTGGAAGAACGACTGCCGGAAAGCCTCCGTGCGCGCTCTAATCTCTACAATTTTACATTCGTGATCTCCTCGGGAGGTATAAGTAGGGGGAAGCAATATATTCGATACCTCATCCAGAAACGCACCCTCTCGAAACCTGGCGAGCAAGCTACACCGCGATGCAGAGCGCCTCTCTTGCAGAGTCTGCCACTTGAGTTTGCTAAACATATCCGTAACGCTATCACGGTTACCAAATAACCCGGTAACGAAACGCGCCGCTCTTCTTTGGATCTTCTCTATCTCGTCTGTCAACCCGACCTGGTACGGATCCCACACTGATGAGCAATACTCAAGTATAGGTCGAACGAGTGTTTTGTAAGCCACCTCCTTTGTTGATGGACTACATTTTCTAAGCACTCTCCCAATGAATCTCAACCTGGTACCCGCCTTACCAACAATTAATTTTATATAATCATCCCACTTCAAATCGTTCCGCACGCATACTCCCAGATATTTTACAGAAGTAACTGCTACCAGTGTTTGTTCCGCTATCATATAATCATACAATAAAGGATCCTTATTTCTATGTATTCGCAATACATTACATTTGTCTATGTTAAGGGTCAGTTGCCACTCCCTGCACCAAGTGCCTAACTGCTGCAGATCTTCCTGCATTTCTCTGCAATTTTCGAATGCTGCAAATTCTCTGTATACTACAGCGTCATCCGCGAAAAGCCGCATGGAATGGGTCGAATGAAACAGTTGTGAACACAACAGTGGACTTGTCAACTCTAATCCGATGTACACTGCTGTTCGTAAAAGTGAAACAGTCAGAAACAACAAACTGCAACACGACACGATAAGATGAAGTGTAGAGCAGCGGCATCATAATAAATTATTTAAATGGCAGAGAGATGGTGTGTTCGTAGGCCCAACAGCGGCATCTTTATGGAAAATTTACGTAGGAAGTGAAACACCAATACCGAGAGATGTGATCACAATGACATATCAGGCGAACCGGCAGGCCGGGGAAGCAGTGGTACCCGTCGTTCTTCCAAGAAGGCTTGCATATTCCTGACGAGACAGGACTGTGTTACGAAACACTCAGATGGTCGTTGTAGGATATGGAAACGTGTAACCAAGTGCCGCTACGCCTAGCCGATATCGACATTTGATTGTGTTCGAATGAGGCAAAATAGTTGGCCTCCGGGGGAGCGAGTCTATCATTCCGTGACATTGCATCGCTTACAGGGCACACTGCTTCAGCATTGAGGCGTAAGTGGAACTAGTGCAGAGAAGAACGTAGTGCACTGCGCCGACAGGGTACCGGACGACACAATATGGCCACAGCGCGAGGTGACCGCCATCTTGTCCGCTTGGCCGTAACGGACAGAACAGCTTCGCGCTCAGAGCTGGCGTGAAGTTGGTGTATTGCAACGGATGTGGACATATCTGCGGGCTGGACTGGTGGTATACATGCCACTGCATCGACTTCTGCTGGCCTGAACCCACGAACGCCACAGACTGCAATGGACTCTTGAGCGCCAGCACTGGCGTGCTGAGTGGCAAAATGTATTTTCGGAGGACTCCCGGTTCAACTTGTCCAACAGAGATGGCCACGTGCGCGTTCGATGCCGCACGCAGTCAAGTAGACTGTATTGCTGTGCGGCATAGCAGACAAACGCCAAGTGTGATAGTTCGGGTCGCCATTGCCTGTAACATGCGATCTCGCCTCCTACGTCTTGAGGAGAAACTGAACAGCTACCTCGGCATAATGGAGGTTTCATAGCCCGAGATATTGCCCTTCCTGCAGGCCGTTCCACATGCCATATTTCAATAGGACAACGCCCAGTCGCATTTGGCGAGGAATATGCAAGCCCTCATCGAAGAAGGACGGGTACCACTGCTTCCAATGGCCTACCCGTTCGCATGACATGACGCCCATAGAACTTGTGTGGGCTATGGTCGGTCGACAACTTGTTTGTTGAGGTCCTCCTGCAGTGAGGAGTTGATGTTTTGTGTACGCGCCTACAAACCGCGTAGCAGCACATTTAGGCACTCTTTGTCTCCATGCCACGGCATCAGGCAGCTCTGATTGCAGCACATGGTGGCGCTACTCAGTACTGGATTTCCGCAGTCACATTGTATGTCCAGACCTTTCATACTAATCATTTGCTTAATGTCACGTCCGTAGTCGATGAAATAAATTTCATTCTGATCACATCTCTCGGTATTGATGTTTCACTTCCAACAAAGAGTAGTGTAATATTTTATCCGTTACGTTAAGTGTAACATTTATTGGTCTGTCAGACAAACAACGCGTATGAGTTAAAATTATTTGAAGAGTAATCAGAAGAAAAACTTTTACAAAGGAGACACCTACATGTCAAAGAATACGCTATTTTTATTTGAAAACTAGCAAGTATATACGTGGTAGGTGTAGCTTTTAAACAAAAACCTAATATTTATTGGAAATTATTTTATACAGAATGAAATAAGTGAAGATTATTAAAATGCAAATAATGTTTGATTTTGGTATGGCATAAATGTTCCATATTACGATAATATTAACAGGAACAAAGTGCTTCGTAGCATCATGAGTAATTAACAACATAACTCAAAAATGTATGACTTACATAGAACGTACGTACGTTTAGCACTCGTACGTTTTAATGCCATTTCAGTTCTTTTGCGCGTCGATTTAATCTTAAGGTAAATAGTTTAAAGAATTTGTCCGATCGTGCAGGTGTGCAACTTTACCCTTTAATCCTACAACACTGTCTATTTTACAATGACGTTTGTGGCTATTAAAAGGCTACCTTATAACAGACTACTCATCATTACATTCATACATCCAAGAATTAATATAGGACCTTAAAGGCAAAATTTATCGAATTTTTCTACTCAGGAGTTGTTACAGGTGTAATTTGTTTAGCTTTTAAAAATGAGCTTTTCTTGGATGTGATCTCAATGTTCAACTATTTTTTCTTGTGACGAAAAGTGTCAATAGTATTTGCAGATCAAGTCAAGAGGCGTGTGACACGATTATAAATTGTACAGCAAAGGAAAACATAAAAATCTAGAAGGATATTTGAATTTCGTGTACAACGAAGAAACTGTGTTTTTCATACCTACAGAGAACTATGTATTATGTATCAATAAATGTGTTTTGGTATAATCACATTCTTCTGATAACCCCCGGTAGCAGGTTTCAGTATCGTGATTTGTGTTGACATTTTTGATTGTACTTACATTTATTTGCGTAGATGTTTAAGTATACTATAGTTTTAACGCTGTTAGCTCATAATATGTGCTAAAAGTATTTTGCTTCTCTTCAAATGTTATGTGTACTAAACCGTATATTCCAAAATTTCCAGTATTTACAGATGCACCTAAAAGCATCATCTAAGTCAAAATAAAAGTATGAAATTGTCAGCAGCTATTTCTCTAGTCACAAGAACTGATTTGCCCTTCAGTCGTTATGCATCATGTATCTTTTCAAATAACAGTGACAGCTCCTAAAACGGTATAAGGATATAAATTTTGATATTGATATAGTGAAAAATTTACAGTTTTCAGTGAAAAAAAGGATCTAAGGCTATCAGCAATAATTCGGAATACCTATTTTTCGCATATATGACTGGTAAAAAGAAAGTCTGCAACCACCGTAAACTGTCATCACTAACATGAGGAAGTGAAATATGGACGTTAAATGTTCAAACAGTTCGAGCACTGAGAGTTTCACTGTGGACTGTAGTAGAAAGTTTACTGTTGGACTGGAGACACAACGAACTGTTCGCCTTGGGCGCCCACATTCAGTGCTCCACAAACCAATTTTATACGGCAGTAGTATCGATTTTCAGCACATAGCCAATTCTAACACCTCTTCAATTATTTACCTGGATCCAGAAAAATATCTCTGTTATAATATCATTCTATGTTTCTAAAGATGAGGTGAAATCAGTCGAAGAGTTGCTAAAAAGCAGACTAGAACACGTTAAAACTGTTGCAGGCATAAGGATCCATCATCATTTGTCTCCAGCGGACTCTGACAATGTTGTTTCTGTTTATGAAGACAAATGGTACTTAGGACGTGTTGCAGAGTGCTGTGAAGCAGAAGGTGATGTTATTTGTGAACATCGTGGCACCAGCAGGACCAGCAAGATCATTTCATTGGCCACGTTTGGCATACAGGTGTTCGATTCCTTTTGAACATATTCTTATGACAGTTCCAGTTCCTACCACAGTGTCAGGAAGACAGTACAATTTACCACTCAATGTACAGAGTACAGTAGCTAAAGTGTGGGAGAACTTCTGTTCGAAGCACAATCGACTGGTTTTTAGCTGTTAAGGTGCAGTAAACATTAATGATGGGTTGTGTTAATCTGTCTATATGTTGTTGCTTACTGATTAAACATTTGTGGGAGAGGATAACAAGAGGCAGAGCAGTTTACGATGTGTTTTTACAAAATTGTGTTGTGGAACAATGGCCACATGACGAAAAACATCTGTCAACTTCTATTTGATACAAATGTCTTGCAATAACAGGCTGAAATTTTGAGATATATATCATGATGGTCTACTTATGCAGTGTGTGAAATTTGGCTTGTCCCTTTTGTGTTACCACACTTTAAAAATCCATGTTTTTCAGGTATTTTTTCAAATTTTTGCATTTTTGTGACTGATTTGTGACTGATATGGGCATGATGAGTTCTGTATGTGTTTAGGCCACATTAAGTTTACCACAAAAAATTTATACCCCTTTTGAGTGAATTATATTTGACATAGAGGGCACCTACAAAATGTACCTTTTAACGTATTACATTTTTTAATCACATTTTGGAATTTTTTAATTTCCCTCAGAAGTATGTTGCTAGTGTTTTGATTCATGGAGTGGTGTTATCTAAACGGATGCTACTGGGTTGTAAAAATTTCATTGGACTGTGTGGAATAGTTTCAAAGTTATTAAGACCTGAAGTTTGGCCTGAAGATAGATTGCCACATGCGGGTTGCAATTTCAGGGTCATGCCACCTTCTTTCACAAGTCGTAATTCTGGAACTAATTGGCAGGGGAAACTAATACTTTATACACGAATGTTCCACACATGGTAGAATTAGTGTACTGAATTTCAGTCAAATCTGAGACTATGAACTGGAGCCCCTGGTTGAACTGACATGGAATGACCCATCTACCTTTAGAACGCAGCTCACTAATTAACTGTGGTATCAATTTGAATTTCATCCATTTCACACCAAACTTTAGAAAATATTCCAATTCTTACAATGGAACTCTATACTTCCATTCGTAACAGGTAACGCCCACCCCCCCCCCCCTTTTCAGAAGAATAATATCTGACTTCGACCATATTCTACGAAAGAACAAAGAGATCCTTTGTTTTTCTTACAATTTGTTTCACATTGAAATTGACAGAATTCAACGTAAACAGACGAAATGAAGGTAGCGCTTAGCAGCGCTTAAGTTTGTACTTTGATTGAATTTGTGAATTTCCAGAGAAATTTTAGAAGTATGCTCACTGCGTATACACATTGGATGCCTCGTGCTCGACGCCTTGCGATGTTTGCACAAAGAACGAGAGAAACTAGCAATTCGGAGCTGTTGTCTGCCTAGAGTCGTCATTAGATTGAATGTCAGGACACTGAAACCCCGTAGGCATGCATGAAGGACTGTTTCGTTGCTTGCCGTTAAATTTTTGCAAAATACTGGCGATAGCTTTAACTGTATCCCAAGGAATATGCTCATACCATTAAGGAAACAGCATACTGCGTACAAAAAGCTATACAAGTATGGAAAAGTGCTGCTTCTAACTGATGTTGAACCCATCGTAAGTATCTACAACGTATGATTCGCACTTAGCATAGAACTAAGGCTAAGTTAAACACCCCTGGTTGTGCCAAATGAGACCTATTTGCTGTTGGCAGTACTCACTCTCGATGGTGGCAGCTAGGCGCACGCCGCGGCTCCGCAGCGGGCAGGTGGTGACCTCGTGGCCGACGCGCACTTCCCAGGGGCAGGAGTCGCTGCCGGCCACGCCGCCCGGCGTAGACCGCTCCCCACTCACCTGCCGAGGCAGCACAGCTACACAGTCACGACGCCCAGGTCATCACCGTCTGCTGCAGACAATCTGTAATCTGGCACAATGAAGCTAACAATACCCACAAGAACCTCCGACCGAGGTGGATAGGTGACAAGTAGACAACGGGAGTGCATTCACAGAAGCACTGCCTTCGAGTGGTACTATCATTAGCAGATCTCACGTAGCCGATGTTACGGAGAAAATTTCGTGACTCCTCCCCTCCCCCACTACTCCGATGGGTCAGGGTCGCTTCAAAGTATTTTGGCGTTCTACACGAGTAGTGTAATTGTAGCCTAATTCTCGGCTCTCATGCGTACACTGTCCGTCCAAATAGGTATTAGACCGATTTTATTCCTGACGAATAGGCGACGTCAGCGCACTAATTACGATGGCAGCTTGAACTACGATAGGCGTTCAGTTACGCACTTTTTTTTTCCTCGGCCAATTTAGGTCGAAAAAAATGCGGAGTTTGTTGTGGGACACAGTGGAATATTCCCACTTCAGCTCCTATAGTTTCATGAATTTCCGACAGGTGGCGGCGCTATACGTAGCTTTCAAATTGGTGTCTGTAACGGAGGTGCGTTCCAAGCAGAGAGTATCTTTTAGCGGAAAATCTGGGCATCACAGATGTTCCTGAACACTTGCAGAATGTCTATGGAGACCTGGCAGAGAACAAAATCACTGTGAGTCGTTGGGCGAGGCGTCTGCCATCATCGCAACAAGGTCACGCCAAAGCGTCCGATCTGCCGCGTGGCGGACGGCCGCACACAGCTGTGACTTCCGCTACTTTGGAACGTGCAGTCACTCTCATTCGAGGTGATCGACTGGCCACAATGAATCACCTTTCTGTACAACAGGACTTGCCTGTTGGTAATGCTGACGAACTCGTCTGTCAATAGGAGCAATCAAAGGTGAGTGCCCGACGGGTTCGTCGCCGACTAAGACCGTAAAGAGCAAAATGGACCATCTCTGCCGGATTGCTTGCCCATTATGAGGCTGATGTTGACAATTTTTTTAATCGAACATTGTAGCAGGTGATAAAATATGGCTTCATCACTTCGAACATGAAACAAAACGGCAATCCATGGAGTAGCACCGCAGCATCTCTTCTGTGAAGAAAAAGGTCAGAGTCACACCCTCAGCCGATGAAGTGTTGGCGACCGTCTTCTGGGACTATGAAGGGGTGATTCTGTTTGATGTCCTCTCTCACAGCGCAACGACCAATTCCGAAGTGTATTGTGCTACCCTCAGGAAACTGAAGAAATGACTTCAGCGTGTTAGCTGCCACAAAAATGCAAACGAACTTCTCCATAACAACGCAACGTCTCACACAAGTCTGCACACACTACCGGAGCTCAAAAATTTTCATTGGACTCTTCTTCCTCATCTACTCTACAGCCTGAATCTCGCATCTTTCGGCTTCCATTTGTTTGGCCCAACGAAGGATGCACTCCACGGGAAGCAGTGTGTAGACGATGGCGACGTTGTTGATGGCTCTGACGACGGCCAGTACAGTGGTGCGATGCGCGCATACAGGCCCTCCTAGTAAGACCGTCGCATTGAAAGGACATTATGTTAAAAATAGGATTTTGTAGCAAAAAGAGATGAGAATAGCACGGTGTATTAGAATCCTGAGTGAAACAAACCAGCTCTCAGAAAAAAGAATGTATTGCATTTCTTACTAAACGCGCCTCGTAACAACTCTAAACACCAGTTGTGTGTTCAATTAGTCAGCTGAGCAGCAGTGTTAATTAATTGTCAAGCAAACGTACTGTGCAGCCGTTGTTGTGACAGAAATCGCAATGGAACACCGAAATGAACACCTCTAAATCATCTAATCCAGACGTACTCCAGAGTGTTTTGAAGAAGAGAGGAGAGTGTGCAATGTTTGTCCCGTACACCTTGACTCTACAACAATAATGCGTGGACGCATACCGCAATTCGACTGAAATGAAAAAATACGGGTATTTCTTTTGTGAAGAAGATCTTGACGGGTGACAAGTAGTGGTACTATCAATACCAACCTGCCACAAAACGACAAAGAATGGGTCTCTGACAGTTCGTTAAGACCGAAGAAGGTGTGACTGTGGCGCGGGAGTTGAACAACGTCCCAAAGGACTGATAATCATTCATCTATAAATGTTCTGTGCGTCCTACTCAAGTGAGGGAAGATCATATGGAACACCTCAAGCGTTTAAACCACCATCGTCAGTTTTCTTAATTTTTTTATTTATTCCGTCTCGAAACTATTTGGGCTGACGGTTTACTCTCCCCATCCACGCACCCTCAAAAAAAGCCTCTACACTTATTGTTTGTAAGGCTAGTGCAACAATTACAAATGTTGGTTTAGTAACAGTTTGTCGGGTATAATTATGAAAAAATGTGAAACAGCAGAACCATAGCAAAATAAGTGCAAAAAAATTTAGCTCTCGATGAACAGGTTCTGTAATTTAGATAATTAAATCGCCACAGTTCGCGTCTTACTTGATTTATTGTTTCCCTCATCAAACGTCATCGTCGTCAAATATTCATTGCCATTATGGGCAACACGTTAGAGGTTTCAGCCGCCACTCGTCACCGTCATCAACGAGTGTTTAAGATTATGCGCTCTTAGCAACAAAATATTGATAAAATTCATTGTTAAACGGTGTTTATAAACTTTTGAAACACTATGTCAAAGTGATCGTAATTAGAATATATGATGCAGTAAAGTTTTTGCCTTATTTACAGCAGACAACCAGTGAAGCTGCCACAAACACGAAGGTCGACTTGAATACCACAGCTTCTTTTAGAAGCACGATCTTTCTGAAGGTAGTATCACCTAGCCTTCCTCTGCCCCTTGAACTAACTTACCTAGCTATTTATAGTGAGATCTTTAGTTTAATATGAAGTTCGTACGATGTTTGAACTAGCATTTACTGAAGTACGGAAAACCAAAACTGAGCGATTTGACCAATGGAAAGTCATTAGATTCACTTTCACAACGGAAAGGGGTTCAAATCCCTTCCTAACCTTCTAGATTCAGGTTGCGGCGGCTCCCCTAAATGGAATTATGGCGAAAATCTTGACAATCACTTTTCTATGATCATGGATTTCCATCCTCACCTACGCCCAGTTCCACCTTAGGCATCGCTTTTGACACCCTCATCGTCGGTGGTGCCTTAAATCCTACTATACTTTCTTTCTTGTTTCAGATACTCATTTTGTGTGTTGAACAGCTAAGACTGGCATGGATACAGCGGAAATAGACAAACACGATTACAACCGAACCTCGTATATCCGATCCTCATAAATTCAGATCTGCTGCTCATTTGGATCGTCCTTTCTTTTGTTTTTATTTATTTTATTATAGTAACTGTACAATATTTGATACTAAAGTGCGCGTCATTTATGACGGCGGCCGAGTTTAGGCTCGTTGTGCACATCTGACGTCACAAAACACAGTCAGCCAATGAACAGAGAACGACGTTGCCAAATCTGGATCGCAGTGCAGTGCACGGACGAGTGCCTTCTGTTTTAGAAACCTTCAGTCGTAAATAAAGTAACTGAGCAAAATCAGTGTCTTGATAGCAGACTTTCTTTTATAGAAAGTTTGGAAAAAGCATTCTTTATACCAATTGCTTCATATTCTATTAATTAATTAAACCAAACAAGCAATAAGCCTCCTAATTCAGGCGATAGCAAGGAAAGGTGTTTGTATCATTCTCTCAAACCGCTTTTTCGCAATAAAGAACAACGGTGATTGTTTATTTCCTATTGTACTTCGACGAAACGTGAATAATTCATAGTCATACCAACAATGTTTGTCGGTATTTTGTGTGATATGTTGGGAGATATATTGAATGACAAGCTGCGTTAGCGTAATAGTTAAAGTGTAGGGTTGCTAAGGTTGTGAGTTCAAGCCGTGTTCAGTACTAAATATTTTTTTTTATTTAAAAACAAAATCGAAGTGTCCTACTTCATGAATTTTATTCGTTTGAATGTAATTTTGTGAAATTTCTGTCACAACAAAAATCGACTATATGGAAAGTATACGCTATGGACTTTTACCTCTGCAAACTCTTCAAAATTTCGTGCAATGGTTTACTACTTATAATGCTGCACAATAACCGCGTTGAACTTCGGAACAAAATTAAGTCATTTATGGGAGGGAAGGTATCAGTCAAGAAGATGTGTAAAAATCAAATTTTTGGGCCAAATAGTTTTTGTGAAATCGAATGATAAAGTGTGTCAAAGCAGCCGAAACAGCATGTGTCTGCACAGGCGAGCAGTGCAATGATGACAAAATCGCGCACATCGCAGAATGCGGGGAGCACGTCTCTGTAGCAGCGAAAGGTTTAATGCGGCCGTGGTGGCTTTACTTCATAAACTGCGCGCACCCCCCTAAACGTAAGTTTGCGAACTATACTATGGCGCTGCTTCTCTTGGCGCGTACAACTGGCAACGCAGCGATCACCCGCGTCTGGGCGGGCATGCGCGAACCGCGAAGATAAATGAATTGAACTATAGTGAAGTTATAGCCATCGTAGTTTTTTAACTATCTGATTTCATTTAACTTTGTTCTGTGATCATGAATTACTGTAAAAAGTGGTTCAAATGGCTCTGAGCACTATGGGGCTTAACATCTGAGATCATCAGTCCCCTAGAACTTAGAACTACTTAGACCTAACTAACCTAAGGACATCACGCACATCCATGCCCGAGGCAGGATTTGAACCTGTCCAAACTGAAGCGCGCAGAACCGCTGGGCCACACCGGCCGGCTCAATTACTGTAATTGTATTTTCATGTTTGCTCTCAGTTGTCTATCTCTGATATGTTTTATCATTATTCTTTTTTTCATTTTTTTCAGTTTCCCACACAAAAACTTCGTGAAAGTTAAATAGTCATACCCCTTAAAAATAATACGTAGTGATGCTACAGCTTCTGTTGTCCCATCATCTTCCCTTATTCCATGTTGATTTTTTTGTAACTGCTGTTTAATCTTATCTTTTAATCCTCCTTTAACTGTGTTAAGTAGGGATTTGGACCCTTTGTAATCAGGACATCGTTATAAATGGAAACTGTTAGCTTCCTTAAGATTTCAATAAAAAAAGCACTCCGTCTTCAGGCCACAAGAGGCCCATCGGTACCATCCGACCGCCGTGTCATCCTCAGTTGAGGACGCGGATAGGAGGGGCGTGTGGTCAGCACACCGTTCTCCCGGTCGTTATGATGGTTTTCTTTGACCGGAGCCGCTACTATTCGGTCGAGTAGCTCCTCAATTGGCATCACCAAGCTGAGAGCACCCCGAAAAATGGCAACAGCGCCTGGCGACTGGATGGTCACCCATCCAAGTGCAAGCCACACCCGACAGCGCTTAACTTCGGGTGTGGGAACCGGTGTATCCACTGCGGCAAGGCCGTTGCCGTGAGATTTCAATAAGCCATTTAATTATAAAAGCCGTTTTTGCTTATCTGCAGCATTTTTAGTAACTTGATAAGGATACTGGCTGTTGCTATCGCTTCATTGTTGTCTAAGTTAAATATGATACTGTGAAATTATATTCCATTTCTTACTTTTCCCTCCCGTGTTACGGTCTACTTAGTTGTTTTGCAAGTATCAACTCCAACTTCTGCAGTTTTTTTAGTCCGTCTATACATCACTTAATCTCAATCATCGTTTTTGTTTCTTATAGCTAATTTTAAACTTGGTGAAAAGTGTTATGTGATAGCTATGAATCCTGAAATCTGGATAGTAATGAATGACTAGATTTAATTTGGTTTGTGCATGTACATACGACCATAATAGAATTTGCTTGGTAACTGGCGTTGAGTGCCGGTGGTTTCCAAAGATACCAATTTCTCTAAGGTACTTTGAACCTATATGTTCTAGAAACGTGTAAATGATTCCAAAGTCACGACTGCTCGTTGAAGTCAAGCTAATAGACTCCGTCAAGCAATGGTTCTCAGTCCAATTCCAGTGCCTGAGAACGTATATTACATGTATGTGTGTGTGTGTGTGTGTGTGTGTGTGTGTGTGTGTGTGTGTGTGTGTGCGTTTTAGAGACGGAGACAGAGAGAGAGACAGAGAGAGAGAGAGAGAGAGAGAGAGAGAGAGAGAGAGAGAAAGAGAAAGAGCGTGTAGAGAACAAATGTAAACTTCAGAAAGTTAGAACTAGATATTCTCGGTACCATGAATGAACTAACTTAAACATCTTAGTAAAGCCAAGTCTTCCGCTCCAGATGCTATACCGTTTATGTTTCTTACAGGATGTGCTGACATAATAGCTCTACACCTTTATCAATCAAATACAACTGCTCGTTCGATTAAAGATTGGAAAGTTGTTCAGATCACATCGGTACTGAAAAAAGGAAATAGGTGTAATCCGCTGAATTAAGACCCATCACACTGACGTCGACATCGAGTAGATTTTTGGAACATACACTGTGTTGGAAAATTATGAATTACCTCGAAGAAAGGGATCTATTGAAACAAAGTTAGCAAGGATTCAAACAATTTCGTTCTTGTGAACAATACCAACCTTTTGGTCGCTGTCAACAAGGTATCTGAAATTGATTCCGTATTTCTAGATTTCCAGAAGGTTTCTGACAGCGTTCCTCACAAGTCACTTCTAATCAAATTCCGTGCGTATGGAGTATCGTCTCAGTTGTGCGACTGATTCAATATTCTCTGTCAGAAAGATCACAGTTCGTAGAAATCGACGGGAAGTCATCGAGTAAAACATAAGTGACGTTTGGCGCTCCCAAGGAAGTGCTATACACCATATGCTGCTCCTAACCTATATAAACGGTTTAGGAGACAATACTAGCAGCGCTCTTAGATTGTTTACAGTGACGCTCTTGTTTACCGTCTATTAAAGTCATAATAAGATAAACACCAACTGTAAAATTATTTACACAAGATATATGTTTGGTGCGAAAAGTGGTAATTGACTCTAAATAACTAACGATGTGAGGTTAACCACATAAGTATTAAAATAATCAGTTAAAGTCAGGATATGTTACACGATGTGCCACATAAGTCTAAAGGCTATCAGTTTAAGTGAATACCTAAGAAATACAATTACGAAAACGAAATTGTTTCAATCCGTGCTGACTATGTTGGAAGAATAATGTAGATAATGTTGTGGGGAGCCGGTCGAAGTGGCCGTGCGGTTAAAGGCGCTGCAGTCTGGAACCGCAAGACCGCTACGGACGCAGGTTCGAATCCTGCCTCGGGCATGGATGTTTGTGATGTTCTTAGGTTAGTTAGGTTTAACTAGTTCTAAGTTCTAGGGGACTAATGACCTCAGCAGTTGAGTCCCATAGTGCTCAGAGCCATTTGAATGTTGTGGAGAAGGCAAACCACGGACTGTGTTTTATCAGCAGTACACCTAGAACATGCAACAGATCTATGAGAGAGACTGCCTAGACAATGATTGTCCGTCCTGTTCAGGGGTACTGCTTCGCGGTATGGGATCATCATCTGACCGAAGGGGAAGGAAGGGACTGTCATTTTTTAGTGTCACGAAATAACGAGTCAAAATGTCATACACTCCTGGAAATGGAAAAAAGAACACATTGACACCGGTGTGTCAGACCCACCATACTTGCTCCGGACACTGCGAGAGGGCTGTACAAGCAATGATCACACGCACGGCACAGCGGACACACCAGGAACCGCGGTGTTGGCCGTCGAATGGCGCTAGCTGCGCAGCATTTGTGCACCGCCGCCGTCAGTGTCAGCCAGTTTGCCGTGGCATACGGAGCTCCATCGCAGTCTTTAACACTGGTAGCATGCCGCGACAGCGTGGACGTGAACCGTATGTGCAGTTGACGGACTTTGAGCGAGGGCGTATAGTGGGCATGCGGGAGGCCGGGTGGACGTACCGCCGAATTGCTCAACACGTGGGGCGTGAGGTCTCCACAGTACATCGATGTTGTCGCCAGTGGTCGGCGGATGGTGCACGTGCCCGTCGACCTGGGACCGGACCGCAGCGACGCACGGATGCACGCCAAGACCGTAGGATCCTACGCAGTGCCGTAGGGGACCGCAGCGCCACTTCCCAGCAAATTAGGGACACTGTTGCTCCTGGGGTATCGGCGAGGACCATTCGCAACCGTCTCCATGAAGCTGGGCTACGGTCACGCACACCGTTAGGCCGTCTTCCGCTCACGCCCCAACATCGTGCAGCCCGCCTCCAGTGGTGTCGCAACAGGCGTGAATGGAGGGACGAATGGAGACGTGTCGTCTTCAGCGATGAGAGTCGCTTCTGCCTTGGTGCCAATGATGGTCGTATGCGTGTTTGGCGCCGTGCAGGTGAGCGCCACAATCAGGACTGCATACGACCGAGGCACACAAGGCCAACACCCGGCATCATGGTGTGGGGAGCGATCTCCTACACTGGCCGTACACCACTGGTGATCGTCGAGGGGACACTGAATAGTGCACGGTACATCCAAACCGTCATCGAACCCATCGTTCTACCATTCCTAGACCGGCAAGGGACTTTGCAGTTCCAACAGGAGAATGCACGTCCGCACGTATCCCGTGCCACCCAACGTGCTGTAGAAGGTGTAAGTCAACTTCCCTGGCCAGCAAGATCTCCGGATCTGTCCCCCATTGAGCATGTTTGGGACTGGATGAAGCGTCGTCTCACGCGGTCTGCACGTCCAGCACGAACGCTGGTCCAACTGAGGCGCCAGGTGGAAATGGCATGGCAAGCCGTTCCACAGGACTACATCCAGCATCCCTACGATCGTCTCCATGGGAGAATAGCAGCCTGCATTGCTGCGAAAGGTGGATATACACTGTACTAGTGCCGACATTGTGCATGCTCTGTTGCCTGTGTCTATGTGCCTGTGGTTCTGTCAGTGTGATCATGTGATGTATCTGACCCCAGGAATGTGTCAATAAAGTTTCCCCTTCCTGGGACAATGAATTCACGGTGTTCTTATTTCAATTTCCAGGAGTGTAGATATGAAAAGTGAATTGGTTTGACAGTCATTAAAATAAAGACGTTTGTCGTTGCGGCGAGATCTTTTCACCAAATTCCAATCACTAACTTTCTCCTCCGAAGGCGATAATATTTTGTCACCCACTTACGTAGGGAGAGATGATCACCGTAATAAATTAACAGGAACCTGAGCTCTCATGGAAATACTTAAGTGTTCGTTTTTCCCGCTCGCTGTTCGAACGGTAGAATAGCAGTCTGAAGGTGGTTCGATTGGAAACTCTGCCAGGCACTTAAGTGTGGAATTGGGGAATAGTGATGTTGATACTGAGAGAGAGAGAGAGAGAGAGAGAGAGAGAGAGAGAGACAGAGACAGACAGAGAGCGGGAGGCAGAGACAGACGGACAGAGAGACAGACGCACTCACCGTGGAGATCCATGGCCCGGTGTCGTTGCGCTCGCTCTTGAGCGAGAAGCTGAACTTGCTCTCGAGGCCCGGTGACTGGCAGAGATCTGGCAGGTCAAAGCTACCAGCGACGAGACTGAAGAGCGGCAGCACCAGCGCCAACGCTACAGACTTCATTTTTGGCCGTCTCTAAAAGACAAGTTATCAGTGTCAACGAGTGTAACAGGATACGACTTCAAACACTATGACTGAAAGCGTTGGGGTCTTTGATATGAACAGCCCGCAGATACATACACGTTCTTGGACGCAAACGGTATAACATAGCTAACAAAGAAACACAAAAATAATGACGAAATAGGGCACGTCATCCATTAAGACACCAAAAGGCAAAATAACTTGAAACTGAAAAAATTGTGTGATACTACCGTTTTGTCACATGCGACCTTCCCATTTTTTCATGTCTGCTCATATTCCGTTTTATTCCTGCGTCTCCTCTATCAGCGATTTTTCTATTCCCTAGTCATCTTTTTCTACGATCATTGTTTCAACACCTACTCCACTGGGTCCACGTGTTCTATTCCTGCAACTGCAAGGGCTACCGATGTGTCTTTACAGTTGGCAAGAGTTAACTGTTTTGATATCGGTAGGCGGACAGCTATTATCATGTTATTTTATCGTGTTTATGATTAACGCTTTTAGTGTTATTATTGTTGTTAATGAGATGTCGGTTTTTATTGCCGTTGAAACTCTTCTTACATGTGAAGAGGTTCTTGTAAGGAAAAGCTAACATAAGCTATCTGAGAGTATTTAACTAGAGAATTTATTCTAGCAAAAATAAGTCAGCAATAACTATCACATCTAATAAATTTCATTCATAAACATATACATCGCCTCGTCAATATAATGTGATGTTTACTTTCCGTTGTTCGAAATTTTTCGGCAAGAAGAATATCCGTTTGACTCGTTTACCAGTCATTTTTTTATTATTCCAGCTAAATCAGAATTGTGAGACCTGATTTTTCTCCCAGTTCATACAATTTTGGATTTTACCAATTCAAACAAGATTTATTGTTGCAACAGTACATATGGAGTAAATGAAATGATTACATTTACAGATAGCGCCAGTGTTTCTGAGGAATGAGGTTTCCACCCATGTTGAAACACTCATATTAGTACGTGGTGTAGCCTCCACTCCGGCCGAGGTGGCCGCGCGGTTCTAGGCGCTACAATCTGGAACCGCGCGACCGCTCCGGTCGCAGGTTCGAATCCTGCCTCGGGCATGGGTGGGTGTGATGTCCTTAGGTTAGTTAGGTTTAAGTAGTTCTAAGTTCTAGGGGACTGATGACCTCAGAAGTTAAGTCCCATAGTGCTTATAACCATCACATCCCACACCTATCGACTGGAAACAAGTGTGGAGATCGTGGTAGCTAGGAAAGATGCTGAACGTCTTCCAGTCAACATTGAGTTTCACGGGTAACGTGTGGACGAGCATTATCCATCTGGAGCAACACATCACCTTTCTGTTGCAAGATGGTTCAAATGGCTCTGAGCACTATGGTACTTAACATCTATGGTCATCAGTCCCCTAGAACTTAGAACTACTTAAACCTAACTAACCTAAGGACGTCACACAACACCCAGTCATCACGAGGCAGAGAAAATCCCTGACCACGCCGGTAATCGAACCCGGGAACCCGGGCACGGGAAGCTCGAACGCTACCGCACGACCACGAGCTGCGGACCCTGTTGCAAGAGTGGTTATAAAAACATTCTGCACGTACTGAGCGTTGATTAACACCCCTATAAGAAACTCGAAAGGTGAACCAGAATAGTAATTTATCGCCAGTGTATCATGGACGAATGCACTCTACGAGACAGGGCTCACCAAGTCGACGTTGTACGCGCATACGACCGTCAATTGCTTTCAGGAAGAGTCATCGCTGAAGACCACGGCGCGCATTTCATTTCCAAGAGATTCTCATGGCACCAGTGAAGTTGTGCGCGTTAATGCTGTGGCGGGTGTGCAAGACAGATTAGAGGTGTCCGTGCCCGTAATCTCACTGCTAATAAACAGTTCGCAACAGTTCGTATTGACATGTCTTGAACTCTCTTATCTCTGATGTACATTGCTGTACTGCTGCCCTTACGACAATCCTGGCGGGCATCTGTGCTGTATGACTCGAACACGTCCAATTTGTGTGGCAGTTCTTCGAAAGGACTATCTCGCCACTCGGAAGACCGCCGTTCGACACTTTTCAAACTCGTTCAGTTGGCTGCAGAAAGCACGAGTGTGTCTCCGTGGCATGGTGACCTGCCTACTTCATATACACTAAGCCTTCTGGTTGTGAGAATTCCCTATTATAGGCTAGACACAGACGACACTCTGGTAGCTACGGCACTACGTTATCTGTTGGTTGACGACTTTGAAACAATTATCAATACATCTACTACCCCCGGGTGGCGTATACCGCTAAAGTACCAAAATCGACGTCATCTTTTCATGTGTACTAAAATTTTGCCGGCAGTGTATTTGAGTAAATCAGAATTTATTGTCTTCTCATCATTCGTTACAGATTATTCTTCACCTACCTGCTTTGCGTTCATGATATTCCGATGAGAATTTATACATATTATAAACCGAAATTCCTCGCCACTCTTTTCTGTCAGTATGTGAACGGTACGGACTTCGATACGGCCTTGCCAACATATAGACTGATTAGCAATGAATATTTGTGTATATAACTCATCACCGCTACGCTAGAAAAGCCATCCGGTTTTAGATACATTATGCCACCTTCTCAATTGACATTTGTCTGCCCGATAGTGTTTTAAACCGAGCTTGATAAATTCTGCCGTCAGAATCGCTAGCAGTTGACAGAGGTAGTGTTTGAAGTCGATTAACGATGTGTAAGCCGATTAACATAACGTTCTGGTTATCCGACTGCCGTCCCAGACCAGCTGTTTTCCAGCTAATTAAGCAACGCGTAAACAGAACGTGCCATCAGCTGCCTCATTTGACTACGAGCTCTTTGTTTTTCATGTTAAGTGGGCTCATCGTAAACAGTTCTGGGACGATGATGCCGAACAGCATTAAGTGGCACATTGACAGTAGGGCACAGAAGGCCACCCGTCCTTGTCACGAAGTCATCACTAATTCGTAAATACTTGTAACTGGTACATCTGGCTACAGAAAAACGGAGATATTGTGAAGATATTTGTGGTCAGAAAAGTAACACAATCCTAGTGCTCTTCCAAAAATACTTATATCCAAGAATATCTTTTTCCTTTCATAAGCTGATCAACAATATGTGAAACATACGTGCAGAAATCAAATTGTGAGATGAAACCGAAATTTTCTGCGTGCCTAGCCTGACAGTACAATATACAAGATTCGCTGAAGCCGAAGTACCAGATAGATTCAAGAGGTATTATGAGGTGGAAGTAGATGTACAGGTATTGCAGTGTTAACAGTATTAAAAATTCCATTATAACAGATTTCCAAAGTGTTTCATTTTATACCAGAAAAGCAATTTTTTGCTTTAAACGCTGCTTCAGATTTAAATAGTGCATGAGCGTGCAAACGTAACAACCAGAGTGGTGACATATACAAACATCAAAAAAACTTTTGCATCACCCCAGCCGGCCGGTGTGGCCGAGCGGTTCTGGGCGCTACAGTCTGGAACCGCGCGACCGCTGCGGTCGCAGGTTCGAATCCTATCTGGGGCATGGATGTGTGTGTTGTCCTTAGGTTAGTTAGGTTTAAGGGGTTCTAAGTTCTAGCGGACTGATGACCTCAGCCGTTAAGTCCCATAGTGCTCAGAGCCATTTCTTTGCATCACCCCAGTTCCCAGTACTCCTGAAGATATACGTTGAATCTGGTTATTGTAACACAGACGTCCCTTGGACTGTACAGAGATATCACTAAACGCGCCCAAAGATGTAAACAACCATGCTTGAGCAGCACCTATTAGACGAAGGGGGCGGGGGGGGGGAGAGGCTGGGGCGACAGCTGATCAGTTCCAGTCGTTCCACCAGGGAGGAGGTACACGGCTCGTGTTGTCTGTTGTTCACCCATGCCATAGACGGTCAATACGGCGGTTCGGTCGCGTCCGCATTTACTTCGTGCCAGGAAGGGCTCTAACAAAATGTGTCCAGGCGTCTCGGTTCAAAAATGGTTCAAATGGTTCTGAGTACTATGGGACTTAACTTCTCAGGTCATCAGTCCCATAGAACTTAGAACTACTTAAACCTAACTGACCTAAGGACATCACACCCATCCATGCCCGAGGCAGGATTCTAACCTGCGACCGTAGCGGTCGCGCGGTTCCAGACTGTAGCGCGTAGAACCGCTCGGCCACCCTCAGGCGTCTCGGAGTGAACCAAACTGATGTTGTTCGGACGTGGAGGAGATACAGAGCAACTGTCGATAACCTGCCTCGCTCAAGCCGCCAAAGGATGTTGCAGTGGATGACCTCTACCTACGTATTATGGCTCCGAGGAACCCTGACAGCAACGCCATCATGTTACATAATAGTCTTCGTGCAGCCACAGGACGTCGTGTTACGACTCAAACTGGGCTCAATAGGCTGCATGATGCACAAATTCGCACCCGACGTCCATGGCGAGGTTCATCTTTGCAACCATGACACCATGCAGCGCGGTACAGATGGGCCAACAATATTCCGAATGGACCGCTTAGGATAGGCATTACGTTCTCTTCACCGACGAGTGTTGCATATGCCCTCAATCAGACAATCGTCGGAGGCGTGTCTGGAGGCAACCCGGTCAGGCTCGACGCCTTAGACACACTGTCTGGCGAGTGTAGCAACGTGGAGATTCCCTGGTATTTTGAGGTGGCATTATGTGGGTGGACGTACGCCGCTGGTGGTCTTGGAAGGCGCCGAAACGGCTGTGCGATAGGCGTTTATGCCACCCTCCGACCGACAGTGCAACCATATCGGCAGCATATTGGCGAGGCAATCGTCTTCATGGACGACAGTTGGCGCCCTCGTCGTGCACATCTTGTGAATGACTTCCTTCAGGACAACGACATTGCTCGACTAGAGTGGCTAGCATGTTCTCCAGACATGAAACCTATCGAACATGGCTGGGATAATTTGAAAAGAGTTGTTTATGGACAATGTGACCCACCAACCACTCTGAAGGATTTACGCTGAATCGCCAGTGGGACAATCTGGACCAACAGTGCCTTGCTGAACTTACGGATAGTATGCAACGACAAATACAGGCATGCATCAGTGCAAGAGGACCTGCTACTGGGTATTAGAGGTACCTGTGTGTACAGCAATCTGGACCATCACCTCTGAAGGTCTCGCTGTATGATGGTGCGATATGCAATATGCTATGTGTGGTTTTCATGAGCAATAAAAAGGTCGGAAATAATGTTTATGTGTAGGTTCCGGAACTCTCGGAACCGAGGTGATGCAAAACTTTTTTTGATGGCTGTATAAAGGGCACACCCGTTGGCTGATGTAACAAAGCGCAGCTTACATCACTGGTGTTAGCAACATGAAATTTGGACGGAATGTTTATTATTTATCGTCCAGTTCACACTGAGAATGTATTTTATGCAGTTCAATGTTTTAGGAGCTGAAATCAGTATTAATGTTGTTGCAGAAAATACGCCGTCATACAAAGTAAGAATGAACAGCCAGGTTAAACCGTTAACGTAACATAGAAACTGGAGGAAAAAATTCATATGTGACGTTACGCCTGAAATTCTTAAATGGGTGTCCTCTTAGACGAAAATAATGTATGCAGTACAGAACGTAACGACATGACAGTATCGGATGATGTAGGTACTGACAGGTTGATGGAAGCGAAGAGCACTTTAACGTTGAGGTGTTCAATAAATAACAGTCTTAAATTCTCCTGAGTTTGGTCACTTGCTTCGTTTACGCCCATTCTCATGTACGCAATCCTTTAACCGCCGTTTAATCATTACACACCATACAAGGTTACCCCGACAGCCAGTTGTCATATACTAGCTACAGTATGCACAGACCCGTCTTTAAGGTCCGTTGCTAAGCGTAGGTATAGATGTAGCAAGTAAGAGGGTTATTCGGAAAGTAGGGCCCGATCGCTCGCTAAATGGAAAGTGCAGTGAAAATCCGATGAATATTTGCACAGATTTGTTGGGTAATGTCTCCAGTATACCCGTCTATCGCTTCACCTCACGCCGCGCTTTTTCAGTTCTGAGGGCACAGTGAGCACTTAAAGTCACCAGAAATAAAGTCTCCCGCCATATGTGAGTGGCTGCGATAGATTTCGCCTGATGTCACGCAACCCACACAATCTAAGTGTCATGCATTTCCTTCTTCACGACAATTCTTGGCCGCACACTGCATGGGCAACGAGGACGCTCCTGTAGCATTTTCGACGGAATGTGTTTCATCCCCAAACACATAGCCTGGACTTGGCATCTGCAAGTTTCACCTCAGTTCACGAGAACCGCTGGCTATGAGGACAACATTTTGGCACACACATCAAGCTACAGATCAGCGTAGTGAATTGGTAGAAGGCACAAACGGCTACGCTCTATGAGGAGAGTGTTTAAAAGTTAGTGCAATACTACGACAAATGTCTCAGTAGTAGCGGCGACTATGTAGATTCAAATGGTTAAAATGTTTCTGAGCACTATGGGACTTAACATCTGAGGTCATCAGTCCCCTAGAACTTAGAACTATTTAAACCTAACTAACCTAGGGACATGACACACATCCATACCCGAGGCAGGATTCGACCCCGCGGCTGTTGCGGTCGCGCGGTTCCATACTGAAGCGCCTAGAACCACTCGGCCATACCGGCCGGCTGACTATGTAGAGTTGTAGCTGCAAGGTGTATCTAATTGTTGCAAAAGAAATAGTTTTTTTACTTTCATTGTGGAGTCCATTGCGCTACCGATCGGAACTTACTTTCTAAGTAGCCCGCGTATATCGACAAATCACTGTCCATAGCCGACACAGAATATAATTCAGTATTCGATAACACTACGAAACTAGAGCGCAGAGAGTTGACAGTAAATTGTGGATATCTTCTTGGTTCTGTGCTGCAAAGTGTATTTAGTGACGAGTATAGCAGACTGTCTTTAGCAAAATGTTCAAATGGCTCCGAGCACTATGGGACTTAACTTCGGAGGTCATCAGTCCCCTAGAACTTAGAACTACTTAAACCTAACTAACCTTACTAACACATCCATGCCCGAGGCAGGATTCGAACCTGCGACCGTAGCGATCGCGCGGTTCCAGACTGTAGCGCCTAGAACCGCTCGGCCACTGTCTTTAGCAACAGTAAACACAGAACACGAGTGTTTCTGGGGGAATACATAGTAACTCATAAAAATATTTATGAGACACAGAAAACCGAACGTGTTAATAAACATGAAATTGTAGCACTAAAATCTTTCATTGAAACTTCCTTCTTGCAGATGTAAATAAATTTCTGTAAACTGAAGATAATGGTAATACATAGTGACTCAATCTTCATGGTAAGTTACATATTTTATTGGTCCAGTTGCACATAGACAAAGCGTCAAAGTTCACAATGTTACGTGTAAAAAGAAACATAAAGCGAAAATGAAATTCTTGAAAACTTTCACTGAGTAATGCATTGCTATCTTAACAGGCGTAACATCATTAATACTAACAGTCTTTGTCGCAGATAATTGACGTATTAAAATTATAAAATCAAGTTTTAGAACGATATCAACATGGACTGGTATCCCTGCATCTGATTAGTGACGTTACTATTCACATTCCTTTAAAATAGCATATTTATTTTCTAGTTTAATTAAGTGTGCGTTGACTGTACCTTGCAGTGCCGCGTTGTCGGATGTCTTCGCGAACTGCAAGGCGCGTTCTGTGGGGACAGCCGAGAGTGCTGCGCAGACAGTGATGTGACGCCGACACGCAGTCGCCGCCAATTACTTGGCAGAGTCGACAGCTTATTGCAAGCATCTGCCGGGCTCTTCCTCCCACCTGTATCGGATCAGCTGACTAATCAGATACCGGTGTCGTATTATCCTATCCAGGTGGCTGGTCGCAATACTTCTCTCTGGTAAACAGACTAACATTTATTTATTGCAAAATACATGAGCAGATGCGTTCTGTTTTGATGATAAAGAGCTGTACTGCAATTGACTTCTAACGCCAGGATTACAGGGTAAGACTTCACTGTGTAACTGGTCTTACTGGGCACAATACAAGCTCAGACTGCTGCGTCTGGTCAATTTGATCAGCCGATCTTTTATCTGGAGTTCTCTTTGATACGGAAGGAGCAAAGGGAAAAGGGAATCCGATGCCAAGCAATCTCCTTTGTCGTTCGTCTTGTCCTGTGACGCGTTGTCCGTGTTTCCTCAGCCTGTGGATTCAGACCAAATCGTGTGTTTGTGTTGCTCGGTATATCAGTGGTGTAAGTCGGCACGGGTGGTTAGGTGTAAGAATCATCAAAGTGCTCCACGTTTCGTTATTCAAGCCAGCAATACGTTTGTACATGATTGTGGCATGCACAGACGTAGAAAGTTCTTTCCGTTGTCCTTCAAATATCCAGATTCCCAAAGATCATGTTTTTAGGATGAGTACTACAACACTGAAACAACTGAAAATGAAACGCTTTCAGTTCTTCATAACAACTAATTGTCACTGAGCAGAGAAGAGAGTAATTAGCAACGTAGGAATCAGCCACCGATTCTCGGATTTAATAAAGCTTGAAAGAATTAGATAATTTATGCCGATGCCGCAATTACGGAAGTATAACAATAATAATAATAATAACCGGATCAAAAATGCTCCTATCCTGGGACAAAAAAGGCGAATATGTCATGGGCAGAGTTAAGGATGTAAAAGAAGGGAACTAGCATTTCGACTTATGCGGCAGCTTCAAAAACGTTTAAATCGAAACATCTTGACATAACGTGATGGCATTACTGATCTTGAGACATTTGATCTTTTTTATTTCTTAGTATTAGTAGCCTTGTTATGTGATACAACTCATCGTGTCAAATAAAGTAAGATGGTAGATGGTACACCACCAAGAACAAGTTCATCACCAGAAATCTTATGACACCAGAAATACTTTTTTAGCTATTACATGTATGCTCTTCAGCCATATAATGTTATTTGATGTTTACTGTGTCTTAAGAATGTAGTGGATATTGGGTGCAGGATGAGGGATTTGAGCCTATAAAGTGCAAGATGCCGATGTACCAAGATAAGGGAGCTCTCTGCGCCAGGGAAGAAGGATGTACTCGTAAAAAAGTGCGAAAATATCGGGATTTCTTTTTTAAGTCTTTGGAGCTGCCAGATAAGTCTAAAAGCTAGTTCCCTTCTTTCACATCCTTAACTCAGGCCACGACACATACGCCTCTTCTTATGTGACGATAGGAGGATTTTTATTTCTGGTTCCCAGCGCTTATTCTACCGTAATTTTGACGTTATACCACCACAGTTTGGCAACTAGTGATTTGATATAGGTTTTTTTATTGTCTTTCGAACCACATTGCCTACAGCAAACCAGAGGATAATGCCCTTACAAAACAACAGAACGACTATTAAATTCATGTATTTGTCTACCTTTTTACAAAATTTGAACCATTTCGCACAAGTCTGGAACATGTCAGTAGCACGTAAGAAGAAAACTCACAAAAAATGTGTTTTCTGCACGTAAACTCCGTAGAAAGTTAGATTTTTCAAATGAAGTTTTCCGTTTCGTCGCAGGAATGCATTTTCTAATTACTTGCATCACTGTAAACCGTTTCCGCGTACTAATGATTGTTACGTTTTACTTTCACCTCGACTTTAAACCATCGTATCTCCACGATGTATACAGATTATTGGATAAAAAGAATCGTTCTGACATTCATTCATTTACCTTAGTGCAAGGCTTAACTGATTCATACAAGTTAAAGTACGGAAGCAGCACGCTTCAAATACCTTCCAGAAAAACGTGTTTTTTGTACGTATTAGCACGTAAATTCCGAACGATGCACATAGAAATGGTGCCTTAATTTCAGCCAGATTAATATCCCTTGCAAAACGATTTATTGATGCGGACAATTAGGTTCGCCAATAGCTTTGTTTAATATACCGTAATAGCTACAGTAAGACAGATGTTCGAATGGCTATACATATGGCGGCTGGTTCGAGCCAAACCAGAATAATTCTACCCTATGTTCCTAGTTCAAATAGAAACCGAGCACGAAGACCCCAGCCCAAACTAGCATTCCGCGTGGGGTCTTCTCAAGCGCGTTTGTTACAGCGCTTCCGCGCTATGACGGTAATAATAACTTTCTGTGGCTCACTAGCCTAGTCGAAGTCTTTGAACTAGACACCCCTTCTAGGACTTGTGTGTCTCTAACCTACCACAGCTCACCAACCGGAGAAAGGGCACCTACGATTTAATCCTTAATGTACTGCATTAGTAAGAAATATAAAATCGGGGTTCAAAATTTTTTTCTTTAATACTCCATAAACTGTTGTTGAGTTAATAGCAAATTACTTTATTTCAAAAAATGATACTAAGTCATTACAATACATAAAATGTTCAGAGGATATGTTAAGTTCCATAGG
Organism: Schistocerca piceifrons; assembly: GCF_021461385.2. NCBI lineage: Eukaryota > Metazoa > Arthropoda > Insecta > Orthoptera > Acrididae > Schistocerca > Schistocerca piceifrons. Next base: position 417,500,913 of record NC_060139.1, on the reverse strand, counting down.
ATTATTCAGGCGAAGTACGTAAAGGGAGTGAGTAATCCCAAAAAAATCGATACAGATGTGTTCATTAGTCTCCGTATTGCAGTTGGCCGCTTTTCAGTGCTATACGTATGGGCTAACAGCGCCGAAAACGCGAAGTGACACCGAACGATAATTTCAGATCACTTTATTTGTGCTGCTAAAGTTGATTCTAACTCTAAAAAATTGAAAAATACAACAAAATTTAACATAGTATATATATTGTAACTACCATACAATACATTTCTTGCATGAATAAAAACGTGTTACAGGCCACTGAAGATGCTTCACAAATAAAACAAGCGAAACGCATATGGCAGTAAAGAAACCGCCTTCTGTTAGCTGCATAAACAGAACACAGCTACCCGAATTTTGAAACAACTAAGGAACGACGTGAAAACAGAAAAAAATGACGATACGAGAAAATTATTGTGGACCACCTCCATCACTTCATGCCTGAAGACTACCCCTATTGCGATGCCATCTTTCAGCAGGATAACTGTCATTGTTGAAAGGTCAGAATCGTGCTACAGCGGTATGAGGGGCATTATAGTGAACTCATATTGATGACTTGACCGTCAAATGTGCCTGAACTGCATCCATTGGAACACATATCGGACCCCAGATGCATTCCCCTAAAACACTACTCCGTAATGCGTGGGAATTGCATGGCCTATGCTTAGACATACGGTGCCACGTAGTTCCTGAATCCTGTCAAGGACCTGCACAATCCATACCAAGGAGAATCGCTGCTGTATCATGTTTGCATAGAAGACCAACACGATCTTAAACTGTGGTCATAATGTTTTGGCTCATTGGTGTATTTATTCTATGTAGACACCATACGAGGTAACAGGCACCAAATATTAATTATGGGTCTCCCGCTACATGCGCTTCATATTCTTTTAATTGTAATCATAAACAACAATATGAAAAGCTAAGCCTCCGACTACTCCTCTGCCGAGGGACTCGGTGTTTGTGTTGTCCTCATCATTTTATCATCATTCTTGAACATGGCGAGATTGGACTGTGTAAAGATTGCGACTTTCTATGGGCGCTGATAAATGCGCAGTTGAGGGCCCCACAAATCACACATCATCATCATCATCATCATTATCGGACTTGTCCCCCTGTCAAGCCTTTAGTGCCGACCGACCGCTGTATCATCCTCTCGTAATGGTGTCATTAGGATGAAGCATGAACGGGAGTGGGCTGAGCACACCGCTCTGCCGGCAGTTAGCTTCCCAGTGACTTTAGTCGTCACTTCTCACTGAAGCAGCTCCTCAGCTGGGCTCACCAGGCTGAATGTGCCATTCCGTCCACCAAGGAAAAATTCCTGGCAGCACCTCGAATCGAATCAGGGTGCTCTGCAGTCATACAAGTAGCTGCAGAGACGGACTGGGCGCCAACGTTACGTAAATAAGTTATGAAAGTTTGTGTGCAACTTTACATGTTTCCGGTTTCAGGAGATACAGGCAATGCACATAACACTACTGGCCGTTAAAATTGCTACACCAAGAAGAAATGCAGATGATAAACGGGCATTCATTGGAAAAATATATTATACCAGAACTGACATGTGATTACATTTTCGCGCAATTTGGGTGCATAAATGCTGAGAAATCAGTACCCAGAACAACCACCTCTGGCCGTAATAACGGCCTTGAGACGCCTGGGCATTGAGTCAAACAGAGCTTGGATGGCGTGTACAGCTTCAACACGATACCAGAAAGGCCCGTACAGGACCTGCAACATGCGGTAGTGCATTATCCTGCTGAAATGCAGGGTTTCGCAGGGATCAAAAGAAGGGTAGAGCCACGGGTCGTAACACATCTGAAATGTAACGTCCACTGTTAAAAGTGCCGTCAATGCGAACAAGAGGTGACCGAGACGTGTAACCAATGGCACCCCATACCATCACGCCAGGTGAGACGCCAGTATGGCGATAACGAATACACGCTTCCAATGTGCGTTCACCGCGATGTCGCCAAACACGGATGCGACCATCATGATGCTGTAAACAGAACCTGGATTCATCCGAAAAAATGACGTTTTGCCATTCGTGCACCCAGGTTCGTCGTTGAGTACACCATCGCAGGCGCTCCTGTCTGTGATGCAGCGTCAAGGGTAACCGCAGCCATGGTCTCCGACCTGATGGTCCATGCTGCTGCAAACGTCGTCGAACTGTTCCTGCAGCTGGTTGTTGTCTTGCAAACGTCGCCATCTGTTGACTCAGGGATCGAGACGTGGCTGCACGATCCGTTACAGCTATGCGGATAAGATGGCTGTCATCTCGACTGGTAATGTTACGAGGCCATTGGGATCCAGCACGGCGTTCCGTATTATCCTCCTGAACTCACCGGTTCCATATTCTGCTAACAGTCATTGGATCTCGACCAACGTGAGCAGCAATGTCGCGATACGATAAACCGCAGTCGCAATAGGCCACAATCCGACCTTTTAAAAGTCGGAAACGTGATGATACGCATTTCTCCTCCTTACACGAGGCATCACAACAACGTTTCACCAGGCAACGCCGGTCAACTGCTGTTTGTATATGAGAAATCGGTTGGAAACTTTTCTCATGTCAGCACGTTGTAGGTGTCGCCACCGGCGCCAACCTTGTGTGAATGCTCTGAAAAGCTAATCATTCTCATATCACCGCATCTTCCTCCTGTCGGTTAAATTTCGCGTCTGTAGCACGTCATCTTCGTGGTGTAACAATTTTAATGACCAGTAGTGTATTAAATATGGGCCTCCTGCTGCATGCGCTTTATGTCTTCACTTCAGATATACGAGTATGTGCGAATACTCAGGTATATTTAGAATGACAAAGTCACGAAGAATATTGCTTTAGCGACTTGCAACTATTCGTTGTGACGATGGGAGTAGCTGAGAAACGAAGAGAAGCTCTATTTCTGTTGATAAACTTATTAGATTATGAAAAGATACTATACACTGATATCATTTTTAGGAGGAAACCCTGCTGACTATATCTGCCTTGTGTGTATAAATACTGCTTACATAAAAATTTTCAAGGTACGTTACCAAGGTTTCTTGTTAATACGGACGAACGTTTTGTCAAGTGGCTTACATTATAAGGATGCATTAAGAGTTGATATAGATTATTATGACGAAATGACAACGCGGTTGTAATTTTTTCTTATTGAAACTGACAAAAACTTTGGAAACCCACGCTCGAAAACAATAACATTCTTAGATTAACTGGATCACCTTATGTAATCAGAACTATAATACCAATTCTTGTAATTTTATTCTAAATGCGACTCGGGTTATTCGAAGCCATATCAGATTAGATGTTTTTGACAACTGTTTGCCTACTAAGATATGCAAAACTAAGAGCATTATGGTAAAGAATAGAGCAGTCTCCTATGGATCCTGAATAACTGTTGGTACACCTTTCTACACATTTGTTTAGTGTTGTTTCATTCAGGGCATTCTTTCTAATCTTACTATGTTACAAATGTTACTGCGACATGTTATGCGTCAGTTTTGTAGTTGCTCATTTCATTTTGGGCTGGAAAGCAGGTAATAGTTTAAAATGGCCACCAAAATTTGTCCCCATTATTACAAAACGTCTTCTGGAATTACGTGTAATCAATTATAGTTAAATCCTAGGTAAAAGTGTTACATTTTACAGTTTAATTAGTGCCTTAATGACTACAAAACTTTCCATATCTTAAACCAAAAAAATTAGAACAAAACTGTTAAATATTTTGTCAAATGTTTTTTCTAAAAGACAGAATTAAAATAGCTTAGAGAAAGATTTGTCGCACCTCTGAATGACACTTGATATCATGTAGAGGAAGTAAAGCGCGTGAAATGTTTCTCTAATCTGTTTTATTTCTTACTTTTACACAAATCATTTCACACAATATTTGACAGTCTTTTTTAATTCCTTTTTATTTTTAAGCTTTGTCAGAAAGCATGAAATATATTCAAACATTGATCGGTATTCTATTATTACTAAGTGTATACAGATAAAAAAAAGCAGACAAGTTTCATTTTATGCTGTAATGTTACTTTATTTTTTCAATGTTAAAGAAATAATTCCGTAATTATACAGCAGTGTAATTTTTTCTACTCTAAATAGCTAGGTTTTAAAGAGATGAAGTTTTGACACATCATATACATAGCTGGCAGCAGCTGCTCGTGCGATATTTTAGTTCTCCCTCAAGTCACTAATTACTGTTTCTTATTTCTCTGACTACTTTCAAGCAATTAATTTTTTTTTTTCAGAAATAGACCTCATGCTGATCGGTTTGGCACACCTTCTGTCCATTTCCCGTACTGAATGACACAAGTGTCTTTAGTTTTTCTGCTGAGATACTATTTAAATTGTTTAGATTGAGCTTTTCACGAAAATCGTATTATTAATTATTTTTCCCTCTGCTTTTTCCACTTGGTATGACGATCAGTTTCGAGAAACAAACTCGAACTATACGACCTGGTGTCGTTTGTAAAATTCTTATCAAAGAGATTATAGTCATACAGCGATCACTTGTTACTTGAGTTTCAGATCTCGTTGACTTGCATCACTGTGGCAGCTCTCAGAGTGTGGTTTACACCGATGGACTGGGAAGAACGTCTCTTTGAAAAGGGCTGAACATAATAAGAGGATATCCAGGCAGCAAAACATTTGCATACATTCTTTTCTGTCTTTAAGAACCTGGCGACGAGTTTCAATACTATAATGATTCGTAGATAGTGAAATACTACGTCATTACTTTACGCCGACGTTGGCATGTGGACTGTATTTACAACATGCAGTTGCTCGGTAACAAAAGTTAGAGTTCATTGTCAACGATATTAGTTGAGAGGATTTTTTGGGACAATTTATTTTCCGTTTCACCTTCTGTGTGTGTGACGTCTATTTTGTTGTGTTACAGGTGAGTGAAGATCTGTCACTAGACCAAGCTGAGCTGCCTTTGGCTGGTGTTCGTTTCTCAGCAGCGCTTCTCTGCTCCTTGTGCTGGCAAAGCATCGAAAACGCCGAATTGATTCTACAAACCAGGTCAGTACCGAAGATGTTAATAACAATACACGCTTATCGAATCAACGATACAAATCGGCGATACCTCTTGTGTATGTCCAGATCTTAAACTGAAATTAACAGCTTATGTGACTTAAAAGGTGTAATATTAAAACACTCGCAGCAGGGTGTGTATATACACTACTGGCCATTAAAATTGCTACACCAAGAAGAAATGCAGATGATAAACGGGTATTCATTGAACAAATATTTTACTAGAACTGACATGTGATTACATTTTCACGCAATTTAGGTGCATAGATCCTGAGAAATCAGTACCCAGAACAACCACCTCTGGCCGTCATAACGGCTTTGGTACGCCTGGGCATTGTGTCAAACAGAGCTTAGATGGCGTGTACAGGTACAGCTGCCCATGCAGCTTCAACACGAAACCACAGTTCATCAAGAGTAGTGACTGGCGTATTGTGACGAGGCAGTTGCTTTGTCACTATTGGCCAAACGCTTTCAATTGATGAGAGATCTGAAGAATGTGCTGGCCAGGGCAGCAGTCGAACATTTTCTGTATCCAGAAACTCCCGTACAGGACCTGCAACATGCGGTCGCGCACTATCCTGCTGAAATGTAGGGTTTCGCAGGGATCAAATGAAGGGTAGAGCCACGGGTCGTAACACATCCGAAATGTAACGTCCACTGTTCAAAGTGCCGTCAATGCGAACAAGAGGTTACCGAGACGTGTAACCAGTGGCACCCCATATCATCACGCAGGTTGAGACGCCAGTATGGCGATGACGAATACAAGCCTCCAATGCGCGTTCACCGCGATGTCGCCAAACACGGATGCGGCCAACATTATGCTGTAAACTGAACCTTGATTCATCCGAATAAATGACGTTTTGTCGTTCGTGCAACCAGGTTCGTCGTTGAGTACACCATCGCAGGCGCTCCTGTCTGTGATGCAGCGTCAAGGGTAACCGCAGCCATGGTCTCCGACCTGATGGTCCATGCTGCTGCAAACGTCGTCGAACTGTTCCTGCAGATGGTTGATGTATTGCAAACGTCGCCATCTGTTGACTCAGGTATCGAGACGTGGCTGCACGATCCGTTACAGCTATGCGGATAAGATGGCTGTCATCTCGACTGGTAATGATACAAGGCCATTGGGATCCAGCACGGCGTTCCGTATTATCCTCCTGAACCCACCGATTCCATATTCTGCTAACAGTCATTGGATCTCGACCAACGTGAGCAGCAATGTCGCGATACGATAAACCGCAATCGCAATAGGCTACAATCCGACCTTTTAAAAGCCGAAAACGTGATGGTACGCATTTCTCCTCCTTACACGAGGCATCACAACAACGTTTCACCAGGCAACGCCGGTCAACTGCTGTTTGTTAATGAGAAATCCTCATGTCAGCACGCTATAGGTGTCACCACCGGCACCAACCTTGTGTGAATGCTCTGAAAAGCTAATCATTTGCGTATCACAGCATCTTCTTCCCGTCGGTTAAATTTCGCGTCTGTAGCACGTCATCTTCGTGGTGTAGCAGTTTTAATGGCCAGTAGGGTATTATTCTGAAACAATCCTTCTGCTTATAACGATTTGTTAGAAAATACGAGCCGGCCGAAGTGGCCGTGCGGTTAAAGGCGCTGCAGTCTGGAACCGCAAGACCGCTGCGGTCGCAGGTTCGAATCCTGCCTCGGGCATGGATGTTTGTGATGTCCTTAGGTTAGTTAGGTTTAACTAGTTCTAAGTTCTAGGGGACTAATGACCTCAGCAGTTGAGTCCCATAGTGCTCAGAGCCTTTTGAACCATTTTTAGAAAATACGAAGTGATCGTTGGTAACATCCTAGCTGTCTGAAATTTAAAATGGTGAAACCAGGTACACAGGTGTATAACGAAAACATCATTTTTCTGAGTACCACGTGGATGACACACAGAAGCAAATAGCAAATGTATTTTTAAAACAGTATATGGTACATATTCGTTGTAATTGTGAAAATTATTGTCTCTGGCAACTAATATACTACAGTACCCAATTGCGATTATTTCGTGAAACGTCAGCGATAACAAACGCTATTTATACCAAGCAATAGATAACGATCTGTGAAAATGTGTATCTCTCGCAACTAATAGAATACAGTTCGTGATGGTAGTTATTTTAAAATTTGTCAGCGATAACAAACGATATTCAAGCTCAGTAAATGTTTTACGAAGTTCCATATTTAGTAGTCAAGGTGCTCCAAATGGTTAGACGGAATAACATGATACTTCTGAAGTGAATTGTTTATGGCTTTGATGGTCTACGGAATACAAACCTTAGAGTGAAATGTTAGTATAGCAGGACTTGACAGCTTATTTACTATACCGTGACTAAGAAAATACACCAGTTAATATTGTAATTGAACTAAAGGAGTTGCAACTAATTGGATCTTGAATGTACATACAGCATGAAATCAAAGTGCGAATGACTGGAACTGAATTTCTACCGACTTCTTCCTAATAATAGACTCACAATTAGTTACTCCACCATAACACTCGAGTTTTAGTAGTTGTCATTTACTGTGGCGTTAATTTGAAGCTTTGAGAGTTCCATCAAACAGAGCTGTGTGAAAATTCGAAAGCTGTATTTCCTGATGTATATATTTATCTTGTATTCAGTCATATATCTTATCAAAATACTCAGTACTGGTGACATACTGATTTTTAATTGAATTAGGAAACGATTACAAACTGATCTCTCTGTTGTTGCATAAACCAATATAGTCTAGAAAATTAGGTTGCACATGTATCACGCACAATAGTCGGTTCTATTTACTGGAAAGCAGATATATGAATTAGCCACAGGCAAAACTTTGTTTATAGTATACCAATTTATTTTTATAATTATGAGTTTACAGAACACTCTCAAGCCGCTTAAAAGTTTCGTCCTTTCGACTACGTTTAACAATATTCTTTTCATTCGTTTAATTTAACTGAGAGCCCGAAAAATTTCCCGGTGAACTCTGCTTTACTTCAAGCTATCTATTGGGCGATTTCATACCGATAAATACGGTTTCGAAGGCGAACTTTGAGGTACGGTACTGATTTCGATATTAACTCTTTGCACACACGGCTGGTATATTTTATCTTCTTCAGTAATGCTTAAATCATGCCGGGATGTAGAGCATGCGTTTCACTCTCATTGGTTGGTTCATTTTCGGAAGAAATTCATTCTGTGTACTAACATAGAACATGAATGCTGGCGGAATGGGAGTAGGAATTTTCGTAATTACAGAAAATGCCGCCTATGATTTTGCAGCTGTTGAGATACTAACACACCTTTTTTCTTTTTCGATCTGTAGCGGAATGACAATAGCTTCATTTGTTGTTTTGCGGCTGGTACAAAACATACTTTGTGTTTGACAGATCAGTGCAGTACGATGGCGATGTAGATCGAACGCCCAACTTAAAAAGTCTCTCATACCTATTTTTGAACGATGCAGTATTTAGGGATCTGTTATTCTTACTCAGTTAGAATTCTTACGAAAACTAACTGTCCTTGCAAAGTAAATTCACTCATTTCTACGTTGCGAGATCTTTAAGATACATGACAAAAGATACAGTTCCACGAAAACATTGTGTCAGCTAAACTGCAGTGGTCATTTCAGAGTCATCACATATACATTACTGGCGATTAAAATTTCTACACCAAGAAGAAATGCAGATGATGAACGGGACAAATCTATTATACTAGAACTGATATGTAATTACATTTTCACACAATTTGGGTGCATAGATCCTGAAAAATCAGTACCCAGAACAATTACCTCTGGCGGTAATAAGGGCCATGATACGCCTGGGCATTGAGTCAAACAGAGCTTGGATGGCGTGTACAGATACAGCTGACCATGCAGCTTCAACACAATACCACAGTTCCTCAAGAGTAGTGACTGGGGTATTGTGACGTGCCAGTTGCTTTGCCACCATTGTTCGGCCACCATGGACCAGACGTTTTCAGTTGGTGAGAGATCTGGAGAATGTGCTGGCCAGGGCAGCAGTCGAACATTTTCTGTATCCAGAAAGGCCCGTACAGGACCTGCCACATGCGGTCGCGCATTATCCTGCTGAAATGTAGGGTTCCGCAGGGATCGAATGAAGGGTAGAGCCACGGGTCGTAACACATCCGAAATGTAACGTCCAGTGTTAAAAGTGCCGTCAATGCGAACAAGAGGTGACCGAGACATGTAAGCAATGGGACCCCATACCATCACGCCGGGTGATACGGCAGTATGGCGATGACGAATATACGCTTCCAATGTGCGTTCACCGCGATGTCGCCAAACACGGATGCGACCATCACGATGCTGTAAACAGATCCTGGACTCATCCGAAAAAATGACGTTTTGCCATTCGTGCACCCAGGTTCGTCGTTGAGTTCACCATCGCAGGCGCTCCTGTCTGTGATGCAGCGTCAAGGGTAACCGCAGCCGTGGTCTCCGACCTGATAGTCCATGCTGCTGCAAACGTCGTCGAACTGTTCCTGCAGATGATTGTTGTCTTGTAAACGTCGCCATCTATTGACTCAGGTATCGAGACGTGGCTGCACGATCCGTTACAACCATGCGGATAAGATGCCTGTCATCTCGACTGCTAGTGATACAAGGCCATTGGGATCCAGGACTGCGTTCCGTTTTACCCTCCTGAACCCACCGATTCCATATTCTGCTAACAGTCATTTTATCTCGACCAACGTGAGCAGCAATGTCGCGATACGATAAACCGCAATAGCGATAAGCTACAATCCGACCTTTATCAAAGTCGGAAACGTGATGATACGCATTTCTCCTCCTTACACGAGGCATCACAACAACGTTTCACCAGCCAACGCCGGTCAACTGCTGTTTGTGTATGAAAAATCGGTCGGAAACTTTCCTCATGTCAGCACGTTGTAGGTGTCGCCACCGGCACCAACCTTGTGTGAATGATTTTAAAAGCTAATCATTTGCATATCGCAGCATCTTCTTCCTGTCCGTTAAATTTCGCGGCTGTAGCACGTCATCTTTGTGGTGCAGCAATTTTAAGGGGCAGTAGTGTATATGGCACGCTAATATGAGGTCACTTCTTAGTGAATCTGCAACGTTTCGTGTGAGCAGCTTTCACGTGTGGGGGGGGGGGGGGGACACAGTGATCTATACTATTTACTAGCTGATAAACTCGGCATGGACTGAAAATTTATTCCAATCTTCTGTTAGTCAATCTTCCTTCTTCCATCTGTACATCTCTTCCTTCGCGTATCCTTTTATGTCCTCCTCTACATTCCCACCTCCTCCTTCCACTCTATCTACCCTCACATCTCTCTCCATCTTCCCTTTTTCCTCCTCGTTTCAGTCCATCTCCCCTCTCTCGTCCATCTCTTCCCCGCTCTCTCTGTTCGTCTTCTCCTTCCCCCCTCTCTGTCTGATTTCTCCTTCCCCTTTCAGTCAGTCCATTTCCTCATCCCCCTTTCTCTTCCTCCACCCATTCTCTGTGCAACACCCCATTATCACCCCACCCTGACCTTAGTGGGGGACCTGGTGGATTTTACGCTCACAGTATTTATTTCCAGATAGTAAGTAATATGTGTACCAAGTTTGGTTGAAATTGATCCGGAAACTAAGGTGAAGATGTTGAACAAATGCCATTATGACATAAATTGTTCGCATATAATCATGTCTGACTGTCTTCTATTTTACACCATAAGACAGAGAGGCTTGTTAAATTTTAATGTGATATTCAGACGTGTGGCTTGAATTTGTGCCTTGAAGCACGCAGACGAAGTTACTGGATCGTGCAATGCTGATTCACGCGACGTAGTTGACAAACTGAACACCTCAAACAAGTGACAAATGGCACTTCCTGCTGAAAGTTCCTAGTCTAGTGGTTATATTGTGAATTAATGCGAGCCGACGACTAACTTATTTCTAGGTAAAGTGAAATTACCGCTGCCTGTTCAATGAAACCAATTCATGGTAATAAAAGACGAAAGTTGATTTATTATACCATTCAAAAGGGTTATTTGAAAAAGTAAATAAGACGAGCGAGTGCAGTGCGCCTTGCTACCAGAAAATAATAGGTAAATTATTGTTGTACCTTGTCTATGTGCACAAGGCCAACGCCCACACGGTGTATCTTAATATTCAGCCAAACTGGCGGAGAAAGACATTAACACTGTCAGGTACCAAAATTTACCTGGAAGACTGATGGATAACGCACCAAGATACTTATCTGAGCAGCTCTCGAATGGAAAGTTAAGGAAATCAAAACTAGATATTACAACAAATCAAATTGTTGAAACAAGTTGCGTTCTAGAAAAACTCAAGTAAGTGAGCTGCAGAGAACATGGATGCAGATCGTGTACTTACGTTTCCTTAAGATCAGCAAAGTGTGTCGAAAGGTACCTCTAGTACCTTCCGCCGCGGAAGTCGAACACGCGCCAGAACAAATGCTCGTGGTCAGCCCATAGAGGGCTCCGCCTCAGCGGCGGCTATTCCGCGCAGCGGCTCTCGCGCAGCGAGGGCGCCACCGCTACGCCACGTGCATACAGCGGCCAATAGCCGCTCCCTCCGGTTTTGTATATAGGGACCCGCTCTGCCCTAGTCCAGCATCTAGAGGGTTGGATCCCTTCCTTCGAAAGCGTCAGATTGCAAAGCCTGGGCTACTCTCAGGGTGGAATCTCCGTCTTCGTAGATTGTGTCTGTCTGTCTGTCGGTGTGTCTGTCTGCCCGCCTGCCGCTTGCTGCTGTAGCGGTTCGTCCGTCCGTCCGCCTGCCCGCTCGCCGTTCGCCGCCGCCGCCGCCGCCGCCGCCGCTGCTGCCTGCTGTCCGTCCGCCTGTTCGTCGCCGTCCATCGCTGCCGCCGCCTGCTGCCGTTCCGTCCGTCCATCGCCGTTAGTCTGCTATGAGTACTCCGACCTCCACTGTCATCTACACCTCCTCCTCCCTCTCTCCCACAGTCACTTCCTGGAGTGCCGCCCCTGGCCTCCCTCCTTACGTCTCATCTCTCCTTCCCCCACTTACCCATCCCCCTATCTCCTCCCCTGCTGTATACCCACACCTCTACACTCTTCCTCCAGCCTCCACACCCTCAACGGCTCCCACTACTACCCCAGCCCTCACATACGCCTCTGTTGCCGCCTCTGCTGCCACCCCTCAGGTGGTCAGCTTCCCCTCTCCCACCCACCCCATCGCTTCGTCGTCTGCATCTTCCGCACGCATCACGTCGCGCCGAGCCACCGTCGCCACCAATGAACCGGCTGCTTCTCCCGGCCCCTCCACTACGCCACAGGGATCTGCCACCCGCCACCTCCCTCTCCTCCCCGTCCCTCTCCCCTCCTCCCAGCCTCCAGTCTCCAAAAAACCCCAAAAGCGCGTTATTACCGACTCTGCACCCGCCACTTCCCACAAAGAGTCAGCACCACCTCCCCCTCCTCCTGTCGTCTCCACGGACACCACCCTTCCTCCGGCCACCCATATGCCGACCCCCATCCTCCACACCTTTGTCCTGTCAACTCCTGATCCTAAGTTTCTCGACGCTTGTACCCTCACCGTGGAGATACGAAAGTACTTACCTGGTGCTCCCATCTCCCAACTCATTCCCTGCAGCGACTCAGTCCTTATCGAGTCCCTGTTCCCAACCGTTCACACAGACCTCCATGCATAAACTCCCATGAGTTATGTTAGGCCCCCACGCCTCTCTGACACCCTTCCTTTCCACTTCCACTCCTCGTCAGCCCCAGCTTCCCCATCGCCCCCCCACCTACACTGCTGTGATCACCGAGCTCAGCCCGGTGATCATGGAGGATGAAGTGTTGGCAGAACTGAACTCCCACCCGGACTTGAAAATCCACTCTGCCCACTGTATCCACAATGCCTCTGGTCCCACTTACCTCATGCAGGTCTTCTCTGAGTCCGCCCCCTCCATTGACCATCTCCTCACCCAGGGTGCCCTTATTTGCCACCATCGCCACCCTGTTGAATCCTCCAAATCCCCTCCCTAATCCTACCATTGCCAGCGGTGCCTCATGTACAATGACCACCTGACTCCCAACTGCAAAAAACTCCTCACCCGTCCCCATTACAAGGCCTCCCACTTTCTTAAAAATTTCCCAACCTCGCTGCTCCTCCTTCCTGTAACACCTGCAATAGCCCTCATCCCCCATACTCCCACAAGTGTAGGGCTAAACCCCCTCCATCCACCCCTGAGCTTACAGTCCCTGTTTGTCCTGTTGATCCCTCTGTCCATCCCAACAATTCCCTCTGTCCACCCCCCATGGCCGAGGACATCATCCGGTTCCTTACCGATGTACTCCAAAACTTTTCAGCACCCCCACACCTTCCAACAAATCTCCCTTGCCGCTTGCTCCATTTTCCACCTGAACACCTTCGCCACTTACTCCCACAGCCAAGCCCACTTCACCTTCACCCACCTCAACACCCTAGTTTAAGCCTCTTCCCTTCCCTCTCTTCCCCCCCCCCCTTCTTTCCGCCATGGTGTGGCACAAGTATCGCATCCTCTTCCAGAACTTTCGCTCCTTCCGCTCCAACAAATACCTACTCATGCACACCCTCTCCCACCACCAGGTCCACACCTTCCTCTTGAACGAAACCTTTCTCCAGCCCCACCATTCTATCCACACCTCTCCCTATATCCGCCACTGCACTGATGCTCCTGGTCCTCATGCGCAGGGTGGAGTCGCGATTCGCCACCTTAAGCATATCCCCGTCCGGCCACGACCTCTCCTCAATGGCCCCACTGAAGGCCTTATCGTCAGCGTCTTCTTCCCCTCCCTCACCATTACCTGTGCCATCATTTATGTCCACTCCACTGCTCCTCTTCCTTATGACTTCATCTCGCACACTGACCGCACCTTCTCCTCCTATGTGATTGCCGCCGACCTCAACATCCATAGCCGCACTCCTGCCGCCCTTTGGCGGTGGCATCAGTTCCTCTCCACGATCCAAGGTGACCTTGTTCCCCTTCCCCAGCACACCCAACCCAAAAGTGACACCACCCCCTATGTTTTCGTTGCCTCTGCCAACCTCCTTGGGCATATCGCCGTCGCCGTCCTTGACCCCACAGGTAGCGATCACCTCCTTGTCCTTTTCACCATAACGTCTGCTCACCGCCCCCCTCTGGCTCCGCACCCTGCACCCCCTCCCAACGTCGTCTATGACTATCACCGTGCCAACTGGGATGCCTACTGGGACTCCACCTCCACCCAGGTCGAAAGCCACCCACTTACCTATTGCCATCCTGACATCATCCACACCTTGTCCTTCCTCCAGAAGGTAATTACTGACGCCGTGGAGGCCCATGTTACTACTAAAACCATCCACCCATACCATCCCACTCTCCCTCCGTGGGCTGTCCTCCCCCTCTGTGAATTCCGCCGCCTCTATCGCTCGTTCCTGCGCACTCGTGACAGGGATACACTCCAACGCCAACGGCAAATACAGCGACACGTATGGAACCTTATTACGGCAATGAAACGCCGAGACTGGCGCCAAACCTGCACACGACTCAGCACCACACTCCCTATGAACTCCTCCAAGTACTGGTCCGCCTTCCATCGCCTTACTGGTTCCCTTTCCGTTCCCACTATCCCCTTCTCCATAATGATCGCCCCCTTCCTGACAACCTCAGTAAGGCCAACCACTTCGCTTCCCACCTTTCCGAGGTCTTCTCCATCCCAGATGATCCCCACTTTGATTATTCTCTTTTCCGCACCGTCATGGAACGTGCCGATACCTCATTCGCTCCACTTGCTCCTAGTCTCCAGTATTTGGGGCAGTTGCCCCCCTCTGACATAAACACTCCCATCACATCACCCTGGTCACAGCCGTGTCACCTACTGCCACCTTCGAGAAAGCCCCTATTCATTCCTGACTGTCCTCGCCCATCTCTATAATGTCATCCTCTCTACTGGCTTCTACCCTGACCTGTGGAAGATCTCCTGCATACTCTAATTCCTCAAACCCAACAAACCCCCTTCTGCCCCCTCTTCCTATCGTCCCATTTGCCTCACCTCCATTTTCAGTAAGGTCTTTGAATCCATCCTCTCCCACCGTATCCATCAGCACCTTACTCAATACCACCTCTTCCCCCTTACCCAGTGTGGCTTCTGGCCCTCCTCTGAAGACCAGCTCCTAAACCTCATTCACATTCTGTCCCTCCTGCTCAACTCCCATCGCTCTGCTATTTCTGTTTCCCTTGGCCTCCAAAATGCCTATGACCATGTATGGCAGCCCGGTCTTCTCTTTAAACTCCAAACCTACGCCTTGCCTATCAATTTTGTCCATCTGGATGCTTCCTTCCTCTCACACCGTCCTTCCTATGTCGCCTTCCACAACACCAACTCCTGCATCTTTTATCCCACGGCTGGCGTCCCCCAGGGTTCTGTCCTCTCCCCTCTCCTTTATCTCTTGTATACGGCTGATATGCCCAAGCCACCCCCACCAGTCCACCTTCTCCAGAAGGCTGATGACACCACCTTCCTGGCTCTCTATTCTACCCTTCAACGGTCCCAATGTACACTCCAAACCCACCTTAACCAGTTCACCACTTGGTGTAACCAGTGGTTCCTCTATCTCAACCCCATCAAAACCCAGGCTGCACCACTCGCTCCTTTCGCCTCCATGATTTCTACCTCACCCTTTATGATCGTCCCATCCAGCTCACCCTCACCCTGAGATACCTTGGCCTCACCCTAGACCGACACCTCACCTGGACCCCTCATCTCCAGACCATCCAGCAGGAATCCCATTTCCACCTCCACCTTATGAAACTCCTGTCTGGCTGGACATGGGGATTGCATCCTTCTACCATCTCCACACATACAAATCCCTCATCCGTCCTATCCTCTGTTATGCCAGTGTTGCCTGGATCTCTGCCCCCACCTGCTTTTACAAGGCCCTCCAAATCCTTGAACGCCAGGCACTTGGCATTGCCTTCCATATCCGCCTTCCTTCCCCCACATGGTTCCTGTATGAATGGATCCCCTTCCCCCACCTCCTCCTGTTCCTCCGACATCTCCGCATCCTTTACATTGTCCGCAGGCTTGATCCCCCCCACCCTCTAGTTTCCTCCTTCCTCTCCACCCCCCCCCCCCCGTCTGTTGTCGCGCGTCTATCGCTGTATCCCTCCCTCTCTCCACCTCCACACCCTCCATCTCCTTCATCAGGGCAATTTCGAGCGCCTCCCCCTCCCAGATGACGAACTTTGACGTGACATTTACCCCTCCTTCCAACAATAACCTGGCCTTGTTCCCCCCCCCCCTCCCCAGGGCTCCCTTTTTCCTCTCCGCTCCTTCTCCCATAGCGGATTTTCTTCCTTCCCCCCCCCCCACCCCCTGAGACCCTGCACCCCATACTTGCCTCTTTCCTTCCCACTCCCCTCCCTACCTGGCCCTCTTCAGCGCGCCCCCCCTTCCATCTCCCCCCTCTCTTCCCCTACCTCCCTCCCTCCCTTCTTCCGGTCTCCCTCATCTCCTTGCGCCTCGCAGATCCTCCATTTTGATAATCGTCAGTGTGCCACGTCAGTGTTGTGTTTAGTGCTGTTTCTCCTATGGGTCAAGAGGTGTGATTTTAATTGTGTACTGCCTTGAGGTTCGCCGTCAGTGTTTGTTATGTGCTACGCCATCCGTCGATACTTTTTATGCTCCACTAACACAGTGCCTTGTGTTCTTTTAATTGTCGCACTGTGTGGCTTTGTGTGTGCGCTACTTTTAAACAGTTTTTTATCTCCATTTTACAGTCGCCCCTTTTTTGTCAATTGCCTTCCTTGATGTTCCCCTTTTTATATCTATGTTCACAATATTCTCTCCTTTGTATATTTTTCACTGTCTTCTATTGTTTGTTCTATGTCTTTCGGCTGAAGAGCAGCGCATATGCTGCTGCCAGCCCGCCCCGTTGGGGAATTGAAGCCGCACCACGCAAAGAAGAAAAAAAAAAGAAAATCCCAGTCCAGTCAGTCTGGTACTCGCTCTGGATTGCGTTTCTATCTCGGCGGTACTGCGTTCTGGTCGTTGCTCGTTGTTGACATTTGCCTGGCTCTGGTTCGGAGTGGATTTTCTGTTGGTGTTTGTGTTGTGGTTTCCACAAGCCTCCGTTGTTTCTCTTCCTTGTTGTGTCGGTGGTAGTCGGTCGTGGTCGGTTGTTGTAAGTTATCATTGGTCTGTCGTCCGACTCGTCCTTGTGCTTACCCGATGGTGCGTGCTCCACCGCCGGCGGCTTCCCCGCCTGGCGGCTCCGATCCGCAGCCCAAGGCGTTCCCGCAGTTGGTTTTGGTTACTACAGTACCAGACATCCACAAGGATAGAATCCCTCAAAATCACTTCTCTACACGCCTTGCTCCATAACCCTTCCACCTAAAAAGCCAAAAACTCTGCATGGAGTGAGAAAGTCTATGTTTTGCCAATGTGACGAGCTAGAACTGTCTCTAAGTAGGATGGTGCTCTTCTTTGCTATTGGTCAGCTTTACACGCCAAGAAATCTGTCTAGAGCAACACAGTCCTGTTGACATAAACAAATTGTTAGAGCAAATGAAACTGTGAGAAGTGGCACAGCACTCTCTCACTTTAACAACTCTGGCAGTCAGATTAACATTCATATTTTAGGTCATGATCTTGGTGCTCCCTAGTACTACATGTGGCATGTGTGATTTACGAATTTTATGCATGAGAAAACTATGGGCAGAATGTTCATATAACTGCATGTGTAACCTGTAGAGAACTTGTACAAGAGAGGCTGTAGTCGAGGCAACGGAGAACGGGGGAAGAGATTATTGTCTTTCAATTCCCCATCGGGGCGGGCTGGCAGCAGCATAAGCGCTGCTCTTCAGCCGAAATCGCGGCAGACTATGAATTAATATTTCATAGTCATAGGTGAATTAATATCTCATAACGATAGGTGACGGTAATGTCACAGTACATACAAAAGTGTTTCAGGTCTACTAGATATAGTCAATAAATACCAACATGCTATTTTCAAATAGTTTTAAGTCAACCTTCTCAACCACTATACTACCAGAAGTGGTAGTGCTGACCATCACTCCCAAATAATACGTCATTTACCTAACAAATTTTACTGAAATATCTCCTTTTGTTCCTCAGTTACGCTTCAGTGTCATTCCCTTTTGGGTGTAGGTGGTCCTTAACCCCACAGCGCTTCTTTACAGGTAGTAAGTGACCAGTAAACCACAAATTCTTTAAAGAATCCAACTCCCATGTTGAAACAACTTCAGATATCTGATAAAATTGAGTTAGTGTGTTAAATATTTGGCGTTAAACAATTAAATGAGAGGAAGCTTAGAAAAGGCTCGAAACTATGTTTAAAGTTTGTTGGAAGTCGCTAATTTCTCAAAATTATCAAATACTGGATGAGAACAGCCTGGATAATTTGCGCTCCGTTTTATGAGAACATAGTTTTCACGCATCCCAATGTTTATGACATCATGTTTCCTGAACAAAAATGGTTCAAATGGCTCTGAGCACTATGGGACTTAACATCTGTGGTCATCAGTCCCCTAGAACTTAGAACTACTTAAACCTAACTAACCTAAGGACATCACACACGTCCATGCCCGAGGCAGGATTCGAACCTGCGACCGTAGCAGTCGCGCGGTTCCGGACTGAGCGCCTAGAACCGCTAGACCACCGCGGCCGGCGTTTCCTGAACAGTGTGTTACACAGTGATATAAGTATATTCGGTGGCACATATGTAGATGCGCCTGCAAAATGTGTCGATAAAAGACTTAGTTGTAGGGAAGTAATAAATTAAAACGTAATTCCTGATGTGATAGCTCTACTGCATGAATAGCGAAAAATATATTTTCCTTTCATCATTATGTGCGGTGGAAGGGAGGGAAAAGAGGGGGGCGGGGGTGTCACTTGGAAGTCGTTTCGTAAAAGTTGCAAATCATGAGTCAACTCTGTTGCAAGTCGCTAAGTGCTCCCATTCTCAAGTATTGGATGAATGTAGTCTGCGTATTTACGCTTCTTTTTCCATTCCACCTCCATCCCTTTGAGAGATACGTGGTTCCTACCCCCATAGTACTTCGTTGCAGAAAAGATATGTATACCAGATTTGGTGAAATCGATCAAGTAGTTTATGGAGAGATGTTGGACATACGTACTTATGTTACGTGGGTGCATTAGAAAGTAATTGCTGACAATTTTCATGTCGATACTGTTAAAGCATTTTGAATAAAACAGATGTTGTTAACAGTCTACATCTCTATTCCGCACGTCTGCATATTTCTTCATATCTACGTACTGTTGCGCGTAATACAGGGTGATTCAAAAAGAATACCACAACTTTAAAAATGTGTATTTAATGAAAGAAACATAATATAACCTTCTGTTGTACATCATTTCAAAGAGTATTTAAAAAGTTTTTTTTTCACTCAAAAACAAGTTCAGAGATGTTCAATATGGCCCCCTCCAGACACTCGAGCAATATCAACCCGATACTTGAACTCGTTCCACACTCTCTGTAGCATATCAGGCGTAACAGTTTGGATAGTTGCTGTTATTTCTCGTTTCAAATCATCAATGGTGGCTGGGAGAGGTGGCCGAAACACCATATCCTTAACATACCCCCATAAGAAAAAATAGCAGGGGGTAAGATCAGGGCTTCTTGGAGGCCAGTGATGAAGTGCTCTGTCACGGGCTGCCTGGCGGCCGATCCATCGCCTCGGGTAGTTGACGTTCAGGTTTCATAACTAACCTTTTTCGTAGGACTCTCCATACAGTTGATTGTGGAATTTGCAGCTCTCTGCTAGCTCTGCGAGTCGATTTTCCTGGGCTGCGAACAAATGCTTACTGGATGCGTGCTACATTTTCATCACTCGTTCTCGGCCGTCCAGAACTTTTCCCTTTGCACAAACACCCATTCTCTGTAAACTGTTTATACCAACGTTTAATACACCACCTATCAGGAGGTTTAACACCATACTTCGTTCGAAATGCACGCTGAACAACTGCCGTCGATTCACTTCTGCCGTACTCAATAACACAAAAAGCTTTCTGTTGAGCGGTCACCATCTTAGCTTCAACTGACGCTGACGCCTAGTCAACAGTGCCTCAAGCGAACAAATGTACAACTAAATGAAACTTTATAGCTCCCTTAATTCGCCGACAGATAGTGCTTAGCTCTGCCTTTTGTCGTTGCAGAGTTTTAAATTCCTAAAGTTGTGGTATTCTTTTTGAATCACCCTGTATATTTGTGTGTAATGCATTTATGTCAGTACGTCAGAAGCAGCGTGCTGTAATCGACTTCAGAATTCGAAGAGTTCGTCCACACACTGAGTAATTCTTTCTTCAGCATCACGATGGCAGGCCACACAAGAGCATTCTGACATTGGCAACAATACGACGACTTGGATTCACTGTCGTCGATCATCGTCCATACAGTTCCTACGTGACCCCACCCGATTTTCATCTGCTCTCAAAACACCTTCGTGGGATTGACTTTCATGGTGAACAAGCAGTGCAAGCAGAGGTGAGGTTTTGGCTCCAGCAAGAAGTCAATCGTACTACAATGACAGAATCAACTAACTAGTCTCTTGTTGGGAGAAATACAAAGCTTATTCATTGACAGTGTGACTTTAACAGGAAATCAATATGTAGGCATGAAGAGTAAAGATGTGGAACATCAACGACGTTTGTTTCATTTAAAAGTCTTAACAGTTTTCATATAAGGGATTCGGAGGGATTACTTTTCAGGATACTCTAGTACAAACATTTTTATTAGATATAAAGAAGAAATTATTAATTTTAATGGTCTGCAACTCAGTATAATTTAACAAGAACTTGATTATAACTTGTTTCGGTTAATTGGAAACCCTTTTCAGGTCTAGGGAAACAAATAAAAATATTGCCATATAATTAATGTAAGAATTTCCTAACAAAGTTTAAATTTTTTAAAATGATAAAATCGTTAAAAATACGCAGTAAAAAACCTACTACGCTTACGGCGTAAGTGGTACCAAAATATGGTGACAATCATCACGAAGTCGCTCCTAAGACAACTTTCTAGTATGCAAATCTGGATGACTGTCAGTATACAAAAACCAGGAAGAGAATAATCTGTGCGTGTGATTTTCTGTGCCCACAATAGCTTGCGAAATAGAAGAACAGGTGGCGCACAGGGATACACAGTTACAGTTTTGAGAAAAAAGAACTAACATTACGGTGGCATTTACAAGGTTATGGAGGCAAGTGCAAAAAACGTACACCAATTATTTTTGACTTTGTTACTGCGCTATGCTCCTGAGGCGCAAGGGTGGGCTGGTAGCGCAAGACTGCTCCACTCTTCCCGTTATGTTTGTCAAATTCTGTGTATTACATTTATTACCTTTCTACCATTCGCAAGAAATCTTTGGTATCATATCTGCATCCAGAGATTGACTTCTGTATATTCACTGCTGTGACTGCCTAGATAGTTTCTCTGCATAAGATCTATGAGGCCTTGCAATGGGAAATGCGAGCACTGAACCTGTTTATGAATTTTGACTGTTCTGTTCGAGACTGTTCTAGAGCGGAGGCGTGCATTTGCCTGCGTGTGAAATGTTGTGCCAAAGAGTGTGGGTGTCTTGAGAAAGAGAGAAAGCTATTTGTGAAAGTAGTTATGGGTTTGTATGGTTGACGTTATGATCAGAATCATATAGAGCTGTTCTACATTAGTGCACTCTGGAACACAAAAGTAATATTTTTTCTACAGCTACCTGCTTGACGAGCCATATTAGATTAGCAAGATATCTCAGACACTCATGTCGAATGAATAGCTAAGTTGAAACATCCCCTTAGAAAAATTAATAAATTACTGTGCTGATAAACGTCATTTGATATTCAAACAGCTGAGCAGAACTGAACGTACTCAGACATTTCTCTCTTTACTTATTCTGTTCAACACTAAACTGACATTCAATATTTTTAAAGCAACGCAATCTGACTTTCAGTAATCCCTACAAGAAGAATGGCCCTGACTAACAATAACCTATATCTTTCATGAATCACTTACCTCAAAAAAATCTTCGTTACTCGAACTACTGCAATACAGCGAGCGCCACTACGGCCAGCTAAGTAAAAGATTCTAACTACTGAAGGCACTAACTACTGATAGGGGTAGTTAGCAAATGAAAGACGTTGATAGAGAACAAACAATGTATTTACCTTAATAATGTTAAAAAGTCATCGTGTATATATATATATATATATATATATATATATATATATCAGTTCATGGTATACAGTAATACAAATTTACTCTTTCTGATGGACACACGTCCAGATCGTCTGCTCTCAAAATTCTGCCATCTCTCTCCCTACATCCACCGATGCTGGCGGCTCACTCCAACTGCGCAACGCTACGCGCTGTTTACATCCAACTGCCCAAAACTACAATAGCAAATATTCCAACAATGCAAACCAGCCACAGACTTCACACAGCACAGTCAGTGATTTTCATATACAGCGCGGCGTTACCAACATAAAAACCTAAACAGCCTACTTACAAAGTGATATGTGCAAATAAGATTAAGAAGGTAGGGGCAGGTTCCGTTAAGTTCAGTTTACATGCTGCATCTGATTCGTGATCAAATTTAGCAAGCCGATATTTCATTTAATAAAATGTTTTTATTCTTATACGTTTTCCAAATCTACATATGGAGCAGGACTTTGTATAACTGTGCCAAGGTCACCATGTGAATCATGTAACGTTAATGTCACTATTCTGTGAAAATTGTACTCTTGCGATCAAGTAATAACTTAAATATTAAAGAGACTCTCATGCAGTACCTTTATTTGCGTTTAATTCCCTCACAATCTAATGGAGATATGTTTATGAGACGGTGGTACAGAGCAACCATGAGGTCTTACACTAGTGCCTCGTGTAGAAGTAATTAAATAAATCATGTAGAAGCAATTAAATAAATTATCTCCTAACTTTAACTTAATCAATAGTTCAGACAGAACCACATCTGTTCTCTTACGAATCATTCAGATGACAAAGAATTCTCATTTTACTAAGGTAAGTCTATCTCGAGAACTTCGGAGAAGAAGCGGCTTCGTCATCCGGATAATAGTTCGTATGATTTTACATTACAAGCTCACAGCAACCATGAGTTATGGATTTATGACTGAATTCTTGATTTTGGTATATATCCAACTCATGAAGCAAAATCTAGATTTTCTTACGGTTCCAACCTAAGGTTCAGAGATGGAAAAGTTACTCAATGTTCAGTGGAAATAATTTCAGCCCTATAAAATTACCATTGTGGTAAGTACATCTGTTTGTGACGAATCATACATGACGGAAGTTGGATAGCATATTAAAACGATTTCCTTTGGGGCTTTATTTACTTTATAAATAGAGCATTTTTAATCATAGAAATTTCAAGTGGAACCTTAACGTCCGCTACTACAAGTAAAGGTTTTTCCACGTTCATTTCCATATTACATTTTTGACATACACCACATAGAGATTAAAAGATACAAAAAGATGGTTAAATTTTTTTAATGGATGAACTGTATAACGCATAAAAGTATGCTCTGCCACACAAAGCGGTGGGCGTGGAATGTAACTGTGGGTGGTATGAGCACTAATCCTTAACAATATTTAAATACATTTATTAACCAATGCAACGACTCTGAGTGAATACACAAGACGATACAATAAGGTATTCAGGGCTCCAATTATCAGAAAGCAGAACCTAATAGCAAACACAATGGAACACACAATAAAATAATTTGTCTATTTGAACATCACCAACTTTACGATAAAGAGGGCAAGAAGTATTACGCAAAACATAACAACACGACAGTAAATGGAGAACAAGAAAACAACAATAATCAGTCTTAGCCCAGAATACAAAAGCTTTATACACATCTAATTAAAAGATGACCATGTTTTCTGCGTGGCATACTTCAGTACATCCCATAATGGACTTTGTTGTTCCATGATTGTAAAATGACACTTGTTCATATAGCAGACATGACACACTTTATGGTGTCCATTAACATTATGTAGTATGTATAAGGATCACGATATTTTTGTTTAACTAATTAAACACATCATGTACAGAATGGAAGAAAGATATACTTAAGTGTATATGCTTAAATGCCTCCATTTAGACCCATGTTGTGTAAATTATTTTGTAAATTTACTTCAGCCAATGTGATAACTGCCTTGTCTGTACCTTTGTTGTGTAGTTTCTTTTGTTTGGTGCTGTTAATACTTGTTTCGGTCGGACTTAAAATAAAAACATTCAGTGTTTGCCTTGCTGCCACATCATCTCGTGTGATTCTTTGTTATTTTGTTGTGCACAATAATTTCGGGTGTAATAGAGATAGAATTCTAACGTTGTATGACGTATGAGATGTGAAAGCTATATTGTTTTCTTTCGTAAGTAGCAAATTACGATTGATTTATTGCATTTGATTTCAATGTTTTAGGTTTTTACAATTTGTTTTCTTTATTTCATGTTACTGCTGTTCCCTGAAGATAATCAAAGATCGAAACTTGTCAGAATAAATACGAATGTACAGCACAGAACTGTGTCATGTATTTACTACAATATATTTCTGTTGTTGACTATTGCCTGAAAAATATTTTAATCATAATTTAGGGAGTATATTTAGTAGATTTGTATGCGGGTTGTAAGTGTTCTGCCAATTAAGTACAGTCTTTGGTCCGCTTTCCTCGCAACATTTTCTTTCTGATGACTCTGGTCTGTGTTGTTCATGTTTGTGAGCCTAAGGTATTTAGTTGAATCAAAAGCCTTTAAATTTATGCGATTTGCCGTGTAACGGAAATTTAATGGTTTTATCTTAGTACTCGTGTGCAGAATCTCATAATTTTTATCGTTTATGGTCAATTATAAATTTTTGCATCTCACAGGTAACTTGTCTAAATCATTTTGCAGCTCATTATAATATTCTGATGACCTGAGTGGTCGGTAATCTGCAAATAATGCAAGAGAGATACTCAGATTGCTTCCTCAATCGTTTATAATGATTAAGAATAACAGAAGACCTTTGGGAACAGCAGATATCGGATTTGTAGAGTACAAACGACATTTGTTAAGGTGAGTGTTGGTGGTGATGGGCTGGTGGGCCCAGAGACACTGCTGGCCGAGAGAAACATTTTATTCAACATTAAATACGGATCATGTCGCTAGTAATGCGCGGCAGAGACGCCCCATTCCTGTGATCCTGGCTGGTGACGGCTTCCAGGCAGCTGCTTCCATACTGTTGGAGAGAAGCACACATGCACCCTGCGATGCTAACATCAGGCCGAGGAGGGGCGTTCTTGTACTTCAACTGGGTCGGCGTTCCTCTGCGAACGGCCACACTTGTGACTCAGACCACTAATGCGTCCACAGCAGAGGCAGTTGGAGACCGTCGTGCACGGGACATGACCCGCTGCCCTCTGGCTGATATGTGACGATGACAGGCACAGACAGCAGGTCTGTGGCGCTGTGGCACCAACTCTCAAAGGAGAATCAGTGCAGGCAGCGGCTGTCCTGACCTGGTCTCGAACCCATGGCTGCAGCTGGTGGTGCAATTTGTTTCACTCGACGACTTCGCGTCAACTACTACGAACTAGACAGGACACCACGATCCCAGTAGCACAACTACTCCACTCTCTCTCTCTCTCTCTCCCTCTCTCTCTCACACACACATAGTTTGATATGAAGCCACTAGGGAAAAATGGTGTCGAAAGCCTACTGGAAATCTAGAAATACGGAATCAACTTCAGATGCCCTTTCGATAGCACTCAGTGCTTCAGGTGAGTAAACAACGATATTTTTTGCACTCATGCTGACGTTGTGTCAATAGATCTTTCTCTTTGAGGCATTTAATAATATCAGAACAAAATACATGTTCCTAAATCGTACCGCAAATCGATGTCAGTGACATATGTCTGTAATAACAGCGGATTATCCTACTTCCTTTGTTGTGGACTGCTGTTACCTGCCGAACTTTCCAGTCTTTATGTACAGATTATTCATGAAGCAAGCAGTTGTATAAGACTGCTAAAATGGAACTCTTTCATCAGTATACTGTGGAAGGATCCTAAATTGATATACAATCTGATGTGTAAGACTTACATTTATTGACTGACTTCAGTTGCTTCGCTATGTCTTAGGATATCTACTTGTAAGCCACTTATAGTGACAGCTGTTTTTGATTCGAATTCAGGAATTTGTAGTGCATCTTTTAACGTAAGGGATTTTCTGCAAACTGTGTTCAGTAACCTTCCTCCACTTTGGTTGCACTGTCTTCCATAGTATTACCTTTGCCATTGAGCAATGAAAGTTTTGATTATGTCTTGTCGCTAGTATACTTTACATACGACCAGAATCTCCTTTTTAATAAATAGACTGTGATTTTGATTTTACTTTGATATAAGCTTTGAATTTCACAGTGCAAATTGTATGAATAAGTGCGTCATATTAATGATTCCTGCATCACAAGAATCTGTTAAATATAAGGAATAACTAATGAAATATATATATGCGCAATGAAATGCATATAAACTGCATATTTAGTATGCCAAATTACAAAAGCATCTGGTTACAGAAATAACGGTTATTTCTTAATTTATAATATTGTTCGACTACTACCTGTGCCAGTTGCTGGATCCTGACTCCTTAAAGAAATTAAAAATCAAAAGACACTAGTGTGAACACTACTTCTTTGTTTTAATAACTGACTTGAGACATACAAGGTTGCAATCATGCAACATCAAACCATTGTAGTGAAAGTGGATAATATGCTGAATATCATATGAAAGTGAAAATCTGAACTAGTACTGTTCGTGTAGCCTAGCGAATAGTCCTAATTCTAGCTTCATACGTCGTGATGGCCTTCTCTCTTTATTGTAATGTCATTTTCACTAATTACACAATTTGCAAGTAATAATCAATTACATGTAATTGTATTTATAATTCTCACGTGCAACTGGTGGTCAGTGATAGTACTTTAAATAGTACATTTGTTTTTAAGTGCATATGTCTTTCTGATTTGCTTACAAAATTCAGATCAAGGTAACAATAGGTATCTACAGCGTTCAAGATAATCTGTAGATCTGCAAAGATTTGGGCTATTTCTAGTGTGGTGTGTAGTAAGTATCGTTACAATATTCTTACAAAACCAGGAACGGCTAGTGAGCAAGCAAAAATATTCAACAGTAAGGCATTCGCAATGATTCGATAGTGATTGACGAAGTACTGGCTCAAACAGCACGCAGATGCTACTTAAGCATAACAGTGCTCTTGAACAGGTTTTCTAGCTGTGAAAATAAAGTAAGCTCGGTTAACGAACCACAGAAGTTTCAGAGTAAACGATTAGTTTGTAAAACAAAATTTTCCATACGCCAACATGGAGAATGATTTTTTGTCTAGGGACGTATTTATGGCTGCAGAACTAATGTCACTGTTCAGACATGGCAGAGATTATACTTACTGTAACCTGTGTTACAAGTTTTTGCCATCCCATTCACTGGTAGAGTGTTTGCGAGAATGGCTACTTCTATCTCTCTGTAGGAGCTCTACTTTGTTTACTAGTATCTTACTTTCATGATACCTGAGAGAGTGTTGTGCAAGTAATTTGAAAATATTTGTAGCTAGTGCACGATGATTTTCATTATCTTCTATGATTGTTGGTGACTTTATGAACAAAGTGCAGTCTAGGTCAAATATTTTTATTAAAGTTGGTGTTTTCACCCGAGTTAGGCCATCTTCAAATAGAAAATGTGCAGAGGATGAGGGTTACCACCAGCACTGTCTGGTGCACCTGGACACTACTTTGTTCTTTTATGCTTGCCATCCTCTTCGCATTTTCGACCTGAAGATTGCCTAATTCGGCCGGAACTGATAATAACAAGAAAAGTACAACATCTTGTGTCACGGATTATTTATAAAATTAATGAATGAAAATTTGTAGAGGGGATCGGGTTCATCTGTTTTGTTTCCAACCTTACAAGTGTAAATGGTATTAACGTCCTCGAGATGTTACGTCCTGCATAGCTGTAATGACGTGTGCTGCAACAGCTAAGAAATTGTATTAAGCTCTCGCAGTATTCAGCTGCGTGACTAGGGCAAATATTCGTCACAAAACAGTTATTTTCTTGCTTTAAATTTGGGTTTTTTGAGATGCGAATGCAGCATTTAGAGGTAAGAGATTATAATATTGTCTTTTCATGCCTTTACAGACTTTATTTCTACCTTGGTCTCCGTCTTTCTCCACCATACGCCCACTCCTTATCTCTGCTTTGCGCACGAGTCGAGTGCGTATGCTTCTGTGTAAGGGGGCCATACTTGACAAGTGGTTCTAGAGTTCATGTGTCTTAATTATTTACAGCTCGGCTCAACGCTGAGAATTCTTGCGTATTATTTATCTGTAAGACTATTTCGAACAGCTCGTTGTTTCTCCACCGAAATGTGTTGGATAAACCGAAGACGCTTCCTTCGTGAGAAAAGTGTAAGGTCCATCCTAAGATATCGTTTGTGCGCGGCTGTGAGAGGCGGTGTCTGGCTGGTGGCGAAGCAGACACGGTGGTCAAGGCAGCCACTCGCAGACGTAGCGCAGCGGCAGCTCGCAGGACACGTCGGACAGGAAGCCGTGCGAGTGCAGCGCCACGCAGTCCTCGCCGGCGCCTCCGCCGCCCCCGTCGTCCGGCTGCCCGGGCAGCCAGTCGTGGAACTCCAAGTCCGACAGGCGCTCATCTACAAGAAATGGCGTTCTAAAAAGACCTCGGAGGCGTAGGAACCATCACAAAGGCACAGTTCCGGACTAATATTTCCCAGTTCAATCACATCTAATCCTAGCAGAGAACTGTGACTCCCTCCTTGTACAGAAAAACACAACGTAGACGTATGACTCTTCAGGCTATCTGTTGACATGGTGAATAATAGGGGTCCTTGGCGGACATTAGCGCCGCGGACCGATTACGAAGCTCCCAATACCATCCAGACATAAATAATGGACTCGATCCACCCAAGTACCATTCTCGGGTAGCACCAAGAACACAGCGAGTTACGCCGTCGAAATATCGTGCTTGAACGACGCGAACACCCGGCAGAAATCCCGTTTATTCAACATGACAACATAGGTCTCATTATGAGAATATTCCGCTGTCTTATCACCTAAATCTATGTTGTGTTTCTTTACAACGAACGTTGTCAACATACGGGGTCATTCAGTTGCCCCCATCTCTAGCTATTATGGAGCCCGCAACAACTTAAAATACCTCTCTCGCATGCTATGCGCAAACTATTGGTCCTACAGAAAAATGAACAGAACATTTTTGTAGGAAATTTAATGTAATTACAGTTTGTAGTTGGATACGTTTTCGCTCGAGGCCACAGTCTTCGGGTTATTTAAGAAAACGCGTTTAAAGGTCACTTTTGTACGTATTTCTTGAATAATTCGAGAACTAACGCCTCTAGCGAAAGTGGACCCCAATAATAAATTTAACAGCATTTAACTTCCTACGAAAAGACCGTCTTCATTTTTTCTGTAGGACTAGAAGTTCTGTAGGACTAGAAGTTCTGTCTCGGTTTCATTTGACTGTCGCTTATAGATGAACAAGGAAGTCTTTGCTAGCTGGCAAATGATACAAATACACCAACACTGCGACTGTCTGGAAGACAGGCAGATGACATTAGAAAACACCCAAGAGAGTCTCACAACCACCAAAGCAGTGTAAGTTTATATGCCAACTAGCTCCACAGATGAGTAGGAGATCGAAGAAGTGTATGATGAGATAAAAGGAATTATTCAGATGGTTAAGGGAGACGAAAATTTAATAGTCCTGGGGGACTGGAAGTTGATAGTAGGAAAAAAAAGAGAAGTAAAAGTAGTAGGTAAATGTGGACAGTGGGAAACGATTGTAAAAGGAAGCCGCCTGCTAGATTTTTGCACAGAGAATAATTTAATCAAAGCTAACCCTTAGTTAGTTTGTATACGTGGAAGAAACCTGGAGACACCAGAAGGTTTCAGATGGATTAAACAATGATAAACAGAGATTTCAGAGCAAGGTTTTAAATTGTAAGACATATCCAGGGACAAATGTGGTCTCTGAACACAATTTATTGGTTATGAACTGCAGATTTAAGCTATAGAAACAGCAAAAAGGTAGGAATTTAAGGAGATGAGACCTGGATAAACTGAAAGAATCAGAGGTTGTAGAAAGTTTCAGAGGGAGCATTATGAAACGACCGACAGAAATAAGGGAAACGAATACAGTAGAAGAAGAATGGGTAGCTTTGAGAGATGAAATAGTAAAGGGAGCAGGGGATCAAGTAGCTGAAAAGACGAGGGTTAGTATAAATCCTTGGGAATACAAGAGAGACTAAATGAAAGCAGAAAATATAAAAAAAATGCGACATATGAAATGGAACACAAACGTCTCAAAAATATGATCGACAGGAAATGCAAAATGTCTAAGCATGACTCGCTAGAGGACAAATGTAAGGATGCAGAGGCATGTATCACTAGGGGTAAGATAGATACTGCCTACAGGAAAATTAAAGAGACCTGTGGAAGAAAGAGAACCACCTGTATGAATATTAAGAGCTCAGATGGAAAACCAGTCCTAAGCAAAGAAGGGAAAGCTGACAGGTGAAAGGAATATTAGAGGGTCTATACAAAGGAGATGTACTTGAGGGCAATATTATAAAATTGTAAGAGGACGTAGATGAAGATAAGATGGGACATATAATACCGCATGAAAGTCGAAACATGGCCCCTCGAGTACACAACATTCTATTAGAACTACTTATGGCCTTGGGGGAGCCAGCCATGACAAAACTCTTTCATGTGGTGAACAAGATGTGTGAGACAGGCGAAATAACCTCAGACTTCAATTCTAAAGAAAGTAGGTGCTGACAGGTGTGAAAACTACCGAACTGTCAGTTTAATAAGACACAGTTGCAAAATACAAACACGAATTCTTCACGGAAAAATGGAAAAGTTTGTAGAGGCCGACATCTGAGAACATCAGTTTGGATCCCATAGAAATGCTGAACTCACGAGGCAATACTGACCCTACGACTTCTCTTAGAAGATAGGTTAAAGAAAGGCAATCCAATGTTTATAACCCTTTTCGACTTGGAGAAAGCTCTTGACATTACTGACTGGAATGCTCCGTTTCAAATTCTAAAGCTGGCAGGCGTAAAATACAGGGAGTGAAAAGCTATTTAAATTTGTACAGAAACCAGATCGAGTTCCTGGTGCTAATAAAGCGAGAACACCGTCCATTTGTTATATATTTTTACGAGCTTCAAACACGAGTTACTTATATTAAGTTATCTGTGCAGATAACAGTTTATGTTTGTAATTTATTGTGTGTTTGAGTGCTTACTAGGCATAGCCTTTTGTTTTAATTACAGTGTACCATATAATACCGCCGTTCTCATCGACGCTTGTATCGACCCTCGTATCACACAGGCTTTGGTTTCTTTTGGTTAGTGTAGCTCAGTGTCGGTTAGACCGTTAGTGAGAGAGCACTTTGAGTTACTGATGCTAATAAGCCAAGTACATCATTCGTTTGTTACATATTACGAGCTTCAAACACGAGCGACTTCAGTAATGGATAGGAACTGTGACTGCTGTGTACAGCTGAGAGCTGAGTTGGTGACCCTTCACTCACAGCTCCAGGCTGTGTCGGCTTCCGTCACACAGCTTGAGGCTGCTGCCAAGGGGCATCATTGTGGGGGTCAGATGTGGGGCTGCGAGGGACGTCGATCACGCCTCACGTGTCCCCCCCCCCCCCCCCCCCATCAATCCACTGCTGTGGCTGTCCCGGGTCACAGAGTAACTTTGTCTGTGCCTGGGTACTGCATGCACTGGGGTTGACCCCTCACCTGTTGTCGAGTGGGAGATCATTCCAAAGTCTGGCAGACAGTGAAAGACTGCCTCCCCAGTTTGTGTGACGAACAGGTTTCCGGCGTTATCTGTAGCTAACGACGTCCCTAAGCCGAATGCAGTCGTCCACCCTGTTCCAGAGGAAACTTCTTGGCCCACAAGGTCTGAGCATTCACAGAGGGTGGTAGCTGAGAGCTCCAACGTTAGGCGCATAATGGGGCGCCTTAGGAACATGGTTGCCAAGTAGGGGAAGGAAGCCAGTGTGCATTCCGTGTACATACTGGAGGAAGTCGTCCCGGATGTGGAAAAGCTACTTCCGGATGCCATGAAGAGTACAGGGTGCAGCCAACAGCAGGTGGTGACTGATGTCAGTAGCAATCATATGTGTCGCTTTGGATCAGAGGAGCTCCTCTCTGATTGCGTGCGACTAGCGGAAATGGTAAAGGCTGCCAGTCTTGCTTGCGAGATTAAAGTAGAGCTCACCATATGTAGCATCGTCGATAGAATCGACTGTGGTCCTTTGGTGGAGAGCCGAGTGGAGGGTCTGAATCAGAGGCCCAGGTGGTTCTGTGACCGTGTAGGCTGCAGATTCTTTGACTTGGACCATCGGGAAGTGGATTTCCGGATTCCACTACACACAGGAAGCGGCTACACAGATAGGGGGGGCTGTGTGGAAGGGACTGGACGGTTTTTTAGGTTAGAAAGTGTGAGGAAACCACAGAAAGGGCGTCCATCTAAAAGGGGGCAGGTAAAACACAGTAAGGTAGTAGTAGAAACGATTGGTATTGTAGTTGTAAATTGTCATAGCTGTGTTGGGAAAGAACCAGAGCTCCAAGCCTTATACAAAGCACTGAAGCTCAAATAGTTATAGGGACGGAAAGCTGGTTAAAGCCGGAAATAGGTTCAGCTGAAATTTTTTCAAACAACCTAACAGTGTTCAGAGTGGATAGATTAAATACAGTTGCTATCAGAAGTAGTTTAATTGTAGTGAAATTGAAGTAGGATGTTCCTGCAAAATAGTATATTACACTTGACAATCGGACTAAACTGTTACTTGGATCGTTTTACCGACCCCCGACTCAGAAGATATAGTTGCTGAATAGTTCAAAGTAAACTTGAGTGTCATTTCTAATAGGTACCCCACTCATACAATTATAGTAGGAGATTACTTCTATCTGCCCTCGATATTCTGGAAAAATTATACGTTTAAAGCCGGCGACAGGCATAAAACGTCATCCGAAATTGTACTGAATGCTTTCTCAGAAAATTATTTTGAACAATTATTTCATGAGCCCACTAGAAGCGTAAATGATTGCGAAAGCAAACTTGACCTGTTCGCAACAAATAACTCTGAAAAATACGGAGTATCATGACCAACAAAGGGATTAGCGACCACAAGGCAGTTGCTGCTAGTCTGAATACCGTAACAACCACAACCATCAAAAAGAAACGCAAGGTACATCTATTTAAAAAAGCTGATAAAAATACTCTTAACTCCTTTTTAAGAGACAGTCTCCACTCCTTCCGATCTAATCATGTAAGCGTAGAAAAGATATGGAATGATTTCAAAGAGATAGTATCGACGGTAATTGAGAGATACGTACCACATAAATTAATAAGTGATGGTACTGATCCCCCATGGTACACAAAACTGGTCAGATCGTTGTTGCAGAAGCAAAGAAAAAAGCATGCCAAATTTAAAAGAACGCAAAATCCCCAAGATTCGCAAAGTTCTGCAGAAGTCAGAAATATAGCGAGATGCTTTTAATAATTTCGACAGCGAAACTCTGCCTCGGAATCTGGTAGAACACCCTAAGAGGTTCCGGTCATACATAAAGCACACTAGAGGCAAGGCGCAATCAATACCTTCACTGCTCGATAACAACGGTGAAGTCACTGATGACAGCGCCACTAAAGCAAAGTTATTGAACGCGGTTTTCCGAGACTCCTTCACCAAAGGAGACGAAGTAAATATTCCTGAACTCCAACGAAGAACAACTGCCAAGATAAGTAACAGAAGTAGATATCCTCGGTATAGCAAAGCAGCTTAAATCATTTATTAAAGGTAAGACCTTCGGCCCAGATTGTATACTAGTCAGGTTCCTTTCAGAATATGCTGATAGAATAGGTCCATTTTTAGCAGTTACCTAAACCGCTCGCTCACAGAAAGACCTGTACCTAAAGACTGGAAAATGGCTCAAGTCACACCAATATCTAAAAAGGAAATAGGACTAAGCCGCTGAATTACAGGCCCATATCACCAACGTCGATTTTCTGTAGGGTTTTGGCATATATACTATGTTCGATCACTATGAATTACGTCGAAGAAAACGATTTATTGACACATAGTCAGCACGGATTCAGAAAATATTGTTCATGTGAAACACAACTAGCTCTTTATACTCACGAAGTAATGAGTTCTGTCGACAGAGGATGACGAATTCATTCCGTATTTTTAGATTCCCAGAAGGCTTTCGACACCGTTCCTCACAAGCGTTTTCTAACCAAACTGCTTGCCTACGAAGCATCGCCTCAGTTGTGCGACTGGATTCATGATTTCCTTTCAGAAATGTCACAGTTCATAGTAACAGACGGAAAGTCATGGAGTAAAACATAAGTAATATCTGGCGTACCCCAAGCAAGTTTTACAGGCCCTCTATTGTTCCTCGTCTATATTAACGACACAGTAGACAATATGAGAAACCCTGTCATTTGCTGTCTTGCAAAGTCATCAGATGACCAAAACTAATGGCAAAAATGATTGAGATAAGTTAACTATGTGGTGCAAAAGTGACAATTGAACCTGAATAAAGAAAAGTGTGAAGTTAATTACGTGTACTAAAAGATATACGCTAAATTTCGATTGCGCGACAAGTTACACAAATCTGAAGGGTGTAAATTGAACTAAGTACTTAGGGATTACAATTATACA
Source organism: Schistocerca piceifrons (assembly GCF_021461385.2). NCBI lineage: Eukaryota > Metazoa > Arthropoda > Insecta > Orthoptera > Acrididae > Schistocerca > Schistocerca piceifrons. The sequence continues at coordinate 417,466,061 of NC_060139.1, read as the reverse complement.
TAACCTAAATTGGAACGACCACATAGATGATGGTGTGGGTAGAGCAAACCCAAGACTGCGATTCATTTGCAGAACACTTAGAAGGTGCAACAGGTCTACTAAAGAGACTGCTTACACCACGCTAGTTCGCCATATTCTGGAGTATTGCTGTGCAGTGTGGGATCCACATCAGGTGGACTGACGGATGACATCCAAAAAGATCAAAGAATGATAGCTCGTTTTTTTTTTTTTTTGTCATCAGTCTACTGACTGGTTTGATGCGGCCCGCCATGAATTCCTTTCCTGTGCTAACCTCTTCATCTCAGAGTAGCACTTGCAACCTACGTCCTCAATTATTTGCTTGACGTATTCCAATCTCTGTCTTCCTCTACAGTTTTTGACCTCTACAGCTCCCTCTAGTACCATGGAAGTCATTCCCTCATGTCTTAGCAGATGTCCTATCATCCTGTCCCTTCTCCTTATCAGTGTTTTCCACATATTCCTTTCCTCTCCGATTCTGCGTAGAACCTCCTAATTCCTTACCTTATCAGTCCACCTAATTTTTAACATTCGTCTATAGCACCACATCTCAAACGCTTCGATTCTCTTCTGTTCCGGTTTTCCCACAGTCCATGTTTCACTACCATACAATGCTGTACTCCAGACGTACATGCTCAGAAATTTCTTCCTCAAATTAAGGCCGGTATTTGATATTAGTAGACTTCTCTTGGCCAGAAATGCCTTTTTTGCCATAGCGAGTCTGCTTTTGATGTCCTCCTTGCTCCGTCCGTCATTGGTTATTTTACTGCCTAGGTAGCAGAATTCCTTAACTTCATTGACTTCGTGACCATCAATCCTGATGTTAAGTTTCTCCCTGTTCTCATTTCTACTACTTCTCATTACCTTCGTCTGTCTCCGATTTACTCTCAAACCATACTGTGTACTCATTAGACTGTTCATTCCGTTCAGCAGATCATTTAATTCTTCTTCACTTTCACTCAGGACAGCAATGTCATCAGCGAATCGTATCATTGATATCCTTTCACCTTGTATATTAATTCCATTCCTGAACCTTTCTTTTATTTCCATCATTGCTTCCTCGATGTACAGATTGAAGAGTAGGGGCGAAAGGCTACAGCCTTGTCTTACACCCTTCTTAATACGAGCACTTCGTTCTTGATCGTCCACTCTTATTATTCCCTCTTGGTCGTTGTACATCTTGTATATGACCCGTCTCTCCCTGTAGCTTACCCCTACATTTTTCAGAATCTCGAACAGCTTGCACCATTTTATATTGTCGAATGCTTTTTCCAGGTCGACAAATCCTATGAAAGTGTCTTGATTTTTCTTTAGCCTTGCTTCCATTATTAGCCGTAACGTCAGAATTGCCTCTCTCGTCCCTTTACTTTTCCTAAGGCCAAACTGATCGTCACCTAGCGCATTCTCAATTTTCTTTTCCATTCTCCTGTGTATTATTCTTGTAAGCAGCTTCGATGCATGAGCTGTTAAGCTGATTGTGCGATAATTCTCGCACTTGTCAGCCCTTGCCGTCTTCGGAATTGTGTGGATGATGCTTTTCCGAAAGTCAGGTGGTATATCGCCAGACTCATATATTCTACACACCAACGTGAATAGTCGTTTTGTTGCCACTTCCCCCAATGATTTTAGAAATTCTGATGGAATGTTGTCTATCCCTTCTGCCTTATTTGACCTTAAGTTCTCCAAAGCTCTTTTAAATTCCGATTCTAATACTGGATCCCCTATCTCTTCTAAATCGACTCCTGTTTCTTCTTCTATCACATCAGACAAATCTTCACCCTCATAGAGGCTTTCAATGTATTCTTTCCACCTATCTGCTCTCTCCTCTGCATTTACCAGTGGAACTCCCGTTGCACTCTTAATGTTACCACCGTTGCTTTTAATGTCACCAAAGGTTGTTTTGACTTTCCTGTATGCTGAGTCTGTCCTTCCGACAATCATGTCTTTTTAGATGTCTTCACATTTTTCCTGCAGCCATTTCGTCTTAGCTTCCCTGCACTTCCTATTTATTTCATTCCTCAGCGACTTGTATTTCTGTATTCCTGATTTTCCCGGAACATGTTTGTACTTCCTCCTTTCATCAATCAACTGAAGTATTTCTTCTGTTACCCATGGTTTCTTCGCAGCTACCTTCTTTGTACCTATGTTTTCCTTCCCAACTTCTGTGATGGCCCTTTTTAGAGATGTCCATTCCTCTTCAACTGTACTGCCTACTGCGCTATTCCTTATTGCTGTATCTATAGCGTTAGAGAACTTCAAACGTATCTCGTCATTCCTTAGTACTTCCGCATCCCACTTCTTTGCGTATTGATTCTTCCTGACTAATGTCTTGAACTTCAGCCTACTCTTCATCACTACCATATTGTGATGTGAGTCTATATCTGCTCCTGGGTACGCCTTACAATCCAGTATCTGATTTCGGAATCTCTGACTGACCATGATGTAATCTAATTGAAATCTTCCAGTATCTCCCGGCCTTTTCCAAGTATACCTCCTCCTCTTGTGATTCTTGAACAGGGTATTCGCTATTACTAGCTGAAACTTGTTACAGAACTCAATTAGTCTTTCTCCTCTTTCATTCCTTGTCCCAAGCCCACATTCTCCTGTAACCTTTTCTTCTACTTCTTCCCCTACAACTGCATTCCAGTCGCCCATGTCTATTAGATTTTCGTCCCCCTTTACATACTTCATTACCCTTTCAATATCCTCATACACTTTCTCTATCTGTTCATCTTCAGCTTGCGACGTCGGCATGTATACCTGAACTATCGTTGTCGGTGTTGGTCTGCTGTCGATTCTGATTAGAACAACCCGGTCACCGAACTGTTCACAGTAACACACCCTCTGCCCTACCTTCCTATTCATAACGAATCCTACACCTGTTATACCATTTTCAACTGCTGTTGATATTATCCGATACTCATCTGACCAGAAATCCTTGTCTTCCTTCCACTTCACTTCACTGACCCCTACTATATCTAGATTGAGCCTTTGCATTTCCCTTTTCAGATTTTCTAGTTTCCCTACCACGTTCAAGCTTCTGACATTCCACGCCTCGACTCGTAGGACGTTATCCTTTCGTTGATTATTCAATCTTTTTCTCATGGTAACCTCCCCCTTGGCAGTCCCCTCCCGGAGCTCCGAATGGGGGACTATTCCGGAATCTTTTGCCAATGGAGAGATCATCATGACACTTATTCAATTACAGGCCACATGTCCTGTGGATACACGTTACGTGTCTTTAATGCAGTGGTTTCCATTGCCTTCTGCATTCTCATGCCGTTGATCACTGCTGATTCTTCCGCCTTTAGGGGCAATTTCCCACCCCTAGGACAAGAGAGTGCCCTGAACATCGATCCGTTCCTCCGCCCTCTTTGACAAGGCCGTTGGCAGAATGAGGCTGACTTCTTATGCCGGAAGTCTTCGGCCGCCAATGCTGATTATTTATCAAGATTTTTGCATGGCGGGGATCGAAACCGGGACCGAAGACGTTTTTTAATTATGAATCAAAGACGCTACCCCTAGACCACGGTGACCTCGTTTTGTATTATCGCGAAGTCGGGGAGATAGTTCCACAGAGATGATACATGAATTAGAGTGGCCATCATGAAAACAAAGGCATTTTTCGTTGACACGGGATCATCTTAGGAACTTTCAATCACTAGTTTTCTTCTCCGATTGCGAAAACATTCTGTTGGCACCCATCTACATAGGAAGTAATGATAATCACGATAAAATAAGATAAATTAGGGCTCGCACGGAAAAATTTAAGTTCTAGTTTTTCCCACGTGCCGTTAGAGAGTAGAACGGTAGAAAGACAGCTTGGAGGTGGTTCATTTTTTTGTGAATAGCAGAGTAATCACGTAGATGTAGATGTAGGTGCAGGGCACGAAAGGCAAGCAACAGTTAAGAAGGAAGTGAGAGACGGTTGTAGCCTACCTTCGGTGTTATTTGGTCTGTATACTAAGCAAGCAGCAAAGGAAAGGAAAGTTTGGAGTGGGAATTAAAGTCCAGGGAGAAGAAATAAAACGTTCGAGGTTTGGTGATGACATTGTAATTCTGTCGGAAACAGCAAAGGGTTTGGCAGAGCAGTTGAACGGAACGGGCAGTGTCTCGAAAAGAGGATATAAGACGAACATCAACAAAAGCAAAACGAGGATAATGAAATGTATTCGAATGAAACCAGGTGATGCCGAGGGAATCTGATTAGGAAATGAGTCTCTTAAAGTAGCAGACGAGTTTTCTATTTGGGAAGCAAAATAACTGATGATGGTTGAAGTAGGGAGGATATAAGATGTAGACTGGCGATGGCAGGAAAAGCGTTTCTGAAGAAGAGAAATTTGTTAACATTGAGTATAGATATAAGTGTCAGTAAGTCCTTTCTGAAAGTATTTGCACGGAGTGTAGCCACGTATGGAAGTGAAACACAGACGATAAACAGTTTAGACGAAAAGAGAATAGAAGCTTGGTACAGAAGAATGCTCAAGATTAGATGAGTATAACACTTAACTAATGAGGAGGTACTGAGTAGAGTATGGGAGAAGAAAAATTTGTGGCACAACTTGACTAGGAGATGGAATCGGTTGGTCGGGCACATTCTGAGGCATCAAGGGATCATCAATTTGGTACTGGAGGGAAGCGTGGGGGGTAAAAATGGCAGAGAGAGGCCAAGACATGAATACAGTAAGCAGATTCAAAAGGATGTAGGTCGCAGTAATTACTCGGAGATGAAGAGGCTTGCACAGGATAGGGAAACGTGGAGAGCTGCATCAAACCAGTCTTTGGGCTGAAGACCACAACAATAATAACAACGTTAGTTGAAGTGTAGAGAAGGCCATTTACCAGTAAGAGCTATCAAATGGCTTATTTTATATATTACTGTTCCACAGTTACGGCGTATTTTGTAAACAGAGTGTTTCTGGAAAGTAAGTTGAATGATTATTTTTCTGCCAACCTGGAAGACTGCAGTGTTGCGACTGGCGTGGGAAAAGTTGGTCAGTGGTCTTGGGAAGCAACACGTTACTTACCGGTTGTCTGCTGGCTATTTCGCAGTGGAAATTGTTCGTAGTGTTTACCTTTGTTCCAATAATGTATCAGGGAAATCGAACGCCACGATTCACTGAACACCGACATGCCCTTAAATAAAAAAAAAAAAAACAAAATGCTTAGTGCTTAGTGGTACACGAAGGCTTTTCCGAAACCAAAAGAAGACAAGGCATTGTCCAATTGAAATTTGTGTCACAGTGACCAACAGTCAACAGACAGTTTCACTTGGAAGTCGTTGAAAGGCTCCGAAACCGGGGGCTTCACGTCAGGCAGTGGAAAGTGGCAAGTCCACATCGCCTCCATTGTTAGCGAGTTCCTGGCCAGACACTGTATGGAAACGCTGCCCCAGCCATCATACAGTTCCGATGTGGCACCAGCGGAATTCTTTTTGTGTGTCCCTGAATAAAGAGAAGGTTAAAGCGCCGTCATTTTGGGACGGTAGATGCCGCGAAGCCGCAGTGACGAGGTGTATGAATGAAGTTCCCGTCATCGTGTTCCAGGGGAGCCTATCAAAGCTGGCAGGATCGTTGGAAAAAGTGTATTGACGCCCAATGGTGCTACTTTGAAGAGTACTAAACGTTTGTACATTTATTTTTGTTCTTTAAGGCTATATGGAACTTATTTTGGAGACAAATCTTACATTACTGCTTCGCAGTTTTTCCTAAGTGCCTTCTGGTTTCTCTTTTCCACATTAGTTCTCGTAATATACAGCAGTCAGTGGTACAACAAAGTCTGTTGACTGTTGATACACTATGTGATCAAAAGTATCCGGACACCTGCCTGAAAATGGCTTACAAGTTCGTGGCGCCCTCCATCGGTAATGCTGGAATCCTATGATGTTGGCCCAACCTTAACCTTGATGCCAGCTTCAACTCTCGCAGGCCTACGTTCAGTCAGGTGCTGGAAGGTTTATTGGGGAATGGGTGCCCATTCTTCACGGAGTGTTGCACTGAGGAGAGGTATCTGGTATGGAGGACGTGGCAACAGGTGGCATCACAATGCACCTAATATGAAAAACGTACGTTTTTGGGGGTGTCCGGGTACTTTTTAGCACATAATTTGTATGACAGATGTACACTCTCTGGTCCTAAGTACCTGCATAGTCCGATGTAGTGCAGTAGATGTCAGAGGCGGGGGTATTTTGCTGTCAGTAGACAAGCAGTAACAGCAGAACGCGTCGGTCAAGAGAGCTCAGCAACTTCGAATTTGGGCTAGTCATCGGACGTCACCTCAGTAACGAATTCATCAGAGATATTTGAATGCTTGTAAAGCTGCCCAAGTCGGCTGTCGGTGATGTGATTGTGAAGTCGAAACGCAAGGAAGCAACCAGAGCTGAACCCCGACAAAGCAGGCCTCATATCCAGACGGCCATGGACCGTCAAGGACTGCAGAAGGAAGCTGTAGAAAATCGCGTGAAGTCAGTGGAAGGAATCACAGGTGAATTCGTGAGTGCTACTAACAGTACAGCTAGTGAAATGATAGTCTGTAGTGACTTACAAAGAACTGGGTAGGATTGTCATGTAGCTTGTTATATACCTCACATTGCTCTAGTCTGTTTTAGTCGACCCTTGATGTGGTGTAAAGAGCGACGTCTTTAGGCTGTGTATGACTGGTGACAAGTGATTTGGAGTGATGATTCACGCCATACACTGTGGCAATCACGTGGAAGGGTTTCGGTTTTTCGAATGACTGGAGAACATAGCCTGCCATGATATGTAGCGAGGGCCAACAGTGAAGTACTAATGAGATGGTGTTACGGTATGCGGGTGTGGTTAGGGTGTTGTCTCTTTATTGCGTTAAATCATCATTTCGGGAAGCGGCAACACTGGAAATAGAAATATCTGGAAGCTGTACAGGAGTCTCTGACCACGACGTTGTGCACCCAACAAAAAAACATCATCATCATCATTTTTATTACGCTGAAAGAGGAAGGATATCAACAAATTTTTCAGCATTGTGTACTGCCTACGGTAGAGAAGGGTTTCGTAGATCATGATGGCATGTCACAAATCACCATATGCTGGGAAATGGTTTGTGCACAAGAACATCCCTCAGATGGTCTGCTCTGTCCAGAGTCCTGACCTGAACCCAATGAACCTCGTTTGGGGTGAGTCAAAAACTAGACTTCGCTCCAGACACAAGCGTCCAACCATCTCTGGTTTGGCTCTCGAGAAAGGATAAGTAACACTCCTACACAGACATCACACAGGTGACTGAAAGTGCCCTAACAGAGTTCAAGACACCTTAAAGGCAAAGGAAGGACACAACCCACATTAATGCCAACTGACTTGTGCCGGAGGACTTTTGATCAGACCCATTCAGAGGTGTGTTAAGTTTCGCCGACGCTTACCCGCATCAGTGACAAAGACTCCCTCGGTGTGTGCGTCGGAGAGGCCGACCAGCATTTGGCCGGCGTCGACAGGCACGTGGCGCAGCAGCGCCTCGGTGGCGGCCGCGGTGTCCGGCACGAAGAGGCGCGCCCCCTGGGCGGCGCAGGCGGAGGCGGCGGCGGCGCGCGCCCGCAGGTCCCCGGCGTCGCTGAGCCGCACGAAGGAGCCCGCCGCGGGCAGCAGCGTGTAGCCGGGGGGCGGCGCCGAGCGCAGCCGGCGCTCGCACAGGAACGGCGCGTCCGCGTCGCAGCCCAGGTCGTTCATCTGGCCTTTGGCGTTCAGCGTCACGCAGTTTTCTTTACCCCCCACGTCGTTCGGCTCACCGCTGCTCCAGTTCAGGTAATGCGCTGGATGCCCTGCTCAGGAAGGCACGACAACAGATTCCGTTAAAACCGGCATTTTAGTGGTTTTGACTTTCTACGTATGTACTGTTTGTGTTTCCCTTTTCTTTTTCGTTTATAAATGTATAGCTATGGCGCTCTTAATCATTGACAAAGGTCTTTTTAGGCACTTGTGAGTTTTATTGTTGTTCTGAAGAAGGTGTAGTTATCTACGCCGAAATCTGGGTTAACACTTAACACTAGGTGCTTTTTTCGCAATCGAGGCGGGTTTTTAATTTTTTAATATAAAAACGTACAAAATTACCTAACTAACTGTTTAAGGTGGATCTACAGCGATTAGAACATGTCCAGCTAATGCAAACAGATGTGCTACTGTGCATTTTATGGTGTACTGTGATTTTTATGACGTAACAGTTATCTGTGGGCCCTGCGTACATGGACATGGCCTGTACACATGGTGCTTTTCGATTTTAAGTATTTTATTTATGACAAATCTTTGTATAATCAGCTACATTTCATCCAGTAACATGATAACCTAGCTTGAGGTTATAACTCAACATAAAACGAAAATTATTGAAGACATGAAGATGGGAGCAAAGCCTGTCAAATCCGGTTGTTGTAAATAAAGAAATAAGAGTATTTGTGTGGTCTTGGCTTTAGAAAATTTTCACCAAGGAAGTGTTACATCACGAAGCATATACCCTGAAGAGCCAAAGAAACTGATACATGTGCCTAATATCGTTTATGGCCCCCGATAGCACTCAACACCACGTGGCAAGGACTCGATTAACGTATGAAGTAATACTGGAGGGAATTGACACCATGAATCCTGCAAGACTGTCTTCAAATACGTAAGAGTACGAGGGGGTGGAGACCTCTTCTGAACACCACATTGCAAGGCATCCAAGATATGCTCAGTAATCTTCATGTGTGGGAAATTTGGTGACCAGCGGAAGTCTTTAAACACAGAAGAGTGTTCCTGGAGCCACTCTGTAACAATTCTGGACGTGTAGTGTGACGCATTGTTCTGCTGGAACTGCCTAAGTTCGTCGGAATGCACAATGGACATGAATGGATGCAGGTGAAATGGTTCAAATGGCTCTAAGTACTATGGGACTTGACATCTGAGGTCATCAGTCCCCTATACTTAGAACTACTTAAACCTAACTAACCTAAGAACGTCACATACACCCAAGACCGAGGTAGGATTCGAACCTGCGACCGTAGAAGCAGCGCGGTTCCGGACTGTAACGCCTAGAACCGCTCGGCCACAGCGGCCGGCTGAAGCAGGTGATCAGACAGGATGTTTACGTACGTGTCACCTGTTAGAGTCGTATGAGACATATCAGGGGTCCCATACCACACCAACTGCACACGCCCCATACCATTACAGAGGCTCCACCAGCTTGAACAGTCCCCTGATAACATGCTGGGTCCATTGATAATGAGGTTGTCTTCATACCCGTACACGTTCATCCGTTTGATACAATATGAAACGTGACTCGTCCTACCAGGCAACACGTTCCCAGTCATCAAGAGTCCAATGTCGGTGCTGATGAGACCTGGCGAGGCGTAAAACTTTGCGTCGTGCAGTAATCAAGCGTACAGAGTGGGCTTTCGGCTCTGTAAGTTCATATTGAAGATGTTTCGTTGAATTGGTTTCACGCTGACACTTGTTGATGATAGCCCAGCATTGAAATCTGCAGCAATTTGCGGAAGGGTTGCACTTCTGTCATGTTGAACGATTCTTTTCAGTCGTCGTTGGTCCCGTTCTTGCAGGATCTTTTTCCAGCTCCAGTGATGTCGAAGATTTGAAATTTTACCGGATTCCTGATATTCACGGTACATTCGTGAAATGGTCGTACGGGAAAAGCCCCACTTCATTGCAGGCAATAAGACCACTTTCAGACTCACTCACATCTTGATAACCTGCCACAGCAGCAGCAGTAACCGATCCAACCACTGCGCCAGACATTACTTGCCTTACATAGGCGTTGCGTACCGTAGCGCCCTGTTCTGCCTGTCTACATGTCTCTGTATTTGAATACGCATGCCTGTACCAGTTTCTTTGGCGATTTAATGTGTTAGTATTATCATCAAAATTTTTACTACAATTTTCTTTTGTATTGGAAGGGGGTGGTGATCACTCTTCTGATTTGTCTGATGCGGTCCTCCACGAATTCCTCTCTTTCACATCACAGTGTCACTTGCAGCCTGTGTCCTCAGTTATTTGTTGGAAGTGTTCCAGTGTCTACATTTCCCTACAGTTTCTCCACAGTTCCTCACTCCCAGAGTTATGCTGCTGCTTCCCCCCAACTATTGGTGCGCGATGACACAGAATGTTGCAGAGAATCCACTACTTCTTGTCCGGTGGCAGCAAAGACCTTGTAAAAAATAACTAGACTCACTGATGGCGCTGCAGTTGCGGGATAATTTGAACCTTCGGCTGGACGCCATTATAGTGGTTGTAGTATGATGTGTTGTGTAGTATTGTTGTTTATGCAGACCCTGATTCAACGTTGTCTATTTGTTGGGGCGTACACACAGTATTTGTTACTCTTAATTCTACTGTCTGTACGTTCCAATCAAAATAAGTACAATGGTGAAGAGTTGTGCAGCGATTAACTGTACAAATAAATACGAGAAAGGAACGAATATTACATTTCCCAGAGATGTGAATATTTTAAGTTGTTTTGTATGTCAGGGCACTTGCTTAATAAATGTTTTTGTAACACGGTATTAGCATAATGTCTGTGCATCTATTTGCAGGTTTCCTTTCTCAAAACCACAGCTGTTACAAAAATGGTTACTCGCTGTCAGGAGGCACGATTTCCGACCGACAGAATACCATTTTATATGTTCTGATCATTTTGAAGAAAGTTGGCTGCTCGGTAGTGTTTTCATGGTCTAGATTAGGTTGAAACTTGATAATTTGGTCTTGAGTTGCCAAAGCACTATGCTACATATAACTCACTTCTCGTCATAAAATCTAAAGCAAGGTAGAGTCAGAAAACATCTATTAATATAGTGGGCAAATCTTCGAGTATTTTGATGCATTTTGCGTACATCTATCGTAAATGAACTACGAAAAATGCTAGGAGTCCAGTACACAACTTTTAGCTACGGCAGATACCATGCAGTACGTAAGATAAATTCATAAACAGTGACTAATTGCTGTTTGGTCATAAATTAAAAAGTATATTGTAGTAACGTATTTAAATAAGGCATTATGTTTGTGAACTAACTCAAGGGAAGGCATTTTATAACCAAAAGCGATCTATAAACATTCGAACTCCGCGCGTCGGTTTACCACTCTAATGGCCGCCTCCCAGCTATTCAATTTGTCCGCTCTTCACAGTCGACCACTCGTGCGGTTGTGGGGGCCTGGGTGGCAGGCACACGTCTTGTGGGGTTACGATGTGCTGTGAGCAAAACACGACGACCTTCCCTCGTGGCCGACCGGAAACTTGGCAAATACGTCTCATCTTGCGTTCGCATGCAGTCCCACGTCTGGACACTCACACATCGAAATGCCCCGCAAATCTGTATATTGCACGATTCGACCAGCTGACCAAATGGAGTCCCCTTCTTGACAAGTGCTGATTGTGCTGTCTCACATATGTGTCCTTCACAGTAATCGATCAATGTCTAACGCTGTTCACGTCTCACTAGGCCTATTAAGAGCACTCAACACGAACAATACTAATGCGCTCGGTGGCTACGTATCCCACAGAATGTCATATGTAGACATTTACATACCCGACGATAGTGTGTACGTGTACAAATTTACGTAGGCATTCGACCATCTCTTACGGGGGGTTTCTTTTTTTCTCAGGCAGTATACTTACATCACTGGTCGTCAAACTACGGCCCGTGAGCCACTTGCTGGCCCTAACAAATATATGTACAGTGCGCGGTTTTCAGCCGTAATTTCATAAAATCACGCCTTAATCTATCAGGTAAAAGCCAAATCAAAAGCCATCGACCGACGTTAAGAAGTACCCAAGAATGTAATGTTTCTGCTCAGTAACAAACAAAAATAGTTACAGGGTCAGCAATATTTTATGATGTGCTTAACCTTAAACAGACGTTGGTGAATTCGGCCGTGAGCTAAGAAAAACTGGAAGGTTACCTCAGGGGCAGAGGGTTAAGGTAGTTAGTTAGCTACATGTTCCACTGATCGTTTGAACGATCCTTTTGTCGAAATGATGCGGAATGGCTCAGTTACAGGATACGTATATATGTCTAGTGTTAACATCAATGAGTACATTACTTTTTAATCCTATTCATGCAGCTACATTTAAAAACGAGGATTTTTTCCACTGGTTTCCCCTAGTAAACAGAAATTCATCCATGAAACACAAGCAGTTATTAACTAGAAATGATTTCAGTTTACATTTAAAACTGGCTTTGCTACCTATCGGACATGTTATGTTATTGGGAAAATGATCAAACGTTTGTTCTCCTACACACTGAACTATTTTGCTGAGACGCTGACACTTTTAATAACAAGTAATAAAGGTAATTTTTTCCTATAGTATTTTAGGTGTGTACATTGCTGTTCTTGTGGACTGTTTATGGCGATTTTCATATGTATTGGGACGTTGCAGTTAAAATGCCTAACTCCTTGAAGAGGTACCTGCATAACGGGTGAACATCACATTTTATTCTTATTGCCCACTTGTGTGTAATCAGTACTTTCTTTATAAGTGATGAGTTACCTCGGAATAATATTCCATAAGACATTTTTGAGTGGAAATATCAACAATATTTGAGGCTGTTAATCAGTTTCTTTCCAAAAGTAACAGCTTTACTAGGAGCTAAAGTAGCTGAACTTAATTGTTTGAAGAACTCGGTAGTGTAGGTCCTGTTCAAGTTTTTCATCGATATGTACATCCAAAAATTTGAAGCATTCTACCTTATTTACTGAGTACTGCCTTCTACATCAATTTTTGGCATAACTATTTGTTTACAGAACTGAATAGAGCGTGCTTTCTTTTTCAAAATCTAGCTGGCAGTCCATTTTCTAAGGATCACTTCATAATTCCTTCACGAACACCATTAAGAATCTCTTCTGTTGCTCTGATTGTGCCAGTTCTGCTTGTTGGACGGTAAGTTTTTGAAGGTCAGTCTCTCTCTCTCTCTCTTCCTCTCTCCCTCACTCTCTCTCTCTCACACACGCACACTCATAGCAATCTCTCTCTCTATCTCTCTCTCATATATATATATATATATATATATACATATATATATACAAATAAGTGTGTCTGTGTGTGTGTGTGTGTGTGAGAGAGAGAGAGAGAGAGAGAGAGAGAGAGAGAATGACCTTCACAAACTTACCATCCATCAAGCAGAATTGGTGCAATTGTAGACGATACTAATCTCATAATAAATCTCATGTTTGTGTGTGACCGATTGGACCCAAAACTGAGCCCTGAGGGGCCTCCTTTCGTGATTTCACCCCAGTCAATAAAATATAGTACCCTTCCAAAAATGTGCATATTATTCAGCAGATCTTTATACATTCTATAAGTACGATTCAAACCAGTTGTGCATAGAGCCATTAATTACATTAACCTTCAATTTTTCTAAGAGTGTAACATGATATACACAATTAAACTCCTTGGAAAGATCGCAAACAGTACCAGCTGGCAATTTTTAATTATTTTAAAGCTTGTAATATTTGGCGGATGAATGTATAAATAACATTCCCAGTCGAGCAATCCTTTTCGAATCCCAACTATGATATGCTAAGTAAAGTGTTTCTATTTAAGAGAAGTCTCCTGAGTACATTACTTTTCCGAATAATTTGGAAAAAAATGACAGTAAAGAAACTGGACGATAATTACTTAAGTCTTTCTTTGGACCTTTCCTGTAAACAGATTTAACAGCTGCATATTTTAAACTGTTTGGAAAAATTTCCTGTACCAATGATGCATTAGATATATCACAAAGGACATTACTTATTGAGTTAGAGTAATTTTTCAGAATTGTGTTTGAAATTCGATCAGCACTATATCAGGTTTTTTTATAATTTTTTTACTTCTACTAATTTCAGTGAAGTATGATGGTGCTGCTTCCAGTTACTTAAAACTATGTGGAATGACTTTTTAATATATTCTATTTCTTCATCAACTCAACCACTTAAATCTAATTTTGCTGCTACATTTACGTAGTGACTGTCAGAAGTACTCGCAACTTCCAAACTATCAGTCACAACATTGTCATTTAGCTTTGGTGTGACGTCAGAAGCGCGTGACTGCGTGTGAGATCGCTCTCTATGTTTTCATATATTTTTAGGTTTCAGATGCATATTTTAACGGTTTTTGTGATAATATTTACTATATAAGTGACTTATTAGTGGTTTCTTCATTCACCTCTGCCTTTCTTGTGTTGTGACCTGATATTTGTGAGTGTTTCGTATCGAGCAACTTACCCACTCACCCGTGTTTACATTCCGCGCTCACCAGTTGCAGCTGTAGCGGCGCATCGAAAGCTAAGTACTAACTAATTGATTGTGTATAGTGGTTTATTTAGGAACTTTGTAGTCTTCAACCGGTGTTCTTGGTGTTTTCTGGTGAAAACTATTCAGAAGAAATTTTTGGGAACTGCTTTCAGTTTCGTTACTGTGTCATAAGACGTTTGATTTTCTTTCTGTGTTAGTATTTTGTTATATTCTCATTTGTTGTTGATTAATACTGTCAATAATAGTAGTTACTTCCCTTGTAGAGCTGGTTTTCGATTATTGTAGTCAGTTTTTAACATCTTCTTATTGTAGTAGCGGAACGTAGATAAAGTTGTTTTCTTGTTTCATTAACTGTAAAATTTTACCATGAGTGAGAAGTGTGGGCTTTGCCGTAGGTTCGTGAGTAATGGATTGCGGTGTGAAACTTGTTCGAAGTATTTTCACTGGGGGGAATGCAGTGGGGAAGCCAGTGGGCATTCTGGTGAGATCCTCTCCTGGAACTGCAGGTTATGTAGCAAGTGTAAGTTGATAGAGGAGCAGGAGTGTAAGATATGTGCCCTTCAGGTGCAGTTGAAAAACGCTCAGGAGGAGCTAGATAGGATGAGGAGGGAGAAGGGGGTTGCGGAATGGGAGCTGGCTGTTGGCAAGAGATCTGCTAGGAGAAGTAGATTTTCAGATAGTTTTACTGTTGGTGTTTGCAATAGATGTGACAAACTTTCAGAGTCTAGTGGAGAGGAATCTCTAGTAGCTGTAGATGTAGGACGTATGCAGCAGACCTCAGCAGTTACGGTGGCTAGGACAGTTGCAAAGTCTAAGAGAAAGAATTAGGTTCTGCTGTTAGGTAGCTCTCATGGTAGAGGTGTAGGCCAGCAGTTGCAGGAAGTGTTGGGAAGTGAGTACCAGGTCACCAGCGTTGTGAAGCCTAATGCAGGATTGGCTCAGGTGACTGTTAACATAGAGGGGTTATGTAGGGATTTTACTAAAGAGGATCGGGTAGTGATTGTGGGTGGGGCTGGTAATAGTATTGACAGGGATGGGGAGTATGACATAGATGGTGACCTGGAAAAGATAGCCACTCAGACTGGCAACACGAATGTGCATTTCGTCGAACTGTTTCGGTGTCACGATCGGCCTCATCTTAATACAGCCGTCAGGTGTAATAACATGAGACTTGAATGTGCGCTGATGACAGAAGGCATGAGTCACATTTCAGTGGTGTCGGTGGAGTCTATCAGCAGGACGGGTTTCACTAGACATGCCTGCACCTCAAAAGGTATGGAAAGGGGAGGTTAGCAAAGCTGATAGGTGACAGCATAGTTGGGGGCGGTGGGATCACTCATGGGAAACTTCCGGTAGTGGCTAGTGTTAGAGCTGTACCTTTTTTAGATTGAAGTCAGCTGATAGGTATTCCTGCTTAAGGGAAGTCTCCCTAACAAAGAAACCACTTTCGACAAAACTTAAGTATCTGATTAATGAGGGAATTAGTATATTTCATCAAAGTATACAAGGTATTAGAGATAAAGTTAGTGAACTGCTTATAGATGTTGACTCTGAAATTATTGGTATATCTGAACACTTCTTAAATAAGGAGATAATTCAGAGGCTTCCTTTACCAGGATACGGGTTGGCTGGCAGCTTTTCTAGGAGCTCTTTGCGGTGTGGGGGAGTAGCCATGTATGTGAAAAACGGTATCCCATTTGAGTCAATAGATGTTTCAAAGTACTGCACTGAAAAGGTGTTTGAATGTTATGCAGGTATGGTTAATTTAGTGGAGCTAAACTTCTTACTGTTGTTATTTATAGATCCCCAGACTCCGATTTCACAACATTTTTGCGAAAGCTGGAGGAAGTTCTTGGTTCACTTCATAGGAAATACAAAAAGTTAGTTATTTGTGGTGACTTCAATATTAATTGTATAAGTGACTGTGCAAGGAAAAGGACCCTGATTGACCTCCTTAATTCGTATAATCTTATGCAAACCGTATTCTTTCCAACGAGAGTGCAAGGGAGCAGTAGAACAACCACAAACAATATTTTTGGTCATTCCTCATTACTAGAAGGGCATTCTGTTAGCAAAAAGGTAAATGGCCTTTCAGATCATGATGCACAAATTTTAACTGTAAAAGATCTTTGTGCTGCAACACATGTTAAATATAGTTATCAACTTTTTAGGAAAGCTGATCCAGTTGCTGTAGAGACCTTTGTAAACCTTATCAAGGAACAAGAGTGGGAAGATGTTTATAGTGCTGATACAGTAGACGATAAATATAATGCTTTCCTCAAGACTTTTCTCGTGCTCTTTGAAAGTTGCTTTCCGTTAGAACGTTCGAAACAGGGCACTAGCACAAACAGGCAGCCTGGGTGGCTGACTAAAGGGATAAAAATATCTTGTAGGACAATGTGGCAATTATATGAATACGTTAGAAACTGTCACAATCTAAATGCAGTAGCCCATTACAAACAGTATTGTAAGGTGCTTAAAAAAGGTATTGGGTAGGCAAAAAGTATGTGGTATGCAGATAGAGTAGCTAATTCTCAGGATAAAATTAAAACCATATGGTCAGTCGTAAAGGAAGTTGCTGGTCTGCAGAGACAGGTAGAGGATATAGAATCAGTGCGTAGTGGGAATGTCTGTGTTACTGATAAGTCGCATATATGTACAGTATTTAATAATCACTTTCTGAATATAGCAGGTGAACTAAATAGAAACCTAGTCCCAACAGGGAATCATATAGCGCTCGTAGAAGAAAGTGTTCCGAGACTGTTACCTGAAATGCTCCTCCATGATACTGACAAGAGGGAGATTGAGTTAATAATTAAATCACTAAAGACCAAGAACTCTCATGGATATGACGGGGTATCTAGCAGAATACTGAAGTATTGTTTTATGTATGTTAGCCCAGTACTTAGCCATATCTGTAACTTCTCCTTTAGGAGTGGTCGGTTCCCTGACCGATTAAAGTACTCGGTAGTGAAGCCACTTTATAAAAAGGGAGATAGGGATAATGTTGACAATTATAGACCTATTTCTATGCCATCGATGTTTGCTAAAGTTATCGAGAGGGTTGTGTATACAAGGTTACTGGAGCATTTAAATTCACATAATTTGCTGTCAAATGTATAGTTTGCTTTTAGAATTGGTTTAACAACTGAAAATGCTATATTCTCTTTTCTCTGTAAGGTTTTGGACGGATTAAATAAAAGGTTGCGAACGCTAAGTGTTTTCTTTGATTTAACGAAGGCTTTTGACTGTGATGATCACAAAATATTGCTGCAGAAGTTGGACCATTATGGAGTAAGGGGAGTAGCTTACGATTGGTTCGCCTCTTACTTTAAGAACAGAAAGCAGAAAGTAATTCTCCGCAATATTGAGAGTGGTAGTGATGTTCAGTCCCAATGGGGCACTGTTAAGTGGGGCGTTCCCCAAGGGTCGGTGTTGGAGCCACTGCTGTTTCTTATTCATATAAATGATACGCCTTCTAGTATTACAGGTGATTCAAAAATATTTCTGTTTGCTGATGACACCAACTTGGGAGTGAAGGATCTTCTGTGTAATATTGAAACAGTATGTAGTTCATGAAATAAGTTCGTGGCTTGTGGAAAATAATTTGATGCTAAATCATAGTAAGACTCAGTTTTTACAGTTTCTAACTCACAATTCAACAAGAACCGATATTTTTATCAGACGGAATGGGCATATTTTATAAGTGAGACGGATCAGTTCAAGTTCCTAGGCGTTCGGATAGACAGTAAGCTGTTGTGGAAAGCCCATGTTGAGGATCTTGTTCAGGAACTAAATGCTGCTTTATTTACCATTAGAACCGTATCTGAAATAAGTGACAGTTCAACAGGAAAAGTAGTCTACTTATATTTTCATACGCTTATGTCATACGGTATTATTTTTTGGGGTAATTCTTCTGTTTCAAAAAGGGTAGTTTTGGCTCAAAAACTGGCTTTTCGAGCTATATGGGGTGTAAGTTCGAGAACCTCTTGTCGACCCCTATTCAATAGTCTGGGAATTCTGACATTGCCCTCACAGTATATATTTTCTTTAATGTCGTTTGTTGTTAGCTACGTTAGCTTATTCCCAAAAGTTAGCAATTTTCACTCAGTTAATACTAGGCAGAAATCAAATCTGCATGTGGAATGCACTTCCTTGACTCTTGTGCAGAAAGGAGTGCAGTATTCTGCTGCATCCGTTTTCAATAAGCTACCGCAAGAACTCAAAAATCTTAGCAGTGGCCCAAACACTTTTAAGTCTAAACAGAAGAGTTTCCTCATGGCTCACTCCTTCTATTCTGTCGAGGAGCTCCTGGAAGAGATGAAAAATTAAGCAAACTACAGTGTTACATTATTGATTTTCTTTATTTAAACTTACGAATTGTCGCCTGAATATGTTTCTTATATTTCGTTTTATCTGTTTCCACTATCGTGTTATAATTTCATGTATTGACTCGTTCCATGACCATGGAGACTTCTCCTTAATGTGGTCCCACGGAACAATAAATAAGTAAAGAAATAAATAAACTGATACGGCCTATTATAACTGACTGATTGTCTCCCATTTGACAATATACCGTATTGTTTGAAGTAACATGAATCCTGTAACATCTTTCGTACCATAACCAAGCACCTGACTAAGGGACTTTAAATATTAAAAGACGGAGTTATTCTACAGCATCACGTCAATGAGCATAACTACATGTATGGTATTTCCTAACTGAAGTTAGCATGTGGCGATTCAAATATTCTAAAGCCAAATATAAGACTCTGAAAAGGAGATTGGAAAAAGACTTACCTTCTATGTCCACGAAGATTCCTTCTGAAAGTACATCAGTGAGTCCGATGAAATACTGGTCGACGTAACGCTCTTTAAAGGGGCTCTTTGTGAGCAGATTGACACTCTCTTCGTCGACAGACACGAACAAGGTGGCGTCGAAAGCCTCGCAGGCGTTGCGGGCCTGGTGCCACGACTGGCAGGCTCGGGAAAACCTGACCATTGAGCGTGGAGGCAGGAACAGGAAGCCTTCGTTGTCGTATCTCCGAGCTGGCAGGCCGCTGTCACGCCCTGCTGCGAACATCCCATCGTTGTGGTTACCATCAACTCTACTAGAATCAATAACAACATTCTCCATTTCATCAACACCACAATGAAACCGCAAATACAATAGCCGGTTCTACAGTTGGAGTCCCGAACGATGGCGGTGAAATTTAGACTTCCGCGCGTCTACGTCACGCTTTCCCCGATAGCCAACGAGTGTTCAGTAGTGTTCTCAGCACTCTGCTGTGAATACCGTAACCAATTGAAGCATTAAACATGATTGCAGCGAGTTATTCAGTGAACTTTTATTCCATTCGTGGGGAGTTGCCACGATTGACGGTGATGGTTACCGACATATTCTGCACAAGCAAGCGAGAAATATAATTTTCAGTACAGGGTGATTCAAAAAAACGTTCACAAACAGCCATGTCACATCGGGCATACAGTAAGAATAATAATGATCAGTAATTGCACAGAAACTGTGGATCGCAAAGGTCGTGTGGAACTACTAAATGTCGTTGCAGCTATTTGGTCTCATGATGCAAATGGTTGCCCACTACAGGAAATGCTCTACGTTTTGTCCAGAACTGACATTGATGCTGCATTGAAAGGTGCACCCTCTCAAAGATACTTGGTGTATCTAGAACACATCCTTCTGGCACATTCTGCCCACTACGCCCTCCAGCGATGTAACAGGTATTTCATACACAAGGTCCTTCAGATACCACCAAAAGAAAAGATCGATTAGGTCAGATGGGTGATCGTAGTGGCCATCAGACTGCCCCACCGTGACCAATCCAGCGGCCGGGAAATGTTGATTACCATTGTGCATTCACTTGTCTGCTGAAATGCGTGGCGGCTTCGTCGTGCTCAAATCGAACACAAGCGGGTTGTAGAGGAACTGCGTGCTTATGGAATATCGTCTCAGTTATGGCACTGGCTTCGTAGTTTGCTGTCAGAGAGGTCACACTTCGTAGTAATTGACGGAAAGTCATCGAGTAAAACAGAAGTGATTCCTGGCGTTCCTGGCGATAGTGTTATAGGCCCTTTACTGTTCCTTATTTATATAAACGATGTGGGAGACAATCTGAGCAACACTCTTAGGTTGTTTGCAGATGACGCTATCGTTTATCGACTAATGAAATGATCAGAAGATCAAAACAAATTGCAAAACGATTTAGAAAAGATATCTGTATGCTGCGAAAATTGGCAATTGACCCTAAATAATGAAAAGTGTGAGGTCATTCACATGAGTGCTAACAGGAATCCGTTAAACTTCGGTTACACGATAAATCAGTTAAATCTAAAGGCCATAAATTCAACTAAATAGCTACGAATTACAAATACAAACAACTTAAATTGCAAGGAACACACAGAAAATGTTATTAGGAAGGCTAACCAAAGACTGCGTTTTATTGGCAGGACACTTAGAAAATGTAATAGATCTACTAAAGAGACTGCCTATACTACGCTTGCCCGTCCTCTTTTAGAATACTGCTGCACTTTGTGGGATCCTTACCGTATAGGATTGACGGAGTGCATCGAAAAGTACAAAGAAGGGCAGCACAATTTGTATTATCACGAAATAGGTGAAAGAGTGTCACTGAAATGATACAGCATTAGGGATGGACATCATTAAAACAAAGGTGTTTTTCGTTGCGGAGGAATCTTCTCACGAAATTCCGGTCACCAACTTTCTCCGAAAGCGAAAATATTTTTCTGACGCCTACCTACATAGGGAGAATCGATCACCATGGCAAAGTAAGGGAAATCAGAGCTCGTTCGAAAAGATTTAGATGTTCGTTCTTTCCGCGCACTATACTAAATTGGAATAACAGAGAATTGTGAAGGTGGTTCGATGAACCCTCTGCCACGCACTTAAATGTGATTTACAGAGTATCCAGGTAGATGCCGATGTGGATGTAGAACATCATTCAGTATGTCCGACAAAGCCTCTCACAGTAATACGAGATATGTACGACCATCAAGTCAGTGCGGGAGAATGTACGGCCCAATTGAACAGTCTCCAACGACGCCAGACCACACGTTAAGGGCAAATTTTCGTTTTGAGGCATGCATACGTATAGCATCTGGGTTCACATCCGCTCACGTGTGCAGGTTGTGAACATTCATCACACCCTCGATGAGGCATCATCGATGAAGAGTACACTAGCTGTGAAGCTTCTGTCTGCAGCAGGTTCCTGCAGAAGCAATAACAACTACAGCAACATCAGTGTATAACAATAACAGAATCAGCAACAATAATTTATAACAGCAACAATCAATATTTCTGCGCCACTTTCTTGAATATCAGCACAAAAAAACAAAACCCAGCAGCCAATCTGTGACTGCTAGCGTAGAAAAAAAAAAGCAATGTGACAGAAAACTCCGCGCGGGCTTAGCCGAGTGGTCTCGGACGCTGCAGTCGTGGACTGTGCAGCTGGTCCCGGCGGAGGTTCGAGTCCTCCCTCGGGCATGGGTGTGTGTGTTTGTCCTTAGGATAATTTAGGTTAAGTAGTGAGTAAGCTTAGCGACTGATGACCTTAGCAGTCAAGTCCCATACGATTTCACACACATCTTTTTGACAGAAAACGTAGTACCAAAATACGCTCCCCCTTCGTCTATCTTCACATAGAGCTGTCTGTATTTATCATGTATCATGATTATGGGAGACATGCCAGGCGACAACGATAAGCCCACGGACGACCGCGGTGGTCTCGCGGTTCTAGGCGCGCAGTCCGGAACCGCGCGACTGCTACGGTCGCAGGTTCGAATCCTGCCTCGGGCATGGATGTGTGTGATGTCCTTAGGTTAGTTAGGTTTAAGTAGTTCTAAGTTCTAGGGGACTGATGACCACAGCAGTTGAGTCCCATAGTGCTCAGAGCCATTTGAACCATTTTGATAAGCCCACTCCTTCATAGTTCACTCTGATCGCGTTGGAGCACTGTAGATAGTGCAGGACTGTTACTAGGCGTTCGTGCGATCCTCCACCTCTGACGTACGTCATTGTAGTGTACATATCCTTCACTCGGTGTTACGGAAGATTGAGTCGACGTGCAGGTGTGAAAGAATGGAAGAAACGCGTTATCGTATATCGGCGTGCCCACGTCCACTCCGTGAATGAATCCCATTGAAAGTATGGGGGCCTGTTTGAAATGGAAAATGAAACATAAAAATTGACATCTCCGCAGTTCGTTAGCTCTGCTTGAGCAAACCATCAGTGGGCGGCCACATCTGGCTATGGCTTATCTGAGAAAACTTGGAGACTCTCTTCCTCATCGAACTGCCACCATTATCAAGGCTAGAGGGGGTGTTTCACGGTGTTAGGGCGATTTCTTATGGATCGTGGTGTGCTTATGAACTTAGTGCACTCACGAAGCCCGAAAAACACAACGTAGTCTTTCATTTGCGGCCGATGAGATGTTTCCTAAAGGTTTAAAATGCATATTTGTGTGAAGTGACAATAAACTGCCTATTGGCTTCTGTCTCGGGTTCTTCGGCCGACGTTCATCTAATGATTTTTCTGACGTTTCGCCAGCATGAGTGGCTGGCATTGTCAAAGCTTCACCCTCCATTAGATGAACGTCGGCCGAAGAACCCGAGACAGAAGCCAATAGGCAGTTTGTCAACAAGTGGCCACGAAAGCCTCAACAATTTTGTAAAGTGACAATAGTTCGTAGATTTTGTTATTACGTTGCACTTATCATGTTTAATCGTGCATATGTCCCATATACCGAGCGCTAAACCTGAGAGAAACAAAATGATGATGTCTTAGTAAGTACAGCGGCTCTATAACCTTCAGTTCTCAAGTAGCGAAACAACTAATATTTGATGAAACACGACGTTCTAGTAATGTCAGTGTTTACCGGTTGCTATTGCTTTTCTCGACATCTGATCCACAGAAATATAGCTACATATATTACCGTCAAGGTGTCAAGTAATTTCAAATGAGTCCGTTTTTAGTGCTCAGTTTAATTTAATCTGTCAAAGGGGAAATTTGATTCAACGTCTTCTCATTTTAACTACAGTTGTAGAAAGGTGCCGTCAAGAACTGCAGTAACGAAGCTTAACGCATTGTGCTCACCAACTGAAGGGCGTATGGAAGTTAGCATCAATAAAGAATGTGTGCCAATAATCTGGACTTGAACACGAAGACCCCGGCACGGTCGAAAAGGTAACAGGCCATTAAGTCCCAATAACGCCATTGTCAGTATGGGGACGATCTGCAACTTCACAAGCCGAGATCGCTAAAAAAGCATTTTATTGGATGATTGTTTTTGACAGAACTGCGCTGTCATCATGGGATCTGCAAGAAGATGAACAGGAACTAAAAGGAAAAACATTCTTGGGATCATTATATAGTAACTAAATAAATTGTCGTGTAATACAACCTATGGAATTATAACACACTTTTTGCTTTAAAATATTACAACATTTTGTTCACCTGTGTTGCAAGTCACATCACATTGCATATACACTTCCCATTATCATGAATATCACTACAAAACGGCATGTCGAATGTAAAATATCTATACAGACATTAAATAGCCGTATTGTACTGACTATAAGTGTTCATGTTCACCGCCAACTGGCGAGGGACAGAAGAGGTGTAAACACAACGACAGCCAAGTCTGTTCACCAGATGGTTGACCGGTAGTTGCGGTGCTTCACCGGTTTATCATTTTGTACACAGTATAAAGCATAGGTACAAAATTCCATATAATTGTAAATACATTCTTAAAAATTATTTTTATTTACGTTGACATATAATCCAAATCAGAGAAATGTAGAAACTCTATGTGTAATTAAAGTATATAATTTTAAGAAATTTTGCAGGGGGAGGTGTTTATGACATACATTAGGGAACGAAGAAATTATTAAGCTCTCACTATGTTAAATGTAGACAAGAACTTGAAAGGAAGTTATCTTCAAGTTTGGATATCAGTATTATGGTGTAATCTGTGTCGTGTTTGTAATTTACGTATGAATGCCCATAGCTATGTTTCGTGTTTTCTCAGCATAATGGCTAGACAATATATGTTTTTTTTTACTTAAAAAACGTGCTAAACACAAAATATCATAAAGAGATCGACATTAAAAAACAGTAACGAGTCTTATATTATTGTAACCATAGTAACACGATGTTCATCTAAATCGCATTCGTCACCCGATTTCTACGTTACTCAGTGCGCGCGTGTGTTGAGTTGAACGACAATGATCAAGACATATCTCATAAAAACAGAAAAATTAAAATGATGTTCGCCCAGAATTTACACAGAAAATAACATAAACCTAAGTAGTACATCGAAATACAGGAGAATTATTAAGAACAATGTAATCCTTCAAGAGATTACGTTGTCCTTCATTACAGAATTTCCAGACCGTTTAATACATTTAATATATCGAAGTCAATAATTCCAAACAATTACGGCATATTTTTCAAAAAACTATAGGGTAGTAGATGTGTCACAGGTCGTCTATCGATATAATTTAAATCAAGAGAAACATACGACTGGTCTTTTCATTTACGTCTTACATGCAAAAGAAATCATCATGTGCAAAGAAGGAAGGGTTTTAATGATTTATGTAGCATACCTGTGTTTCTCATTATATGTGAATACGTTGCACAAGATCTAGGTGGACTTAAGAGATTGCTATTGGAAAGCAACTCAACTGAGTAATCTAGACATCGGGCGATGTATTCAATGTTGCAATGTAGATTAAAATCCTTTTACTATGCCTGAAATTATTATGAAACTGGTACACCTGCCTAATATCAAATGTTCAAATGTGTGTGAATTCCTAAGGGACGAAACTGCTGAGGCCATCGGTCCCTAGACTTACACACTACTTAAATTACCTTACGCTAAGAACAACACACACACACTCACACACACACACATGCCTGAGGGAGGATTAGAACCTCCTGCGGGAGGGGCCGCGCAACCAGTGACATAGCGCCTATAACCACGCGACCACTCCGCGCGGCTGCCTAATATCGTGTAGAGCTCCCACAAGTACGCAGATATGCCACAACACGACGTGGCATAGACTCGACTAATGTCTGAAACAGTGCTGGAGGTAACTGACACCATGAATCCAGCAGGGCTGTCCATAAGTCCGTAAGAGTACTAGGGGGTGGAGATCTCTTCTGAACAGCACGTTGCAAGGCACCTCAGATATCCTCAATAATGTTCATGTCTGGAGAGATTGGTGGCCAGTGGAAGTGTTTAAATTCAGAAGAGTGTTCCTGGAGCAACTCTGTAGCAATTGTGGACGTGTGAGGTGTCACATTGTTCTGTTAGAATTGCCCGAGTCCGTCGGTATGCACAGTGGACATGAATGGATGCAGGCGATCAGACAGGATCTTTACGTGAAACTTCCTGGCAGATTAAAACTGTGTGCCGGACCGAGACTCGAACTCGAGACCTTTGCCTTTCGCGGACAATTGCTCTACCAACTGAGCTACACAAGCACGACTCACACCCCGTCCTCACAGCCTTACTTCTGCTAGTACCTAGTTTCCTACCTTCCAAACTTTACAGAAGCTCTTTACAGAAGCTCTTCTTGCAGAAGAGCTTCTGTAAAGTTTGGAAGGTAGGAAACTAGGTACTGGCAGAAGTAAGGCTGTGAGGACGGGGTGTGAGTCGTGCTTGGGTAGCTCAGTTGCTAGAGCGCTTGCCCGCGAAAGGCAAAGGTCCCGAGTTCGAGTCTCGGTCCGGCACACAGTCTTAATCTGCCAGGAAGTTTCATATTAGCGCACACTTCCCTGCAGAATGAAAATCTCATTCAGTATGTTTACGTATGTGTCATCTGTCAGAGCCATATATAGACGTATCAGGGGTCCCATATCACTCCAACTGCACACGCCCCGCACTATTACAGAGCCTCCACCAGCTTGAACAGTCCCCTGCTGACGTGCAGAGTCCATGGATTCATGAGGTTGTGTTCGTACCCTTACACGTCCATCGCTCGATACAATTTGAAAGGGGACTCGTCCGACCAGGCAACATGTTTCCAGTCATCAGCAGTCCAATGTCGGTGTTGACGGGCTCAGGCAAGTCCTCATCATGGGTACACGAGTGAGCCAACGGCTTCGGAAGCCCATATCGATGATGTTTCGTTGAATGGTACGCACACTGCCACTTGTTGATGGCCCAGCATTGAAATCTGCAGTAATTTGCAGTAGGGTTGCAATTCTGTCACGTTGAACGATTCTCCTCAGTTGTCGCTGGTCCTGTTCTTGTAGGATCTTTTACCGGCCGCAGCGATGTCGGGGATTTGAAGTTTCACCGGTTTCTTGATATTCACGGTACGCTCGTGAAATGGTCGTACGGGGGAATCTACACTTCATCGTTACCGCGCTGATGCTGTGTCCCATCACTCGTGCGCCAATTATAACACCATGTTCAAACTCACTTAAATCTGTATAACGTGACATTGTAGCAGTAACTGATCTAACAACTGCGACAGACACTTGTTGTCTTATATAGCCGTTGCCGACCGTAGCGCCGTGTTCTGCCTGTTTACATATCTCTGTATTCGAATACGCATGCATATAACCGTTTCTTCGGCGCATCGCCGGCCGGTATGGCCGAGCGATTCTAGGCGCTTCAGTCTGGAACCGCGTGACCGCTACGGTCGCAGGTTCGAATCCTGCCTCGGGCGTGGATGTGTGTGATATCCTTAGGTTAGTTAGGTTTAAGTCGTTCTAAGTTCTAGGGGACTGATGACCTCAGCTGTTAAGTCCCATAGTGCTCAGCGCCATTTTTTTGCGCATCAGTGTATCATATTATGAACTGCATTATGCACTAAAACCGCATAGCCTTTAATTAACGGCTATCAGGGGAAATGGACACAGCTACCAGCAAAGATGGAATATTGTACATCTGATTACTGGTACTATAATTACGCAGATGCAAAGCTGAGATGGTTTTTGAACCAGATGATGGTCTGAGAATAGACCGAATTGGATCGTACGTAATGAAACGTACCGTTATAGTTGTGTATTGCACAATGTGTTTCCTATTCATTAATTACATCTGTATAACAATACTAATATAAAATATTTCTACATAATATCAGTTTCGTTACTATTTTTTGTATAGATATGTTTATAAAATTGTGTGTAATGTACTGCTTTTCAAAAACTAAAAAAAAGAATATTCTCTATAGCTATTACGACATATTCGAAATTTAACTATGCGTATTCAGATGTATGTTATAAACATGACACAAATTACACCATACTACTAATACACAAACTTGAAGAAAACTTTATTTTTAGGTTCTCGTCTACACTTAACATAATGCAAGCGTAATTATTTCTTCATTCCTTAGTATATGTCACAAATATAGTTATCCTGCAAAATTTCACAAGGTTATATACTTTAATTATACATTCAGTTTCTATATTTCTCAGATTTCGATCTGTTTGGATTCCGTAGAAATGTTGGAACACGTGAGGCAATACTAACCTTACGACTTATCTTAGAAGAAAGATTAAGAAAATGCAAACCAACGTTTCTATCATTTGTAGACTTGGAGAAAGCTTTTGACAATGTTAACTGGAATACTCTCTTTCAAATTATGAAGGTGGCAGGGGTAAAATACAGGGAGCGAAAGGCTATTTACAATTTGTACAGAAACCAGATGGCAGTTATAAGAGTCGAGGGGAATCAAGGGGAAGCTGTGGTTGGGAAGGGAGTGAGACAGGGTTTTAGCCTATCCCCGATGTTATTCAATCTGTATATTGATCAAGCAAAAAGGAAACAGAAGAAAAATTTGGAGTAGGTATTAAAATTCATGGAGAAGAAATAAAAACCTTGAGGTTCGCCAATGACATTGTAATTCTGCCAGAGACAGCAAAGAACTTGGAAGAGCAGTTGAACGGAATGGACAATGCCTTCAAAGGAGGATATAAGATGAACATCAACAAAAGCAAAACGACGATAATGGAATGTAGTCAAATTAAATCGGGTGATGCTGAGGGAATTAGATTAGGAAATGAGACACTTAAAGTAGTAAAAGAGTTTTGCTATTTAGGGAGTAAAATAACTGATGATGGTCGAAGTAGAGAGGATATAAAATGTAGAGTGGCAATGGCAAGGAAAGCGTTTCTGAAGAAGTGAAATTTGTTAACATCGAGTATAGATTTAAGTGTCAGGAAGTCGTTTCTGAAAGTATTTGTATGGAGTGTAGCCATGTATGGAAGTGAAACATGAACGATAAATAGTTTGGACAAGAAGAGAATAGAAGCTTTAGAAATGTGGTGCTACAGAAGAATGCTGAAGATTAGATGGGTAGATCACATAACTATTGAGGAGGTATTGAATAGAATTGGGGAAAAGAGGAGTTTGTGGCACAACTTGACAAAAAGAGGGACCGGTTGGTAGGACATGTTTTGAGGCATCAAGGGATCACAAATTTAGCATTGGAGGGCAGCGTGGAGGGTAAAAATCGTAGAGGGAGACCAAGAGATGAATACACTGAGCAGAGTCAGAAGGATGTAGGTTGCAGAAAGTACTGGGAGATGAAGAAGCTTGCACAGGATAGAGTAGCGTGGAGAGCTGCATCAAACCAGTCTCAGGACTGAAGACCACAACAACAACAACAACAACAACAACAATGTTCACGTAAATAAAATGGTTCCTAATAATGCATTAAGAATTATATGGAGTTATGCACCTATGCTTTATACTGTGTAAAAGATGATAATCTGGTCAGCGAGCACACTAGCTGGTGGACAGACATGGAACTCGCTTCGTTTCCACCACTTTCTGTCTGTCGCCAGCTGGTGGTGAACATGAACACTCGTAATCTGAGCAATACTCTTATCTTTATGCTTGTGCATAGTAATTTGACATGTCAGTTTACAGCTTCTGTCATGACAGTGCGATATGTACACTCCTGGAAATTGAAATAAGAACACCGTGAATTCATTGTCCCAGGAAGGGGAAACTTTATTGACACATTCCTGGGGTCAGATACATCACATGATCACACTGACAGAACCACAGGCACATAGACACAGGCAACAGAGCATGCACAATGTCGGCACTAGTACAGTGTATATCCACCTTTCGCAGCAATGCAGGCTGCTATTCTCCCATGGAGACGATCGTAGAGATGCCGGATGTAGTCCTGTGGAACGGCTTGCCATGCCATTTCCACCTGGCGCCTCAGTTGGACCAGCGTTCGTGCTGGACGTGCAGACCGCGTGAGACGACGCTTCATCCAGTCCCAAACATGCTCAATGGGGGACAGATCCGGAGATCTTGCTGGCCAGGGTAGTTGACTTACACCTTCTAGAGCACGTTGGGTGGCACGGGATACATGCGGACGTGCATTGTCCTGTTGGAACAGCAAGTTCCCTTGCCGGTCTAGGAATGGTAGAACGATGGGTTCGATGACGGTTTGGATGTACCGAGCACTATTCAGTGTCCCCTCGACGATCACCAGTGGTGTACGGCCAGTGTAGGAGATCGCTCCCCACACCATGATGCCGGGTGTTGGCCCTGTGTGCCTCGGTCGTATGCAGTCCTGATTGTGGCGCTCACCTGCACGGCGCCAAACACGCATACGACCATCATTGA
This sequence comes from Schistocerca piceifrons, assembly GCF_021461385.2. Lineage (NCBI taxonomy): Eukaryota > Metazoa > Arthropoda > Insecta > Orthoptera > Acrididae > Schistocerca > Schistocerca piceifrons. The sequence continues at coordinate 417,436,165 of NC_060139.1, read as the reverse complement.
CACCAAGGCAGAAGCGACTCTCATCGCTGAAGACGACACGTCTCCATTCGTCCCTCCATTCACGCCTGTCGCGACACCACTGGAGGCGGGCTGCACGATGTTGGGGCGTGAGCGGAAGAAGGCCTAACGGTGTGCGGGACCGTAGCCCAGCTTCATGGAGACGGTTTCGAATGGTCCTCGCCGATACCCCAGGAGCAACAGTGTCCCTAATTTGCTGGGAAGTGGCGGTGCGGTCCCCTACGGCACTGCGTAGGATCCTACGGTCTTGGCGTGCATCCGTGTGTCGCTGCGGTCCGGTCCCAGGTCGACGGGCATGTGCACCTTCCGCCGACCACTGGCGACAACATCGATGTACTGTGGAGACCTCACGCCCCACGTGTTGAGCAATTCGGCGGTACGTCCACCCGGCCTCCCGCATGCCCACTATACGCCCTCGCTCAAAGTCCGTCAACTGCACATACGGTTTACGTCCACGCTGTCGCGGCATGCTACCAGTGTTAAAGACTGCGATGGAGCTCCGTATGCCACGGCAAACTGGCTGACACTGACGGCGGCGGTGCACAAATGCTGCGCAGCTAGCGCAATTCGACGGCCAACACCGCGGTTGCTGGTGTGTCCGCTGTGCCGTGCGTGTGATCATTACTTGTATAGCCCTCTCGCTGTGTCCGGAGCAAGTATGGTGGGTCTGACACACCGGTGTCAATGTGTTCTTTTTTCCATTTCCAGGAGTGTATATGTAATGTGAAGCAGCTTGCAACACTAATGGACAATATACTCTAATACTTTAAAGTATAATGTATGTTACAATCCGATAGGTTATGTTACAAGACAATTTATTGAGTGACGATACAGTTGTTGTTGAGGACTTCAGCCCAGAGACTGGTTTGCGCAGCTCTCGATGCTATTCTATCCTGTGCAAGCTTCTTCATCTCCCTACTGCAACATATATCCTTCTGAATCTGCTTAGAGTATTCACCTCTTGTTCTCCACCTACGATTTTTACCCTCCATGGTGCACTCCAGTACTAAATTGGTGATCCCTTGATGCCTCAAAATCTGTCCTACCAACCGAGCCCTTCTTCTAGTCAAGTTGTGCCACAAATTTATCTTTTCCCCAATTCTATTCAATACCTCGTCATTAATTATGTGATCTATCCATCTAACCTTCAGCATTCTTCTGTAGCACCACGTTTAGAAAGCTTCTATTCTCTTCATGTCTAAACTATTTATCGTCCACGTTTCACTTCCATACATGATGGCTACACTCCATAGAAATACTTTCAGAAACGACTTCCTGACACTTAACTCTATACTCGATGTTAACAAATTTCTCTTATCGAGAGATGGTTTCCTTGCCATTGCCAGTCTACATTTTATATCCTCTCTACTTCGACCATCATCAGTTATTTTGCTCCCCAAATAGTAAGCCTCATCTACTACTTTAAGTGTCTCATTTCCTAATCTAATTCCCCCAGCATCACCCGACTTAATTCGACTACATTCCATTATCCCTCGTTTTTCTTTTGTTGATGTTCATCTAATATCCTACTTTCAAGACGCTGTCCATTGCGTTCAACTGCTCTTCCAGATCCTTTGCTGTCTCTGACAGAATTACAATGTCATCGGCGAACCTCAAAGTTTTTATTTCGTCTCCATGGATTTTAATTCCTACTCCGAATTTTTCTTTTGTTTCCTTTACTGTTTGCTCAATATACAGACTGAATAACATCAGGGATAACCTACAACCCTGTCTCGGTCCCTTCCCAACCATTGCTTCCCTTTCATGTCCCTCGACTCTTATAACTGCCATCTGGTTTCTGCGCAAATGTAAATAGCCTTTTGCTCCCTGTATTTTACCCCTGCCATCTTCAGAATTTGAAAGAGAGTGTCCCAGTCAACATTGTCATAAGCTTTCTCTAAGTCTACAAATGCTAGAAACGTAGGTTTGCCTTTCATCTGTCTTCTAAGATAAGTCGTAGAGACAGTATTGCTTCATGTGGTCCAACATTTCTACGGAATCCAAACTGATCTTCCCCGTGGTCGGCTTCTACCAGTTTTTCCATTCATTTCTAAGGAATTCTTGTTAGTATTTTGCAGCCGTGACTTATTAATCTGATAGTTCGGTAATTTTCACATCTCTCAACACCTGCTTTCTTTGTGGTTGGAATTATTATATTCTCCTTGAAGTCTTAGGCTATTTCGCCTGTCTCATACATCTTGCTCGACAGACGGTAGAGTTTTGTCAGGGCTGGCTCTCCCAAGGCTATCAGTATTTCTAATGGAATGTTGTCTACTGCCGTGGCCTTGTTTCGACTTAGGTCTTTCAGTGCCCTGTCAAACTCTTCACGCTGTATCATTTCTCCCATTTTATCTTCATCTACATCCTCTTCAATTTCCATAATATTGTCCTCAAGTACATCGCCATTGTATAGACCGTCTATGTACTCCTTCCACCTTTCTGTTTTCCCTTCTTTCCTTAGAAATGGGGTTCCATCTGAGCTCTTGATATTCATACAAGTGGTTCTCTTTTGTCCAATGCTCTCTTTAATTTTCCTGAGGCAGTATCTATCTTACCTCTAGTGATATATGCCTCTGCATCCTTACATTTGTCCCCCAGCCATCCCTGCTTAGCCATTTTGAACTTCCTGTCTATCTCATTTTTGAGACGTTTGTATTCCTTTTTGCCTGCTTCATGTACTGCATTTTTATATTTTCTCCTTTCATCAATTAAATTCAATATATCTTCTGTTATCCAAGGATTTCTACTAGCTTCCGTCTTTTAACCTGCTCGATCCTCTGCTGCCTTCACTATTTCATTTCTCAAAGCTACCCATTCTTCTTCTAATACATACGATACTGTATACGATATAATGATTACGAATTATTTTTCCTATCAATTTCTCTACATCATCTTTCAGATCCGATGATGACAGCATAGCTCTGCTGAAATTAGTCATGCAATAAAATGTTTTTACTTATTTTTTTATTTTTAGCGATCTTGACATGTGAAGTTTTCTTCACTTACCGCGATATTCTGTGTTCCAACTGATTCTTTATTTACTTTGTCTCCATTTCAAATTCAAGTTAACAAAATCAGTAACATGAAGGCAAGAAGAAAAACTGTCAACCACCCATAGAGACAGCCACGAATTTAGTTCTTGTTATATCGGCAATTGTTGCACAATAAGGCAACGAAAATGCCAAATTGATCAATGGAATAATTTTCTTTATATGAATTTTATAAGTACATTTTATTTTGAGGGTTGCAATGGAATATTACACCATTATAACAATCTTTAATTAACTACATCTACATCTACACCTACATTTATACTCCGCAAGCCACCCAACGGTGTGTGGCGGAGGGCACTTTACGTGCCACTGTCATTATCTCCCTTTCCTGTTCCAGTCGCGTATGGTTCGCGGGAAGAACGACTTTCTGAAAGCCTCCGTGCGCGCTCTAATCTCTCTAATTTTACATTCGTGATCTCCTCGGGAGGTATAAGTAGGGGGAAGCAATATATTCGATACCTCATCCAGAAACGCACCCTCTCGAAACCTGGCGAGCAAGATACACCGCGATGCCTAGCGCCTCTCTTGCAGAGTCTGCCACTTGAGTTTGTTAAACATCTCCGTAACGCTATCACGCTTACCAAATAACCTTGTGACGAAACGCGCCGCTCTTCTGTGGATCTTCTCTATCTCCTCCGTCAACCCGATCTGGTACGGATCCCACACTTATGAGCAATACTCAAGTATAGGTCGAACGAATGTTTTGTAAGCCACCTCCTTTGTTGATGGACTACATTTTCTAAGGACTCTCCCAATGAATCTCAACCTGGTACCCGCCTTACCAAGAGTTAATTTTATATGATCATTCCACTTCAAATCGTTCCGCACGCATACTCCCAGATATTTTACAGAAGTAACTGCTACCAGTGTTTGTTCCGCTATCATATAATCATACAATAAAGGATCCTTCTTCCTATGTATTTGCAATACATTTGTCTATGTTAAGGGTCAGTAGCCACTCCCTGCACCAAGTGTCTGTCCGCTGCAGATCTTCCTGCATTTCGCTACAATTTTCTAATGCTGCAACTTCTCTGTATACTACAGCATCATCCGCGAAAAGCCGCATGGAACTTCCGACACTATCTACTAGGTCATTTATATATATTGTGAAAAGCAATGGTCCCATAACACTCCCCTGTGGCACGCCAGAGGTTACTTTAACGCCTGTAGACGTCTCTCCATTGAGAACAACATGCTGTGTTCTGTTTGCTGAAAACTCTTCAATCCAGCCACACAGCTGGTCTGATATTCCGTAGGCACTTACTTTGTTTATCAGGCGACAGTGCGGACCTGTATCGAACGCCTTCCGGAAGTCAAGAAAGATAGCATCTACCTGGGAGCCTGTATCTAATATTTTCTGGGTCTCATGAACAAATAAAGCGAGTTGGGTCTCACACGATCGCTATTTCCGGAATACATGTTGATTCCTACAGAGTAGATTCTGGGTTTCCAAAAACGACATGATACTCGAGCAAAAAACATGTTCTAAAATTCTACAACAGATCGACGTCAGAGATATAGGTCTATAATTTTGCGCATCTGTTCGACGACCCTTCTTGAAGACTGGGACTACCTGTGCTCTTTTCCAATCATTTGAACCTTCCGTTCCTCTAGAGACTTTCGGTACACGGCTGTTAGAAGGGGGGCAAGTTCTTTCACGTAATCTGTGTAGAATCGAATTGGTATCCCGTCAGGTCCAGTGGACTTTCCTCTGTTGAGTGATTCCAGTTGCTTTTCTATTCCTTGGACACTTATTTCGATGTCAGCCATGTTTTCGTTTGTGCGCGGATTTAGAGAAGGAACTGCAGTGCGGTCTTCCTCTGTGAAACAGCTTTGGAAAAAGGTGTTTAGTATTTCAGCTTTACGCGTGTCATCCTCTGTTTCAATGCCATCATCATCCCGGAGTGTCTGGATATGTTGTTTCGAGCCACTTACTGATTTAACGTAAGACCAGAACTTCCTAGGATTTTCTGTCAAGTCGGTACATAGAATTTTACTTTCGAATTCACTGAACGCTTCACGCATAGCCCTCCTTGCGTTAACTTTGACATCGTTTAGCTTCTGTTTGTCTGAGAGGCTTTGGCTGCGTTTAAACTTAGAGTGAAACTCTCTTTGCTTTCGCAGTAGTTTTCTAACTTTGTTGTTGTACCATGGTGGGTTTTTCCCGTCCCTCACAGTTTTACTCGGCACGTACCTGTCTAAAACACATTTTACGATTGCCTTGAACTTTTTCCATAAACACTCAACATTGTCAGTGTCGGAACAGAAATTTTCGTTTTGATCTGTTAGGTAGTCTGAAATCTGCCTTCTATTACTCTTGCTAAACAGATAAACCTTCCTCCCTTTTTTTATATTCCTATTAACTTCCTTATGCAGGGATGCTGCAACGGCCTTATGATAACTGATTCCCTGTTCTGCACATACAGAGTCGAAAAGTTCGGGTCTGTTTGTTATCAGTAAGCCCAAGATGTTATCTCCACGAGTCGGTTCTCTGTTTAATTGCTCGAGGTAATTTTCAGATAGTGCACTCAGTATAATGTCACTCGATGCTCTGTCCCTACCACCCGTCCTAAACATCTGAGTGTCCCAGTCTATATCTGGTAAACTGAAATCTCCACCTAAGACTATAACATGCTGAGAAAATTTATGTGAAATGTATTCCAAACTTTCTCTCAGTTGTTCTGCCACTAATGCTGCTGAGTCGGGAGGTGGGTAAAAGGAGCCAATTATTAACCTAGCTCGGTTGTTGAGTGTAACCTCCACCAATAATAATTCACAGGAACTATCCACTTCTGCTTCACTACAGGTTAAACTACTACTAACAGCGACGAACACTCCACCACCGGTTCCATGCAATCTATCCTTTCTAAACACCGTCTGTACCTTTGTAAAAATTTCGCCAGAATTTATCTCTGGCTTCAGCCAGCTTTCTGTACCTATAACGATTTCAGCTTCGGTGCTTTCTATCAGGGCTTGAAGTTCCGGTACTTTACCAACGCAGCTTCGACAGTTTACAATTACAATACCGAGTGCTGCTTGGTCCCCGCATGTCCTGACTTTGCCTCGCACCCGTTGAGGCTGTTGCCCTTTCTGTACTTGCCCAAGGCCATCTAACCTAAAAAAACCGCCCAGCCCACGCCACACAACCCCTGCTACGCGTGTAGCCGCTTGTTGCGTGTAGTGGACTCCTGACCTATCCAGCGGAACCCGAAACCCCACCACCCTATGGCGCAAGTCGAGGAATCTGCAGCCCACACGGTCGCAGAACCGTCTCAGCCTCTGATTCAGACCCTCCACTCGGCTCTGTACCAAAGGTCCGCAGTCAGTCCTGTCGACGATGCTGCAGATGGTGAGCTCTGCTTTCATCCCGCTAGCGAGACTGGCAGTCTTCACCAAATCAGATAGCCGCCGGAAGCGAGGGAGGATTTCCTCCAACCCATAGCGTCACACATCATTGGTGCCGACATGAGCGACCACCTGCAGATGGGGGCACCCTGTACCCTTCATGGCATCCGGAAGGACTCTTTCCACATCTCTAATGACTCCCCCCGGTATGCACACGGAGTGCACATTGGTTTTCTTCCCCTCTCTTGCTGCCATACTGACTAAATGTCACTCAGTTGACTTTTACGGATAAATATTTTTGTATTGCTAGCAGCAGTCACATTATTTGTGTTCACTTAGTGGATTATTATACATATTTTCAGTACCATTAACCTAAGATATCTGTACCCAAGAGGACTTTAACATTTTGAGTTGCTGGTCACAATTAAATTTGGCCATATCCCTCAAGAGTAGCTACCGATACAGGTATGAACAACTTAGTTCGTATTTTTACTGTCATAAGTTACATTATGTATTTTATTTTAATTAAATACATAGCGAAAATTTTCAATTTATACATTATGTGACTGATAGCAGACCAAAAGAAATAAGTTAACGAAGTTCTTTGATCTGGACGGTTTGTTTCCAATGGAAAGTTTGTTAAATAAATGTTCATAAGTAATTAGCCCTTTCTTTTCCGACAGTTAAGAAAGAGGTACTAAATTCAGACATCAACATTCATGTCTCGAGCATGAACCATGTTAATGATGTTTCAAAACTACAGCCGCAGACACAAAATACGAGACAAATTTCCATGCCGATCAACGTCCTTTTTATATCTCATTACCAACTCATGACAGCAAGATGAGCTGTTGTAGAACTTCGTTCTCTACAACCATATATCACAGCGGGTTGGCAAAGAGGCGGAGAGAATGCTAGTTTGTAATGTTTGGAAGGGTTTTTCAGTTCTGTCATTCACCTTAAGACCAAGGGAACCTTACCGAATATCCTCGTCCGACGGGGAGATTGGAACTGTGTGTGTGTGTGTGTGTGTGTGTGTGTGTGTGTGCGTGTGTGTGCGTGTGTTTTTTTTGTGTGTGTAAGTTGTAGTGAGTAATAGACCGTAAGGGTTCTCCAGTTTATAAAAGATGTGTGAAAGAAAATGGACAAACCAATGTCATCAAAATTTGTAGATTTTCAAATATATTCCAACTGATATCTTGCACTAATTTCGTATTGTGAGTGAGGTGTGAATCCATTACTTCACACCAAAAATGGAACAGAAATCAAAGGTTGAGAGACAGACCTTATGGCCCTCCCCTAAATACGATAAAGACAATGTTGGGAATGGTACGACCAACGTTGCATGAGCCAGAAGCACTTGGCAAGTTTTATGGATCAACAGCATGAAAGAAATACGACCGATAAGCAGACTCCAGAAGAACAAGAAAATTCAGGTCTGTGCACCTGCCTGCAAAAGCGCTTAGGAAGAGGACATCCAAGGAAACATGCTGGAATGTGTATTCTGTTCGCCATTTCGGCATGGTCTGACCGCCACTTCCGTTCCGAACAGTGGTGTTCGGTTCATGGTCATGTGGGCTGTATTTAGTTATTTCCTTTCATTTTACTCCTAGAGTACTAATTACTGAGTATACATACCATGTGAATCGCACACACGCTATTAGTCGTAAACATTTTTCACGCCTGACTTTTGACTATGGGCGTATCCCGAAATTCGAACTGATATTAAGAAGTAAAACACTGGTATAATTATGCGGAATTTGTAAAGGTGCTAATGACAGCAAGACGTGTCGGGAAATGTTCCAGAGAGACATGTTTCGAAGGAGATCGGCAATTTACTTCTAACTTAAATACCTAGAATCACAGATAAGTGATTGTTCATTTCTATGGGCAATGACGAAAATCGCTTATAAAGCAAGCAGACTCTTGTACTCGTATATTACTGGAATCCTAGCCAGGCAAGTACAGGAGTAGACATCGAACAAAATATGACACGACGCGCTACACGGTAAAAGGTAAGTAGAATCCATACAAAAACATGTAAGGAATGCTGAAGTATTTATAAGGCTTGTTATTTTCACCTAACTTATTTTGATAAATGTAGGTGATGGTAAACTGAGATGACCGCCATCGTATTTGTTGGGTCGGTGTCACGAGAATTAGCCAAAGGAATTAGGGCATGATCTGAAATATATAGGTAATCACATTCTCTTTGCCCCGCATCAATTGGAGTAGGACAAACAGTTGAAAATACTGGTATGAAGTGTCTTTCATCCAGTGCTACTGTAATGAATGTACTGACTCTTCTTGACAACGCTATGCGTCCTTACTTATTCGTCAGCTCAGGGACGACGAGATTTCACCGAAAAAGCAGGGTCTTCTAACTAGATATGCTGCTTACAACCTACTGCAGTACATTGGTAGAATAATTTTAAACATCAAAATAATAATAATTATTATTGTTTCTAAACATAGAAAGATACTTTAGAAGCGTCTGAGACTTCAATTGTGCTCGCCACAGCCCTTTTCACGCAGAGTAGATGACTTGCAATACACCTGCAAACGTAAGTAGTAGTGTGTCTACGCCTTGCCATTTCTCAGGGGCATAACTAATACAAAAGGGCACCTAGGGTTGCCGGGAAGTGTCGGTGAACATTTTGTGTCTAACAAAAGTTGTTCTCCACGATGTGATCCATCATCCCTAGACGTTTGATGCAAAGACTTCGAAACGGTCTTTACATGGTGAACATCAATAGAATCGACAAATTGCAGGGACGAATTCCTGATTGGAAATGAAGGAAAAAGGTCCTATGAACGTGTGACCGGAAATGGACGGTGTACATGCAACATTATGTCGTCTCGGGTCACAGTACAGAGCTGCATCGCTTACACCTAACAACAGATGTCCAAATTGGCCTCCATGGGATTGCAGGTGGTAGGGGTAGTATCGGTTGTCAAGCAGGATACACGTATTCGTACTTTGGCCGACACTACGTTGGCGAACACTTGCCTGGAGCTTCTATTAGGGTTCGTCTCAATATCGTGCACAATCCAGTTCTCCGAATCTGGTGCACGCACTGTCCGCCGCCACCCTGCACATTTGTCTGTCCGAAAGGCCCCATGATTACACAAACGCCCAAAAAAAGCTTGAAATGTTGAGTGATGTGGTTAGTCTGTGAGGGTACTTGTTTTGATATAGCCTCTCGACCGTTTCCATATGCCTGGCCGCACACAAACACCGTCTCGGCTTGTCCCCGACGTGAATACCGGACCATTCTGCTGCTTACAGTATGCTGTGTGTATCACGCACAATGCAACACACAAGGAACACACGGCACGTAGTCAAAAGAACTGTCATTTGTCAGCGCCATCTACCATGGAAACGAGGCATTTGCAGACACGTGTTCATAGTACCTTTGGTCCTCTATTTCCAGTCATGAACCCGCCCCTGCAAATTGTCAGTTTTATTAATGTTCACACTGTAATACAATCAAGGGTCGTTCAATAAATAATGCCGCAATTTTTTACAGTGTTTAATGTATCTAGGAAAGAGTCATTTTAAGTGTTTCAGATTTGATGTTTCTAGTGGACATGTGGGAACTTTCGAACAATTCCGACAGATGATAAAGTCGAAACGAAGTGTCAAAATTGTATATGGGCAACACATGCGTACAGTCAACGACGTGCTATTGAATTGTAGATTCCGGCAAAAGAAATCGTGGTGAACACAGATAAATGTTTGTGTACAATGTATAGTAATTATGTAGTTGATAAGAGTACTGTTGGACGGCGGCTCAAGAGAGTTAAAGAGTCCGGAAGTGCAGAGACATCATGCCACAGGATTTAGTGAAAAGACATTTAACGTGAAATATTGGAGCAGTTTGAGGCCAAAGGAATGCTTTTTCTGTGACGGATAGTTGCCGGTGTCGAGTCCTGGGTGAATTACTTTGAGTAGGAAACAAAAAGGCACTCACTAGAGTGACACCACCGCAATCACCATAAAAGAAGAAAGTCAAGGTAGCTCCCTCTGGTGGCAAGTCGCGATGACAAGTGTTTTGGAATGGCGATGGAGTCATTATCGCGGATGCGTTGCCAAAAAGTTCAACCATTAATTGAGATGCATATGTGAAGACTCTGAACAAAGAACTGTTTTCGACGTGTTCGGTCTGAACAAGAATACAAAGGAAATTTTGATCCAACACAACAATACACACTCGCATACAAGTCTCAGAACCTGGGAACACACTGCCAAATTGGGTCTGTCAATCTTGCCTAATCCACCCTATAACCCAGATCTGGCGTCTTCGAATTTCTGTCTGTCTGGACCACTTAAGGGACATACTTTGAAGATGATGAGACCGTAATTCATGCAGAGAAAACATGGCTACACATTCAGAACAAGAACTTTTACCCACTGGGAATATGCGGTCTCACGCTGGTGTAAGGCCATAGAACCTGATGAAGACTATGTAGAAAAGTAGTTCATGTAAAACAAATATTGACTACTGTCACCAAATTCTAATGTTTAAAAAACATGGTCTGAGAAAACAAAATATTGTGGGGCGAATCAGTAAGACACCGACGAACTTTCAGTGGTTGTTCAGTTGGTTGTTGGTTGTTTTGAGGGAGTGGGCCAAAGAGTGAGGTCTTCAGTCTCATAGGATTAGAGAAGGATGGAGAAGGAAGTCGGCCGTGCACTTTCAGAGGAACCATCCCGACATTTGCCTGAAACGATTTAGGTAAATCACGGAAAACCTAAATTAGGATGACCGAACGCGGGTTTGAAGCGTCGTCCTCCCGAGTGCGAGTCCAGTGTGCTAAACACTGCGCCGCCTCGCTCGGTTGGTTGTTCAGGGATACCTTCAGAGTATTTTGGTCTAAGGGGGCCACGATGAGCGCACGCGGGCGTGCACAGCGATGGTAAGTTCAGGTATCTCGTGCAGGATTTAGTGTCCGCACAGTTAGAACTTCGAACTACCTTTTGAAGTTCCTGCCGAAGAAATAAATGCATTTTTGAAAAATTATGGCACGGTTATCAGCAATATTGCGGAAAAGTGGATGTCCTTCAAAGTTCCTGTCTTGAACGGTGTTCGGCAAGTGAAAATAGAACTGGAGAAACACATTCCATTATATATTACGATCTGTGGATACAGGGCCATTGTTATATACGATGGACAGCCTCGCACTTGCTCTGGGTGTGGCGCAACTGATCATGTTCGCGCACAGTGCGTGCAGAGACGAGTGACACAGTTGCCACCGGGCGAAAGTGTTCCTAGTAACAAGATGTCATCAATGCCTCTAACTTATGTGGCAGCAATCCGTTCGACCATGGCAGCGATGGAGGTCACTCACATGGACACAACTGTCAACACCACCAAAGCTGACCAGACACCAATGGAGACTGCCACCCCAGAGGGCAACGCTGACACCACCCCCGACGTGACCATGAAACTGAACGATCCGGAGGCTATGTGTTTGGTTAGCGCCCAGGTTGGCGAGAAAACACAAGATGTTGAGAATGATCCACGCACCTACAAAGGAGCGGATTCAAAATCAATGGGAAGCGACGACAACACCGGATTACCAATCTGCAGCTCTTCCTCAGTGACTGTGGCAAGTGAAAGGGCTGACGTTTCTCCTAAAAAACACAAAAAACCACGGATCGCTCACAAGGATGCCGAGAAAACAACTCCACTGCTGCGCGAGAAAGGTGCGCAAATTGCCCGCGAATTAACGGACGCAACTATTGGCAGGACAGATGCGAAGCAATGGAGTGGCCACGGCCAGGCGATAACAGTGACCACGCCGAACTCTGGGGTTGGAAATCACGTTGCAACAGACGAGGATCGGGTCTCTCAGCAGCTTCTGAGAGAGGGGCGAAAAGAACAATGTCCAACGGGGAAGGGCTCAGATCAGAAGATGGACATGTCAAATGCGGGCAGCTGGGCTGATGATATCGAGGATATGTCGGTGGATCTAGGACTGACTCCGTCTGAACCACCAAAGGAGGCTATGCCAGCCGGGAGAGCGGAATTACTTGTGACACGACAGCTTTCAACGAACCTGAGGAAAGATGATGATTCGGATACGTATTAAGTTCCTCACCGACATCATGCTTGTTCTGAGTGGTCAGCGACTTTTAACATAGAGAACTTCATGCCTCCTTTTCATGACTATAAGATAGTCACTGTAAACATAAACAAAATAACTTCAGAGCACAAGATACACAGTCTCCGCGATTATTTGTATAGCTGTAGTGCAGACATCGCGATGCTGCAAGAGGTGGCTCACCATTTCCTACCTGACTCTGCTGGGTATGACGTACTGACAAATACCATCCCAGATAGCTCCTCAGGCACAGCTATGTTATTCAATGAGGGTATTATTGTCTCGGACGTGGAAAGACTAGAGTCTGGCAGAGTAATCTCGTGCATTATTAAAGGAGTTCGAGTGATAAACATCTATGCTCCCTCGGGGAGTCAAAATAGAGCTGCCAGAGCACATTTTTACGCTACTGACTTATTGTATCTTTTACGGAGGAATGAGGAGGACGTGATCGTCGGCGGGGATTTTAATTGTGTTTTAAAGCCTAAAGAGCAATGGCCGAATTTTAACGGTTGTGCGACACTTGCCGAAACTGTTCGACTGATGGACCTAGAAGACACCTGAGAAATCCTGAACGGGGACCGATAGTGTTTTACGTATTTTACCGCTCAAACTGCCAGCCGAATAGACAGAATTTATGTAGGAAAACGCCTGCGGGACAAGATCACTGCAACGGAGACGCGGCCGTTGTAATTCTCCGACCACGAGGCATATCACTGTACAATCCGAATGGTACGGCAGGGAACGTACCGTGGCAGAGCAGGTTGGAAGCTGTATGTTTCAATACTCAATGATCAAGATTTAAGAGAACGGGTGCAGGAAGTATGAGATCTCTGCTCACGGCGCAAACCAATTTTCCCGTCGGTCACGCTGTGGTGGTGCCGCTGCGCAAAGCCCAAACTTATTAATTGCTTGAAAGGTTAGAGCTATGAAAAGAGCCGGCAGCAGAAAGAGCTTTTCGAATTTTATTTTCGATGTCTCCATGAGCTGTTTTCTGCTCCTCATGTCACACAGGAGAACTTTGTACAGATCAAAAGGATTAAGGCGAAGCTCACACTATTGAAACGAAGGCAACTGGAAGGAATTAAAATACGTTCTCGCGATGGTAACAGCGCCTATGACGAAAGCCCATCCTCCTTCCATCTTGCGAAAGAGAAACGCCGCGCAAGACAGATATTGATTCACAGGTTAAAAACATAAGATGGCAGTGTCACCACAACGCAGAATAAGATAAAGGAATATATAACCGACTATTACCGACGGCTGTACATGTCAGAGCCCACGAATGACGAGGCAATTACGACCATGAAAAACTGACTTACAGCGACCCTCGACGAGACGGACAGACAACTATTACTAAGTGATGTCACTGAGGAAGAACTTCGAGGTGCTTTGAAGAAGGCTTCGGGTAATAAATCGGCCGGGGAAGATGGACTACCCATTGAATTCTACAAACATTTCTGTTACTTACTCGAACATTGCTTTCTGAACGTATGTAATGAAATTAATGCGGGTCGGCAACTACCAGCAGGATTCAGTGATAGTCTAATTGTACTCGTCCCCAAAGAATACCCACCAGATGATGTCATTAAATTTCGTCCTATTTCCCTCCTCAACTCCGATTACAAAATTGTGGCCAGCGTTCTAGCAGCAAGAATTAAACATGTTTTACATAAAATCATACATGATAGCCAGACAGCAGCCGTCCCTGGTCGAACGATCTTTAAAAGTCTCGCAGATTATAGGGAGATCGTCTCCTTTAGTGCTATTACCCAACCGGAGGTTGCAATTTTAGCTCTAGATCAATGAAAAGCCGTTGACAGGATCTCGCACAGCTACCTTTTTCAAATTATGAACCATTTAGGTTTTGGTGACGGTTTTATTACGATGGTCAAAAATATGTACACCTCTACTTGCTCTAGGATCGTCATCAATGGGCAACTCTCCCGGCAAATAACTATTGAGCGATCTGTTCGACAAGGGTGCCCCATGACAATGCCTCTTTTTATCATTGCCATTGAACCACGTGTCCGTTTGCTGAACTGTACCCTTGAGGGCTTAACACTGTATTCGACGACTGTAAAATGTGTGGCATACGTGGATGACGTAAGTATCATCGTACGTTCGGAGCGAGACCTGCAAGAAGTCACTAATAGTGTACGGGAGTATGAACGAGCCTCACGCTCAAAGCTCAACTATCGAAAGATTAAACTAATGCCGATCGGCAGAAGGTTTAGAATCGATGACAACTGTCCATATGTAGTACACGAGAGTATCAAACTGTTGGTGATACGGCCGGCCGCGGTGGTCTAGCGGTTCTAGGCGCTCAGTCCGGAACCGCGCGACTGCTACGGTCACAGGTTCGAATCCTGCCTCGGGCATGGATGTGTGTGATGTCCTTAGGTTAGTTAGGTTTAATTAGTTCTAAGTTCTAGGGGACTGATGACCATAGATGTTAAGTCCCATAGTACTCAGAGCCAGTTGAACCAGTTGTTGGGGATACGAATGAGTCGCTGCCCTCTGAAAACTACTACGGACAACTGGCAAGAGCTTCTGGCTATGACGAGAGGTTGTCTCCAGCAAAATAAAGGCAGTGAACGGGACCTCATACAAAGAGTACAGTTAATCAATAAAATGATACTTTCGAAAATATGGTATGTAGGGCAGACAATCCCTGTGGTCAACAGCATTTACAAGCAAATAATGACGGCAAATGTCCACAGCTTGTGGTCGTGCGGTAGCGTTCTCGCTTCCCACGTCCGGGTTCCTGGGTTCGATTCCCGGCGGGGTTAGGGATTTTATCTGCTTCGTGATGACTGGGTGTTGTGTGCTGTCCTTAGGTTAGTTAGGTTTAAGTAGTTCTAAGTTCTAGGGGACTGATGACCATAGTTGTTAAGTCCCATAGGGCTCAGAGCCATTTGAACCATTTTGACGGCTATTGGTTGGTATATTTGGAGGGGCGAAATATTCAAAGTGAGAATTAATGTTATTACACTCCCACCACAGAAAGGGGGCCTAGGGCTAATAGATGTTGAAATTAAATGCAAGGCTCTGGTTATACGGAGAACTATTCAGCTGATTCAAGACTACCCAAACAGCGCGCTCCATATGGCCCTACGGATGTATACACCTACTAATATGGCAATACCGATAAACCTAGGGGAAACCCACTATAAAGCCAGCCACATCAGGATGTTTCTGCTCGAAGTTAGTTACCTCCGAGCGAAACTGAGCGCACCACTACAGGACCTTACAACTGCCCAACTGTACCGGATAATGTGAATACTAGTGGAAGAGTAAACCGCATGGAAACGAAATATCCCCTACGGGATTGGGCTCAAATCTGGAAGAAGATCCACAACAAAGTGCTCGGAACAAATATCAGATCAACGTGGTATAAAGTAGTTAATGAGACCATACCTACGAAAGAAAAATTACACAGAATACGATTGTCGGCAACTGACTGATGTAGGTAGTGTGCCCTCATAGACAACTTGCAACACAGATGTGTTTGCGAAGAAAATAAATTTATCTGGGAATGGTGCAGAATGAACCTTGCCTCTATCTGCAGGAGAGCTAGACAGACAATCTCCATCACATCGGTGTTGCAACCTGATGGTACTTACTACCCCATCACAAAGAAAAATATATGGACATGGCTGACAGGACATACTCTGCATTACCTAATTCAAGCCGAAGATGCGCCATCTTACCAGGGCTACAGAGTATATCTAGCCACACAAGCACAAATGCTGATGAAGGATGACAAATACAGACAAAAGTTCGCGAACTATATACCAGCATTGAGAATAACGACACTATGAACGACAAAGACGATGAAAAAAGAACGAACAAGGAACGACGAAGCAGATGTATGAACTGCGTCCGACTGTTAATAACGTTGATGGCAGTGTTTCTTTTTTTTCCCACATCACAAGCAGTGTGTGGTGTCCGGCAATTGGGCACTCAGGTGCTAAGAGAAGAAAACTGCCGACATAGGAGATCACATACAAAGGAGGAAAAAGAAACGAGACCAAGCTATATGCTTGGGGTATACCATAATAGGCAACCCTCGAGAAGACGAGCGTTGAGTGCCGTCAAAAAGCCGAGATGTCTCACGCAAAGAATAGTGGAAACAAACAATTAAAATAATCCTTTGTATAGTAAAAAACAAAAAACAACAAAACAAGATGAAAATAACAGTTATGCAGCAACGCACCATCAACAGGAATGAAACGTTTCCTTTGCTTCAGAGGCAACGCACCGTGAACTTTCCACTGCAGTGACAACACGTTTTCTTTTCTTGATGCAGAGGAACCATCCTTTGTGTTAAACGTTCTTTTAATGGCAAAAAAGCCAGGCCGAGAAGGCAGAAATTGGCGAGCGCAAGGATGGGTTGAAGGGTAGGAAGGTGACCAAAAAAAAAAAAAAAAAAGGTAGAGTACTTGCCCGCAAAAGACAAAGGTCCCGAGTTCGAGTCTCTGTCGGACACACAGTTTTAATCTGCCAGGAAGTTTCATATCAGCGCACACTCCGCTGCAGAGTGAAAATCTCATTCTGGAAACATCCCCCAGGCTGTGGCTAAGCCATGTCTCCGCAGTATCCATTCTTTCACGAGTGCTAGTTCTGCAAGGTTCGCAGGAGAGCTTCTGTAAAGTTTGGAAGGTAGGTGACGAGGTACTGGCAGAAGTAAAGCCGTGAGGACCGGGCGTGAGTCATGCTTCGGTAGCTCAGATGGTAGAGCATTTGCCCGCGAAAGGCAAAGGTCCCGAGTTCGAGTCTCGGTCGGGCACACAGTTTTAATCTGCCAGGAAGTTTCATATCAGCGCACACTCCGCTTCAGAGTGAAAATCTCATTCTGGCATCCGTGAGGTGGTATCGGAACACCTGAACTTTTCACGTAACTCAAACTTCTAATTTCAGGCATTTCTTACTGTTTGCTGGGCCAATGGGAAGACTGTACACTCTCAAGGACTTTGCTTCCTCACCGTCTTGAATAACCTGCTTCTAGTTGGCAAGAAATGGATAGGGACTAATACTGAGATGCGTCTCTCAGTCCTTGACGAGTATTCGGGTGATTTTATTGAAAGAGTATTGCCGAGGAGAGGTGGTTTTGGACTCCAGTCACGAGGCATCTCACATTATGAAACAATCACCAGTCTTCTAAGAAGCGCTATATTTACTGTGACTCTGCGCTCTAATTTTAATACTTCACTTATTCAGAAGTACCTGTCACGCAGTTGTCGGCTGCACTCCCATTCTGAAAAAAAAAAGACAAAACGATTGTAAACGCAGCACACTTCTTCATAATAAAACATTGAGGTAATGCAATATACATTCTTTCAGGATGGAAAACGATCTAAATTAATGGTAGTTTCTAGGACTTATAAAAATAGATTTATCATGTGCATGTTCTCAAAGAGAAGTGCCAATGTTTGTTAAATGCTAGATCGTAGACCGCGTAAATTAGATAATGTAATACTAGTCTTGACTTGCACCTAAATGCTACTGTTTCTGCTTCAACTGAACGACGTGCAAAATGATACGTATTTGCGTCAATTCCTGCATATAATATTTCGCTGTGGATTGGGGAATGCTCCTGACAGAAACATAAGTGTCGACAAAGAACATCTACGCACTTCCACCTTAATTATATACCACGTAGTTTAATTATTCAGCCTGGAATCATTAACGAGACTCACTTGTAAAATACACACGAAAAAAGTATTTATACTCCTGCAAGCTTTAAAAGATGACTACAGTGACAATAACTGTACCACTGGAGAAACACCAGTGGGTGTCAAAGTTTCTGGCATTTTATTGTACCGTGCAGATAAACATTTAGAACGAAAAGAGACAGTAATTGGAGGTCAATATATTACAATGAGTATTCCCTGGAGCGTGAAAAGTCAGCCCTGTATGGCATACAGCGTACAGAGGAAACCTTACCTAATTTCAAAATTTTGTACATGGCTGCACGCTCAGATACCGTGAATAGTTACAACTGAAAGAAAAACAGCCATCGGTCACTATTTTTAACGAATTAACCGGGCTTCAGCACTGCAAGGAGTGTCTTCCTCAGAATTTAAATCAATGAATGGTCTATATTCTATAAGATGGTCACAGAATCATACGTCTTTAGTCATAATTCTGTGACCATGTTATAGAATATAGACCATTCTTTGATTTAAATTCTGAGGAAGACACTCCTAGCAGTGTTGAAACACGGTTAATTCGTTAAAAATAGTGACCGAGGGCTGTTTTCTTTCAATTGTTCTATTGTTCTTACCTAATTTTTCACCTACGGACGACTAAATACTGTAGTTGTATTTTTGGAATAATTTGTTTTATGTGCTACATTTTTATACTTCGAAATGAACCTCCTTACGTTTCTCAGAGTCGTCGTGTATTTTCTTTCTCCACACGTTGCAGCTCTAAGTCCTCCTCACACCTCCCGACATACCGGTATTACGTTAGGTGTAGCTGAAAGTAATGTGGGAGAATCAGGGATACTCTCTGTTTGTCAATATTATCCTGTGTAGTAGCAGAACATATACAATTAAGTTATGTACACAACGAATTTACAGGTTAGTATTTAAATTTCACAGCCAGATCGAATCACTCCGTGTCCCTTCATACAAATCCTATCAGACCACCTATAAGAGCGTGCAGTCAACAATTCTCCACGTTACATCTTATCGTCTCTTCGTCCGGATGTGGTTTAGAATCGATCATTAGTGACGGGGAGAATCAAACATTGCAACCTTTGTTGTTGGGTTTTAATTAAGGTGGGAGTTCAGGGTCGATGTTTAATCCAGAGCTATAGTGTATGTTGCAGGATGGATA
Organism: Schistocerca piceifrons; assembly: GCF_021461385.2. Lineage (NCBI taxonomy): Eukaryota > Metazoa > Arthropoda > Insecta > Orthoptera > Acrididae > Schistocerca > Schistocerca piceifrons. The sequence goes on along the minus strand of NC_060139.1, from coordinate 417,416,798 downwards.
CATATAGAATGAGATTTTCACACTGCAGCGGAGTGTGCGCTGATATGAAACTTCCTGGCAGGTTAAAACTGTGTGCCGGACCGAGACTAGAACTCGGGACCTTTGCCCTTCTCGGGCAAGTGCTCTACCAACTGAGCTCCCCAAGCACGACTCATACCCCGTTCTCACACCTTTACTTGTGCCAGTACCTCGTCTCCTACCTTCCAAACTTTACAAAAGCCCTCCTGCGAAACTTGCAGAACTAGCACTCCTGAAGGAAAGGATATAGCGGAGACATGGCTTAGCCACAGCCTGGGGGATGTTTCAAGAATGAGATTTTCACTCTGCAGCAGAGTGTACGCTGATACGAAACTTCTTGGCAGATTTGGAGCCATGTCTCCACAATATCCTTTCTTTCAGGAGTGCCAGTTCTGCAAGGTTCGCACGAGAGCTTCTGTGAAGTTTGGAAGGTAGGAGACGAGGTACTGGCAGAAGTAAAGCTGTGAGGACGGGGCGTGAGTCGTGCTTGGGTAGCTCAGTTGGTAGAGCACTTGCCCGAGAAAGGCAAAGGTCCCGAGTTCGAGTCTTGGTCCGGCACACAGTTTTAATCTGCGTGGATACGTATATTTAGTGAAATGCCTCAGGAGGAAAACGGTGAACGCAAGTAGATTTTGGGTTTCTAGCTGCATCAAGTATTGAAGCAAATATGGCTTCTCAGAAAGATCATTGTTGGTGTTTTCAAGATACTGACCGCTGAATATGAGCTAACAACACGATGAACGATGGTGATGGTGAAGCACGTAGAGGTCCTGTAATGTTTTCATTTCTACATGCTACCTGTTTTCTCCTCCTCTGGCCCTATCTCCTCCGTCTATACTGGTCTCGATGTCGACGGCTCGCTAAACCCAGTGTTTTATCCTTCCCTGCCTCGTCTCCAAATCATACTTTTTCGAACCGCTCTACCTCTGCCAGCTGCCCACTACTTCCCCTTCCGTCACTCTCCGCCTTAACCTTACCTTAGACGACCCCCACTCTATACCTAGCGAATTACCGCTTACTTAATCATTTTTAGGTGTTTTGAATTCAGCGGTGTCGGTTCAAGGAAATATCTTATCGAAGTCTCTGCAAACGTTCTGTTTGGTGCCCTTGTTTCATTTTGGTGCCCTTGTTTCATTTTGTAAAGCGTGAAATTCGTGGACAACGATGGCGCAAAAGTTTACCATGTTCTCAACTACTTCTTTACAGTGTCAGCCCATTGGTCCTATATGTGCTGATAAATTATTGCGTGGGTAGGGGAAAAGGGATTCATCGTCGTCTTTCAGTAAATGCTCTTTGTTACAACCTCAAGACTTGCTTACTATTGTTTTCCTTGTTCAATCAACTAGGTCACGAAATAAAGAAACCGCCCCTGATCTCTCTTACAAAGTTTTCTTCGTATGTGCTGTTAATGAAAGTAATTACTAAATTTGGAGAAAAGTTTCGAACAGGACTCAGCTTCCGTGAACTATATTTGCATATCTCAAATGGCTCTCAACTATCTTCTGTAGCACCACCTATAAAATTCTCCCGGCTTGTTTCCCTACGAATTTCCCAAGATACATTTTCACTCTTGTAAAACCTTTTTCTCTTCTCATATAGTTTCAGGACATCCTTCTTCCATTCCGTGCTGATATTTTATACCACTGAAGTTAGTCTCGTTCTAATTTCTTCTTTGTTTCGGCCACTATGATTGATCACATATCTTGCGTTGGAAGCCGGTCGCTGTGACCGAGCGGTTCTAGGCGCTTCAGTCCGGAACCGCGCTGTTGCTACGGTCGCAGATTAGAATGCGATTTAAGTAGTTCTAAATCTAGGAGACTGATGACCTCAGGTGTTAAGTCCCATAGTGCTTAGAGCCATTTGAACCTGTACATTTTATTCAAGAGTAATTTTGTTTGCTTTCAGCCATAAGGACCGTGTCGTATGTGGGCCTTATCATCCTCATTAAAGGGATAGTCTAAACAGCCTGTTAAGTGCTCATTATTTCCTTGCTGTTTCAGTGTCCACAGGGAAACGTCCCTTTAAAGAAGCAGTCAGACGGTCATTGTATCGAATTCAACACCCGTTTTTTGTACTAAATAGTGTATATTTGTATCGCCCGTACGTTTACGTCCCTCATTTTAACTTTACTCGCTTAGGATATTCCAGGAAGAAATCTCATTGTAGTGGACTGTGTTTTCGAAGCTTCTATTTACGAACCTCCCGAAGTAATGTTACCTTACAATAAAACGGTTCAGTAACTTTTACAGAATTTTATATATAAGACCGAAGTAATTTCGAAAGTGTGCCAGTAGCGTTACCGTGTATTAGAGGGCTCCAGTAACTTTTACGTTAGTCTACACGGATCACTGTGCCAATACTTCCATTGATACTTAATTGTCATCCTGTGTGATTTGGTTGCAGTTAAGGACTTTTAACACTAATTTGTATCGTGTTAAATCTTTGCGCTGGATAGCAAATAATTTATTTTTACTTATTACCAGTTTAGGCTTTGGAACTGTGGGACGTGGTCTGGCGATAACTGGTAGTCCGCTGCCTGCGAAAGGTACATACCTTCCCAGTTCCATAAATACCTTCAACTTCCCACATGCATTGCTTAATTACTAGCGGGTGCGGAAAACATTTGTTCATCAAAATTCTCCTACTTGTTTCGCAAATATTAACGTTTATATCTATTCCTCTTCCACTTATTCCAGCTCTGAAAACAGACATAACCCTTGTCTATTCAATAGCGAAATTAATTTTGGCAAGCAAGAAAACAACGCATTTCCAAGGACGTGGCACCACAACAGTGTGTCGAGTGTGATTTCAGTCGAGATTCCCGTATTGTCGTATTACCTGCAGCACACTGTCAGGTGTCAATGTGAGCAGAACGTATCACGGACTCACCTGCAAGCTAGGGCAACTGATGTGGACCACGCTGCGCTTCTGAGCCCGGACGTGGCACGTGCAGTCGAGGCGTCCTTCAGCAAGAGGCAGAGAAATCGCTACCACCAGAGGAAGCCAAGACATCCACCGGATACCAGCGGTTTTCCTGGACACAACGAAAGTCCGCTGTACTACATCGTTTTGACAATTCAAAATGTACTCAATCTTTACTAAGTATGTATTTACATCGGTAAGTACACACATCTAAATAAGTTTTGCATCACCTCTTTTCCGACAGTTCCAGAACATGTACAGAAATTTGAAACAGAAATCAAAATGAACATTATTTCCGTCCTTTTTATTGCTCATGAAAACCACATTGCATGTTTTACCACCATACAGCGAGACCTCCAGAGGTGGTGGTCGAGATTGCTGTACACGCCGGTACCTCTAATACCCAGTAGCACATCCTCTTGCATTGATACACGCCTGTATTCGTCGTGGCATACTACCCACAAGTTCATCAAGGCACTGCTGGTCCAGATTGTCCCACTCCTCAACGGCGATTCGGCGTAGAACACTCAGAATGCTTGGTGTGTCACGTCGTCCATAAACTGCCCTTTTCAATATACCCCAGGCATATTCCGTAGGGCTCATGTCTGGAGAACATGCTGGCCACCCTAGGCGAGCGATATCGTTATCCTGAAGGAAGTCAGTCACAAGATGTGCATGATGGGGGCGCGAATTGTCGTCCATTAAGAAGAATGCCTCGCCAATATGCTGTCGATATGGTTGCACTATCAATCAGAGGATGGTATTCACGTATCGTATGCCGCTACGACGCCTTCCATGACCACTAGCAGCGTACGTCAGCCCCAGACAATACCATCCCAAAACATCAGGGAACCCCGACCTTGCTGCACTCGCTGGACCGCGTTCGGCCTGACCGGTTTACCTCCAAACGGCGATTGCCTGGTTGAAGGCATATGCGTCACTCGTCTACGAAGAGAACGTGATGCCAATCCTGAGCTGTTCATTCGGCATGTTGTTGGGCCCATCTGTAACGCGCTGCATGGTGTCATGGTTGCAGAAATGGACCTCGCCATGGACGTCGGGAGTGAAGTTGCGCATCATGCTGCCTATTGCGCTCAGTTTGAGTCGTAACACGACGTCCTGTGGCTGTACGAAGAGCATTATTCAACATGGTGCCGTTGCTTTCTGGGTTCCTCTGAGCCATAATCCTTAGGTAGCGGTGATCCACTGCAGTATTAGCCCTTGAGCGGCCTGAGCGAGGCATGCCATCGACGGTTCCTGTCTCTCTGTATCCCCTCCATGTCCGAACAACATCGCTTTGGTTCACTCCGAGAGGCCTTGACAGTTCCTTTGATTAGAGCCGTTCCTGGCACAAAGTAACAATGCGGACGTGATCGAACCGTGGTATGACCGTCTAGGCATAGTTGATCCACAGACAACACGAGCCGTGTACCTTCTTCCTGGTGGAATGACTGGAACTAATCGGCTGGCGGACCCCTCCGCCTAGTAGGCGCTGCTCATGCATGGTAGTTTACATCTTTGGACGAGTTTAGTGACATCGCTGAACAGTCAAAGGCACTGTGTCTGTGATACACTATCCACAGTCAATGTCTATCTTGAGGAGTTATGGGAACTGGAGCGATGCTAAACTTTTTTGATGTGTGTAGGTGCCATAGCTGTTTGAATGCAGATCTCCGGTATCGGAGATGCTGCTGGCGGAGTAAGCACTACTAACTGATCATATATACTAACGGAAAAAGAATCGCAACATCAATAAGGGAGTTGCGCGATACAAATGAAAGTTGGTCGGCGTGTTTATACAATTGAAAGATGATGTCCGTTCACATTTCGTGCCAGCAGCATAAGTGCGGCGCTAGTAGCGCCACTACGGGAATGCTAATTAGGTTTGCTTTAAAGACACTTTGCAACAGTCTTAAGTAATACTTACCTTTGAAACTGGACGAGGTGAGTTGATGTCAGTCAAGGCCTTTAAGGCGACAAAGACGCTATCACCAGCATCCCACAATTTGAAATAGGTCGTGTAAAAGGTCGTGTAAAAGGTCTACGAGAAGCTGGATGTTTCTTCTGCGATAATGCAGAAAGTCTTGGCAGGAATTCAGTCACCGTACATAATAGGCGGCAGTGGTGGTCACGAGAATGTACCGTGGCAAGAACACCGCTCTCCGTACGGCCATGTAGCAGTATCGAAAGGCAAGACCATCGTGTTCGGCGTAGGGCTCTGGGGCATGGTACTGCTTCTGCAGCAGCAATTCGAGCAGCAGTTAGCACCACAGAGACACAACGAACTGTTACAATTCGGTTACTTCAAGGATAGCTCCGAGCCAGACGCCCTGTAGCGTGCATTCCGCTGAACCCAATCCAACGCCATTGGTGACTTCAGTAGTGTCAAGTGGGAACTCACTAGAGGGCAGGGTGGAGGTCTGGAGGTCTTTTTTATGCCGTGCGTTGGTTGGAAAGAGACCAATTGAGAACCTGAAACCAACCTGTTTGCGTGCATGAAACACGACCTACACCTAACGCTATGGTCTGGGGTGCGATTTCACATGACAACAGGAGAACTCTCTTGGTTATCCCACGAGCACAGACTTCAGATCTGTACGTTAGTCGCGTGATTCGACTGCCATCCATGAACACCATTCCAGGGGAAGTTTTCCAGCAGGATATCACAGCTGTCGTAACCCACCATGCTCTGCAGTGTGTCGACAGGTTGTCTTGACCTGTTGGATCAACACATCTGTCTCCAGTCGAGCACATATGGGACATCATCGGACGACAACTCCGGAGTCATCTACGAACAGCATTAACCGTTCCTGTACTGAACGACCAAGTGCAACAGACAGGAAACTCCGTCCCTCAATCTGACGTGCGGCACCTGTATAACACTGTGATTGCACGTTTGCATGCCTGCATTCAAAATTCTGGTGTTTCACCGGTTATTAATGCACCAACATTTCACATCTGCAGTTGCTTATCTCGCGCTTACATTACCCTTTGATCTTGCAATGTTAATTACTTAACTACGTTACTTAGACAAATGTCTCCTCGAAATTTCATTACTCTAATTATTTTTTGGTGTGTGATGGTTTTCCGTCAGAATGCTGTAACAGTGATCTGCTGTTTCGGATAATGAACTTGAATGCTAAATATTGTGGAATGTCAGATCTATCTTCAAGAGCACGATCTTAACATTCAGCGTAATAACGAGAGGCATAGTCCTCCTTTGAAATGACTGCCTAACATTTAGGACCTGAGGTCTCAGCAGGAAGATGCTCGCACTCACCGTTCTAATTTCGGACGACAGTGGCGTGGAGATTAATATCTGGACTCCAGCACCTGACAAGTATCCAGACCTGAGCGCTCACCTACTCTACAAATTAGTTCCGGTGAGGAATAATAGGTAATATTCAACCACTTAAATAGTACTTTACAGAATTTAGCTACAAGTTACAAGAACCAATGCCTTTTTCTTCAGGTCGTCAATACTCATCACTACAAACTCTACCAATAAATTCGTGTGAAACTCGATTAAAGTGTTTGAATGCTATGAACTATTGCTAATAAAGTACAACATACAAAAAATTGACAATGTTAAACAGTGCCAGAATTGCGCTCAGTGTCCATAAGAACAGTTTGTGAGAAGGTGGGCTATATGAGTGTTCTGCTCGCCAAGTTTTCCTTAACACACTCGAGAATTTCGATTACGTGGCGAACTATTCATGCCGCCATCATCACGAATGTTTTCCGGTCCCGTATCTCATCTGATGGAGCAAGACCAAAAGGAGAAGTAGCACCCTCGGCATAAATGCAATAACGCCGTCTCTAATTTCGGCCATAGCCCACGTCACTAGCCATGTGACCCAACAAAGCAATAACAAGCGGTCACAGAAAAGAGTGAACACTCTTCCCGTAAATTTCTTTACGAATGTCAAATCTCATTATCGATCCGTTCGCCGGCCGACGTGGCCGAGCGGTTCTGGGCGCTACAGTCTGGAACCGCGCAACCGCTACGGTCGCAGGTTCGAATCCTGCCTCGGGCATGGATGTGTGTGATGTTCTTAGGTTAGTTAGGTTTAAGTAGTTCTAAGTTCTAGGGGACTGATGACCACAGCAGTTAAGTCCCATAGTGCTCGGAGCCATTTGAACCATTTGAACCATCGATCCGTTCTGTCTTTTATTATCTTTTGTTCTGTACCTTCTTCAAGTCAGGTGCTGCGACGATAAAAATCTGCATTCACGTTCATTTTGTTCGTTTCCCCAGGATGACAATCGAGATTTAGTTTCGCTGAATAGCTCAAGGCAAAAATTGAAGTGATCGGAGTTCTCCTGAAGTTGTGCAAAAAAAAGCCCATTCTTCAACTTTCGAAGATAGCTCAACGCTGGATACGGCGCGCGGGATTTTTTCTTGTGGAGATGTGTGAGAGAAAGTGTGTTTATCTCTCCTTTACGTCGCGACATAGAAGACGTCAAGAACAGAATTATAGCCGCCGTAACTTTTTTACAAATTGGTCGGTATAATGTTTCTTCGAGAATTTTCATTAGATCTGTTACTTCATTTCACTGTGGTTTTCCGCTGTCTTTTTAGTGTTCGTTATACTACAGAACGCGCTACGAGCCAGTAGCTGACGGAAAAATGATTAATTTTTCCATATTTGATCTTCTAATAGATCAGTTACACGGTATGGTCTGTGAAGGGCTAAAAATACATTAAGTATGACTGTCCTACTATAATTTATTTTGTTCGGAATTTATAATTAGGTTATTAAGCAATCACGAAATAACAGCTGATGAACGTTGACAGATGCCGATGGAATCAAATCCTAAGAATTAAACATATATTTGATTTCACAAAGTTTTTGAGCTGATCAGTGGACGAGCTTCAACATCAGGGACTCAGACTTTTATTACTAACTCCTCTAGTTCACGTTATGATTCTTTCTTTCTAAAGACTAAAGACTCTGTGCAATTAAGAAATTTTTGGAAATTTGTGATAAGGTCTTATGAGACCAAACTCCCGAAGTCATCGGTCCGTAAGCTTACCCACTACTCAATCTAATCTAACTTACGCTAAGGACAACACACACACGTATGCCCGAGGGCGGACTCGAACCTATGATGGGGGGAGCCGGGCGGACCGCGACAAGGCACCCCAGACCACGCGGATAACCTGCGCAGCCAAATAAAAACTAAGTACATTTGTGCTATAAAAATTACTCCATTCCATTGCGGCAGGGTGCTATTGCTACCAGTTTAGAATTTCCTCAAAAGAAAAACAGTCTTGGTTACAAATTTATTTAATATCAGTGACGCGTTTTCACCCTTTCGGGGAATCATCTGACTGTAAAAGTAGCTCGATATAAAGGAATATAAAACGGAAAATGGACGCTACAGTAACCGGATATTTATCCAATGGACGATGGATGGATTACACTCCAGTTACTGTTGTATCCATTTTCCATTTTATATGACCTTCTGTTGGATGGGTTACACATCGAGCTACTTGCCCCAAAACGTTCACACGTGTCAGTGATATTAAATAATCTCGCGACCTAGGCTGTGTTTACTCTGAAATATATTTGTGTTTTTGTTTATTTTCAGTGGGTACAGCACCTTTCGCAAGGCTAGACAGCCGATGATGGTGTACTAAGTGGAACATAACAAGTTATAAACGCGATCTATCTTACACTGAAGGCAGCATCAAACTACTGTGCGATAATGTCCGGAAGAAAGTTCGATTGCGAGTCAAACCTTTTGCTAATCTCGATCAACCAACCTGAAATTTAGTCCAGATCGGTTTAATTACATGTCGTATATACTGACAGAAACATTTTTAATGGCAGCAGCAAACTGGTAACCGCACTGACCAATAACAAAGAGACAGGACACAGTGCGAGTAATTGTCTCACTAGGAATCCATGTATAAGGACCTACGGTTGCTACAGTGTAAGACTAAGAAGTAAAATAAGCGTCCCTGTCTTGCAACTGGTGAGTGAAAGAGCGAGTGCACTGCACTATGACTTTGTCAATTTGTAGCCCAGTAACTATTGTGATGCCACTTCCCACAGTCAAGTGACGAACAGAATGTGTGATTTGAAATTGTCATATTACGCATTAGTGCTCCATTAGTGGAAAAGCTATTACCGTTGGAAATCGCTACCGTGTTTCTTAGTTGCCTACAAATGTAGTAACGACCTGAGTTACTGGTCGCGAAAGAGACGACAACATTAGTTTATATGACTTAACATAGAGCTATTGTTCTGCGTACACCCACTTCTCCAGTTTGTTTCTTCTCTGAAGCAACTGTGTTGCTCTACCTTGGCTATTCTCCTACCATATCACTGCAGTTCGCAGACTTGGCTGATATGGTATAGTTTCTTTGCTGAACCTTTTTCCTACAAACTAAACTCACTGTGTGTCTACAATAACCATAAATAGCCTCATCTACATAATTTTAGGATACCACACGAGTAATAAAGGAACAAATATAGGCGTAGCTATTTGAGGGTTAAAGGAATTTTCGATCAACCTTCACGTGATGGGCATATTATTATACATTTTCCATTATGGTGATACGTTGTCGTTGCTACTTAATCGACACACAAATCAAAATGGTTCAAATCCCTCTGAGCACTATGGGACTTAACTTCTGAGGTCATCAGTCCCCTAGCACTCAGAACTACTTAAACCTAACTAACCTAAGGACAGCACACACATCCATGCCCGAGGCAGGATTCCAGACAGTAGCGCCTAGAACCGCTCGGCCACCACGGCCGGCGACACACAGATCAAAACAATTTTTTTGCATTACTCGCCATGGAGGTCTCTGTTTCAATTGACCATACGCTTGTGAACCTGGCCTAGATGTACGCTCATAACATAACCTTAAAGGTAGAGGTTTGCCTTTACGAGCTGCCGGCGTTGCTACACAGCCACGGTGACGCGACTGTAAAGAAGAGAAGAGACTCACCTCATGGCTTCTGCAGCCCGGCGCGGCGCGGCGCAGCGTGGTGCCATCTTGACTGTGCAACCGTGCTCTGCGAGGTCTGGCAGCGGCGCCAGGTTACATGTAACGCACGCGCGGACACACGTCACAGATTCCGCCTACTCTCTAGCGTCGCTGGCTCTGCGAGGGAGCCACTTCCTCCTTCTATACCACAAGGTGCCATCTCTTTCGTTCATCCTAGTGAGATGTTGCTGAATCGTTAGAGAGCACGCCGAAGCTTTGGTTGTCAGATACGAAATATGACTGGTACACACTCATTGGAAGCTCGCACTTTTATAGTAAACCTAGCCAACGGCCCTACCCTGTTGGATACACTGGCTCACGGATGTTAAGCAACGTCGGGCCCTGTTAGTGCTGTGACAGGTGACTGCCTTGGAACACTGGTTCCCTTGGCTCAGGGTCACTCAATTCGCCAAAGTGCCGTCCAAACGAAATACTTTCCGCAAGCCGTTGATACGTCCTATATAATTATCATTGTATTATTATTAGCTAGCCCTCTTACATCTACTGTTACTTATGTGAATGAAAATAAGTATTCAGAAAAATTCTCTGAATAAATGCTGCCGGCCGGAGTGGCTGAGCGGTTCTAGGCGCCACAGTCTGGAACCGCGCAACAGCTACGGTCGCAGGTCCGAATCCTGCCTCGTGCATGGATGTGTGTGATGTCCTTAGGTGAGTTAGGTTTAAGTATTTCTAAGTTCTACGGGACTGATGAGCTCAGAAGTTAAGTCCCATAGTGCTTAGAGTCATTTGAACCATTTTTGAATAAATGCCTCTTTCTACACAATGTTTGGGCTCAATATATGATTTATAACGCACTCTGCCAATGATTAAAAGGTAGTTAATGTTCACTTTGCGCAACGGAAATAGGCTATAAACGGATATTTAAGTGGATTTTATGATCACAGTCATTTCTAGCAAGTTAGTAATCTGATTTTGAAAAGGCATAATGGGCTCAGTGTCATAACCGTGCATTTTTCTACCTAAAAACTTGAAATATAAATATTCACAGCAGTTCTTCGAAGATGAAATGATAAACAGCCAGCAGTCACGGAATCTACACGCCGTCACTTACTTGCTAACCTGGAAAGCATGCAAAGAATACAAAACTAGTCCCGCAAATGGTTCTTTGAAAAGTTCATATTGATCTCAACTGTGCCTCATTATCACTAGCATTCCTGCTGAAGACGGAGAACGCATAAATATTCATACTTTAAGTGAAATACAGAATACGAAAGGCGTACACCACAAGTAATAGAATCTTTAAACATGAATTTATTAGTAGCACGCAAATCTGAACACATCAGAGAAGCATCGATTCAGTTAGTAATTATGTCGTCTAGGAAAAAGGACGAGTACGGTTTACCTTCGTGTCGACAACTAGGTCATTAGAGACGGTATTTCGTCTTAAAACATAGTCTTTGATACAAGAGAGAGTACAATTGTTCATACGTGATATACATTGATATACATGGCATATCGGATCACCACGTAAGAATTAATTAATAAAAAAGGGCTTAGATGCATTGGAAAATGTTGGAAACATTTAAATAAATGAGTGTTTTGTACTCAACGTGAGAATTATTCGGATGGATTTTTGAAAACTCCATTTTGTGCCACGTGCATCGAATGCTAACTGCCTTACTGAACAACTAACGTTAATTTATAAATTATAGAGGTCAGAAATCAGTCGTCCTTTTTGGATTTTGTTATGCAAATCCAGATTTCGGCTGGTAGATAGCTATTCTCAATGCCGTAATTTTTTTTTTCTCAAAGCATGTACGTCCCTGCTGTTGGGGCGTCGCTCACAGTTCTTTGAAGTTCTTCTGAATGGAAGGTAACCTAATGAACTAATGTTAAGTTTGACCACAAGTAAAAGTACGTTAAAGATCAGAGAATGCACCAAACACTAATACGCCAGGCAGGTGAGCCGTAATCCCACCATGAATTGTATGACTTGTTGCATGAAAATGGCTATCAGATAGCAAACTCAGAACAGTTTACTGCATCTCTCGTCCATATGAAAACCATATGAAAATTATTTAATTGTGTCAACGAGTAAAAAGACCCAAAGTTTATGAATTAGTATTATGTTTTCAAAACTGTGAGGGAACGTAACTAATTTGTTTTGAAATTGCAGACACATTCATACAGCACCATTATATGAAAAGAAAATTTCACAAATGTGGCATATGCGTCCTGCAAACGTAGCACAATTTCAATTAAAGGTGGAGTTGCTTCTCCTTTCTTAAAATACCATGAAATGCTGATCCAAAAATATACCCTCAATCAAAGAAGTTCTACGAGATAACATTATCGTTAAATATCCTTCACAACTGCAGAAATAACTGAGACCGGAAACATTACACAAAGTTAAAATATTTTGTAGACAATCCCTTGCAATATGGTCCCCAGTTGAATGTGCATCCATGTTGCTGTTCCATGTTTTCTAAGTTTTCTAAGCTCAAGCATCCTCCCTGTACGCTTCGTTTTTTCCTTATCTCTTGAAATTCTGCAGGAAGTTCCAGGGTTCCATCTACGGCATATTCGTCTGGCTATACACTATCTAATTAGAAGTATCTTTGCACCTATTAGTGGATGGACGTTAATGTGGGTAGTGTCCACCCATCGCTTTTATGACAACTTGAGCTCTTCTGGGGACGGTTTAAGCGAGTTGTATGATATAAATTTAATTTATCTCAAGTACAAAGTGGGGCAAATAAAAGTGTTGCTGACATATTCGAACCACTTGTGGCAGCATTAACGGAGGAGACTAAGACCTACCGTTACTTCCAACAGGAGGGCAACTGCCATACAACCGGCCGAATCTTGGATGACATCTACACAACCTTCGCCGCCTGACAGAGCTGTTAGCAGAGGTCTGTGTGCTCGCGGTCCTAGCTGACCACCATATCACCTCATCTGTCAGTGTGCGACTACTTTGTGGGCGAGCCCTCAAGTCTAAGATGTAGGGCAACAATCCTCATAGTCTTTAAGAACTGCAGCAGAACATTTCGGATGAGATTGCAGCAATCAGCAGCCCAGCTCCGATCCGCTTTCACAAACTTGCTGATCAGGGCCCAAAAGTGAAAGGGGATGAATGATGGTCATTTTCAACAACAGCTACAGTCAAGTTAGTACTGTATTTCCTTTCCTCTGCTGTTCTTTATTTGTACGCTGGAACACTGTTCTCTGGCCCACTTTTATTTTCCCCACACTCTATATTAAATGTTACGATCGGGTTGGACTATGTATGCAGTCGTCTTCAGATCTAAAATTGACAGAATACATATTGTTCATAAAAATTTCTATCTGATACTCTCACACAAAGAACAAAAGAAACTGACAGAACATACCATATCGTTCCAACGTATAAAACGTCATTCCGCAGCACGTGGTCGTGCGGTAGCGTTCTCGCTTCCCGCGCCCGGGTTCCCGGGTTCGATTCCCGGCGGGGTTAGGGATTTTCTCTGCCTCGTGATGACTGGGTGTTGTGTGATGTCCTTAGGGTAGTTAGGTTTAAGTAGTTCTAAGTTCTAGGGGACTGATGACCGTAGATGTTAAGTCCCATAGTGCTCTCAGCCATTTTGTAAAACGTCATATGATATACAATCAAGTACTGGGTCAGTAAAAGTACTGTATGTTCTGTCATGCAGCTATTTAAGGTACACACATCTCCTACAGGGCACCAATGCATGCGGAATTAAATAATTAAATAATTAAATTTATGGCCGGCGGGATTAGCCGAGCGGTCTCAGACGCTGCAGTCATGGACTGTGCGGCTGGTCCCGGCGGAGGTTCGAGTCCTCCCCCGGGCATGGTTGTGTGTGTTTGTCCTTAGGATAATTTAGGTTAAGTAGTGTGTAAGCTTTGGGACTGATGACCTTAGTAGTTAAGTCCGATAAGATTTCACACATATCTGAATATTTGAACAATTAAATTTATGTTATTAAAATGAGGTTAACCAAAATAAATTATTAGGTTGGCGTTTAAGTTCGTAGTGTTTTTGTTTTGTAAGTTACCATTCCGTTTTCTACTGGTTAGTTTATTGATTGTCATTTTTTATTTGTAGTCCAGTATTGCTATTTGAGTTTATATATTGTCATTTTGTCAATTGGGGATAGTGAGTGGAACTGTGGAGACTAGAAAAGGAGTGGCAAGTGGAGGAATCGGAACATTTTCGACACGTTCTTCAGCCAGAGATCGGTAGAAGGGTGACAGCAACGGAGGCAGCTAATGACATTTGCACCGTGTATGAGAATAATGCCAGTGGACAGAGCAAGGCAAGAAAATGGTTTCACCGTTTTAAGGAGGGTCGTTGCGACATTATTGATTCTCCATGTTCAGGAAGACCTTCAGAGTTTGATGTAGATCGTTTAGACGCATTAATCCACAACGATCCACGTCATTGAACTCTAGAACTGGAAAGCGGTTACCCATTCAAGCAATGACTAGGCCAGACGTTGCTTAAATTCGGTGATCCGAAGAGAACCGTTGTATTCAACGGGGCAGGGCCACGGGCATGTCTGATGTGGCGTATTGTGACGCATGCGCACTAAGGAGCCATTGGAGTAGACCTAGCGTATGGTGGTTAAGTAACTTGTGTCGTCGGTGTCTTTAGCGGCGGTATGACTGGATAAAATGTTCACGGTTCTCAAGCCGCGTCAATTCCAATAAAATTCTCAAACTTTCGATTGCGGAGCAAGCCATAAAACTCGAGAATTTTGTTGGAATTGACGTGGCTTGGAAACCGAGAAGAATTTATCCGGTTAAGTAACTTGTCTGGCTGCAGCCATCCCACCTGAACTTATGAGGCTCTGACATGGTGAAACAGGCGGATATTGCATATGGAACTACTTCCTCATTTATTGGTGTTGCAAAACCTGGCGACTTACAGTGCCGGCTCGTTTTCTTCCAGGATCATAATTATACAGCAATGACTGATCACCTGTGATAATCGATTCCAGAAGCACATCTCCTCCATCAGCAAAGAGACAGACTACCTCGCGACTTGTCTCCATTCACACAGCCTTTTGTTCGGAGTCAACGGACATGGCATCTAACTTTCACAAACAAAGGTCATATCGAGATCATCATGCATAACCGTAAAAACACTGCCATATGAACTTCTCAACACTTCACTGAGGTTATGTAATGTTATCCGCCGATCCACACGAAAAATTGCAGCACTTGTGTTGACGTTGACTTCAGTTATAGCAGAAGCCGAGGCATCCGGCCCACCATGCTTAACCGTAAGGTTTAAGCGAACACAGAATTTTTTTGCGCCGTACAGCTCCTTTCGCGTCACCTGCACTGTTCGCTATGCGAAAGGCAAAGAGTGTCTTTAAAAGAGAGCATTACTACGAACTTGCTGATAAGAGAATGCTGCCGCCTGCCGACATTACACATAAAAACTTGCTCTTTTCAAATATTAATAGTACAGTTAGCACACTATCACGGAAACTCCAGGAAAAAATGAATCCCGTCACTAATCCTGTCCGATACTCGGTAAGCTCGTATTTTCATTCACTAAACGATAGTACCGGATTATAACAAATGTCTTCATGAAGTCAAAGAACGCGGCAGCAGTAAGATATCCAATGTCTGCAATGGTGTGATTCTCGTGGAGTAACAGAACTGAATTTCGGAACCTCTCTGTTTCCTGAATCTATGTTGATTTTCGTTCTCCAAACAACGTTGTAATAGACCTGACTGAGCATTAAACGTGCTCCATAATTCTACACCGGATTGACGTCAGCGGTATAAGTCTATAATTACAGGCACCTGTCCTGTTGCTCTTCTTGAAAGGGAATGGCCTGCGCTTTTTTCCACACACTAAGTACGCTTCGTTGCTCTAGCGATCTACGATAAATTACTGCTGGAAAGGAGAAAATTTCTTTCGCATATTTCATTGTACAATTTTACTGGTACTTCATCTGGTTTTCCAATCTTCCCACTACAAAGCTATTGTATTTGCTTCTCTATTCCACGATCAATTATCTCAATATCTGCCGTTTTCAGAGGACCATGTTTCGGCCTTCTGTCATCTGCCGGTCTTATGACAGAAGTGTCACCGAGTGACTTAATAGATTATTTCGATCCCCTTAGTGATTTTACATGAGACAGAAACTTCTTAGGGTTTTTCGTCGGATCATTGTCAAAATTTGTTGTCAACGTCATTGAATACATCTCTCCTTTACACTCAATTTCAGTTCGTCATTTTATTTGTCATCTATCTTTTGACTTCCCTTGAGTACGGGATGAACTTCTCTTTGTTTACGTATTACGCTTCTAAGACGACTGTGAGACGACGGTGGGTCTTGCCTATTCCTTAAAACCATGGTCGGAACATACTTGTCTAATCCGTATTGAAAGATGCTTTTGAACTGTATCTATTTGTGATCCAGATCTGTGTCATCAGCACCGAAACTTTGTTGCTGACTGCTCAGATACCCTTCAATTTGTATCCTGCCATCTTTGCTAAGCAGGACTATTTTTCTACCTTTAACAGTCCCTATACGGGGTCCAATCACATTCATGTGATCACTGTCTATGCTCGATGTTAAAATGCAATAACCCCGCACAGACTGCAGGTGGTAACACTAGCAATGGGTGGGGGAGGGGGGAGGGGGGAGGGTGAGGTTCTATAAACCGTGTCGGGTGTCGCAGTAAACAGTGCTGTCGTCCTTTTAATGCGGTAATGGGCAAGTTTGTAAACTGTTCGCGTGGAACCATGGTGAAAATATACCCTTCGCGACAAAATGGCGCTATCCAAAACCGGCGCCAAGGCAACGGTGCTGTACCACGGGCCATAGATGATAGGAGTGAATGATTACTGCGGAGATGTGTACGGGCGAATATATATGCAACTGTTTAGCAACCGATTGCCCAGATGAACCAAGGGACTACCAAGATCGTGTTCTTAGCGACCTACAGCGGAGGTTGCCGTGTACGGGACACCGCAGCATACTCACGGTCTATGCACCCGTGCTGAGTGCTGTTCATCAACAACAAGGGTTGGAATTTGCACGCCTGTACCGCAGCTGGACGTCCACCGAAAGGTGGCCTTTACAGATAAATCAGGTTTCATGCTCCATCGCACAGATGGTCGTTTGAGTGTACGGCCCTGCAACGATCGTCGGAAGAGTCCAGGAGGAAGATGAAACTGTATGGCCTGGGGAATGTCTTAGTGGTTTCTCCTGGGTGTCTCGGTATGTGGAAGGCACAGTGGATAACCACAAGTATGCATGTATCGTTGTGGACCCTGTCAACCCCTACTTGCAATTTGTTATCCCTCAACGCGATGGCATCTACTTGCAAGGCAAGGCAACGTGTCACACAGTACGCAGTTGCAATCTTTGCCGCGTACATGGAACGTGTGCCTTACGTCAACTTTTCGTAGTATATTGAATCTTGCGAGATATATTATTAAGACCTGTTTGAAACAAATTTACTATCGTTCTGATACTCATGAAGAAATGTATGATGTAATGTCATACTGTAATAAATATAGTATTATGGATTTCTTGCTTTCATTGGTGTCGACCATAGAAACCTCTTTGTTTCTTATCATAATGAATCAATTATTTATTGAACATAGGAATTCTCAGTTCTGAATGAGTGAAATACTTAAGTAGATATTTATCTGTGGTACGTAATCATTAAAGCAGTTATTACTCATTCTCTTGTCTGCTGTGAATCTTTAGTAATGAACTCTAGTTTTTGTAATAATTAGTGACATACTTGAGCGCCTGCAGTTCGATTTGTTTGACCATTTTAGTCCAATAGCCACGGTCATTGTGCTATTGAACATAGAGTTTCATTAAATATTACTGCCTGCACTACACGAGAAGGACGTTCCGTTCGCAAAATTAAGTAGTGGCTTGCTTACTTTAGGCCGTTCGCGCCAAGGATCCTCAGCCGTAGAACCTAACGCAGCTGGCGACGTCGCTGCAGTCTGTATGGCTCCGCATCCCAGTCGGTGGCTTCAAGAACCTCACTGACTGCCCTCCTGCACGCCTGAACTGCAAAAGCCAGTTATTCCGGCTTTTTACAGGTGGTTACATTAATGTGACTGGACCGTGTAAAATCTTTTACCATTAATGCTAACACAGCCTAATGATCTCCGATTCCGTCTAAGTAAACTGATTTAAAAAGTATAGATCTGATGTTACCAGGAGGTCTAAGTCGGTCCCCTCACGATTTGCTTCTCTGGCTACTCGAAGTAATTTTTGTACATTCAGAATAATGTTAAACGAATAGTTGTCTCTAGCATCCATTTCTGTCACATGCCTCTCCTATTCTGTAGCTGTTAAGTTGAAGTACCCCCTATTATAACAGCTTGATCAGGGAAATTATTCACGAAATTCCGTAAGTACTCCATGAAGCGCTCTAGCAGTACAGTTCCAGCCGCAAGTGGTTTGTAAAAGCATCAGGGTGCCATTTTTAACTCCCCTTTGGTTCTTAACTACACCGAGAATCTCACTAGATATTATCGAACTCTTCACTACAATAAATACGGCTCCGCCATTGACGTTTAACGAATCCATACGATAATTGTTCTTGCCCGTACTTCCTGTTACTGAAAATCTTTCTCTTCTTGATAACAACTGAGCATTATTACATTTATTAAGCAATAATAACTCTACGACTCTACCACGAACGCATCTCCAGTTTATTAAAGTCATATTAGCCATTTCTGTTTCCGATCTGCGAGGACGCACATTCTCTGAAAATAATGTGGCTGATCTCTCTGCGATTTCAGCAAGCATTTCATCACTAATCGCAAGGGAGGTTTCTAATAAACCCTCATGTGCGCCATACCTACTCTGCTACCTTATTAACCGCGTCTTGCGTGTAGTGCACCACTGACCTATTTTATAAGGGAGGAGGGTTGTACGACTTTTCACCCGATAGCAGTAGTCGAGAAATTAGCGTCTGATGTCATCGCAGAATCTGTATTAAAGTTTCACTTTGCTCCAGACTAGAAGAGCACGATCCCATCTGGGTACGATGTTACAAATAATTTAACCTGTTCCCCCGCATCCGATGATGGGTGCTTTCACCAAGTCAGCAAACCGCTGAAAGGAGCGGAAGGTGGTGACTGAAGCCCAGCCGACGTGATCCACGATTGCAGCCAGTTGCACCTAGCTGTGCGTTCACCAGCCTCCTTCCAGGAGGCATCTTGGACGAGATCTCCCGGCAAACATTCCGAGAGCACACAGGCAACCTTTCCCGACATGCATGCTGTTTCCCTGAGGGGCTATATTACCTGCCTTACGTTGGGGCTCACAATTACTAGCATACTCACTCTCTAAACTTGTCCGTAATGAGGAGGAAAATCAGCCACTGCCCCAAGTGGCAACTTGCACTGGTTCATATTTTTATGAGCACTGGGTGGTACCTCGTACCTGTCGCTAAGGCGTGAGAAGCTAGTTGTACTGTCAGTTCGCACTTCCGCCTTTGACCCAGAGATGAGCGAAACGACCATTGTCCGCCACTCTCTCTCGAGTGAAGGCAAACCGGTCAGGCGGTGCACGTCGTACGACGTAGTGACAACGGGTTACCAGGGTTTTCCGACGGCATCAAAGGTGTCTCAGGTTTTAGCAGTCGTGTACCGATGTCGTTGCAGCTTTGAGCAGTAATCAAAAGCACGTCGACCAAGGCGAAGTCAGCTTCCAGACGTTTACGGACAGCGGGAAATACTCCCTGTGTCCGCAGAGATCGAGTAAAACATTACCCATATCGCACTGTGTAAAATAAAAAATGCAGAGAGAGAGAATTTAGATAAAGCATATTTGTACCATCAGCTGTACTTATTTTCTTCCGGCCTCGATTGCTACAGTCATCGGAGAAAAACATTCTACATCAAGGGGTCAACCATACATTTCCATTATGTATGTCATATTAATGTAGAGCATTTATAATTGTCATAATAGACTGTCTTAGCACAGTTCATATTAACACTCCGTGTGATGGAACTATTACGGAAGCGCACATTTGGTGTTAACACCTCAATCTGTGGAGTAATCACAAAATGTACACTACAGTAATTGTGCCAAGAAATACTGTTTTAATATTGACTGTGTTACGACGATTATGAAAATTACATGTGTTTTATATTTGTTTGGCTTATATACGAGTATGACGGAAATGTATGGTTGATTCGTTGACGCAAAATGTTATTCTCCTTGAAGATGATTGTAACAATCGAAACATTTTACCAATATATTTAGTAGCTGTAGACAATCACCTGCGGAAAGCTCTACAGACAAGACGGCCACGATTAATTGAGAAACAACAATCAGACCCTGGCTAGAGATCAAATTACACGACTTTGGCGCTACTCAACTTGGGATGCTCACATAATATAAAAGAGAAGGATACACAAAAACTAGGATCGGCACTTTAAATTTCTGTCACTCTACACTAAGGCAGCAAAATCCGCAAGCTGTTCAAACTGTAATAATGACACTGCTAAAAACAGATGTATGAATAGTTACTTTTCACTGGAAAGTGAGCTTACACAAAAGCTAATACACGAAATAACTACGTATGCTCTTACAAAGTGTGAAGAAACACTGGTCAGTTAAATAAAAGGGCAAGTAACATTCACTTCTTCGCGAAAGCTTGCGAGAGAAACAAACTGCTGCTGGCCGCTCCTCTCCACTGGGTGCCTGGATCTAGACAGGTGCATCGACAGATACGGGTTCAAAATGGCTCTGAGCACTATGGGACTCAACTGCTGAGGTCATTAGTCCCCTAGAACTTAGAACTAGTTAAACCTAACTAACCTAAGGACATCACAAACATCCATGCCCGAGGGAGGATTCGAACCTGCGACCGTAGCGGTCTTGCGGTTCCAGACTGCAGCGCCTTTAACCGCACGGCCACCTCGGCCGGCTACAGATACGGGGTAATGTAATGTCTCTAATACGAGTATTGCACTACACCTGGTGTTCGTATGAGTGTTTGGTAACAGAATTACAGAGGAGTGCATGCTCTGCCATGTATATAAAAATAAATAATCATTCACATAAAATAAAATAACACGTAAGTATTGCACTATATGTTGTCATTGTTCCTCTTAATTTCTTTACGTAAATTCATACATTGTTTCTACCATCAAACAGAGTATTTAATATTATTCCTGTGAATAAATGATACGCTCTTTATGACTCTCTTTATGACTCTCTTTATAACTAGATGCCGTAGCGTGTCACTGACGCTATGAGGCCCGGCGTTAGTTAACTACCTGGTGGGACCGCTATCAGTCAGTTCGACCGATGACGTTTATCTTTCTTTTTTCTTCAGTTTAACTTGTTAAATTAATTCAGCACGGTGTTTTTAAATGTTACTAGTGTATTTTTTCAACCTTATGTTGTTTAATACATTGTGTTCTGCTTATATTTTTCTATAACATCTATAATTAACTAAAGAAGAAACAACCGCAGTAAAGAACACAACCTAAATACATTATTCACAAAACTAGACTGTATTACGAAACTTAGAAATACAAATAAACATGTAATTATAAAATACCATTTTTACCTCTATGACTCGCTATCAGTCAAAGCCCCAAACAGGATATAAACATATATGTATTAGGAAATACAAAGAAAAATGTTCATTAACTTCTGTGGCAAATACGAGAAAATAACATTGTCTGTGACATGTCTTCAGTCAAAGCCACCATCTTTTTCAAAACACTTTGCAGACCCCTACTGCACACTTCCCACACGTGGACCACGTATGAATTTCTTGCATCGCACACACGGATTTTTAGTTGTGTTTGGATCTTTGTATCCTCCTGTCTGGCAGGTGTTCCTCACTGGTACCTTACTTATTTCAGTAGTCACAGTGAACGTATGAACAGGCACTTTCGTTGATGATACATACAAAGAGAAGATTTCTTCTGCTAAACTGGAAAGAAACAGTCACCAGCTAAGTTTTCCTTCTGTTGTCTCCCTGTAAAGGTTCCGTGCGCTGATTCCGGCAAGATCTAGCACATTGAAAACAATGTGCAGAGGCCATCTGCGGCAGCCATATTGTACAGTGTACAGACGAGACTTCTGGTCCAGATTATTAGTTCAAAATTTTATGCAATTGTAGATGTTCATCTGAATGAAACCACCGATGCACCATAATAATGAGGGACACTAAACGTCTACACACCACAACAACAGATTGGCAGAGCAGAGCAACTAAAGTATGTCCACTGTTCCACTAAATAAAGTGAAATGTAAAGAAAAACAGGGATCGAGACCACAACAATGAAATAGAATAAGCTATGCGGAAGTAAAAATCCATCATTACGCTTTTTAGAAGCACGAAACCTAAGAAATATCACACTGGTCAAATCGACCGGCTGCCATCCTAATTTCTGCAAATCGTTCAGCTTTTATAACAGATGTTTGTCTTTTACAGAAATTGTAAATCACCAAAGTATACTAAAGCTCATGAAATACAGTCCCCCTAAATTAATACTTACGGTGTTTATTCATTTTTAAACTATTAAACAACACTCACCGGTCAGATTGACCTGCACGGTTCTTCCAGTTTTAAGCGTTGGTCAGATATGATCATTTATTTAGTAGCACTGTGGCATAGTGAAGGAAAAAAGAGTGTCCTCTTCGGTTATAATGGAATTTTATTTCCCATTTTCATTGTGGAAGATCCTTGAACACGAGATACTATCGGGAACGTAGTTTCCCCCGCGAATGTGTGTTCACAAATAGGTCCATTCCTCTGAAGAGTACACGGTTTCTCCGGAGAGTTCGTTTGTGCGCGGCTGTGAGAAGCCGTGTCTGGCTGGTGACGAAACGGACACGGCGGTCACGGCAGCCACTCGCAGACGTAGCGCAGCGGCAGCTCGCAGGACACGTCGGACAGGAAGCCGTGCGAGTGCAGCGCCACGCAGTCCTCGCCGGCGCCTCCGCCGCCCCCGTCGTCCGGCTGCCCGGGCAGCCAGTCGTGGAACTCCAGGTCCGACAGGCGCTCATCTACAACAGACGTCGTCATTTGGCCCGTGTTTAAAATGCTGCAACAGCTTCATAATTAACTCTTTTGGTCAAATTCCACGAATAATAACAAGAAGTTCGCCCTGTGTCGAGGATCCGTGCTTCCTAACTCAAGTCTCACAGGTGTTACACATGTTAACTGTGACTCCCATGCTTTATTGGTCAAGTACAAAATTAGTATTTCATAGAGTGGGAACATCTATGACGTGAGCGCTCATATGCGCGAAACGTAATTTTCGCAGCCTATTTACACCCTCTCTGAAGTCGTTTGACTGGTACAGCGTTCGTCTTACCTACAAGTGTCCTTAGGGCTTCGAGTGTCGTTACGTCGCTAGTACTGCCAGATCCTATTCAAAAATATCTTGGCTCTGTACAGGTGATTGTCATCTTACCAATTTGCAACCGACCTCTTGACTGGACTTGAGTAAAAGCTTAGAAAAGACAAATACAACATAATTTTACCTTTTTTTCGGGCAGTGCTACAACTCAGATGTGATATTTATTTTATTGGAAGGAGGACTAATCAGTGGTACTTTGCTGTTTTGTACTGCATCTTATCGTATTGTATCGCTGATACCTTACTTTCGTCAATTATGCTTCTATGACTACGAAATGGTTTCCTAGATCGTAAAAGTGTGAATGTTACGAAACATTTGTAGAGAGCTATTCGGAAAGCAAGGTCCGACAGGTCGCGAAATGGAAACGACAGGGAAAAATACGATGAAGCTCTGCATAGATGTGTTTGGCAGTGTCCCGAGTATGACTGTCGATCGGGTCACATCGCTCTTCTCAGTTTTGAGCACACAGCTACCACGTAAAGATGCCTAGAACAATAATGTCTCTTATATGAATGCATCACCTCTGTTCTTTAGTACATGTCACCATAACTGATTCTCCTCAATCGGCAATGAATTCACCATCTGCTGTGGTGATGCACAGATACGTTCGACCTCCTGAGGGAATCAAAAGTAGCGGGCATAGAGAACACGGAAGGGGATCGAGAATATAATGCGCTAGTTGGTAGTGGGGGGCCGCTGGGGGGCTATCAAGGTAGTCCGCAAAGTTGCCACATACACATTGTCCAGGTGGGGCAGTGGTTAACACAACTGCCAAGTAAGCAGCAGATCCTGGCTTCCAATCCCTGTCCAGCAGACATTTTCATTCGTTGCCGCTGATTCCGCATATAGTCCCGATGCAGCTGACATCAACAGTTCCTTCACATTTCTTTCCTTTATCCCTCCACCTTCTGTTTACATAACATACTGAAGCACCAAAGAAACTGGTGTAGGCATGCGTATCCAAACAGAGAGGTATGTAAACAGGCAGAATACGGCGCTGCGGTCGGCAACGCCTATATAAGACAACAAATGTCTGGCGCAGTTGTTACATCGGTTACTGCTGCTACAATGGTAGATTATCAAGATTTAAGTGAGTTTGAACGTGATGTTATTGTAGTGACGTAACAAGACTGTTACGCCACATGGTAGTAGCCGAAAGAAAGGCACGCTATCTAACGCAGACGGGCGTGAATTCTGGAACAGGATAACTATTGAATGGTAGCAAGAAAAGTACATAGCTGCTATATACTTAACTTTAATGTCTCCTTGTGATACATCTCTCTTGACTATACAAATGCGACTCGTAAGATACGTGCACTGTTACAATTGGCGCCTTGCTAGGTCGTAGCCATGGACTTAGCAGAAGGCTATTCTAACTGTCTCTCGGCAAATGAGAGGAAGGCTTCGTCCGTATTGTCGCTAGCAATGTCGTCGTACAACTGGGGCGAGTGCTCTATCGTATCTCGAGACCTGCCTTGTGGTGGCGCTAGGTCTGCGATCACACAGTGGCGACACGCGGGTCCGACATGTACTAAATGGACCGCGGCCGATTTAAGCTACCACCTAGCAAGTGTGGTGTCTGGCTGTGACACCACATTTATATTCAGAGCACGAGCGATGAGACACAGCATCTCCGAGGTAGAGATGAAGTGGGGATTTTCCCAAACGACCATATTTCGAGTGTTCCGTGAATATCAGGAATCCGATAAAACATCAAATCTCCGACATCGCTGCGATGGAAAAGATCCTGCAAGAACTGGACCAACGATGACTGAAGTGGATCGTTCAGCGTGACAAAATTGAATCCTTCAGCAAATTTCTTCAGATTTCAATGCTGGGTCATCAAGTGTCAGAGTGCGAACCATTCATTCAAGGGAATGTCATCGATATCGGCTTTCGGAGCGTAAGGTCCACTCTTGTACCCTTGGTGAATGCACGACACAAACCTGTACACCACGCCTGGACCGGTCAACACCGACATTGGATTCTTGACGACTGGAAACATGTTGCCTGGTCAGACGAGTCTCGTTACATATTGCATCGAGCGGATGGACGTGTACGGGCATGGAAACAACCTCTTAAATCCATGGACCCTGCATGTCTGCAGGGGACTGTTTATGCTGGTGGAGACTCTGCAATGGTGTGCGGTGTGTGCAGTTGAAGTGATACGGGACCTCTGATACATCTAGATACGAACCTGACATGTAACAAGTACTTAATCATACTGTCTGATCAGCTGCATCCATTCATGTCCATTGTGCATTCCAACTGACAGGAGGACAATGCGACACCCCACACGTCCAGAATTGCTAGAGAGCGGCTCCGGGAACACTCTTATGGGTTTAAACACAACAGCTGGCCACCAAACTCCCAAGACATAAACATTACTGAGCATATATGGGATGCCTTGAAATGTGCTGTTCAGAAGAGATCTCCAACCCCTCGTACTTTTACGTATTTATGGTCAGCCCTGCAGGATTCATGGTGTCAATTCCCTCCAGCACTACTTTAGACATCAATCGAGTCCCACTGCGTGCTCGTGGGCGCTCTAAACGATGTTAGGCAGGTGTACCAGTTTCTTTGGCTCTTCAGGGTATTATCTCTCGTCAAGTATGGATGTCCGCTGAGAGGTTTCCCCTGATATCATGCAACCCCACATAACGCAACTCTCATAAATTTCCTTTTTCATGACAATTCTCGTCCGCACATTGCAGGGGCAATGAAGTCGGCCGTGCAGCGTTTACGTTTGGATTTGTGTGATCTGCCACCATACTGCCCGGACATGAGTTTTTCTGATGTTCACCTCTGCTCACATGAACCGTTGACTTTGATACAGAGAACGAACTTCAGATGAGCATAGAGAATTGGCGGGAAGCACAGGCGGCTACCTTCTGTGATCACGGTATTGGGAAGTTGGTACAATGCTACGACTGATATCTAAGTCTGAGAGGTGACAATGTGTCGAAGTAGTTTGGATATACAGCAAAACGTTGCAAATAACATTTTTGATTGTCACTGTGGTGCCCAATTCACAAGTGATCTGACCTTACTTTCCGAATATCCTTCGTAATTTAGATGTAAGATCTACAGCAAATCAGCGATTCAACAAACTTTAAAATACTTTTTAGGGACAAAGCTCTTCCGTATTTACAAACTGAAACAGTCTTCACTCATCCTCAGAGGAACTAAAATACTGCTCGCACGTAATCATTCGCCACGTAGCAGATATCACCAGCATAATTTCCCAGTTCAGAGCGATATGGAGCAGCAGTTAGCACACTAGCCTAGTATTTGGAGGACGGCGGTTGAATTCCGCATCCGGTCATCCAGATTTGGGTTTTCCGTGATTTGTCTAAATCTTTCCAGACAAATGAGTGGCTCATTTGAAGATGCAGAGTAGAGTTCCCTCCCCTCCCTTGACACAATCAGAAATTGTGCATCGTCTCTAATGACCTCAGTATCGACGAAACGTTAAACCCAACCTTCCTTCCATTATTTTCCTATTGTATCTATCGTAAAATAAGCCTAATTGCTTGAAGATCTCTGCAATCTGAAGGAAACGATTTAGGCTGTCATATATAGGTCTTACCCGCACGTGAAAATAATGTTCAGGTACGTGGTGGAACGCTAGGCTATTAGAGCGCCGACAGGTCTCTTAATTCCATCCGGAATAGGAGATCCAGACTTTATAAAGAGTTGAAGGCGAAGGAGACCTATATAAGTGGTGAAATAAATAGTATTTTGTGGACCTGAATGCATGTTTCCCTATATTTCTTACTTTATCAAAATGGTAATCATATTTGGCTTCCTTTCTCCCACCAGTACTTCCATAATGACAGAGTTGCGTATCTTAGATTCTGTGTCTTGTACACATAGTCGCTGAGCAAAGATGTTGCGATGCGTCATTCAGTCAGTGTTTTGGATAATCATAACTGGGGAACCTGTCGGAGCTGTAACGAGCTAGTAGAGTGAACGGCCATTTCTTAAAAGGCAGGTGGAAAGGTATGCTTGTCATTTTGATGCTCATTGTTAAATTAATTGATCTGTTTGAAGATTTATTTTGTGTGATGAACGATGTGTTATGCCGAGGAAGGGATAACTGTTCGCATTTGAAGATTTAATTGGTCTTTGAAATTGCGGTTGTGGATGGCTGGTTGCGCTTGGGACCTGAAGATTGTCGAAACTGGTAGCATGTGTTAAGAGGAATAAACGACTTTCAATTCCAATACAGCTGTTGGTTTTGTTACCAGTTTTGTTACCATTATTCAAATACTGAACGCAGTAGAAGTGCAGTTCTCGGAAAATAAAAAGGATTGTACCACGTGAGGGTGCAGGGATGATGCCACGGTCTGAAATGACTGTAAATTATTTCTGACATGTTGCCTGTCTCGGCTAATGTTGCATCAGTGCATGTATTGTGTGTGCAATACGTTCTCTCTATGCGTTTTTTTGCCCCTGTGTTACTACAACCATAACAGGTCGTTCTGCGATTAATGTCCCATAATTGAAATCCTCCACAGACTTTTGTACCCTTGAAGCGTGTATTTGTAGTTACTACTCGTATAGCCTCCAGCTCTTCCCCAATTACGAATTGTAAGGTATGACTCTTCACATTAGTATTTTCTTATTTGAATCTGTGTTTCTGGTTTCTTGAATGCTTTAGAAAACTGTGGGCTGTTATGTACAGTATATAAATGCCATGACTATTTCGAATAGTTTTAAAGCATGATCCAGAAAATAAATACTGAACATGTATAGCTCTGTAAGCTCCATGCATCATTACTTTAAAATGTAGCTTGCATAATGATCCTCTTTGTCAACTTTTTATTGAAATGAATTGCTAAGTACTTTGTGTAACATCTGTGCTTACCAGGATATCTTTCCTCTCTTTGATTTATAAAATAACACAAGCTACTTGGTGTGTTTTCCTTCAAATGACTGACTGGCACGATACTCCCACACCACGGTACATATCTAGCACTTGTGTTGTAAATATTTGCCGACGCACTCACATACATTGTCCCTATGGTATTAACTCTTTATTACCCTCTGCTGAGATATTAATCAACACATAAAGCACCACCTAGTAGTATCAGGGTTTTGAGGCTCTTACTTACGAGAAGTATCTTTTCCACACGAGAAATAAAAGCTATGTGTCATCTTGCACAACTTGAACTCCACCCACATCCAATTACGGTTCACCATAGAGATGGAACAATATGTCCTGCCACGAGTTTAGGAAGTTATGTTAGAGACAAGACGGGATTGTGTCCGGCGGAAGACAATTGTTATAGACCGATACCCTCATGCCTTCAGTTGTCATCACGCAGCACAACAGGAAAGAGTGCTAAACACGCTGATCCACGGAGCTCATTTGATTTACAACCAAAATATGTATAATATCAAATCCGGCGCACATGGGGCTGTGTATCAGAAAGCTGGCTAGAGCGACCACCAAATTAAATGCAACATGTGACAGAATGTGACAGAATGCGACAGCACAGTCGACACTAGCGGTGGATAAGCACTCAGCTAAAGCCTCTTGTACAAATTGCATGCTGTGTCTTAATTAAAGATCCAGTTTCATAAGGCTGTAGAAAGAGAACCACTGCTCGAAAGGTCGTCAAATTTTTATTAAATTGTTGATGCAGGAGGAAACGTCTGAAAAAAACAAAAAAAAGGAAAAATACGAAAATTTTACTAATAGATGGCGCTTTAAGCGATTTAAACGTAAATTTTTTACGTAAATGGGATCGGCTACAGCTGTGGTTTGAGTTGGACATTGCACCGTCCGTAATGTTCAATGTGCATGACTGCACAAGTTCGTCAGCCAACACTTATGGCATTATTCGTCAGGTAAACCCATCCATCACGCCAAGATTGTACCATACCGTGTGGGAAAAACCTATTTTTAATCATCCTCAGCCGCGCGGGATTAGCCGAGCGGTCTTGGGGCTGCAGTCATGGACTGTGCGGCTGGTCCCGGCGGAGGTTCGAGTCCTCCCTCGGGCATGGGTGTGTGTGTTTGTCCTTCGGATAATTTAGGTTAAGCAGTGTGTAAGCTTAGGGACTGATGACCTTAGCAGTTAAGCCCCATAAGATTTCACACACACATTTTTTAATCATCCTCAGGTCAAAAAGCGTATAAAAAGCAAAATAAATCATATATTAATTGTCCTGGGGCCAAAAACTCCATAAAAAGCGAAATGACATCGGTTTGTAATTGTCGTGAGACAAGAGCAGTTCAGTATTCTGTTCACCATTTTCTCCCAGAAGTTGATATCGAGAAACTGCATGTTCCAAAACAGACAGAAGTGTCTTGGGGACCACGTTCAGAATGCACTACGCAAAGCGTAACTTGAATTTAGCTGCGTTCCTGATTGGAGCACTGAACTCGACATCTCTCAGGTAACCCCACAGCCGGAAGTAATACAGGTTGAGATCAGATAATCTGGAAGGCTGGGCAGTAGGGAAATGAAGGCTGATAATTCTAGCACTCTAGAGAGAAAAAATAAAGAAATTGCAAAAAGTAGGAAATTGATGAGGCGGGGCCCCGGTAAACTGAAACAACCATAAATTGTTGAGAGTGCTAAATGCAGCGTTAGGTAACGATAGACAAGAACAGGGGAAAGGAATATAGTAGAACACGAATGGATGGCTTCTATAGATGAAACAGTGAAGGCAGCAGATGATCAAATTGACCTAGTTGAAAATTTTGGATAACACAGGAGATATTGAACTTAGCTGATGAAAGGAGAGATTATAAAATTGCAGTTAATGAAGCAAGCGAAAAGGAATACAAAAGTCTAAAAAATTAGATTGGCAGGAAGTGCTAAGCAGAAATGGCTAGAGGTCAGATGTAAGGGTTCAGAAGTGTATATCACCAAGAGAAAAATAAGTACCGCCTACAGGAAAATTAAATAGGGCTTCAGAGAAAAAAGAAGCACCTGTATGAATGTGAAGATGTCAGATGGAAGACAGATCCTAAACAAAGAAGGGAAAGCTGAAAGATGGTAGGAGTATGTAGCAGGTCTACATAAGGGAGATGAACTTGAATGCAGTATTATAGAAATAGAAGACGACTTAAATGAAAATGAGATGGAAGATGTGATACTGCGAAAAGAATTAGAGTACTGAAAGACCTATGTCGACAGAAGGCCGGGAAGTAGACGACATTCCGTCAGAACTACTGATAGCCTTGGGAGAGCCGGCCAAGACAAAACTCTTCCACCTGGTGTGCAAGACGTATGAGACAAGCGAAATACCCTGAGACGTCAAGAACAATATAATAATTCCAATTCCAAAGAAAGCAGGTGCTGACAGACTGAATATACCGAACTACCAGTTTAATACATCATGGTTGACAGTGTTAATTGGAATACTGTCTTTGAAATTCTGGAGGTAGCAGGAGTAAACATGGTGAGCGAAAAGCTATTTATATCTTGAAAAAAAAAAAAAAACCAGACACCAGTTATGAGTGTTGAGGGGCACGAAAGAAAAGCAGTGGTTGAGTAGGGAGTGAGGTTTGTAGACTATCGCCGATGTTATTCAATATATACCCTGGGCAAACAATACAGGAAACCTAAGTAATATTTGGAATTAAAGTCCAGAGAGAAGAAATAAAAATTTTCGTATTTGTCGAGGACATTGTAATTGTATCAGGGACAGCAAAGGACTTCTAAGAGCAGTTGAGCGGAATGGACGGTTTCTTGAAAAGGGAGTATGAGACGAACATTAACAAAATCAGAACTAGGATAATGCAATGCAATCGAATTAAATGAGATTAGGGAACGAGTCACTTAAAATAGTTGATAAGTTTTGGTATTTGGGCAGCCAAATAACTTATAATGGCCGAAGTAAAGAGGTTATGGATTGTAGACTATGATTTGCAAGAAAAGTATTTCAGAAGTCGACAGACTTGATAACATCGAAAATAGATTCAAGCGTAAGGAAGTGTTTTCTGAAAGTATGTGCATGGACTGGATGAGCCTTGTTGGCTCGGTCTATGTTTTTTACATGACTGCCTCCTAGTGCGATCCGCCTCTGTCTAGTAACCAGGTAGCGCTTCGGTCGCCTGTTAGTTGAGTCTTCGTTTGTAGTTCCTTGGAGCAGCTTGTTGACCACACCGGAAGTCAGTCTGTCGGAGTCACTAGAGAGCGAGAGCGAGAGAGACAAGAGGCCCATGTGACGTACGTGAGCTGTTCACGGAGCTTACGGGCGCACTATTGTCTATGCGGCCGGTGGTCGGTGAGTTGTGTTGGCCGGCAATGCCTGGGCCCAGTGTCGACGCAGCCGGTTTACCCTGGATTAACCTCGCATAGTTGCTGATATGGGTGTCGGAATGTTGTTCATTTTCTGGTGCCGTCTGTTCTGCCAGTTGGGGGTAAGATACTAGTTACTTGATTGACACATGTTCTCCCATGTTGAAATGGCTCCCGCTACGCTAGATTACCTGTGGCTCTCCATGTCTCTGTCTCAAGTGTTACATTCGTCCATTGGTGCTTCTGTTTGAAATTATCTGAGTGCTATATTTGCGTGTTTTAAAGTTTATTTTAATTACATGTCAGTTGCGCCTGAAATTAACTGCAATATGTTCTAGGCCGCCACGTATATTAGTGGCTACTGAGGTCGAAACTGAGTCTTCAAAACGGTTCAAATGCCTCTGAGCACTATGGGACTTAACTGCTGAGGTCATCAGTCCCCTAGAATTTAGAACTACTTAAACCTAACTAACCTAAGGACATCACACAGACCCATGCCCGAGGCAGGATTCGAACCTGCGAGCGTAGAAGTCGCGCGGCTCCAGACGGTAGCGCATAGAACAGCTCGGCCACCGCGGCCGGCGAAATTGAGTCTTATTTGTGTTGGAAGTTGTTACTTCCCTGCCTCATGTAGTAACTATAAAACTGCCTACTGCTGTGGCAAGTAAACGCCAGCGGTCCAGTGAATCTTGGCTCATTTGGGTAAATAAGTTCCGTGACTCTTGTGAGATTTTGCCCCTCTCAAGGAAATTAATATTTATTGTTTTAAATATAATTACTGTTGTAGTTGTTTGAGAGTTAGCTCTGAAGCCACTTAAGATAATGTGTCTGAGCACTGTGTGATCTCCTGGTTATTACATTAACTTGTCATATTTTGGCAGTAATCGGTTAATCCTTTTAGTAATTTCTAGTGTAAAAATCCTTGCTGTTATACGTAAGGTTTGGTTGGGACTTGAGGCCACGCTCACATTGAGTTTCTTGTGTTGATATGAACATTCTCATATGTTCTATGATTATTATGTATGAATTACATGTTTGCTTGTTTGCTCTCGACCGAGCTGTTCGTAGCGTTTGGAGGCGCTCCCCTGGGGTGTTATGTTTTTGGTACCGTTTCAACAGATGATTGTTATTTTATGAAGTAACAAATGACTTTTGATAAATGGGTTGCATCTTTCCCATACTCTTTTAGTTGTTTCTTCACCCTGGGGCGTCTATTGAAAATTTCTATGGAGGGAGTCATGTAAGGAAGTGAAACATGTACGATAGACTAGACAAGAAGATATTATAAGCTTCTTAAAAGTGTAAAGAGTGAACAATGCTGAATATTACATGGATAGATCAATTAACTACAGGGGAGCTAATCAACTGAACTGGGGAGAAAAGAAATTTATGGCATAACCTTGCTACAAGGAGTCTGTTGATAGGACCCCTTTTGAGACATTAAAGGATCACCAATTTAGTAGTGGAGGGCAGTGGGGGTAAAAATCACGGGAACACGAGGAGATGAACACAATGAGCAAATTCAGGAGGATGTGGGTTGCAGTAGTTATGGTTGCAGTAGTTATTGGAAGATGAGTCTTGCACAGGATAGAGGAGCATGGAGAGCAGCATCAAACCAGTCCTCGGACTGAAGATCACAACAACAATTTTAGCATTTGGAAATGCCTCTGCAGCTGCCATTTCTACTGGCTGTGTAATGTATGAAGGATCACCATCTTGTATAAAAAAGATCCTACCCACTCACACAAGCTGTTGAAGGGTTAGAATGACGTTGGTGCTCAAAAGACTGTCAAAGTTTACGAGAGACGCTACAGGTAATAAGACCAGCAGGATTCATCTCCTAAAAAAATGTGGCCCTACGATAAGCGATACCGCCAAACCGCACCACACAGTCACCTCTGCAGAACGAGCAAACTTTCCGTTTCCCATATTGAGCAATACTGCGTATTGATATTCTTGAAGAGGGAAATGGGCTTCGTCTGTCCACAGAATGTTACATCGCCACAGAGAGCCACATGAGAGCAAGAAATTCCAGAGAGAACGTTTGTCTTGCTGGCAGGTTGGCAGGAAGCAACTCATGAACAAGGGTGATTTTCATAAACAGCAATGCAGGATGTTTCGCAGGTATTTGAGACGTTCGGGCAATTCGTCATGCATTGCATATTAGCACATTACCTCTCGATCCCCCGAGCAGTGCTTTAGCCACATCTTTGAGATACGTTAAATCAACTGCTTTCCTCCGTCTGTCACACTAAAGTTTAGAAGAATCCGTCTTTTCGAATTTTGTAGTCATTCTCTCCACACCCTTAGTAGGCATCGGACCAGTGCCTTTTTCATACTCTTGAGTATCCGGAACCTCTCTAGGGCTACTGGTGCATAGTCACCGTTCTTGTGAAAGAGCTTTACCGGCAGCGCGCGAAACTTTATGGAGATTGTGATGTTGATCCTCTCGGATCCAGACTGAGGAAAAGCCGTGTGCCACGCGTCTGATGGTGCACATTCCAATTCTTACAGCGCCATCTATTGGTAAAATTTTCGAATTTTTTATTTTGGTTCCATGACGTTTCCCCGAGTCAATAATATGCTCCCATTCTGAGCAGTGGTTTCTTCCTAGAGCGTTTGGAAATTGGAAATTTAACTGTGGACACCTTGTATATTACACTTCTTTCCCTATACCTTCCTCGTATTTTCTTAGAATTTCAAATACCTTGCACCACTTGATGAACGTTTCTTCTAGATCATGTGAGGGTGTCTTTTTCTCGAACCTTTGCTTCACTATCAAGCGCAATGTGAGAACTTCCCCAATGTGAGAAATGCCTCTCTAATGCTTTTAACTTTGATAAAACCAAACTGACCGTCATCCAACCGGTCTTCAGTTTCCTTTTTCGTTCTTCTGTACACTACCCTTGTTAGCAAGTTTCATGCATGAGCTGCTGAGGCGACTTTTAGATAGTTTTCATACTTATCTGCCCTTCCTATCGCGAGTACTCTGTGTATGATATTTTTACAAAACTCTGATGGTATTTCTTCAGACTCATAGGTTCTACAGGCCAACCGGAGTGATTTAGGTATCCCTTTGCCCAATGACTTAAGAAGTTCCGAAGGAATGTTGTCTGCCCCTCTGCCTTATTTGATGGCTTGTTTTCCAAAGCTAGCATTGGATCAGGTAGTCTCCATATGCCCCTCTTTTCAGAGAAGGCTGCGGGACTCGGCTGTTAACGTCAAATCATACACCGTTCAACTGTCTAATTTCCAGACTCTTATTTTATTGGGCTACCAGTTTCAGCGTTATATTGCGCCATCTTCAGGCCTCTTGACCAACGTGCAGGTTCTGGTCAAAGTAAGGGCCAGCATTCAAAGACTGGGATCTGTTTATCTCTGTTTGAAGTAATCGGTGTATCATGCAAAAATTTACAGATACCACTCTTTGAATGCTGGCTATATATTGACCGGAATCGAGGTTGCAATCTTCCTACACATCGGTCAGGAGGCCTGAAGATGGCTTAATACACTACTGGCCATTAAAATTACTACACAACGAAGATGACGAGCTACAGACGTGAAATTTAA
This sequence comes from Schistocerca piceifrons, assembly GCF_021461385.2. NCBI lineage: Eukaryota > Metazoa > Arthropoda > Insecta > Orthoptera > Acrididae > Schistocerca > Schistocerca piceifrons. The sequence goes on along the minus strand of NC_060139.1, from coordinate 417,381,670 downwards.
TCGACAGGAAGAAGATGGTGTGATATGCAAATGATTAGCTTTTCAGAGCATTCACACAAGGTTGGTGCCGGTGGCGACATCTACAACGTGCTGACATGAGGAAAGTTTCCCACAGATTTCTCATACACAAACAGCAGTTGACCGGCGTTGCCTGGTGAAACGCTGTTGTGATGCCTCGTGTAAGGAGGAGAAATGTGTACCATCACGTTTACGACATTGATAAAGATCGGATTGTAGCCTGTCGCGCTTGCGGTTTATCGTATCGCGACATTGCTGCTCACGTTGGTCGATATCCAATGACTGTAATCGGTGGATTCAGGAGGGTAATACGGAACGCCGTGCTGGATCCCAATAGCCTCGTATCACTAGCAGTCGAGATGAGAGGCATCTTATCCGCATGGCTGTAACGGATCGTGCAGCCACGTCTCGATCCTTGAGTCAACAGATGGGGAAGTGTGCAAGACAACAACCATCTGAACGAACAGCTCTACGACGTTTGCAGCAGCATGGATTATCACCTCGCAGACCATGGCTGCGGTTACCCTTGACGCTGCATCACAGACAGGAGCGCCTGCGATGGTGTACTCAACGACGAACCTGGGGGCACGAATGGCAAAACGTCATTTTTTCGGATGAATCCAGGTTCTGTTTACAGCATCATGATGGTCGGATCCGTGTTTGGCGACATCGCGGTGAACGCAAATTGGAATTGTGTATTCGTCATCGCCCTACTGGCGTATCACCCGGCGTGATGGTATGGGGTGCCATTGGTTACACGTCTCGGTCACCTCTTCTTCGCATTGAAGGCACTTTGAACAGAAGACGTTACATTTCAGATGTGTTACGACCCATGGCTCTACCCTTCATTCGATGCCTGCGAAACCCTACATTTCAGCGGGATAATGCACGACCGCACGTTGGCCATCCTGTACGGGCCTTTCTGGATACAGAAAATGTTCGACTGCTGCCCTGGCAAGATCTCTCACCATCTGAAAACGTCTGGTCAGTGGTGGCCGAGCAACTGGCTCGTCACAATACCCCAGTCACTACTCTTGATGAACTGTGGTATCGTGTTGAAGTTGCATACACAGCTGTACCTGTACACGCCATCCAAGCTCTGTTTGACTCAATGCCCAGGTGTATCAATTCCGTTATTACGGCCAGAGTTGGTTGTTCTGGGTACTGATGTTTCAGGTTATATGCACCCGAATTCCGTGAAAATGTAATCACATGTCAGTTCTAGTAAAATATATTTGACCAATGAATACCCGTTTGTCATCTGCATTTCATCTTTGTGTAGCAATTTTAATGGCCAGTAGTGTATATCGCCGAAACTGGTAGCCCGATAAAATAACAGTTTGGAAATCAGACGGATGAAAGGTGTTTGATCTGATATTCTTGTATCCGACACGTCTTCCAGTCTACTCTATTCAAGCAAGAATGGAAAACGGCAGAGTGACGGATCGCGTGAGGTTCGCGGTGCCACCTCACCCGTGCCGGTGACGAAGACTCCCTCGTCGTCGCGGTCGTTGACGTCGACCAGCATGTCGCCGCTGTCGACGGGCACGTGCCGCAGGAGCGCCTCCACGCGGTCCCTGGTGTCCGGCACGAAGAGCGCCGCCCCGTCGGCGGCACACGCTTCGGCGGCGGCCTCGTAGGGGCGGCGGTCTTCGCTGAGGCGCAGGAAGGTGCCTGCGCCGGCCGCCAGCAAGTAGCCGGGGGGCGGCGGCGCCCGCAGCCGCCACTCGCACAGGTACTGCAGCGTCTCCTCGCAGCCGCGGTCGTTGACTCCGCCATCCCGGTTCCACGCCAAGCAGTCCTCGTTGCCGCCCGCGTTGTTGGGTTCGTAAGTCCTCCAGCGTACGTCCAATGGCTTACCTGAGAACACCCAGTATGCCGCGTGTTGTTGACCTGGTCATAAAAGACACTTAAAATCTTGACGCGGCAAGGTATAACCATCATCAACTTGCGTTGCTAATTAATGGTGTACGTGTAGACCGGGTCACAAGAAATGTGACAGGCAGTACAGACAGTTTCGACGGTCTGTTTTTAACGTTATTATTTGTCGGCTACGACAATAGGAGACAGAGTGCCATTGCAGACGATTACTGGTTATGCTTCCAAACTTCCTGAATGTTACTAGAAGATAATATGTAAATAATTGAGGGAACAATGCGACATGAGAAGAAGTAGCCTTTTCCCGTTCCAGAATGAAATTCCCACTCTGCAGCGGAGTGTGCGCTGATATGAAACTGATATGAAACTGTGAGGACGGGGCGTGAGTCGTGTTTGAGTAGCTCAGATGTAGGAGCGCTTGCCCGCGAAAGGCAAAGGCCCCGAGTTCGAGTCTCGGTCCGGCACACAGTTTTAATCTGCCAGGAAGTTTCAGTCTTTTCCCTTTGCTTGGATAACAAGACATGACGTGTGTGAATCTGACCAAACCATCGCTTCAGTACGTCGTTATTGCAAAACACAAATACGAATTAATTACGGAAGAATGGGTGGTGATAGAAAATGACAAGGGAGGAAGCTCAGCTTAGAGATTCGGGAAATGCACGAACATGGGAAACAATACTCACTGTACGAGTCGTCTTACAAGATATAAGGGGCACTCAAATGAAAACGATAGAAATGGGAAAAAAATGCACAAGCGCGATTACGAATCTCGCACTTTGGTTTTCGTACAGACTTATTTATGTAAATATAGTTCACCCATTCTGACACCCGAGGAAATTAATGATTTTTGCTTTTTATCGACATTGACGCTCTCAAGATGTCGGTTCCAGATATTCCAGGTCATTCGACAACGTTTTAATTTCAAGTTTGAAGTCAGATGACAGATGACAAAAGAAATGTTTTTATCGTCTTATGTAATTACGAATTACCAATTTTACGATTTATTTGTCGTCTTGTACCGTGAAACCTTGGTTTTGCCGAGTTTCAGGATTCTATATCAACGAGAAGTTTCCTATTGCTTTCAGTGAGTGAGTTTGCGGGAATCAAAATATGAGATTGATGTTTCTCGTTTTGAGATGACAGAAGGAACGATGTTTTATTTACTAAAAATGTTCTAAAACCAAGATGGGATAACTATTTCTTTACTTAAACAACCGGTTTCGACAGACATTGCTATCATTTGCCTGTCTTAAGGAATCTTATTCTTCTGTAACGCGTTCAGCTTCCCAGGGAAACTACAATACCCTGCCGAAATTTCGCTGGGAGGCCCTACATCCTCCATCACATGTCGATCTCTCCTCATAGGGTTTCCATGTTTATGGAGCCCTGAAGGAATACATTCGTGGTCGTCGATATGCTTCGGACGAAGAGGTGAATGCGTGGGTACAATCATGGTTCCGCAGGCAACCGCAAACATTTTTCCGTGGTGGCATTCTTTGTTTTGTGTCAAAGTGGGATAAATATACACTGGTGTCAGAAATTAAGGCAACAAACAGAAATTTTGCAAGTTTGCATTTATTTTGCCACAAAACAGTATAATCAGGTGATAGTGAACAAGAAACAGTATAGAGAATACACGACCTAAACAACTGCAACATGCGTAACGGCAGACAAAATTGTTCTTCGTTTCTTTCAAACTTAACGGATTTACACACACATTCCGACAACTGGTTAATGCGCTCAGTATGGGGTGTGATCAGCTCTGGCAGCGATACGGGCCTGACAAACGACAGGACATGATGTGAATGATCCCAGCATTCTCAAGTTGACGTAATAACGCGCATTCCTCCTGCAGCGCTACTAGCAAGTTTTTAAGAGTGGTTGGTGGGTGCTGACGTGATGAAACACATGTCCCTTGTGCGTTCCAGACGATCACAACGGGATTCAAATGGGGAGAGCGAACAGGTCACGCCATACTTCCAATATCTTCTGTTTCCAAGAAAACATCAACGACACGTGCGTTATGAGGTCGACCATTATCGTCCAGCAGTCCCAAGTCTGGGCCCACAGCATCTTGCAACAACCGCAGATTAGGTCCCAATATCTCGTCACGACACATTACAGCAGTTAAACCTTGCCAATTTAACCGTACAATTTCATGAAAATGTGTTCGAGTGGTCAACATAACCCCTGTTCACACTATTAGGGATCATCCTTGATATCAATCTCTTACCATAAAGTCTTAGCCCCGAAATCGTGTTCCACGTTGCCGCAAGATGCAAATACTGTTTCAAAGGTCGAGTAGTCCTTCGTTATGAATTACCATTTGTTTTTCAATCACAGATCTTTGAATCTCGGTTAGCTCTATTCGTTCGACGGATCCAATGTTGAGATACAGTTTCTCGACTGGATTTCCGAAAGCCTACGACAAAGCCACACCATCTTCTTGGAAACGAAATAAGAGCATACGGCCTGTTAAGCTAGACGGAAGAATTCGTAACAAACGGATATCAGTGCTGTCATTTCGAAATTCCGAGAACCCGCTTTGTAGTGCAAGTCAAGAACCACATCACTTCTTCAGAATACAAGTGGCGAAAATACACTCCTGCAAGTTGAAATAAGAACACCGTGAATTCATTGTCCCAGGAAGGGGAAACTTTATTGACACATTCCTGGGGTCAGATACATCACATGATCACACTGACAGAACCACAGGCACATAGACACAGGCAACAGAGCATGCACAATGTCGGTACTAGTACAGTGTATATCCACCTTTCGCAGCAATGCAGGCTGCTATTCTCCCATGGAGACGATCGTAGAGATGCTGGATGTAGTCCTGTGCAACGGCTTGCCATGCCATTTCCACCTGGCGCCTCAGTTGGACCAGCGTTCGTGCTGGACGTGCAGACCGCGTGAGACGACGCTTCATCCAGTCCGAAACATGCTCAATGGGGGACAGATCCGGAGATCTTGCTAGCCAGGGTAGTTGACTTACACCTTCTAGAGCACGTTGGGTGGCACGGGATACATGCGGACGTGCATTGTCCTGTTGGAACAGCAAGTTCCCTTGCCGGTCTAGGAATGGTAGAACGATGGGTTCGATGACGGTTTGGATGTACCGTGCACTATTCAGTGTCCCCTCGACGATCACCAGTGGTGTACGGCCAGTGTAGGAGATCGCTCCCCACACCATGATGCCGGGTGTTGGCCCTGTGTGCCTCGGTCGTATGCAGTCCTGATTGTGGCGCACACCTGCACGGCGCCAAACACGCATACGACCATCATTGGCACTAAGGCAGAAGCGACTCTCATCGCTGAAGACGACACGTCTCCATTCGTCCCTCCATTCACGCCTGTCGCGACACCACTCGAGGCGGGCTGCACGATGTTGGGGCGTGAGCGGAAGACGGCCTAACGGTGTGCGGGACCGTAGCCCAGCTTCATGGAGACGGTTGCGAATGGTCCTCGCCGATACCCCAGGAGCAACAGTGTCCCTAATTTGCTGGGAAGTGGCGGTGCGGTCCCCTACGGCACTGCGTAGGATCCTACGGTCTTGGCGTGCATCCGTGTGTCGCTGCGGTCCGGTCCCAGGTCGACGGGCACGTGCACCTTCCGCCGACCACTGGCGACAACATCGATGTACTGTGGAGACCTCACGCCCCACGTGTTGAGCAATTCGGCGGTACGTCCACCCGGCCTCCCGCATGCTCACTATACGCCCTCGCTCAAAGTCCGTCAACTGCACATACGGTTCACGTCCACGCTGTCGCGGCATGCTACCAGTGTTAAAGACTGCGATGGAGCTCCGTATGCCACGGCAAACTGGCTGACACTGACGGCGGCGGTGCACAAATGCTGCGCAGCTAGCGCCATTCGACGGCCAACACCGCGGTTCCTGGTGTGTCCGCTGTGCCGTGCGTGTGATCATTGCTTGTACAGCCCTCTCGCAGTGTCCGGAGCAAGTATGGTGGGTCTGACACACCGGTGTCAATGTGTTCTTTTTTCCATTTCCAGGAGTGTACTTTTTAATCATCAAGTAAGAAAATACTTGAGGAGTTACGACAGATGTTTCCTGCAGGCTGGTGTTACGAGGAACAGGAAAGGAGACGTACTGGGAAGTGGCACAGTTCAACGTCCCGTCGAAACCAAGGCCACCAGAGGAGAAACATCACTTCTGCGAGAAACTATAAAGGAGAGAGAGAACAGCTCCGTCGCGGATCGCTTTAAGGCGTCATCACTGCAACCCTTAAAATGTTTAGGAAATATGCATTGAGTCTGTGTGACGATTAATTCTAAGTAAAGACTCACGTTTTCTCAACACCACAGCGCTCCGTAAAAAGATTTACGTTGAATCTCTATAGAGTTTATAGCAGCAGTAACGATGTTCTAGCGATACGACAGTCCGTGTTTAACGAAATACGCACTAATAGAGGGTGTTGTACTCTGCCCATCAGGGGTCTTGTACAGCGTTGTCGGTGTGCCATGATAGCAAGCAAGACGAGTGGTTTGAATGTCCCCATTTGCTTTTATTATTTATTTTTGCCTAATTATTTATTTATTTCTTTAACCTGATATGATGAGCGCTATCAGATCCTCGCTTACATCGGGCCACAGTTTCACACATATAGTACCTTTAACAGTTTTCATGTTACAAATAATATAAAAATGATCAGTGTCTACAGTGAAGTTGATAATAAATGATACTGCTATGAACTAACAAAGTTAATATTTCAGTACTTGTGCTACTGCTGCCACTAATAGTAATAAGAGTAATAATAACAACAATAATGGCAATAATAACAAAAGTAATAGTGGAAGACATAAAAAGACTTTACACGTGTACAAAATACCAATTTTCTGATATAGCAAGTAGTAGGGAAAGGAACTTCCTAATATTCTTTTCCCAGTCTGTAAAGTAACAGGAGCATAATTCATTAGTATAACAAATAAATCATGGTAGAAAATGCTCTGATAAACACCAACATGATCATTTCACAGCGGTAAGACATTATCGACACTGCCTTCCAACTAAATTAGAAGAAGGTAACAACAGCTATTTCATACCGGCTTCATTTGCGGCTTATGGTTCAAATGGCTCTGAGCACTATGGGACTCAACTGCTGAGGTCATTAGTCCACTAGAACTTAGAACTAGTTAAACCTAACTAACCTAAGGACATCACAAACATCCATGCCCGAGGCGGGATTCGAACCTGCGACCGCAGCGGTCTTGCGGTTCCAGACTGCAGCGCCTTTAACCGCACGGCCACTTCGGCCGGCTGCGGCTTATGTTTCAAGTCTTCTCCCGTTACCGTCTGCTGGGTTCGGAGTTAATGAATGCAGCAAATAAACATATCAAAAGTCTCGCATATTTTGACACATAAGCCTTAAACACACATTCATGTTGAGAGTTAAGTCTGGAGGAGGAACAGTATTTGTCCTTCAGTTATACGTCTATTTAATAGTTTATATCCTATGTGTCTGGTATGTAGAAGGAATTTGTTTAAATTTCCGAACGGTGCTTCGTGTGTCGTTGCTAATACAAGAAATAGGTTTACTTTAAGTGGAAACACTACATGGTGTAATAAAAGGGTATGGTTAAACTTCAAGTAAACACTTGTCACACGTACAGGCATAAAATGTGTTATCTAGATATGGGTCCGGAAACGCTTCATTTCGATGGTAGAGCTAATTTACTACTTCACTGAACGACCCCATCAATCTTGGGAAGCCCACAGAAACCGAACGTACCAGCTGAGCCGCGCAGGCTCGCATCGATCAATCGATCGCTAGATAGCGCTAGCGGTGCACGATTTTTGGCGGTTCTCTACGCGACGAGCTTCGACCGGCACGAAGCAGGGCAGTTAGAATTTGCGGGCCGAATTGAAAGGAACACTTGCTGGACGAGAGGCAGGCTTACCTCCGCTGTCTGGAACTGAGAGCAAACGGCTCTTGCAGAACACAGACTTCATCCCGCGAAGACGGAACTTTTGGTTCGCTGTGCTGGCAATGGGACTCTGAAAATTTGCCTGTGCCGAGCGTGTGGAGATTTTGAGTAATACGTCGCTACACATTCTTCAAATATTCTAGTGAGGATCCTTCTGTGGCCTCTGCGCTATGTTTCGTAGGGCTGCGACTGTCTACTTCCTGAAAGGTCTGCTGTGTTAGTTGATTACGGGGCTCGCTGCTAAAGGCTTGAAGTTTATCTTAATGGAAGCAACTCTGTTTCAGTACAAAAGTTAGTCGCAACTGCTTGTGAAATGTTTGTAAGTTGCGTATTACAGAGCTATTGGAGGTTCATTAAACAGAACTGGCTGTTTAAATTTGTCATATTTCAATTGGCTTACCGTGCACCATGTGGGCTGAACTGCGCGTTGTTCTTTCATTTAAATACAGTGAACTCTAAGTTAATTAGAGAGTCTATCACTGTAATCATTTTAGTTAAGCGTTTGTAAGACGTTTTAGTGGGGTTAGTCTAATTGAATCATAGTGCCTTTCCACTGTAATCGTTTTGGTTCTGTATTTGTAAAACATTTTGGTGGGGTTGTTAGTTGACCCGCCCTGAGATTCTCTATGGTAGATTCACGTAAAATAAGAATCTACGTTTGCCCCGCAGTTGTTACGGGCAGCCTGGTAAACGAAGTTTCATATCTGAGATTCGGTTATTTATATTTTTGAAACAGTAGAGTTTACGCGAGATTCGTTACTTATGGCTTGTGTTTTACTGAAAAATATGTTAGAAGTCAGCGAGCACGATTTTTTTTCCGTTTCATAATAGTGTGTAATTAGTGTTCCTGCTGAATAAGTAGTGCTAGCAACTGTTTGCCACTTAATTTTGAGGCCACGTAAGCCTTCTTAGTTTTCTCATTCCTCTAATCTGAGTGCTATCTAGCTGTTAAGTGCTTTGTTGCTTATCATCGCATCGATGATTGGGTTGATGTTTGCTTATTTATTTATATTCCCTCTTAAATGGTAATATAATGAAATATGTGCCGTCCTTTGTGAAGCGATGCATTGGTACTAGTTTTCTAAGGTTACTTCTCAGTCTGATGTAGTTCACGTTGTACGGGCGGGACCTGCTCCATCCTCCAGCACACGTGTGGGAGGCGCGCTCATCCCACCCACCCCGTTCTGTCGGGGAGCTGAATTGTATCTAAATAACTTGTCCTTCTTCTGAACTGTCGCCAGATGACGTGACGCACTGCTTGTATTACTACTGTCGTTACCAAATCTGCTGCAGTCATTTAAGATATTATATTTAAAAGTTAACTGAATTTTTTTGTAAATGTTAAGGTGTTGTCTATTAAAATGAAGCTTGACTGACTTCAGATACTTGTTATGTTTAACAAACTCCTTAACTGTTTAAAACCTCTTCCGCTGACGTCAGTTGCTGATCTCACTGCCTCGCTAAAATACGGCAAGTTGTTTAATTTCTTACTTGTTCTTAAAGGCTATTTTACTGACGTCATAGGTTGTTGATTTTTACTTAAAAAAAGAGATTCTGCATGTTTTCAATGCGAACGCTGCTTTATTGCCTCCAGCCAAGCCCTAACTCTCAACAGCGTATTAAGCTGCTTTAGGGTACCTACGCCCAGTTCACCAGCATTAAATGAAATGTTTTCTTACATGAAATGTTCAGAACTTCCTCTTAGTAAGCTTTGGTTAGAATGTACAGTAAACTGTAATTCTTAGGTTCACCATCAGTGTCTGCTGTTCCAAAGGAATGATGGTGACAATGTCATGTGACTAACTTCATTGCTCTACCAGCATCAAGCATGTGTCATCAACGGTTTAGTTTTCATCGCCGACTTCGTTTCCAGTGAAGTGCAGTGGAAGTGTACCCAATAGCGGAGTTGCAGATGACCGTTGCTATACGGATTAGCAGGTAGTAATGGACCTGGACCTAAGCGTTTGTATAAGGAGAAATTTCCAGAATGACAGTGTCCCGACTAGAAGACGTTCGAAGGAACTGATCGTCGTCAAAGAGAGCACGGGCTGTTTAAGCCTGCTACTCGCAATTTGGAGAGGCCTAGAATATCGATGACACCTCAACTGGACTAGGAAATTCGTACAGTTGACTAAACCCTTGTGTCAGCTTAAGATGATTACCTTCCACAAGTAAAGATGACCACATCGCAGTCTGGAGAGTGTTAGATGGGAATCTGCTATATCCATACCATGTACAGCTTGTGCAGGTATTATCAGCAGCTGATTTTATTACACGGGTATAATTCCGCTAACGCTTCATTTAACAACGTCTCAACCATCGTTTCAGTGCCAGTGTGCTGTTCACGGATGAAACTGGCTTAAAGTAGATGATAAAGTTATTCCATATTATTCACTGAATGCGAATTTCATGTAATCAGCTACAAAATTTGTGCCGGACAGGGACACGAAACGATATTTCCCGCTCATAGCGGGCGACCTTCTTAACCTGTTTGGTCATCCACGCACGATACACCGCCCAACCTAATCCTCCAGATATCGTAGTCTTATTTACGCTTCCCTTAAGTTCGTGCCGGCCGGTGTGGCCGAGCGGTGCTAGGCGCTTCAGTCTGGAAACCGCACAACCGCTACGGTTGCAGATTCGAATCCTACCTCGGGCATGGATGTGTGTGACGTCCTTAACTTAGTTAGGTAGTTCTAAGTTCTAGGGGACTGATGACCTCAGATGTTAAGTCCCATAGTGCTTAGAGCCATTTGAACCATTTGAGCCTTAACTTCGTAAAATCACTCGCTTTCCGCTGAAGGGGAATAACACCGCTCGCTATGAGCGGGAAATCGTGTCACGGTCCGACACAAATTTTTCATATGTCACAACTGGGGGATACAGCTATACCCATTGCAGCTGATGTTATGAAAATCTCATTCAGTGAATAATTTGGAATAATATTTCATGCAGCCGCTGATCGTCAAATCTTATGTAATATGAACAATGTATTGAAGAGTTATAGATACTGAGACCTAAGATAGAGATAAAGCATTTCGTGACCTTTCTCCATATAACATACATTATGTGATCAAAAGTATCCGGACACCTGGCTGAAAATTTTTTTCAAGTTCGTAATGCTGGAATCCAGTATGGTGTTGGCCCACCCATAGCCTTGATGACAGCTTCCACTCTCGCAGGAATATGTTCAATGAGGTGCTGCAACGTTTCTTGGAGTTGGCAGCCCATTTTTCACGGAGTGCTTAGCTGAGGGGAGATATCTATGTCGGTCGGTGAGGCCTGGTACGAGGTCGGCGTTCGAAAACATCTCATAGGTGTTCTAAAGGATTCAGGTCAGAACTCTGTGCAGGCCAGTCCACTCCGCCACAGGCTATGCATTATGAACAGGTGCTCGATTGTGTTGAAAGATGCAATCGCCATCTCTGAATTGCTCTTCAACAGTGGAAAGCAAGACGGTGCTTAAAACATAATGTAGGCCTGTGCCCTTATAGTGCCACGCAAAACAACAAGGGGTGCAAGGTGCAACATGAAAAACTCGACCACACCATAACACCACCGCCTCCGAATTTTACTGTTCAAATGTGTCTGAATTCCTATGGGACCAAACTGCTGAAGTCATCGGTCCCTAAGCTTATACACTACTTAATCTAACGTAAACTGACTCACGCTAAGGACAACACACACACCCATGCCCGAGGGATGAGTCGAACCCCCGATGGGGGTAGCCGCGCTGATCGCGACAACGTATCTTAGACCACACAGATACCCCGCTCTACGCATTTTCAGTAGGAGATCAGTGATAGCCAGAAAAGTCTCTTACCACGAATATTAATAACAATTGAAACTTTAATATTTCAAAAAAAATTAATTTTCACCTAAATTCGATGACCTAATAATCGATACGTCTTTTACGCACTTCTTACAGTTATTAATTGCTAGTAAAATACTGAAATTCAGTATCTGCGAAGAAGGTAGAATACGAGATACAGTCATAAATGTATTTTTTAAAATTGTTTCATAGGTTTGATGTGCCATGAATTCGTGTCCTGTGTCAAAATCTTCATTTCAGTGGTGCAACAGCAGCCAACGTCGTCAGTTATTTCTAGCATATATATTCCAATCTCTGTCCTCCCCAACCATGTTTGCCTTCTACTGCTCTCTCTATCACCACTGAAGCTATTCCCTTGTTTCTCAACACATGTCCTTCTACCTTCTCCATTCATCTTGTCAATGTATTGCACATAGTCCTCTCCTTGCCTATTCTGCAGAGAAGTTCCGCATATGTTATGAGTCCGAGTAATTTTCAAAATCCTTCTACAGCTCTATATCTCGAACTTACCGGTCCTTTTCTTTTCCGCTTTTCCCACAGCCCATAATTCATATCCATACAATGCTGTGCTGCAAACTTATATGAGCTAAACCGCGACGTTTCGCCCTAGCAGACTTATTTTAAACAGGAATGTTCTTTTTTGCCTGCACTGATCTGCTATGTGTTATTTTGCTTCCAAAGCACCAGAATTCCTTCGCATTGTTCACTTCATGATCTTCAGTTTTGATTACAATTTTGGGTTTTTAAACTTGCATTTTAAACTTGTATACATGGAAGAAGCCTGGGGATACTGGAAGGTCTCAGATTATATAATGGCAAGACAGAGTTCAGGAACTAGGTTTTAAATTGTAAGACATTTCCAGGAGCTGATGTGAACGCTGACCACAATCTACTGCTTATGAACTGTCGATTAAAACTGATGAAACTACAAAAAGATGGGAATATAAGGAGATGGGACCTGGATAAACTGATAGAACCAGAGGTTGTAAGGAGATTCAGGAAGAGTGGAAGGGAACGATTGACAGGAATAGGGGAAAGAAATACAGGTAGCAGAAGAATGAGTAGTTTGAGGGATGAAATAGTGAAGGCAGCAGGGGATCAATTACGTAAAAAGACTAGGGCTAGTAGACATCCTTGGGTAACAGAAGAGAGTTTGAATTTTATCGGTGAAGGGAGAAAATATAAAACTGCAGTAAGTGAAGCAGGCGAAAAGGAATACAAACGTCTCAAAAATGAGATCGACAGGAAGTGTAAAATCGCTAAGCAGGGATGGCTAGAGGACAAATGTTACGATTTAGGGGCATATCTCACTAGGGGTAAGATAGATACCGCCTACAGGAAAATTAAAGAGACCTTTGGAGAGAAGAGAACCGCTTGTATGAATATCAAGAGCTCAGATGGAAACCCAGTTCTAAGCAAAAAAGGAAAAGCAGAAAGGTGGAAGGACTATATAGAAGGTCTATACAAGGACGATATTCTTGAGGACAATATTATGGAAATGTAAAGGAATGTAGAGGAAGTTGAAGTAGCAGATATGATACTGCGTGAAGAGTTTGACAGAGCACTGAAAGACCTAAGTCGAAACAAGGCCACGGGAGTAGACAACATTCCATCAGAACTACTGACAGCTTTGGGAGCGCCAGGCCTAACAAAACTCTACCATCTAGTGAGCAAGATGTATGAGACAGGCGAAATCACCTCAAACTTCAAGAAGAATATCATAACTCCAATCCCAAAGAAAGCAGGTGTCGACAGATGTGAAAATTACCCAACTATCAGTTTAATAAGCCACGGCTGCAAAATACTAACTCGAATTCTTTACAAACGAATGGAAAAACCAGTAGAAGCCGACCTCGGGGAAGATCAGTTTGGATTCCGTAGAAATGTTGGAACACGTAAAGCAATACTGACCCTAAGACTTATCTTAGAAGATAGATTAAAGAAAGGCAAAAATACGTTTCTAGCATTTGTAGACTCAGAGAAAGCTTTTGACAATGTTGACTGGAATACTGTCTTTCGAATCCTGAAGGTGGGAGGGGTAAAATACGGGAGCGAAAGGCTATTTACAATTTGTACAGAAACCAGGTGGCAGTTATAGGAGTCGAGGGGCATGAAAGTTAAGCAGTGGTTGGGAAGGGAGTGAGAGAGAGTTGTAGCCTATCCCCGATGTTATTCAATCTGTCTATTGAGCAAGCAGTAAAGGAAACAAAAGATAAATTCCGAGTAGCAATTAAAATCCATGGAAGAAAAATAAAAACTTTGAGGTTCGCCGATGACATTGTCATTCTGAACGGAATGGACAGTGGCTTGAAAGGACGATATAAGATGAACATCAACAAAAGCAAAACGAGGATAATGGAATGTAGTCGAATAAAATCGGTCGATGCTGTGAGAATTAGATTAGGAAATGAGACGCTTAAAGTAGTAAATGAATTTTGCTATTTGGGGAGCAAAATAACTGGTGATGGTCGAAGTCGAGAGGTTACAAAATGTAGACTGGCAATGGCAAGGAAAGCCTTTCTGAAGAAGAGAAATTTGTTAACATCGAGTATAGATGTGTCAGGAAGTCGTTTCTGAAAGTATTTGTATTGAGTTGTGCCATGTATGGAAGTGAGACGTGGACGATAAATAGTTTGGACAAGGAGAGAATAGAAGCTTTCGAAACGTGGTGCTACAGAAGAATGCTGAAGATTAGATGGGTAGATCACATAACTAATGAGGAGGTATTGAGTAGAATTCGAGAGAAGAGAAATTTGCCGCACAAACTGACTAGAAGAAGGGATCGGTTGGTAATGCATATTCTGAGGCATCAAGTGATCACCAATTTAGTACTGGAAGGCTGCGTGGAGGGTAAAAATCGTAGAGGGAGACCAAGAGATGAATACACTAAACAGATTCAGAAGGATGTAGGTTGCATTAGGTACTGGGAGATAAAGAAGCTTCCACAGGATTGAGTAGCATCGAGAGCTGCATCAAACCAGTCTCTGGACTGTAGACCACAACAGCAACAACAACGAACTTGCTTCTGCAAAAGAGAATTTCTTTCTTTTCCTTCTATTTACTTATATATGTTTCGAAACCTACGCATCACCTTCTTATTTGGGAAACATGAGAAATAACGTTAACAGTTGCTTCGAACCTCAGCAAGTTGATTATCGCAGAGCTATGCCTAATATTTGATTTTAATTTTGTGACTAATGTCATCTTTGCTGCTCCTTATTACTTTCGACTTTTTTCAGTTTATCTTCAATCCATATTTCGTGCTCATTAGACTCTTAATTGAATTTGGCAGGTCATGTAATTCATCTTCGCTTTCACTAAGGATAATGTTGTAGGC
Source organism: Schistocerca piceifrons (assembly GCF_021461385.2). NCBI lineage: Eukaryota > Metazoa > Arthropoda > Insecta > Orthoptera > Acrididae > Schistocerca > Schistocerca piceifrons. Next base: position 417,366,656 of record NC_060139.1, on the reverse strand, counting down.
GAATCTCTCATCGTAAAGTTATCAAGTTATCATCACTAAAAATTAAACTTATGTATTTATTTATTTATTTATTTTGCAGTCTCTGCAGTCCAGGTACACATTAAAATTCCGGAGCTAACTACCATAGCACGCAATTACAGGAGCCAAAAGTAAATGATGCAACCAATTGGTAAATATATTGTGACAGTAACGTGTACGAGCACTGCAAACATGGACCTGCAGACACAGAAAATAAATTAAGTAACTTCAGTTTTCTCAAGTTATGACTAAAACTACATGACTAACCTGGTATTAGAAAAATGCCACGTCGTAGAAAGGAAAAAGGAAGCCACTGACCTTCAATGTCTACAAAGTTCCCCTCCGACACTATATCACTAGCGCCAAGGAAGGCCTCTAGATCGTTGAAGAGCTCGGAGAATGGACTACGACTGAGCAGCTCCATGGCGTCCCGGTCGCGTGGCACCAGCAGGTCGGCCCCCACCAGAGCACAGGCGCTGCGCGCGCCTTGCCACGTGTTGCCATTGCGCGAGAAGAGCACCATGGAGCGGCCCGACAGCGGCATAAAGCCGTCGCGCAGATATCGCGGCGCTGGAGGGGTGGGCGGCCGTCGCTCTCCTGCGGGCAAAGACACTTAAAATTGTATCACCAGGATCTCCACTTCCTGTATACGACATGCAGAAAATGTATGCCTCATCATTAATTAGTGCGATACAGCAACCAGCCACTCTTTTTAACATTATCATATATGTCTAGGATCTCCTGCAAAACCTCTGAATAGGTTTCAGCCAAAGGTAGCACAGTTGCCACGAGTATAAGCATTGTGGGGTTTATAATTGTCTACAAATAGCAGCAGAGATAAAAGCAGAAGTGAGGTTTTTCTCTAGGTCCTGCCTTGTAGGCTGCACTGCACGACAGGTGTGTTGTGTGGAAACGCCGCCTTATCGACCTGCCTTGTAAGGCAGCCTATGTGGCAAAGGCAAGAAACTACACTCCTGGAAATTGAAATAAGAACACCGTGAATTCATTGTCCCAGGAAGGGGAAACTTTATTGACACATTCCTGGGGTCAGATACATCACATGATCACACTGACAGAACCACAGGCACACAGACACAGGCAACAGAGCATGCACAATGTCGGCACTAGTACAGTGTATATCCACCTTTCGCAGCAATGCAGGCTGCTATTCTCCCATGGAGACGATCGTAGAGATGCTGGATGTAGTCCTGTGGAACGGCTTGCCATGCCATTTCCACCTGGCGCTTCAGTTGGACCAGCGTTCATGCTGGACGTGCAGACCGCGTGAGACGACGCTTCATCCAGTCCCAAACATGCTCAATGGGGGACAGATCCGGAGATCTTGCTGGCCAGGGTAGTTGACTTACACCTTCTAGAGCACGTTGGGTGGCACGGGATACATGCGGACGTGCATTGTCCTGTTGGAACAGCAAGTTCCCTTGCCGGTCTAGGAATGGTAGAACGATGGGTTCGATGACGGTTTGGATGTACCGTGCACTATTCAGTGGCCCCTCGACGATCACCAGTGGTGTACGGCCAGCGTAGGAGATCGCTCCCCACACCATGATGCTGGGTGTTGGCCCTGTGTGCCTCGGTCGTATGCAGTCTTGATTGTGGCGCTCACCTGCACGGCGCCAAACACGCATACGACCATCATTGGCACCAAGGCAGAAGCGACTCTCATCGCTGAAGACGACACGTCTCCATTCGTCCCTCCATTCACGCCTGTCGCGACACCACTGAAGGCGGGCTGCACGATGTTGGGGCGTGAGCGGAAGACGGCCTAACGGTGTGCGGGACCGTAGCCCAGCTTCATGGAGACGGTTGCGAATGATCCTCGCCAATACCCCAGGAGCAACAGTGTCCCTAATTTGCTGGGAAGTGGCGGTGCGGTCCCCTACGGCACTGCGTAGGATCCTACGGTCTTGGCGTGCATCCGTGCGTCGCTGCGGTCCGGTCCCAGGTCGACGGGCACGTGCACCTTCCGCCGACCACTGGCGACAACATCCATGTACTGTGGAGACCTCACGCCCCACGTGTTGAGCAATTCGGCGGTACGTCCACCCGGCCTCCCGCATGCCCACTATACGCCCTCGCTCAAAGTCCGTCAACTGCACATACGGTTCACGTCCACGCTGTCGCGGCATGCTACCAGTGTTAAAGACTGCGATGGAGCTCCGTATGCCACGGCAAACTGGCTGACACTGACGGCGGCGGTGCACAAATGCTGCGCAGCTAGCGCCATTCGACGGCCAACACCACGGTTCCTGGTGTGTCCGCTGTGCCGTGCGTGTGATCATTGCTTGTACAGCCCTCTCGCAGTGTCCGGAGCAAGTATGGTGGGTCTGACACACCGGTGTCAATGTGTTCTTTTTTCCATTTCCAGGAGTGTGTTATCCAGTTTCCAGTAGGCAGGTGGCCCTGTATGACAGGTGTATTGTGATAGTAGAATCAGCCTTATTTATCGAATTGTGTTGCAAGGGCTACACAGAAAGACTGGAGGAGGAATAGGTGGACACAGAGAGAGTGGGGGAGGAGGTGTGTGTCAAGCACTTTAGCAAGTGATGCCGTGAGGAAAATTGATTTTCCACCCATCGCCTACAGAATGCAATCCGATCCTTAGGACTGTTCTGATCGGCCGCTATGTCAATAGCGCCCAATGGCTGGAAGTGTGAGGGCACTGGGTCAACACACCGCTCTCTCCGCTGTTGTAAGATTTCCGAACCTTGGAACTGGTACTTTAACTCCAGCAGCTCCTCAGTCGGTCTCGAAAGCTTGTGTAAAAGGTGTACCAATCCACAAAGAAATATTCGCGGCCGTAGAGGTTACTGAACACGGTTTCTCCACATGACAGATTCACTAACAGCTCAACTGCACGGCCATCAGTGATTGTATAAAGTCCGAATTTTGACACAGTGCAATTGTTTACACAGTCCAACGTAACCACTATCACGAATAATAATAATAATGATGATGATGTTGAAGGCAGCACAAACACCCAGTCTCCGGGCAGAGAAAATCCCCAACCCAGCTGGGAATCGAACCTGGGACCCTGATCAAGAGGCAGAAACGCTAACCACTATACCACGAGCTACGGAAGGATCAGTGGAATGTACGCTGTAGGGTGCTTGGCTCGGAGATATCCTTGAAGTAACCGATTTATAGCAGTTCTTTGTGTCACTACTGTGCCAACTGCTACTGAAACTGCAAGTGCATTGCGATGCGCCAGAGCCATACGCCGAATATGATGGTCAATCTCTTGGTAGTGCCACATGGACGTCTGCAGCCCTGTCTTCCTGCGACCGTACGTTCTCCTGAGCACCGCTGTCAGCAATCGCGTACAGTGGCTACACTACTCCCAACTCTCTCTACCATATCGCAGAAGTAACATCCAGCTTCTCGCAGCCATAGTACACGAGATCGTTCAGACTCGGTGAGATTTCGTCTTGAAGATAATCTTGACTAATGTCGACTCACCACGTGTAATCTGAAAGGTAACCAGCACTCACAACCGTTACAGCGTGTATTTAAAGCAAACCTGATTTGCTTCCTTATAGTGGTGCTACTAACGGCGCTGTCTCGAAATCTGAACAGATCTTATCTTTCATTTGTAGAAACACATCTTCCGACTTTCTTTTATATCGCACAACCCCTTCTTCATGTTGCGAAAGATGTAGCGTCTACAGCGACCAGTGTGTTGCGTTGTGCACTCTTGTGAACATTTATCGTCTCATGTTTGTGCAAATGTGACATAGCAATACAAGCACAAACAAGTAGGAAATATTGTATTTCCAAAAATGAATACTTACATATTGAATGAATCTTAAGCTGATTCTTTAGGAAGATGTGTCTTGTAACTGCATATAATATCTTAAAAATGCTTGCTACAATAACGTGAAGTATGTAGCTGGTTTTACTGTGCTCCACAGCCTACGTTGGACATGGACACTTCTGGGGCATATCAGTTATTTGGTATTGGAAAGGCGTAACCTTTTATTGCGGAATTACTTTGCACGGTACACTAGATACAGTTCATTGAAATATTAATAGCCCTATGCTCGAACCACAAACGACTCCTAAAATAAACAGAAATGATCTAGAACGGGTAAAGCGGCGTCGTGTTCTCAAACCTTTTTCGAATTATGCGGTTAGTTACCGATGGCCGATGGACCAATGTGATTACGAAACGGCTACAGACGTGTCGTTGCCGAGGAATAGAGGAAAAAGGCATTCGATTCCATATGAAACTTTGTGCAAATTCTACGTAGGCACCTGGCCGTCGTAATTTTCCACAGAAAATGGTCATATATCTTGCTTGTTGTAACAGCTGCACGTAAATTATTTCTGGTACACGGTTGTTGATGAGAATGCAGTGAATCTACTGTTTAAACTACAGGAATAATAAAAATGAATACTTCATGCTTCAGTGGCAACAGCTTTGAGTAACTGTTGTGGATTTGAAAAAAGATGATTGTATTGAAGAATTTTAAGTTACACATGCTGTCATACGCAAATGCGGGTGTGAGGGCTCAGCGTTGAAACTTAGACCTCTAATGTGGACCTACAAGTTTGAATAATTGAAACTTTCAGCTTACATTTATGAGAAAAACAGCTATCGAAGAGCTGCTCTCATTTTTTATGTTATGAGCTTTATGTTAATTTGTGATGTTTTTAACACTTGTTAATTTCTAATTTTTCAATTGTTTTCAATCGGCAAAGAATTCAGTTCTGTATTTGCGTTCGTAGGCTTTCAGAGTCAGTGTCATTTTGAATAAAATATTTTGAGTATTAGGCGGTGTTATTATACACCACTGAAGCAACTAACTGCCATAATAAGGCGGCCTAATACCCAAAATTATTTTAGTTAAAATCAGTATTTCTGTACTGCATGCATAGATGTGATAGTATTGTGAACATACCTTTCAAGCAGCTTAACTCGTTGCTTCCATTCTGAAATGAAAGAAAACATACGTTGTTAGTTGTCTGGAGATAAAGTTGTGTGGTACGTGAGAATCTTCGTACACAATATTTTATGTTATTCAAGGTGTATACTTCATTCAAGAATATATAGATTTATTTCTACCCATTCTTTGCTATTTTTGTCAAAATTCCTCGCATTTCTCGTCCCCCTCCCCCACACCCTATTAATTCTCTCTCTCTCTATCTCTCTCTCTTTCTTCTTTATTTCTGTTACGATCTCTTTAACGATGAGAAGTTTAATATGAACTACCGAACTAGATACAATGCATCTTGATAAACGGTTAGTGCAACAGGTTGAACACCTGTAACAAGTTGTCCTATCTGAATCAGTCAGCTAAATATAAATCTGGCGTTATATATCCTTTTAATTAACTACTACGAACCAAAATTGCTATGAGTACAGAATTAATTGTTCCACATTCATGCAAAAATTTTGAGCATTTTTCGGGTTACATGATGCGGTATTCGACAATGTACGTGCATTTTATAGTCAGAAACTACAAAAACATATCCATGCTCTGCACCAGTCGTGCAGTGCTCCAGACTGAACTATTACGAATGGACACTGGCGTTCTTTCCCGACCTGCGCGATATTTTCATAAGGGACTCCATCACACGCCTAATAATGGAGCTCCCAATGACCCCAAAACTTACCCTTTGGGCTTGTCTGGACCTTTCAGGAAGATCGGCTCCGGTCCAACAGACAAGCCATTCCATGCAACCTCAGATGTAGTTTCAGCCATAGGCAAGACCTCATACCTGTTTTCCAGACGTAATGGGATAGCCGTGTCGCCATCCACCTGGGAGTTCGCCAACTCTCCTTCTCGCCATTCGTAATCTGAAGAGTGGTGACCGGCCAGAACAAGCGAATCGGGAGGCACTGTGTCATCGAAGATCACTGACGACGCTATACGCACAAAAGGTGGCAAAGCTTTCGCCCCAGGTGCCTCAAAGCCACCTCAACCCACGGAAGCACCCTGAAGACTCTCAACCATGGCTACTAAATCTCCAAATCATTTCCGATAAGTTAAGTGCCGACTGACTATCAAAAAATCTCAAACTAGACTTTTTTTAAATTCCTAGTTTTCGATAAATTACTGTACCGCAAGTAAGGGAGACCCGCTGATGAGGCATTATAACCGCCTGATAAGTGGTATGTTGGTCCTGCTCTGCAACGTAATACAGCAGCGATTCTGCTTTGCATGGACTCGTCATTGGCAGATTTGCGGGGGCAAGTGGCACAGGATGTGTACGTACAGGTCACGCAGTTCCCGCAAAGTACGACATGGTGGTTTGCGGATGCGGAGCTGGGGCCTGATAGCGTTTCAGTTGTTTTCAAAGGGACTCATATGAGACGAGTTTGGTAGCCGAAATCAATCTAAATTCGCTACGTTTCTCCTCAGACAACCGTAGCACGAATCTGGCCTTGCGAAATGGGCACCTATCCTGCTGAAACATGCCATAGCCGCTGGGGAACACACCAAGCTCGAAGGGACGCAGATGGCCCTCAGAAATATTCACGTAGATCGTAGCTCTCATGACGCTTTCAGTTACTACTGCATAGCCGTGGAAGCCCTTGTGAATGTCGACCATCGAATAATACTGCCTCCATGGGGAAGCCCTTGTAAATGCCGACCTTCGAATAATACTGCCTCCATTGGCCTGCCTTCATGGCGAGCTGCATGTTTCAAGCAGCTGTTCGACTGGATAATGGCATATCTGGACACGCCCTCCGTAATTTGATTCATACGACGAAGCGTCAAGTTTCCATTAATCCGTGGTTCAATTTCGATGATCCTGTGTCCACTGAAGTTGTAATCCACGTTATCATTGCGTTACCAGTGGAAAACGTAGGGCTCTTCTGCTGCCAGTCCCTTGTTCAACAATGTGCATTGAACTGTGTGTTCCTAAAGACGTATACCAGCATTTCACCGTTGTACTCCCTCGTTTGATCTGCCAGAAAGCTCTGTCTCTCCTGCTTCTCAGGGCAGCCAAGCCCCCGAACTTCAGGTCCTATACTGAGACGTGGACGTCAAACATTTACGCCAACCCTACCTCTTTATAGATGCTCACGAAAGTGGCTCGCTGTATCCCAGATTGTCACCCGCAGGCGCCCGTTATAACAATCTGCCACTTGTCAGTCTCTTAGGTCAAAGTATTACCCCTTTGTAGTCCCTATCATCGCTAGAAATTTTTCCAGTCTGTTCTGCTCCGCTTTCGCTCTTTCCTTACCGCGTCTCGTGCCCGCCCTTCAATTCTCGTTGTGGACAGTTTATAATATTTCGGTTTATCAGCGTATTTGAAGAAATTTCGTTAGTATTAAAATACCGTTTCATCTGCTGCCTTTCTGTTCTTTCATTGTATTTTGTTTCTGCTTTTCTCTTCTCTCCTCTGCAGTTATATTTTAGTCTGTCCCTTTAAATCAGTGATCTTTATAGTAGTAAAGTTTATTTCAATAGACATAGTAGTGATCGCATTTACATTCTTATTCTCCGCGACTGCACAGATGGACCCACTCCATGCAACGGTTCCTACGGTCATCAAATAATGTAAGAGCCGAAGATTACCTCTCTGATGATCGGAACCGATCATCTAAAAATAAAAATAAACAACGCAAATGCGATTACGACTGTGTCTATTTAAATAAGCTATTACATTATAAAGATAGCTGCTTTTCCTGGGACAATGTTCCAAAAAGCAATAAAAGTTCGTTTAACTTTTCTTTAGGCTTGTGTAAGATAGCACACATTTCAATAATAAGCAAAAATATAAAATCCAGAATAAACTATGTGCCGAGTAGAGAAGGGAAGATCAGAAACAAAATGCAATGAAAGAAGGCCAGTAGGTGAAACGGTATTTTAGTACTAACGAAATTTCTTCAAATACACTATCTATTGAAATAAGCTGGAATATGTATTGGTTTGATAGTACAATAATCTGGTACATGGTATGTTAATTCTGGCAGTCATCTCCTTTGTTCATTGAAGCTGAACTTCAACGAATTTGGCAAATTTATCGTCGTGGACGTGAACATTGCCGTACCTTTTCAAAACTGCTTTGCTCTTCTAGTATTATTGTGTTTAAGCGTGGTGTTTGAAAAGCGCACACGTTTTCATAGGAGACAACACTGCTCATAAGTACAGAAAAAGTACTACGAAAAGATGTCCCGAAAAAATGTTCGCTGAGATTTGGATAATTTTCCTTATGTCTAGAATGATCAGCACCCAGTGCTGTAGATTGTGTTCCTATTGTTTTACATCACTCGTTTCCATTTCATTGTTTTTTCTTCCGCAGCTAGTCCTCTGACTCTATTGCAGTTCTTAAACTCACAGCCATCTGCTACGTTAGCCGTTCCGTGAGGATGGTTTTGGGGACGTACTGGCATCATAGCAAGGTGATGGAGTATATGAAGTGTGAACAACGTAAAATGTGTAATGCAGTCTTATTATTCTATGTTTGGAATGACACACATGATGTTCTTATATGGTTTAGCCAACAGCTTTGAAAAACATGTTCAGTGTTGCATTCCGTCTGAAGAAAAGTGTTCAGCAGGTTGTTGTTGCTACTTTCAGACAATACATATTTCTCAAGAAGTCGCGGCAAACATCGCGCAGGTCGCACGCCAAATACGGAGGAGCGTGTGTCGCAATAAATAGCTACTGATACAAGTGTTCAAAGAGCTGATGCTACTGATACAAGCGTAAAAAGAGCTAAAGCTGTATAATGTTCTGGAATTATTTGTTCTGGCACAGGCTGTTACCTTATCTGTGCCATTTAGATCGCGTCCGATCTGAGGCCAGAAGACAACCACACTCAATAACGGTTCTGATAGAGTATTCTGATACGGAACGTTGAAAATCCGCAGGTCAGTCTTCATTGTATTATGTTAGAGGCGTGGTTCACCCAGAAAGGAACAATGGATTTTCACAATAACGATTTGTGGGCAGATGAGAGTGCGATCATGAAAGTAAGCCGTCAGGTTTGCTTTCGCATCTGTGTTGCAGGAATTGAGAGAGATGTATTTACAGAGCCATACATTTCAAGGGTCGAATTAACAGCGTCCTGTTAATCAGGCGCTTCAGGAAAACAAATTAACCACATTTTTGGAGAAAGTTATGCTGGGAGAGTAACAGTGGATGTGTTTTACACACGACGGAACTCCAGTCAGTTTTCTACCCTCGTGCGACAATACCTGGCATAGTCGTTTGATGTGCGGTGGATTAAGCGAGGAGGTCCAGTGACGAGATCTCCCCATTCACCTGACGCTCAGCCCTTAGATTTATAGATCTTTAAAGGCACGGCTGTGGCCCACGCACATTGAAAACATTATAAGAATATGTGTAACGTGTGACCACATAAAAGGGCGGCCTGTCATGTTTGCGAGATCCTGAATGTTTGAGAAGGATAGGTTCAAATGGCTCTGAGCTCTATGGGACTTAACATCTGAGGTCATCAGTCCCCTGGAACTTAGAACTACTTAAACCTAACTAACCTAAGGACATCACACACATCCATGCCCGAGACAGGATTCGAACTTGCGACCATAGCAGTCTCGCGGTTCCGGACTGAAGCGCCCAGAACCGCTCGGCCACCACGGCCGGCTTGTATTTTTCCTTGAAATTATTATACACATAAACTCGTGAAATTGTATCGTTCTTTTTTCCAGAAGCATAATCTGCAGTTTCAATGACTGAAACTTGATGACTTGTTTACTTTGCACACTTATCGTGTATTATATCTTATGGTGTTGTATTCTGAGGCAACTCTTGTGAATTCTGAACGAATATTCTTCGACCAGAAAAGGGCAGTCAGCTATCTGCGTGTCAGTTCACGTATTTCATCCAGGCCGTTGTTGAAGTGTCTCGTAATTCTGGCTCTACCATCACCGTACAAATTTTCCGGTGTGATTTGCAGTTAGTATTACGAAGTTGCTGACAAGAACCTGCCATATTCACTCAGTGACCACTCACAAGGAAAATGATTTATGCTTGAATAACTCTTCTTTAACCAATGCATACAAAAACACTCATTATTCTAGGAATAAATTTTTCATTAGACTTCCAGCAGAATTGAATAATCTCACACTTTGAGATCCGGATATATAGAGCGCGGAATACAATTTGACCAAAAGCGTAGGTTAGAAAGACTGCAACAAAACAAAGTAATTTGAGAATAGGAACTAGGAGTCACAGTTGCATAATTTCGGCGGCACACTAACTGATATCTGACGTACATTTCACAATCAAATGTAATATATAGCACTACTTTAGAACTGAAAATAATCACATGTCGATGTTTTACGCTTCAGTATGTCCTACAAGGACAAAGTAAGTGAAAAATGAGTATGCTCTTGAACACAGACTTGCGACCTGTTAATTAATATAAGTATGGCCTAACAGATGTTCAAACAGACCACTATTTTCACGGTGGCGTAAAGTCGTAAATATTCAACTTTATCCCCTACTTCCTATACTCAAATTTCTTCGTTTGATGCTGTCTTTCTGCCGTATTGTTTTGGTCTAACTGCTTTTTCGCACCCTGTGTAGTCTTCCTCGTAGCTTATTACTTTTATTCTGTACACGAGATACAAGAGGTCCTTGTATCAGTTTAGCGCCTTGCGCTGGAATGGTATTATTCATTGCAATTAATTTTGGCGAATTTTTTATGACTGTAGTATCCATTTTTGCATTTTATCAGACTTAAAAGCCTTTAGTGGCACATTTTACGACCAAGCAGCTTTGGCTCTCATTGCCTGACGGAACGTCTAATGAAATTTCTTTAAAATTATGTAACAAATAGGTAAAATGAACAGAAAGAGTGTTTCATTAAAAATGTTGCATACAGCGTCATCTGCGTTGACCAAATAAGATTCGTGTACCGTAGAACATAACTTTAAGAGAAGGACAAGTGGTGGAGACAAACTCACGTGCACGTTGGGGCAGGTGACGTTGACCATCGCGCCTTTCTGTGTCCTGAGGCGGCAGGCACACTCCAAATCACCATCCGCGAAGGACAGCGCAGCACCCCCTAGTAGCACCAGCAACATCAACAGCCAGCTGGAACCACTGGCTGTCCCCCTAAACACAACAGATTGCTCCTGCATACGATCTAATACAAAGAAATGCTGCCTAATGTCTTTAAAATCAACCTTATTGGTCCTGTACACGCTCCAGTCAACAGTTGCTCTTTAGATTTTTTCTACCGAAACGCCCCAACGTCGGATGGATATACACCCGTATCTGGCGTACTTTCGGAATGACTGATTCGATATTTGTCGACAATAGATTCGAGTTTCATAATATACGTAAAACACATCGATCTAATCGATTGTACTTACAACGCCGGCATAATCACGTATGTAATTATTATTTCAACAGATCACGAATTGAGAAGCGCTCACAATTAATAAAGTACAAATACAGAAATATACGCGAATAGTAGATACAAAATATTTTAAAATATCAATACAATGTATATCGTCAAATAGTAAATACCCGTGCGATGTGTAGGTACATTCTAGCAGCGACACAGTCTCCAGGCACAACAGCGCTTTCTATTTGACAAATAAGATTAGTGCAGTCAGGAATGATGCGTAATTTAGGTTGCGAATATACTTTTCGTTTCAGTTAATCTGTTAGGTACGCATCGGAATAAGAAATCTGTGTAGCTTTAAGGAGGAGATTTGTGTTTAACATCCCGCCGACAGCGAGGTCACTAGAGACGGAGCACAAGGTCGGAGGTGGGAGAGACGGAGAAGTAAATTGGCCGTGCCTTTTCAAAGGAACCACCACGGCATTTGTCTTAAGTGGCTTAGGGAAATCACGGAAAACCCAAATGTGGGCGGCTGGTCGTGGGTCCGTTGCGAGTCCGGTCCACCTCGCTCGGTCATAAGGCTTTAACACATGTATGTCTATACAGCTATTTTAACAAACTTGATGTAACGTAAGAGTTGTATAACGTGAGACAGCTACAGTAAAACACTGAAGCACCAATCACAGGGCTACTGACCGAAAAAAGATGGCATGGTGGAGCCCAAAAACAGAGGTAAAGAAAAATCAACAAGTATACAAGAAAAGCCAATGACAAAATCGGAGGTAAAATAACTCCCAGGCAACTAGTGCGTAATCCATGCACTGGTCGCCTGGGAGTCATTTTATCTGTGATTTTATCTTTGCCTTTTGTTATATTCTAGTTGACTGGTAGCTTTTGCTCCTTTTGGCGTCCTCCACTTGTCTCACATTGTACAACGCGTGTATTAGCCTAAGTTTGTTAAAATTTCACGAAAGCTGTATAGATGCACATGTATTAATGTATTTGTTATTTTAATGTTGACCTAACACATTAACTGAAATGGAAAGTATATTTGTTACCTAATTTACGTTTCATTCCTGTATGCACTTAGCTGTCATTTGTCGAATAGAGTGCGATGTTGTGTTTTGGGCGCACCTGGTAGCAGCTGAATGATTCACCTTCGTCCTCTTGCAAGGGACTGCACTGCCACTCGTATGCACCTGCAATTCGTGCGGCTACACGCCTTCCCCCCCCCCCCCCCCCCCGCCCCCCTCCACCCTCTATTTATTTGAGGATATATATTGTATTGGCATCTTGAAATATTTAGTATGTATCACTCATGAACACTGGCTTGTTTTGTCATGAGATTGCGATATGCACATACACAGATGGCGGTAGCACCGCTTATACGAGGTATAAAAGGGCAAGGCATTGCCGGAGCTGTTATTTGTACTCAGGCGATTCACGTGTAAAGACTTTCCACTTTATCATGACCGCACAGCGGTAATTAACAGACTTTGAACGCTAAATGGTAATCGGAGATAGACGCATGGGTCATTCAGTTTCCGAAATCGTTAGGGAATGCAACATTTCGAGATCCATAACGTCAAGAGCGTGCCGAGGATACCAAATTTCAGGCTTTACCTCTCAACACGGACTGCGCAATGGCCGATGGCCTTCACTTAAAGACTGAGAACAGCGGCGTTTGCGTAGAGTCGTCTGTGCTAACGGAATTGCCGCATTGCCCGAAATAACCCCAGAAATCAATGTGGGACGTACGAACGTATGTTTTAGGACAGTGCGGCAAAATTTAACGTTAATGGACTATGGCAACACAGGTGCGACACGAGTGTCTCTGCTAACAGCACATTGCCTGCAGCGCCTTTCCTGGGCTCTAGACCATGTCGGTTGGACCCCAGAGGACTGGAAAACTGTGGCCTGGTCAGATTAGTCAAGATTTCAGTTGGTAAGAACTGATGGTAGGGTTCGAATGTGGCGCAGACCCCACGACGCTGTAGACACAAGTTGTCAACAAGGCACTGTGCAAGCTGGTAGTGGCTCTGTAATGATGGGGAATCTCTATACATGGAATGGGTTGGGTACCCAGGTCACAGTGAACAAATCATTGACTGGAATGGTTATTTTCGGTTACTTGGAGACCTTTTGCAGCCATTCATGGATTTCATATTCCAAAACAATGATGTAATTTTTTTAGATGACATTGCGCCATGTCACGGGGCCCCAGTTGTTCGCGATTGGTTTGAGAACATTCTGGACAACTCGAGCAAATAATTTGGCCACACATCGAACATTTGTGGGACGTAATAGAGAGGTCAAATGGCTCTGAGCACTATGGGACTTAACTGCTGAGGTCATCAGTCCCCTAGAACTTGGAACTACTTAAACCTAACTAACCTAGGGACATCACACACATCCATGCCTGAGGCAGGATTCGAACGTGCAACCGTAGCGGTCACGCGGTTCCAAACTGCAGCGCCTAGAACCGCGCGGCCACACCGGCCGGCAATAGAGAGGGCAGTTCGTGGACAAAGTCCTGCATCGGCAACACTTTCGCAGTCATGGATGGTTATTCACTGTTTCTGCAGGCGCTTCCAACGACTTATTGTGTGTATGCCACGTCGATTTGCTACACTACGCTGGCCAAAATGAGGTCCGACACGATATTAGGGGCCTCCCGTGAATTTTGTCGCCGCTGTGTACTAGTATGTTACTGTATTTGTACGCTATTAATTGTGAGCATTCCTCAATTTGCAATCTTGCGAAATAACATGCATCCCATGGTTACTTCCTTTTCTTATAAAAATACTTTTGTAATATGTCCAAAGAACTGTATGTCCCATATTCTTACTCTTCGTCTTATGACAGATCCGGTTATGGCAATTAGCCGAAACCCATTCTCACATTAGAAAAACTTGTGTGTGGGAAATACTGAATAATTTCTATGTGTTTGTGGCCGGTAATGGCCAGCGACCTACATAAAAAGTCCTGCCTGCTGAATTTACAGCTGTCTATGGTTAAGAAATTAAAAGCTTGGAAACCTATTCCGTCTTCTTCACCACCTAAGTTACATAAAACAATATTTATAAAACAGAATTATTCACTACACGATAAAGAAAACGTGTAGAACTTTTTCAACTATTACTTCGATTTATAAATTCCTTGCTAAACATTCTATGGAAGTAAATCCGTGGTGTGTACTCTCAGACAGCTAGCAGACTTGTATCCTGAGAACTTTATGCATGTTCGGTGTATTAACGATATCGTCATACCTTCCATCTGTGTGACAAGAACTCTCGCAAAACCCGACAACTTCGCGAGCTAATCTTTACGTGATCGATGACAGTGGGATTGTTTTAGCGTCAGACGCCGGACTCACCTCATGGCTCCCCGGCGTGCCGCGCTGCCCGTCCGCACTGGTAGTGAGTGGACACGGAATTCGCGCCCTCTAATGTCAGTGGTGCCGGTGCTCGTTGGCGGCTTCCTGCTGACGCACTCGCGGACGCGTGCTACGGTTCAGCTGCCAGGCGGGCCTGGGACGAGGAAGCAGGAAACCAGTAGTAGGCTTCTTAGGAAACAGATAGCCGTACAGTGTGGAGAACGCAGGATGTTAACACCTGAAAGCTGGAAATTAGGAAATGTTTTCCACCAACTCTCAACTTTCTGTACCTTACCGTACTATATTCACTCATTTTGACCCCACATAACATTTAGTTAAACCCGCACTCAGTCACTTGTGCTGTGTGTCTTCTGGTGTGGCCAGTTTCCTCACATTCTCACAAGGGAACCTCCTCATCGCACCCCCCATCAGATTTAGTTATAAGTTAGCACAGTGGATAGGCCTTGAAAAACTGAACACAGATCAATCGAGAAAACAGGAAGAAGTTGTGTGGAACTATGAAAAAATAAACAAAATATACAAACTGAGTAGTCCATGGGCGACATAGGCCACATCAAGGATAACGTAAGCTAAGGAGCGCCGTGGTCCGGTGGTTAGCGTGAGCAGCTGCGGAGCAAGAGGTCCTTGGTTCAAGTCTTCCCTCGAGTGAAAAGTTTGCCTATTTTATTTTTGCAAAGTTATGATCTGTCAGTTCGTTCATTGACGTCTCTGTTCACTGTAATAAGTTTAGTGTCTATGTTTTGCGACCGCACCGCAAAACCGTGCGATTAGTTGACGAAAAGACGTCCCTCTCCAATGGAAACCGAAAACATTTGATCCAGGAAAATTCGTCTGATATATTCTATATGACACTGGTGATGGCATGTGCGTCACATGACTGGAATATGTTGTCGACCCACCTAACCTGCGCACTCGGCGAATGGGTAAAAAGATTCTTCTACCTTGCCCGATTTAGGTTTTCTTGTGTATGTGATAATCACTCCCAAAAAAGTGATGAAAACATAAGAGTGTGTCACATAAACTTCAACAAATGAATGCAACAGTTTCACAGTCGCACAGTTTTCTCTGTGCTCTGTCAAATCATATGTTTTTAACGTTTTCAAATTTTTCCATGTGTAGACCGTCAAATCCTGCATATGTCCAAGCAAATCTGAACATGTCCTGGAATTTTGGAGATCGAAGTTGATTATGTGTGAGTGCCTGAACTCTGATAATTGTCTGAAAATAAAAATATAAACTTTTCACTCGAGGGAAGACCCGAACCAAGGACCTCTCGTTCCGCAGCTATTCACGCTAACCACGGGACCACGGCGCTCCTGACCTCAGACCATCTTTGATGTGGCATATGTTGCCCATGGACTACTCAGTTTGTATATTTAGCTTTTTTTTTCATAGTTCCACACAACTTCTTCCTGTTTTTTCGATTGATCTGTGTTGAGATTTTCAAGGCCTATCCACTGTGCCAACTTATAACTAAATCTGAGGGGGGTGCGATGGGGAGGTTCCCTTGTCAGTTAAACCCCTCCACAAAAGGGGAAAAACAGACACTGTAGACGATTACCGCCCGATTTCTTTTCTACCATTATTTTCTCAGGTTTTTGAGAAAGTACTCTCCGACCACTTTATCGTAATTTCACTCTAGAGAGCTTCACGGTCACCAATAGCAACTGTCCGAAGGAACAGATGCCATCTTCATATTTCATTTCATAACATAATTTGTAGTCAACTCGTAGTGGTGATTCAGAAAAGATATATCGGCAGAAAATGCCGTTTACTGTTTTGTGTTTGAGACGCTAGCAGGGCTAAATCATACTCTGAGGACGGCAGTATTTTTTGATTGAATAAAGGTATTTGATTGTTTAGACCATGCAATACTCCTCAATAAAATGGAGCAATATAGATTTAGTGAAAAGTTTCTCAGCAGTGATTGATTTCGTACCGAGAGAGGAGGAAGAATAGGGCTGTATGGACGAGATTTGACTCTGACTAGGGAAGTGAGGGCCGAGATAGAATTCTGCAGTGCTTTTCTTGATATACAGGGATTTCCCGTGATCATGTTACAAACATTCAGGGACGCTGGAGAAGGATTCTACATATACATCTATACACGTACTCCGCAATCCACCATACGGTGCGTAGCGGAGTGTACCTCGCACCACAACTAGCATCTTCTCTCCCTGTTCCACTCCCAAACAGAACGAGGGAAAAATGACTGCATATATGCCTCTGTACCAGCCCTAATCTCTCTTATCTTATCTTTGTGGTCTTTCCGCGAACTGTAAGTTGGCGGCAGTAAAATTGCACTGCAGTCAGCCTAAAACGCTGGTTCTCTAAATTTCCTCAGTTGCGATTCACGAAAAGAACGCCTCCTTTCCTCTAGTGACTCCCACCCGAGTTTCTGAAGCATTTCCGTAACACTCGCATGATGATCAAACCTACCAGTAACAAATCTAGCAGCCCGCCTCTGAATTGCTTCTATGTCCTCCCTCAATCCGACCTGATAGGGATCCCAAACGCTCGAGCAGTACTCAAGAATAGGTCGCATTAGTGTTTTATAAGCGGTCTCCTTTGCAGATGAACCACATCTTCCTAAAATTCTACCAATGAACCGAAGACGACTATCCGCCTTCCCTAGAACTGCCATTACATGCTTGTCCCACTTCATATCGCTCTGCAATGTTACGCCCAAATATTTAATCGACGTGACTGTGTCAAGCGCTACACTACTAATGGAGTATTCAAACATTACAGGATTCTTTTTCCTATTCATCTGCATTAATTTACATTTGTCTATATTTAGAGTTAGCTGCCATTCTTTACACCAATCACAAATCTATTTAAGATAAGGGATCCTCGGCTGGAAACGGTTGGTAGGTTGGTTGGTTGTTTCGGGGAAGGAGACCAGACGGCGAGGTCATCGGTCTCATCGGATTAGGGAAGGACGGGGAAGGAAGTCGGCCGTGCCCTTTGAAAGGAACCATCCCGGCATTTGCCTGGAGTCATTTAGGGAAATCACGGAAAACCTAAATCAGGATGGCCGGACGCGGGATTGAACCGTCGTCCTCCCGAATGCGAGTCCAGTGTCTAACCACTGCGCCACCTCGCTCGGTGGAAACGGCCGAGTTGAAACTTTAAGCGAAAACCATTCTGACTCCTCTGACAATGGAGTAGATGTACTGGTACTTTGGTTGCTAAGATTGTTGGGTAGGCAACATTCTGAGGTAGTAGTAAGCTCTAGAACAAGTAAAAAATGTCTAGTAAACATGGGCTCTACAAATACATTAAGAGCTATGAACCTTTGTTCGTCTTCGTTACTGCGAAACACGTCTCTTCTACTGGAAATGGAAGTGAGGGTATGGCGTCAGTGGCTTGGAATTCCCAGAAGGAAAGTTCGGCCGCCAAGGGCAGGTCTTACTAGTGCACAGCCACCTTGGGCGACCTGCGCGTCGACAATGGGGATTAAATGACGATGAGGACAGCGGAACACCCAGTCCCTGAGGTGAGAAAATCACCCTCCCCAGCCGGGAATCGAACCCTGGCCTCCGTGCGTGACAATCCAACGCGCTGACCGTTCAGCCAATGGGCCGGACGTCTGTTCTACTAAAAACTCATTTCTATACTTTTGGAAGAATTAGTATGGACCAAAGAAAGGCAAACGCCCAATAAGTATGGGCTCAAAAATGCATACTTAAAGTGCTACGAGCACTTTTTTAGTAGAAGAGACGAGTTCCACGATAGCGAAGCTGGACGAGTGCTCATAACTCTGATGGTAGCATTTTAGAACCCATGTTTCCCCGAAATTTTGGTTTTGGTACAGAATACCACCTCTGAGAGTTGCCAACTCCACAATATTAGCAACAACAGTACCGATATATACATCTATTCCACTGTCAGAGGCATCAGAAGACGCTTCGACTCAGTCATTGCGGGCTAGGGTCCCTTATCTCAAACTGAAACATTTACCCTTCTCCATCATCCATAAAAGTTTGTAACATCATCACGGAATCACCCTGTTATATCGACATGCAAGTCGCCGAAATGGCGTCACATAAAAAAATTGCACCAGGCGGCTGAGGAACCCTAGACAAAGAGTCCTCGCCAATAATGCCATGCGATTATCAACATTTTATTGATGATCTGATACTAAACATGACAGATGATCCAAAAAAATTCAATTTGCAGATTGTACAAGCGTTATAATAAATGGCGTGGAACGCAATGTACATGAACTAGCTGGCAGGATAGACGGTAGCATCAGCATGTGCCCTTCACCAAACTGAATCACAAACGTAAGTGAGAAATTTTGCTGTGCCAAGGTGGTCAGTAAGGAGGTGAAATTTAAATTCTCGGTAAGTGAGGGCTGATGTAAGGTTTTCTTGTTAGCGTCTTGAGCAGAAGCCAAATCTTGCTGCCCACTATGAAAATAACTTCGTCTGTGGCATTAAAACATGAAGGCTTGCTTACTTTTCTTACTTTAATTCTATTGTATTCTGTGGTGTCATTCCGGCAGCTCTGTGCCCTAAACAATAATATCCTTAGCACAGAAAAAGGTCTGTTAGGCAAATATGCGGTATTAGTGCACGAAATTCGTGTAGCCCATTGTTCGTCGGGAATTGTAACTCTACCACTCTTGAAGATATACTGCATCTTGAGATCTGTTGTTAACAGCTCTGATCCATTCTGACGAAACTGCAACATTCATTCAGAGAACAAAAGACGTTGCAGCAATTTGCACGTGGCTAATACATCCGGAAACATTGCACAGCGGACTTTCCACTATTAAGTTTCAACAGGCTCCCTGCCGAACAGAAAAATAAAACCAAATTTTTGAAATCTAACAAGGGGATCATACGGCAATCACATTTCTGTATTTTTAGGGTTTCATGCCTCAATATGCAAAAGGAAACCATTACAGGATTGCTTTGTTTTCCGTTTGTCTGCATGTCTGTCTGAGGTCAGTTTCCGTTGACCTACCATCATGAAATTTGGCAAGACGCAAGGTTTAACAGTGCAAGTAAAAGGAAAAATCCGAAAGTGTTGATTTGTAATTACATCACGTGAAAAAAAATATTTCTTCTGTCACTTGTTATCCGACTTCCGACTTGAAATTAAAATATCCTCGAAAGTATTGGAATTCCTGGGACCGTTTTCTTGCCATTATGTAAGTCGATGACAGCCAAAAATCGTTAATATATGGATAAACTTTTATACACATATTGTTATAAATGGATAAACTGTTATGTACTAAATTAAGTTTGTGCGGAACCATCAATGCACGAGTCCTCGCATATGTCCAATTTTTTTTGTGCTTATCATACACGAAGTACAGAACTCAAACATCAATCTCCAAAAGCAGGTCCACACAACTGTTGAAAATTTTCAAGGAAAACGACTTTTAAATTATCCTGCCGTCTTTAATACGCTCAAGTAAAATCGATTTTTCTCGATACGCAGCGTGGCTGTGTGGTAGAACGCTGGGCAGTTTACTGTGGCCTAAAACGCTAGTCAACAGCCATTTTGCATCTGGGATATGATACATCAACTAGTATGTATTTTGGTGTGTAGAGTTCGAATACACCCTTCAAATCGTTCTAGCACGTACCATTTTTTGGTTTTTAAAGGTTTTTATTTTTCGTATTCAGTATTTCGCTTTTTGCTGTTCTTCTGTTTTGATGTTTAATTGCTTGTTTTTGATCTGCAGAGGAGTGCTAGAAGATCTACAAATCGTCAGTAAATTGTTGGTGTGGTAATCCAGTGGTGTGAAGGAGATCCTCAGCGAGTGTTTCCTTTGAAAGATAGTGCGTACATTTAGTGTTTAAAACTTACACTAAGAAAAATGGCAACCAGTATATCTCGTTGCTGTCTAAACCACCCCGACAACTTTTGTTATGTGTGTGGGAAATTCACTCGAAAAGCCCAAAGAAAACCAATCACTGATTTGGTTAAGAAGGCCTATAAATTGCATTATGATTGTACTGTTGGTGCTCAACATAAAAATTTTGCACCTCATATTGTATGCATAACCTGTACTACAATCTTAACCGAGTGGTTGAAAGGAAAACGGTGAGCCATGCCATTCGCTATTCCGAAGGTGTGGTGTGAGCCTAAAGACGATTATTCAGACTATTACTTCTGTCTTACAACTATTTCGGGAGATTCAAGAAAAACTAGACATAAAACAAACTATCCAGATGTATCTTCAGTGCATCTGCCTGAGCCGCATGATGAACGTGCAAGCCACGGAACCAGACACCATGTCAAGTGGATCAGAAAGTATTGAACATATAGAAGAGCATTGCCATCAATATCATGACACTTCGCCTCTGATCTTTAATTAAAAGGATTTGAACGATTTGGTTCGCGATCTACAACTTTCGAAACAGCAAGCTGAACTCTTGCGGTCGAGACTGCAACAACGGAACCTTCTAGCTGCAGGGACAAAAATTTCCTGTTTCAGATCAGGGGGTGCTTCCTTCGCTCAATATTTCGATATGTAGAATTCAATGAGTGTGTGTAGAGATGTCGATGGTCTGATGATGCAGCTAGGTGTACAACATAATCCACAGGAGTGGCGACTATTTATTGACTGCAGTAAAACCGGCATGAATGTAGTACTACTGCGTAATGGCAATGCATTTCTATCGGTACCCTTGGCTTACGGAGCAGACATGAAAGAAACTTAGGGGACCATGGTTTTGCTGTTAGAGGCAATCAAATATAAGGATCATAAATGGCAGCTTTGCTGTGATTTACAAGTTCTTGCACTCCTTACAGTTTTACAGGCTGGATTCACGAAATACTGCTGCTTTTTGTGCCTTTGGCACAGCCGTGACACCAAGAACCACTATACAGTCAAGGAATGGCCTATAAGGAAGTCATATGTTCCTGATAACGTAAATGTCAACAGTACCCCATTGGCAGAGAACGAAAAAATCATTTTGCCTCCCCTTCATATCATGTTGGGCGTTATCCAGAACTTTGTAAAAGTTCTGGATGAAGAAGGCGAGGCCTTCAATCACTTAAAAGTAAAGTTTCCCAAATTAAATGAGACAAAGCTGAAAGAGGGTGTATTTGTTGGACCACAAATAAAAAATTGCTGAAACCTCCAACCTTTGATACCACACTCACAGATATCCAATTAGCTGCTTGATCTTCTTTTAATGCAATTGTGAAGGACTTTCTAGGTAACAGAAAAGACTAACTATGTTACCATTGTGAATGATCTTTTGGACAACTATAAGAACATGGGGTGTAGAATGTCGCTTAAAATTATCTTTTTACATTCTCATCTTGATTTCTTTCCAGAAAATTTGGAAGCCGTAAGTGATGAGCATGGTGAACCCTTTCACCAAGACATTCTTACCATGAAACACCGTTACCAAGTCTTTTGGAACCCTTCGATGATGGATGATTACTGCTGGGGTCTTGTTAGGGAGAGTGATGAAATGGAAAACAAAAGAAGAGCTCTGTCGTCGCTTTTTTCAAAAACCAAAGACGATTAAAGGTGAAAATATGTTCTGAAGTAATCTGGTCCTTTCATTGGCATCATGTCCATATATACATACAAAATAGTATTGATTTCACACGTTCTGAATATTTTTGTTTGACTTAATTGTGTCAATTTTCGCTGTTACCAATTTTTTAACTTCTGTGTATCTAGGAAATGTGACCTAAAAGAGAAAAAGCGATTTTACCAGTGTATTCAGCATCCCAAAATTAGGTAAATCCATCCATTTACAAATCAGATGCAGAAAATAGTTTAAATTTGTTAACAAGTGTTCTTTGGTTCAGATTTCTTATAAAACAATGTGTAAATTAAAAAAAAATGCTATTTAGATTTTCGGTCTTATTTACTTTACACTTCACGGAAAAGTTCATGGAAGATGGACCTTTGTTTATAAATTTTTATAATCTATGGAAATCGAACCCGGAAAACCCATTGGCAGGTGAGTATTGCCGGTCGTTGTGGCCGAGTGGTTCTAGGCGCTTCAGTCTGGAAGCTGCGACCGCTACGGCCCCAGGTTCGAATCCTGCCTCGGTCATGAATGTGTGTGATGTCCTTAGGTTAGTTAGGTTTAAGTAGTTCTAAGTTCTAGGGGATTGATGACCTCAGATATTAAGTCCCCCAGGTTTTGTTGAACGTGCGATTCACACCCTGCCTCGCTACTGACTACAGCAAAATTCCGCTTCCACCACCTTTTGCGCAGTGATGTGACGTCACATGTTTTGAATCCGTTGGCGGATAGAGCAAGGAAAGTCTGTCAACCAGAGCTGCTTGACGAAAAAAAAAATGGTCGAAATGGCTCTGAGCACTATGGGACTTGACATCTCAGGTCATCAGTCCCCTTGAATTTAGAACTACTTAAACCTAACTAACCCAAGGACATAACACACATCCATGCCCGAGGCAGGATTCAAACCTGCGACCGTAGCAATCGCGCGGTTCCAGAGTGAAGCACCTAGTACCGCTCGGACACCGCGGCCGGCTGCTGCTTGACGCAGAATTAAAACATCTCACCACTGCATTGCTCAAGAATGGTTATTCGTTCGCTGAGGTGAAAAGAGCGTTAAGACCACCAGGTAGAAATCATAGTGATGCCCAAGCGCCGGTGAAATGGAAAGTTTTCTTGCCATTCGTTAAGAACGTGTCTTACCGCATAGGAAACACCTTGAGAAAGCGGAACATCGAGGTAATTCACACACCCGCACGGAAGATGCAAGATCACCAAAAACGGCCAAGGATGCTCGCCAACCACTGGAAAAAGCTGGAATTTACAGTATTCCGTGTAGTTGTGGAGAGGTGTAAGTGGGTACAGCAAAAAGAACAGTCAAAAAAGAAAAACAACACGAAGAGCACAAAGCAATTGCAGAAGAGGGGAGATTTACATATCAGCTGTTGAACATGCTTTATAGCCAGGAGACCATCACATTCATTTTAATCAGACTAAAGTACTGGCAGCCACAAAAGGATACCACGAAAGCCTGTACAGAGAGGTCATATAGATTGTGAAACAACCCAGGAATTTTGGTAGGAAGAAGGAGGGCGTGAAACTGAATGAAATTGTGTTTCCGGTGCTGAAAAAGATGTGTATCAGTTTCCCACCATGGGATGATAGTAACAGCGGACGACAGCAGTCCACAACGGCCAGCTGCCCTCACGTATTCAAAACATGTGACATCACGCCACTGCACGGAAGCTCGCGGAAGCGGAATTTTGCTGTAGTCAGTAGCGAGCCAGAGTGTAAATCGGGCTTTCAACGAAGCTACGACCCTCCTTCAAAACGTCCTCCGCAGTTGGGGAGGAAACGTCCGGTTTTGAAGCGAAATCCCTTATACCTCGGCATAATAGCCCAGAATATTTTATTAATTGTGAATAGGTGTCTTCTTAAGGATTTTAGTAACTTTAGCTAGTGACAGCATTAGGTCCACCCCTCCGCATTTCTGCCGGAGGAGCGGTACCTCAAAGCCGGCCCGCGTATAAAGGCGTCTGCCTCATTCCATACAGGACCTCTGCCTTTCCACTCAGTGAGAACAATTCTCTTTCTTTCGGGTATCAAGTGCCAACTGTAGTCCCGAGACATTGTTGTAGCTGATATCTGCCGGCCGGTGCGGCCGAGCGGTTCTAGGCGCTCCAGTCTGAAATCGCGCGACCTCTGCGGTCGCAGGTTCGAATCCTGCCTCGGGCATGGATGTGTGTGATGTCCTTAGGTTACTTAGGTTTAAGTAGTTCTAAGTTATAGGGGCTGATGATCTCAGATATTAAGTCCCATAGTGCTCAGATCCATTTGAACCATTTGAACTGAGATCTATGGGTGGCAACCACAGCAAACAGATTTCGCATCAGCACACACGCATACTATGAGTTGTTTTGAAAATCTACGCAAGAGGATAACGCTGAGGTTGGCCGCTCAGCGTGGCACGACAGAAAAACTCTCATGAGGACGAAAACAACCACCAGAAGATGCAGCAGGGGTCCATGGATCGAGCTTGCTTGGAGTATATCTACAAGACGATGCACTTGAACGACAGTTCGTTACACTATCACTCTGAGGTTATCCGTGTTGAGTGCTGAGAGACGATGCAGCTGAACAGCAGCATGCCACGGGGCCTGTAGTACACGGTGAAAGCACCCAAACCACAACACTGGGGGACTGGTGGTGAGGGGAGAGAGACAATGTGTTTGCCATATTAGGGGTCTTGTGGTGAGTGCAGATAGGAAATGTGGATGGATGGCAGCCTGTCACTGGGACCACAGCCTGCCATGAGAGCCCCCACACTAGAAATGGGGTCACTCATGGTGAGTGCAGAGAGGTGACGTGGCAGAACGAAGGTTTGATACTGGGACTGTAGCCCACCATAAGAGTACCCACTCTAGGTGTGAGTGCAGAGAAGTAATGTGCCTAAATGGCAGATTGCCAGTGGGTCTGCAGCCCACCATATCACCCACACTAAAACATTGGTTACTCTCATGGTGATTGAAGAGAGGTGACCCAGTTGATGTGGCTTGCAATTGGGACCAAAGCGTGCTATAAGAGCACCCACACCCACACTAAGTCATCGGGGGCAATAGTGGTGAGTGCAGAGAGGTGAGGTGGCTGAATGGGTGCTTGCCACTGGGACTGCAGCCCACAGTGCGCACTAGAAAATCATGGGATTCATGGTGAGCACTGAGGGGCGATATGTCTGAATGGCAGCTGACCACTGTGACTGTAGTCTGATACGTGGTCATCCACATTAGAACGTCAGAGAAACGTGTAGTGAGTGCAAAGAGGTGATGTGTCTGAACAGCAGCCTCTCACTGGGACAGGAGCCCGCCATATGAGCACCACACTAGAACATCTGGAGTACTTAAGGCGAGCACAGAGAGGCAATGCGGCTGAATAGCAGCTTGGCATTTGGTCTGCTGCCCATCATCGGATCACCCACTCTACAACATCAGGGTCAGTCATGCTGAGTGCAGAGAGGCGAACTAACTGACTGAATGGCAGCTTGCTACTGTGGCCACAGCCCACCATGAGGCCACCCACACTAGACGTTTGGGGGCACTTGTGGTGATTGCAGAGAGACGATGTGACTAAATGACAGTTTGCCACTGGGACCACAGATCACTATGAGCTATGAACGTAAGAGACACTTGTGATGAGTGCAGAGAGGTGATGTGGCTGAGTAGTAGCTCACCATGAGAGCACTTGCACTACAGCATTCATGGTGAGCCCAGAGGTAATCACAGAAAACACAGCTGCCAGCTGAGTTGCCTACCCTATCGATGTCGCCACCGATGGTAAGAGCTGGGGCTGCTTCTTCTTCAGAGGAACAGGCCAATGTCGACATCCATCGTTAACACGCTTTTGCCTTCCCAGCTATAGTGATCATGTTGCAAAATGATTCACAGTGTGCCACTGTGAATGTTGGTCTTACAAGTCAGAGTTGAATTTTAACCTTCTGTGGACTCAACTGAATGCGAAGTGTGATTGACATAACAAGAAGTTGAAGAATTTAAGCACATGTTTTGATGCAAAATTCACCCTTGAGTCATGAATTAGAGACTGACAAACTGCGCCAAGACACACAGTTTACTGTCACAGAATGGCTAGTTTGACCATATTGGCGAAAAGCTTGACGAGGTTTTTACTGAAGTAATTCATTGTCAAGTAAGTACGAAATAACATGTGGTAACTAAACGGATAGAGTACCATTTCGTCAACTGTCGGGCAGCATTCCAAAATGGTGATCGCCATGGAGTCCAACCTTAGCAATGTTACTACAGTAGTCTCTGTCACAAGAGGTCGATGGTGATCGCCACGGAGTCCAACCTTACCAATGTTACTAAAGTAGTCTCTGTCACAATAGGTCGGCGGTTTCCACTGCACGTTCTTGAGGTAGTTCTGCATTCCCTGGAGCTGCTCCAGGGAAGTGGAACAGCTTCAGCTACATACATTCGAACAGCTGATCTCAGCTTGCTGATGGTATGCGTATACAGCAATGCAGGGCAATACTGGCCATCCCAGCCCTACATCAGCAACCGGCCTGCAGGCGATAATGGCATGCAGTCCCAAGTTGTCTGATGCAGGCAATGCGCCGACGCCCGGCTCGTGCACCGGAAACGATAATAGTGTCCAGTCCTACAGGCAGCTCCCAACAGGGGAGCATTTGGAGATCAACTGTCTAAAATACAGCTGGTGGAGTTAATATAAAACTTCACTGATTTGTTCAGCTCAGTAATGCGTAATGTGCACCAGAACCTGAGCTGATTGGTCGCTACGTACATACCAAGGCAAGGATGTGGTAGGGGGATAGTGGGAAGGCTTGCAAAAATGCTGAAGGCAGAATTTCTTATGCGTTACTGGGGGTGGTATCAACAACGGTTTGTAAAACGAAGTCTGTTTAGTAGACCACAGTTAACTGCCCAGTAAGGAAGCCCGTGTGAATTCTTCATGCAGTATGTATCTGCCACCCCGTACTTAGAGCTGCCGCTGGACCAACACAGCGAATGCCCAATTGGAAGCGTGACCATTAGCCACTCTACAACAGAAATGGGTAGAAGAACCGCTGGACATATTTCAGACATATTCAAGACCGAATGCTGTGGGCACAATACACAACAGTTGAACGATCTAAGCTCCCCTCTGCAATATGAACTCCAGGACTGATGTCAATGAGGGTAGGAAAGCAAATACGCTACTTCCCAAAATAATCACCAGCAGCAGAGCGGCGAATACAGAGACCAGCTCCACCGCGACGTACAAATCATGCACACGGGCCATGGGTTACACAGAGACGCCCACAGAACCAGAACAATAGTGAGCAGGGAAGGAATACCGGAAATAATCTTCCCCTCACATCTCCACCTATGTTGGCAAACACATTTTAGTGCTCCTCCATCTCCCTGTAGAGACTTCACAAACCAATAAAACGCAAGAGTTCAACACTCAGCGGAGAATTAGAAATAGCGACCAAAACCCACTAGAAGATTTGCTGGCTGAAGAGTGTAATATTGACGAAAATTTGATTTGCAATCCGTTTTAAATATGCAGTGTCATGGAGATATAGTTGTCCTCACTGGAAATGAAATGAGCGTATGTCATCGTTGGCTGGGAGGCCCCGTCCGAGAAAGTTAGGCGGCCTAGTGAAAGTCTTATTTCAGTCGACGCCACACTGTGCGACTTGCGTGTCGGTGATGCGGCTGAAACGATGATGGCAGCACAACACCCGGTCCCCGAGCGGAGAAAACTGGAAATAGTCTTTCCATCACATCTCCAACCCGGCCGGGAATCGAAACTGGGACAGCTTCCATGGGAAGTGAGCATGTTACCACCCAGCTAAGCAGGCGGACAGTTGTCCTCACTGACATTTAGGCATTCATTTCTGTTGTGTCAGAAACTATTTTCGATATGTATCTTTATTATCCATAATAGTGGATGGCGGGAACGCAATCAGTATAGTAACAATAATAAATAAAATAGCCTCAGGCAGCAGTTATGGTTTATAAGTCTTATTCCATGATCAGCTTCGAGATGACGCAGTAATTTGTTAAATCGAAACAGGGTGTCGATTGCAACGCGGGTGAACATATACTCCATCAGCAACACCATGCGAAGCCATGCCTCACCGGCATGGTGAGTGAGACAACTTGACTAAGTGATTGGATAATCCTGAGGCATCAAGACATAATATGGGAATGGTAGGACTGTTGGGAAGGAGGGAGCGGAGGGGGAGGGAGGAGCGGAGTAGGCAGTGTACAAACCGTAAAAGGAGATCAAGGTTTGACTCCAGTAAACGGATTCAGATGAATGTTGGTTGCAGTAGTTATGCAGATACGAACAGTCTCGCACAGGGGAGACTAGCGCGAAGTAATGCAGTTCTCAGACTGAAGGCCACAACAAGCAACTACTCGCTCAGAATTTTAGTTTTTTCTTTGTATAATTTTTACAGTCAGCATTCTGCTGACTACGTACAGACTAGCTCTATGCCCAAGTGACTTTGGCTCACATGGTCTTGTTCCCTTGGAACCTCATAGATAAGTAAACGACTTTCCTTCCCGATTTAAGTTTTTTACATTCTTAAAAGACAATGAAAAGTAGAAACTTAATGATGAATCGTTACTCGATGAAAATAACTTTTCCCGTTACTTATTTTTTTATTCTTTCGTTTGTCGAAATTTCGTTTCTTACGATGGTTTCAGTCATTTTTGTGTTATTTTATCCGTGAAGGACTGTGGTGTCTTATTTGGTGTAATAAAAGTATTGGTGTTATCTGATAGCTAAAGCGGGAACAAATCTTTCCGAAGCAGCTTACTAAACAGAATTACAAATCTTGTCGATGTCGCTTACGTCTATATGTCTTAAGAGGCTAATAAGCGCAGCCGTTCCCTCTCCTCCTAAGTTTTGGTACCGGAAAATAGGTATATTAACTGTACTTTGACGGTTTGCACGGGGTACTGAAACATATGGCAATGTTTCCGTGTTATAATGGGCGTGGAGACATGTAGGTTTCATCTGTGATCCAAACAGCTTCAAACGGATGGAGAAAATCGTATTTTCTGTGCCACAGGTGGAGAAGAAAACTACACGAAGAGTCCTTGAAACCAAAAACAAAAAATTATCTCCAGGTGTTTTACATTCACGAAGTTGTCAGATCTGTAACCTCGGTCAATACACAGTCTTAGAATACCCAATTCTCCGTTTGTGAGATGACATTTGTGTATACACGCAGGATGTGGCTGCAGCTAGATTGCTCTGGACTGGGGTTTGTCGGTAATTATCATCGCTTCCGCTGATAATAGTGTCCTGGTTGGCCCTCCAGCAGAAGTTGAAGTGTTTTACAACAAGAATTGGAGCCGGGTGTCCCCAGTGGAATTATAACGAAAACTTTCATTCTGTGCTGTTTAGCAAAAATACGCCCTAAGCCTGCTCCTACTTCATCCGGATTTAAGTTCACCACACTTTGCCCAAATATCTTTAAGCATACGCCTGGGTTTCCTCATACAGGCTGCAGCCAGATTTCTCTGCTATGCTAACCTAGCTTAACTATTGCTTCTTCATTGATTGAGCTACCGATGGTCTAAACTATTAAAATTAGGTTTTGTAAACAGCCACAAGTCACACTTTGCGCTTTTTATTTATTGGTTTCGCTCTTCAGATGATAAGAACATCTCAAAATATATAGTATTAAGTTGGCTGGCGGCACTGAACAAATCGTTTATAAAGTTTGCTGACAGCTCTAAAGTTTAAACTGGCCGTACTGTAATATTTAACTATAAGTTTAAAGTACGTTTAAATTACAGTAGTAAATGATGACTTCTGAATTTCATCTTTGGCGCTGTCAATGTCACCATTTACTGCTGTACTTTAAACATATTTTAAACGTAAGATTACATTCTATAGTGCAGCCAGTTTAGCATTTAGAGCTGTCAGCCAACTTCAAACGCTATCTTCAGTGCTGTCAGGCTACTGTAAACTGTGTATTCTGATGATGCTCTTGTTCACTTGAAGAGCGAAATCGATAAAAAAATGTGCTAAGTGCGAGTTGTGGTTGTTTACAAAAACTAAATTTTAACAGTCGCTCTCCTAGCAAGAAATGCCAGCTCTTGCTGTATTAAAATTAGTTTGACAATAATTTTTTTAATTATTCGGAACATCCCGGATGTTCAGACGATCGCCTTTTGACAGCGAAATTGTTAGCTGTTAAATTATGAGTAGAATACTGTGTGTCTTAAGTGGAACAATATCTGTTATTCCATCATTCTTGTCGTTGCGTTACAGTAAGAGGGTTGATGTGGAAAAGTGTGGTTAGTATTGGTAACTTCGCAGAAAGCTCTGGTAGTGGACTGTAATAGTGAAACCTCACCTATCAAAATGGTTCAAATGGCTCTGAGCACCATGGGACTTAACTTCAGAGGTCATCAGTCCCCTAGAACCTAGAACTACTTAAACCTAACTAACCTAAGGACACATCCATGCCCGAGGCAGGATTCGAACCTGCGACCGTAGCGGTCGCGCGGTTCCCGACTGTAGTGCCTAGAACCGCTCGGCCACTCTGGCCGGCCCTCGTCTATCCTTAAACACGTCCGAGATATGAATTGCCGGACAAGCGAACTAATTGGAACTACACCCTTCACAATTAAGCATTAACGTCTGCAGATTTTACAATAATTATGCAAAGTTGAATAAATTCGAATTTGAATGGTGAAGAAATAGTTACTACCTTATAACGCCTTCTACCAAATTCAACGCTATTAAGGCGTATCTTATGCTCTTGGGTAAGTTGAATGTTGAAGATTAATCTTGAATTCAATTTCTCTGCTAAAAGAGGATGTATTGTCCAGGGGTTCCAGGCTTGATACTGATAGGAACGGAGACAATTCGTTGGTTCGTATTTGAAATTTATTTTTTCATTACCTGGGCAACTATTGACGCAGATGAAAACAAAAGTGACGTCAAATTGAAACAAATATTATTCAACATAACATGACATAACATTCATAAAAACTTCTTAGTAATACATCAAAAAGCTGGCCGCAGTGGCCGAGCGGTTCTAGGCGCTACTGTCTGGAGCCGCGCAATCGCTACGGTCACAGGTTCGAATCCTGCCTCGGGCATGGATGTGTGTGATGTCCTTACGTTAGTTAGGTTTATGTAGTTATAAGTTCTAGGGGACTGATGACCTCCGAAATTAAGTCCCATAGTGCTCAGAGCCATTTGAACCATTCGAATACAGCAAAAAATGCCCGAACAAAGAAACTGAATATACAAAACAACTGGCTTTTATGCAAAGAACCAAAGTCTCGTTTGTATTAACTGAAAACCACAAACTGTGTTCTGGCGCGCTGTTTTACAAGTGTTTCTAAATAATTGTTCCACGCCAGAAATTTGATTATAAATGTTTGTTTCTTTCTTTTGAAAAATCAGAGTTAAAACAGGGACAATCGTTGTCTTAACTAATTATAGTTTTATGTTCCATAATTCCAGAACAAAAAGCGTATGAATCACTTTTTACATACAGCGCTTTTGTAATTTTGCGTTAAATAAAAGTGTTTTCCCTAAAACCAAATACAGTTTCATATTCAAATGTTAAATATTTATTGTTGTTGTTGTTTTTGTTGTTCTTGTGGTCTTCAGTCCAGCGACTGGTTTGATGGAGCTCTCCATGCTACTCTACCCTGTGCAAGCTTCTTCATTTCTCAGTACCTAATGTAACCTACATTCTTCTGAATCTGCTTAGTGTATTCATCTCTTGGTCTCCCTCTACGATTTTTACCCTCCACGCTGTCCTCCATTACTAAATTGATGATCCCTTGATGCCTCAGAACATGTCCTACCAACCGATCCCTTCTTCTAGTCAAGTTGTGCCACAAACTCGTCTTCTCCCCAATTCTATTCAATACCTCATCATTAGTTATGTGATCTACCCATCTAATCTTCAGCATTCTTCTGTAGCATCACATTTCGAAAGCTTCTATTCTCTTCTTGTCAAAACTATTTTTCGTCCATGTTTCATTTCCATACATGGCTACACTCCATACAACTACTTTCAGAAACGACTTTCTGACACTTAAATCCATACTCGATGTTAACAAATTTCTCTTTATCGGAAATGCTTTCCTTGCCATTGCCAGTCTGCATTTTATATCCTCCCTAATTCGACCATCATCAGTTACTTGCTCCCTAAATAGCAAAACTCATTTACTACTTTAAGTGTCTCATTTCCTAGTCTAATTCCCTCAGCATCACCCTACTTAATTCGACTACATTCCATTATGCTCTTTTTGCTTTTGTTGATGTTGATCTTATATCCTCCTTTCAAAACACTGTCCATTCCGTTCAGCTGCTCTTCCAAGTCCTTTGCTGTCTCTGACTGAATTATAATGTCATCGGTGAACCTAAAAGTTTTTATTTCTTCTCCATGGATTTTAATACCTACTCCGAATTTTTCCTTCGTTACCTTTACTGCTCAATATACAGATTGAATAACATCGGGGATGGGTTACAGCCCCGTGTCACTCCCTTCACAACCACTGCTTCCCTTTCATGCCCCTCAACTCTTACAACTGCCATCTGGTTCCTGTACGATAGAATTTCGCTCCCTGTAATTGACCCCTACCAACTTCAGAATTTGAAAGAAAGTATTTCAGTCAACATTGTTTTATTCTTATATACTTTACATAGCCTTCTCTAAGTCTACAAATGCTAGAAACGTAGGTTTGCCTTTCCTTATCTATCTTCTAAGATAGATCGAAGGGTCAGTATTGCCTCACGTGTCCCAACATTTCTACGAAATCCAAACTGACATTCCCCGAGGTCGGCATCTACCAGTTTTTCCATTCGTCTGTAAAGAATTCGCATTATTATTTTGCAGCCGTGACTTATTATATTGATACTTCTGTAATTTTCACATCTGCTTTTTTGGGATTGGAATTCTTACATTCTTCTTGAAGTCTGAGGGTATTTCGCCTGTCTCACACATCTTGCTCACCAGATGGTAGAGTTTGGTCAGGGCTGGCTCTCCCAAGGCTGTCAGTAGTTCTAATGGAATGTTGTCTTGTCTACTCCCGGGGCTTTGTTACGACTTAGGTCTTTCAGCGCTCTGACGAACTCTTCAGGCAGTATCATATCTGTCATTTCATCTTCATTTACATTCTTGTCCATTTCCCTGATATTGTCCTCAAGTACATCGCCCTTGTATAGGCCCTCCATATACACCTTCCACCTTTCTCCTTTCCCTTCTTTGCTTAGAACCATGTTTCCATCTGAGCTGTTGATATTCATACAAGTGGTCCTCTTTTCTCCAAATGTCTCTTTAATTTTCTTGTAGGCATTATCTGTCTTACGCCTAGTGAAATATGCATCTACATCCTTACATTTAACCTCTAGCCATCCCTGCTTAGCGATTTTGCACTTCCTATCGATCTCATTTTTGAAACGTTTCTATGCCTTTTTGCCTTCTTCTTTTACTGCATTTTTATATTTTATCCTTTCAACAGTTAAATTCAATATATCTTCTGTTACCCAAGGATTTCTACTAGCCCTCGTCTTGTTACCTACTTGATGCTCTGCTGCCTTCACTATTTCATCCCGCAAAGCTACCCATTCTTCTTCTGATGTATTCATGTCAATCGTTCCCTTATGCTCTCCCTGAAACTCTCTACAACCTCTGGTCCTGTCAGTTTATCCAGGTCCCGTTTTCCTTAAGTTCCCACCTTTTTTTTTTAAGTTTCTTCAGTTTCAATCTACAGTTCATAACCAATAGATTGTGGTCAGAGTCCACACCTGCCCCTGGTAATGTTTTACAATTTAAAACCTGGTTCCTAAATCTCGGTCTTACCATTATATAATCGATCTGAAACCTTCCAGTATCTCCAGGCCTCTTCCATGTAAACAACCTTCTTTCATTATTCTTGAACCAAGTGTTAGTTATGATTAAGTAGTGCTCTGTGCAAAATTCTATCAGGCGGCTTCCTCTTTCATTTCTTCCCCCCATTCCATATTCACCTAGTACGTTTCCTTCTCTTCCTTTTCCTACTATCGAATTTCAGTCACCCATGACTATTAAATTTTCGTCTCCCTTCACTATCTGAATAATTTCTTTCATCTCATCATACAATTCATCAATCTCTTCGTCATATGCAGAGCTAGTTGGCATATAAACTTGTACTACTGTGGTAGGCGTGAGCTTCGTGTCTATCTGGGCCACAATAATTGGAAGGAACATTCTGGTTGACTATAAACAGTAAATAAAATTATTGTTGCTATGCAAGCTTCATTGTATCAGGGTATATCATACATGGTATGCTATCGTCAATCTTATTAATTTACAACGTGGAGAGGGTGCAAAATGGCCTCAAGCATGGCGAGTCAGACACGGCGCGTCCGTAGAGAAATACTGCCATTGTATAATTAAGAGCAGACGGTCAATTTACTCTTTGGTGTATGCTATTATTGTACTCGGTAGTTTAGTGGATTATCTTAATATGCAATACTGTGCTCCCTCACGTTGTTTGTTGCTTTCGTTCAGAATATCAAACTTCGAATGGTCCACACCCAAAACTGGCGCCTTCAATAAACCGAGAAGCTTTTTCTTCTACTGAAGTTTGGGACCTCGTAATTATGCTGTACCGCAGTCAAACAAGTCAAATTTCACCAGAACAAGAAGCAGCACCATCAGTGATATGCTTCAAGCTAATGCCTTAGCCCGGAACGTCGTGTTGTACTTTGCAGCACCAGACAGGGAAGTATCGTAAGATAGATTAAAATTCCCACTTGGTTCTTAAAGAAACCACACAGGATTTCGAGATGACCAGAATTTCGGATAAACAGTTGCAAAATGACAAGGAAATTACGTAAGTGCGGCTTGCAGGACAACTCCGCAGATCCACTTCCTCGTTCGTCAGCTGTGCCATCCGAACAAACACAACACTTCTCTCTGTGGTGGGACAAGGTCGTATCCAGGGCCTCGCGGTAAACAAGCAAGTCGCCTGTCGTGATCCATGGCTTGCAGCAGATTACCATTTCAGCGCGTGCATGAGTTTGTCACCCTGTCGTTGCTTTCACATTTCAAAATAGACCTCTGTTTCCTTCTAACTAGGAATTTTCTGTTAATTGTTGAGTATTGCAAAGTGGATCATCCGGTCTGTTCCTATCTGCTCCGCTAATAAATTTGGTAATACTGTAATAAACGTAGCCGCGGAGCTCCTGCCAATAAAGCAAAAGAAAAAAGGGGGCCATCATGAAAGCTCATAGCAAATAAATAAAGATTTTGTATGGAACAATACTTACCATTATATATTCTGGATGCACTTTGCTAACTTAACCCTGGAGGTTTTGTTCGTCTAAACACAGTTCATTACATAATATTACTTATGGATGAATTCTCTGTTCATTCTAATGACAGTATACATAATATTGATACAGTACATTTACAAAGGTATGCATATCCGTGTTAGATTACGAAATTTACTTTTTACGGTACCTGTGACCTTTCTTTCCATAAATAACATGCGAACAGAATTAAATCGCTCATGGATGGTGTTGTATTACCCCGCACCCATCTGACTATAAATCTCTTTTCACCACATCAGTCTATTATTTCCTGTCGAGGATCAGCCTGCCAGTCTCTCTCTTCAGATTCTTCAGTTACAATAAGACATTAAAATTTCTGAGAGTCCACGCTCTAATTCGTAGAAGCAAGACCAAACTGCGTAACCATCATAATGTCTGCCTGGGCATTTCCTACACGGATTTTCCATATGTTAACTCCCGGTATTTGTGATGGAAATGTTTATCGCGATTTAGCTTTAGGGAACGACATATTCTCTGTATACACATCATGTGTTCTTTACTACAGTAGTTTCCAAACTGTTAATCATTGCTGATTCTTCCGCCTCTTTAGGGGGAAGTTCACACGCCCAATTGCTAGATGATGCCCTGTATCCTTAACTGAATCTTCTTTTTCTTTTGACAAAACCTTTGGCAGTATGAGGCTGACTCCTTACGCGGGGGACCTACAGCCAGCGTAACTGATGAATTTTTTCGAAATTTCAGCATTGCTTAGAACTGAACTTGAAACCGCTGGATTAATAGTCAAAGACTGTGTTGCTACGTCAGGAGCTCTAGTGACGTCTACCGATAAAACATACATGAAATACGACGTTACACATGCGTTTGGCTGCCCTGAATGCCACGCGAAACTAGCCAATACACGTTTGGAGCAACGAAACAAATATGGCTCCTCTAAGCTACCCTATATCACCTGTAGATATAAAGATATCAGTATTTTCAATAGTTTTGGGAAGTGTTTTGTAATTAACATTGTGTCAGTTTGGCTTTGTCTCCAGAGAAAGCTATACAGGACCTCACAAATGAGTCTCGTCGTAGCTAACATGAAAAAAATTTAACCTAGTGGAATGCTCGTATATCATTTTTTAGACGACTAAATTTTAAATGACAAATTAAAATGTTATGGCATCAATGACACAGGGATGGTATCCTACCTCCGTAACAGATTTCACACAGTCACATTCACAGAATGTATCATAGGAACGAAACTACCGCAAAATGGAGGAATACAGTATGTGGAGGCTTTCAAGGAGTAGTACTGGGTCTGCTCTTATTGTTCTCTTACATAAATTACTTTAAAGTACAACTCAGCACTTAGAAGTGTG
The DNA here is from genome assembly GCF_021461385.2 of Schistocerca piceifrons. Classification (NCBI taxonomy): domain Eukaryota; kingdom Metazoa; phylum Arthropoda; class Insecta; order Orthoptera; family Acrididae; genus Schistocerca; species Schistocerca piceifrons. The sequence goes on along the minus strand of NC_060139.1, from coordinate 417,329,793 downwards.
CTAACGATATAAACAAGTAACATCCAAATTCAGTAGATCCATAGACACCTCGATATTAGTTAAACATAAACTGCATCACGGAAAACAGTTTAAAATATATGCTAGTTCTCTGCATCTACCGTTCTGTCACTTCCAAGTATATACTCGTATTACCCAGAAAAATGGAAAACTTCGGTAGGCATTAGCAAAGTGTCGTAAATGGCACAAACAGATTTTTTTAAACAGTTGATGAAACATTCCTTATTGGATTTAATAGATCTGGAATTCATCTTTAGCTACGGTAATTGCTGCAACCATGTCTGTAAAGCCGAACCTAATGTCCTCTGCGTCCACTGATTCGGATGTATAAATTTGTTAGAGAGCAATGAGTATGAAGATATAAACGTATATAAATGCACCTAACAAGGTGTTGTTTAATTTGTTCACTTGTAGCTATCCGCTATAACTGTAGATGAAGGATTTTGGGTAGTGATGCACTGACAAAAAAAAATAAAAAAAAAAAAAATTGAACATCGGTCATCGCAACACTAACAGCTTGTAGTTAAACTTTCAGGCTTTATTTCTTCGTAATTACGCCCTACAATTAACATCACTTTTTCTATATTTATGATTTCAAAGTTCGAATCTGGCGGACTGATTATCGTAGTTGTGCATTATTCCGTCCCAGGTGAACATTGGTGAGCACGCGAATCGCTGATGTTGCACAGGCTGGTCGCATAAATAGCACCGGAAAAGTGGAATCTGAGTGACACGAGGCGTGAACTGATGCAATTAATTGAGTGAGCTGCACGTTAACTGTGAGTGGATTTTAATGCTTCGGTTTGCACATATCACTGATTACCGAACTGGTTAAATTTGTGGCAACACACGGCAACAAGCTAAATATAAAAAAGAGTTTATGATGAACAACGATGTACTTGAACAGTAATCAAAAGTAGATGGAGTGTGCTGTAGTGTATTTAGCGCCAAATTTACAAAGCTCGCTTGCTTTTAATTTATAAAATGAAATAACTTGGCCACGAAAATTTCAGAAATAAAATAAATTAAAAACAACAGAATGAGAGCAATATATGAAGCAATTTCTGTATGATGTCACAGTTCTAGTACCTGTTCATTTGCATAATTTGTGTACTAACAGTTTTTTATGAGTCATCATAGAGAGTTTATTAAACGAAAAGGTTCTCGTTTGTTATTAAGGAGTAACATATCAGCACGCTGAGATGCTGAGGTGCTATCCATGTTTAAATTAAACGGCAAAAAAGTGTGTGGAGATACTAGGTGGTTATAATTAAATTTTCCCTATTTAACACGTTATAACACGGAAAGTAACTACCGTTCCAGGACCAAACTTGGTAGCACTAATGTCAAGGACGTGGGGAAAATGAGTAATGCAGAATCATTTCAACTGAAATACTTTTAATGTGCTACAACGATACAGCATATCATTACATACCGGTACCATAACTGCTACAAAAGGGGCTCGATTAGGCGCCCATCAATGTCCAGAAGAATCTGAAAGCGCAGGGTTGCATTCTGCACAGGAGAACGAAACATGTCCGTAGGTATGCTGGCTACCTCTCTTGATATGTTGCATTTCAGATCAGCACATGTGTGAATGATCCCATAGTAAGCCCTGCCATCCAGGTAGGCCCACAACCAGAAATCACAGGGCTGATAATTCGATCGTTTCCAAATGTGCTTCGGAGAAGCAGGTGAACTTCACGAGCGATGTGCGGTGGGGCCCCATCTTGCATGAAAACTGTTGAGGTGGTGGTGGTTAGTGTTTAACGTCCCGTCGACAACGAGGTCATTAGAGACGGAGCGCAAGCTCGGGTTAGGGAAGGATTGGGAAGGAAATCGGCCGTGCCCTTTCAAAGGAACCATCTCGGCATTCGCCTGAAACGATTTAGGGAAATCACGGAAAACCTAAATCAGGATGGCCGGAGACGGGATTGAACCGTCGTCCTCCCGAATGCGAGTCCAGTGTGCTAACCACTACGCCACCTCGCTCGGTGAAAACTGTAAGTTCAATGCGTCTGTCTCCTATAGGGCGGGTATCAGATGCTAGCGTAGCATATAGTAGTAACGCTGGCCAGTCACACTGCACGTCTTTGATCATTGAGCGCCAACCTGTTCAAAAAAGAATGGGCCAATGATGAACTTACCCGTGAAGCCACACCATACGGTGACACGTTCACGATACAGACGAACTTCATGCACACTGATTGGCGGTGAAGAGCCCCACACTCTGAAATTCTGTGTGTTCACTTCACCCGTCAGAGAAAACTGAGCTTCGTCTGTCCTTAGGATGGTCCAGGAAAGCCCTCGTCATCTTCAGTCCGTGCGAGAAAGTGGAGAGCGAAGTCAACACGTCGTCGTGCATCCTGTAGTGCAAGCTGCTGTACGGTATGGATCTTGTACGGACACCATTAGAGAATTTGCAAGTTCCGTACTGTGGATCACTGGATGTTCAACTGTCATGACACAACAAGCACACTGCCTGACGATCGGGAATTACGCGCAGCGTTGTCTGCCATAGCAACGGCGATTTCATGAACCACCTGTGGTACAACCGGAGCGTCGCCCAGTTCTCCAGTCGAACTTCTTCATCATGCTCCGCCCAGCAGGTGGAGAAACCTTCCGTAATCCTTTCATCCGGCAATATCCTCGAAGTTCAGCTGCAGCATTTCTGTTGTTTTGATAATAGAGCTTCACCAATAATGCCCTGCTCTTTTTGTCCAGGCTCATGTTAAACGTCAACAAGTGCACTGCGAGTGATCAGGTGTGTGAGACTATGAATCACGATGACTGATTACGCACCTCTTGGCCGTAGGTGGAACTAGACGGTGTTGCTGTGCCGCGTGGAAATCATGCGCACCATACTCTGTACATTAATGCTGCCACGTTTGGTACTCGTATAGTAATTAGTTTCCGTGTTATAACGGATAAATACGGAAAATTTAATTATAACCACTCGATATGTCCACTAAGGCAACAGATGACACGTGAAACAAAGGCAATATTGGCTGCTGCGACGTGTCTTGCGCTACAACGTAGAAACCGTAGCGCGGTCAAAGGGCTTGTAACAATGGAAACCTATTCTCGCTCTACAATTACGAGATGGGGTGTGTTTGGTGAAAGTAAAAGTGAAAGTATCAACTAAGCGTTTATTCCGCGAACCTAACAACGCTGTAATAGTGAAGTTAATGTGAAGCTCAATTCATATTAAGTGCTGGTAATCATAAATCAGAGATACAATTTTTAATTCGTTGAAACACATAAGAAACATTTCTATTAACTGCAGCATATTACAAATCAGCTAAAGTATAATCAGCAGAAAATACGCATTCATTTCCTTTACTTGAAAATTCTGGAAGTTGGAAGAAGGTTTAGTGTAGAAAAGAAAGGTAACCAGCCTGAGGCACTGTAGTACACCAAAATATCTGAGGTCACTTCGGATTATACGCTGACTTCCGATGTCATCTTCCTCTTTTAGTGCGTATTCGACTCTGATGTTGATGATCATCGTAGCTGTATCACTATAACTTGTTCGAAGAAGTTCCTTGGTCATGTGTGAAGACCATGTCCTTGAATTTCCGGGCAAAAATGTTCATGTCCTTCCTTTCGTCCTTTACCAAATATACTTCGTTGACGAATTTTCTGCAGCAGTTTGTATCAGTTTCAGTTCTTCTTTAGATGACCGAAATACTGAAGTTTTTAACTGTATTTGGGATTTCTCTTTCTTTCTTTATTTGCTCAAAAATTTGGTCGTTTGAAATGTTATCTGTGCATGGCCCACTTAGCATTCTCCTGTACAGCTGCATATCAGTTACCTCAAGTCGTTAGCCCGTCGTTTCGGTCAAAGACCGGGTCATACCTCCATATAAAAGGATTGAAATACATAACAACGTAGAAATGGTAAATTGAGAGGTGATGGCTATTGAACACACTTGTCATTTTACAAAACATTTATATAGATTTTTCAATATGTACTTAAACCAAGCGGATAACTCGCAAGAAATTAATGTTAGTTTCCGTACATGTGTATGTGATTACTTGTTCAATAAGATTGCCATTATCGTTTACATCACACGCCTCGGTTACGGGATTCAAGTCGGGCGATCTTCGTGGCCCAGTTATTCATTCGAATTATCCAGAGTGTCCCAGTGACATGACGCATTGGAAACCATAAAAATCAGTTCTTTTTTGGGAGCGTGAAATCAATGAATAGCTGAAAATAGTTTCCAAGTAGCAGAACATAACCGTTTCCATTCAATGATCGGTTCAGTTCGACCAGAGGACTTATGCCATTCCATGGAAACAAAGTTCACACTTTTATGGAACCACCACGAGCTTGCGCAGTGCCTTGTCAACTACTTTGGTCCATGGCTTCGTGGGGCCTGTACCATCACCTCTTACCTACTGAAATCGGGACTCATCTGACCAGTCCAAGGCTATTCTGTCGTCTGTGGCCCTGCCATTGTAACCACGAGCTCAGAAGCACTGCAGACCACATTAATTTCTGTGGGTATTTCACACAGTGATGCTTGTCTGTTAGCACTGAAAACAGCGCGCAAACCGTCTGCCCTCTCTCGTTAAGTGTGTTGCCCGAGGTGAAATTTAATGCGTGAAATTAGATATTCTCGGTACACTTTTGACACTGAGGACTTCGGAAAACTGACTTCCCTAACGATTTTCAAAATGGACTGTCCTCTGCATCGAGCTCCAACTACCATTCAGAGTTCAAAGTCTGTTAATTCCTGTCTTGGGGTCATAATCACGTCGGAAACCTTTTCACGTGAATCACCTGAGTACAAATGACAGCTCTTCCAATGCACCGCCCTTTTATATGTCGTCCACGCGACACGACCGCAATTTGTTTACTTGCATATCGCTGTCCCATGACTTTTGACAGCTCAGTTTATTTTATTACAGACGCTTGATTAAGGTAAAGGATCACACCATCGTCAGGTACAAAAACCATTTCAGCTATGCGTCAGGTGAGATGGTTTTTGGGCCCAGTGATGGCCTGATCATAATCGATCGTCTCTAATGCAATATAACCTCACAACTGTGTATTACACAATTCAGTTCTTAACATTCAGTAAAGCTGTACAACACTATCTCTATAAAATATTTGAAATACAATTTGATAATTAATATTTCTAGCTAATATTCATCATTATGAAATCTATCAACGTCGTATTGGCAGTCCAAGCTATCAATCGATAGAGCTACCGACCAGAGAGTGTAATAGGAGCAAGCAGAGACAATGCAGTATTAGCAGCGCAAGATATGCAAGTTCATTTTCACCTAAGCAAAATAACACCTAATTCATATTCTACAAAGACTATTTTTCAGTCCTGCTAATTTTAAAAAGATCGAGGAATAACGCTTTTTGGTGGTAAATATTTACCAACAGCAAAGAATATTTAATAGTTATAGTGGAACGCACACTGCTTCTTGCAGCCGAAATCTTGTAACACTGCATTCGTTGAAAAGGAAACATTCGTATTCGTGTAAGTTGGGTGTCGGCTGTGTTTTATGAAACGGATCTGTGGATATAATAAAATTCGTCATTTGTGTTGTTTGAGGAGCGAATCAGCTGTGTCCGTTTTGCACCGTACCTCGATGAAAAACAAAACTAGACAATGATAGCAGCAGCAGTCTTGTGACAAACATGCCACGTAATGGTAGGTAAACAGGCGTCGCTTGTATAATACAGCTTGCAATAAATGCGTAACCGTTTAAACATTCTTAATTTTACTTAAGAAAATTAGCACCTGCAACATTAATAAACGGCATCTCGGTCTCAACTGAGCCATTGCTTACCTATGTATATAATTATACAAAAACCAAAAAAAGTTTTGTATCACCTCGGTTCCGAGAGTTCCGGAACCGGTACAGAAAATTGGAATAGAGATCAACATAACCATCATTTCCACCTCTTTACTGCTCATGGAAACCACACGTTGCGTATTGTACCACCATACAGCGAGACCTTCAGAGGTAGTGGTCCAGATTTCTGCACACATTGGTACCTGTAATACCTAGTAGCACGTCCTCTTGTATGGTTGCATAACTGTATTCGTCGTGGCATACCATCCACAAGTTCATCAAGGCACTGTTGGTCCAGATTGTCCCACTCCTCAACGGCGATTCGGTGTAGATCCCGCAGAGTGGTTGGTGGGTCGCGTCGTCCATGAACAGCCCTTTTCAATCTATCCCAGACATGCTCGATAGGGTTCATGTCCTGAAGGAAGCTATTCACAAGATGTGCACAATGGGGGCGCGAATTGTCCTCCATGAACACGAATGCTTCGCCAATATGCTGCTGATATGGTTGCACTATCGGCCGGAGGATGGCATTCATGTATCACAAAGCCTTAAGGCGCCTTCCATGACCACCAGCGGCATATTTCGGCCCCCCATAATGCCACCCGAAAACAGCAGGCAACCTCCACCTTGCTGCCATCGCTGGACAGTGTGTTTTCAGAGGTTCAGCCTGACCGGATTGCCTCCAAACACTCTGCGACGATTGTCTGTTTGAAGGCATATGCGTCACTTATTGGTGAAGAGAACGTGATGCCAATCCTGAGCGATCCATTCGGCATGTTGTTGGGCCCATCTGTACAACGCTACATGGTGTCGAGGCTGCAAAGATGAACTTCGCCATGCACGTCGGGAGTGAAGATGCGCATCATGCAGCCTACTGCGCACAGTTTGAGTCGTAAAAAGACGTCCTGTGGCTGTACGAAAAGCATTATTCAACATGGTGCCGTTGTTGTCGGGATTCCTCCATGGCATAATCTGTAGGTAGCGGTCAGCCACTGCAGTAGTAGCCCCTGGGTGGCCTGAGCGACGGATGTTATCGACAGTTCCTGTCCCTCTTTGTCTCCTCCATGTCCGAGCAGAATCGCTTTGGTTCACTCCGAGACGCCTGGACACTTCACTTGTTGGGAGCCCTTCCTGGCACAAAGTAACAATGCGGACGCGATCGAACCGCAGTATTGTCCGTCTAGGTAAGGTTGAACTACAGAGAACACGAGCCGTGTACCTCCTTCATGGTGGAATGAGTGGAACTGATCGGTTGTCGGACCCCTCCGTCTAATAGGCACTGCTCATGGCACGGTTGTTTACATCTTTGTGCGGGTTTAGTGACATCTCTGAACAGTCAAAGGGACTGTGTCTGTGATACAATATCCACAATCAACGTCTATGTTCAGGAGTTTTGGGAACCGGGGTGATGCAATACCTTTTTTGATGTGAATATAAATACTATTCAAACTTTATCTATGCATAGTAATTGAGTGAGTGTAGGCTTAAGTTTACTGTTTATTTGCTAGTATAGATTGAGGCTTTGCTATGTATCCGTTCAATGAAACCATTCATTAAGTACAGGCTTATGTGGATAAAACAGTAGTGAATGCAGAGGTAGCACTTCCTTGTCACTTATGTATAGTGACAGAAGACCATCAGTCTTTCGGTCACGCATGCAAATTGATAGCGCAGTATCTCAGTGTTATTCAGCGAGTCAGGCGAAATAAAGGTAAGAGTTTGGACTCGTAGAAGTATGATGTGCAATGAGCTTGCTAATGTCTCGACTTGTCTGAGAAAGCAAAAAGCGATGCTCCGTATTTTGATCTTGATGGGCCAATTGGGACCGACTGATTCGAATCGACCAACCATCGTGTCATCCACAGCCAAGGGCGTCATGTGGGTGTGGATAGGGGAGGGTATGCATGGGATCCGCATACCGCTCTCCTGGCTTTTGTCGGCTTTCTATGTCTCACTCAAGCAATTCCTTAATTGGGATCACAAGGCTAACCGCACGCCGGTCCAGTCCTTCCAGAAAGTAGCTCCGTGGCGGTGTCGGTCCCTTCACATAGCAGCCAGATGTGCTGCCAAATTAGCTAAAGAGGCGGACTGTCTGAGGGATCATAAATGCTTGCTTATTTACTTTGCAGAATATGACAATCTTGGATGGTGCCTCAGAACGCATGCCCATATGCAATCAAGTTAACATCAGAAGCTGACATTGCTTATGTGACATAACCTGATAGAGGGCATCAGCTGCTGGGTAGTAATTGACACTGGTTTCCTAGTAGCTGACATGGTGCAGAATTCAAATGGTTTTCTAACCAGAAATTGACAGTGTGTGTGTGTGTGTGTGTGTGTGTGTGTGTATGTGTGTGTGTGTGTGAGAGAGAGAGAGAGAGAGAGAGAGAGAGAGAGAGATAGTAATAATCTGATGGTGTCAGCTACTGGATAGTAATGTATACTAGTTCTATATCAGTCAACGAGGTGCAGCTCTCAAATAGCGTTCTAACACCACAAGTGCATTAGCGCATCTACCTTATGTCTCACACCCACATACACGCGCGCGCGCGCACACACACACGCACACACACACACACACACACACACACACAAGGCTCCCTCCCCACTCGCTCCCCCTCATTACCACATGCATGTGATTTCAGTTCCATTGTTCTGAGTCGTGTACGTTTAGTGCCACAATACTGTTTTTCTGCACCATGTCAGCTACGACACTGCTACTAAACAGCTCCGCAGTAGCTGACACACACTAACAAATTATGGCACAAACAAACACACTCTTACCTTCCGGAGTTGACTTTCTGATGTTTGGGCATGCAGAGTGATGCAGTCTCAGTGCATGTCATCTATCGTCAAGTCAACATAGGGCGCATGTGCTTCCTCAGAAAAGTCGAGATTTGCGTCGCCTCCAGTGTATCACATTTCACCGAATCAACATAACTATGCATTCGAGTCAATTCTTGCAAGACATCATTCAACAAATATATAGAAATTGCTGAATTAGGATTGATTCCCACAAATAAAGTTATTCCACAGAACAAATCCACTGAACAGACATAAACCACTCCACATACAGAACTAACCCGTTTGATGTGTTACGTGAAAGCAAAAGAAAACATGAAATGAAAGAGTTAAAAGTCAAAAATAAATGTGAACTGAAGTATTTGGCGGAAGCAACTACAACCAAAGGAGAATGGGTTGTTGAAAGCACAACAACCCTTGTTTCTTACCTTTATGAATGAATATTAAATAATGTTGATAGATCGAATATTTAGTGTTATTTCGTCTAAGTGCCATCTAGCTTTCAATGTGCGGCTACATGTTAGTTGTTGCCAATTGTAACTTAACCTGTAAATTAGATCAACAATGGCAACAAGCAAATCACCTGTGTTTTGCACTGTTAATAGAAAAATAATATCAACAGTTTGGATGTGGAAATGACATTGTGATAGTTTTTTAACGATCCATTGTGCATTGCACCATATCGGGTATAAAGACCGAACTTTACCACATGGTCAAGTGTGCTTAATACAAATATAGACACAGAAGTCGTTATACTTCGTTTGAAAGTCCGTTGTGCCTTGCATCAAATGGAGTAGCCACATCGAACTGTACTCTTTGCCAAGTGGAGTGCGGAAGCAAAGATTGTCGACTTTACACGGTGAACGTGTGTAAGGTGTGTCAAGTAAGCTCCTGTGAAGTCAGCGAAGTCTCAGCAAGTCAAGATTTGACAAAACTGACGAAGTTGTGTCGAATTCTTGCTACTAATGCTGACAAGATGGCGACTCTGAAATACAAAGCTATTGGCTGTTTAGTTTTAATGGCGTATAATATACTGAGATGTGATTGGAGAACAGCAAAAGATGTGTATGTTGAATCAGAACCCCTCACGATTCTGTTTCTAAGAAACCGTCATGGATTAAGCTGGAGTTTAAAAACTTGCACCACATGAGGTATATATAACAATATGGCGATACTGGAGAGTTTACTGGGGTACATACTTATTGGCTGTTTCACTTTAATGGCTGGTAAAATACTTAGCAGTAAATGGCGAGAGAGGGAGGAGGGGGGGGGGGAGGGTGGACAGTGTGTTTGTGGTGACGTCATGCACCTCAAGCCGATAGTTCACGTTCAATCTCTTGGCCTCGCATACACGCAAGCTGTGAGGCATGTTCCAAGGTTATAGACTACATAATGTCTTTAAGTCAAATTGTATCCGGAAAATACATTGATCTCCTAGTTTTGAGGCATTATGCGAGAATCAAAGGACGGAGCATATCAACGTTTTCCTTAGAATCTACATTTCCTGAGAAAAACGTGAAGCATCCAAAAGACGTGGGCGGATGTCAGTGCAATTTCATACGTGTAGACATTGTCGGTGGCTGTGTAATTGAATGAAGTTTCCAATTCTATGTAGCAAGATGTGAATGGCCACCAGAGCATATTAATGATGTTTATGTTTCCCCTTGTTACCAGGTCTGGTGGGGTATAAGGGCAGCGTAATAGCGTCAGAAGTTGAGTGATGACTGGGATGACAGCTTTGTCAGCACCTGACAGAGTTTGAAAGAGACCTCATTTTTAGTATCCATTCGCCTCTTTTTGAGTCATCAGTCTTCGGACTGGTTTGATGCGGCTCGCAACGAATTCCTCTCTTCATCTCAGAGTAGCACTTGCAACCTACCTCCTCTATTATTTTCAGGATGTATTCCAATCTCTGTCTTTCTCCACAGTTCTCGCCCATGAAAGTTATTTCGTGGTGTCTTAACAGATATCGCATCATCATGGCTCTTTTTCTGATCAAAGTTTTCCATACATTCCTTTCCCCGCTGATTCTGCTCAGAACCTCCTCATTCCTTGCGTTATCAGTCCACCTAACTTTTGACATTCGTCTCTAGCACCACATCTCAACTGATTCGATTCTCTTCTGGATTTCCCACTGTCTATGTTCCACATACATACAATGCTACGCTCCAAAATTAGATTCTCAGAAATTTATTCTTCAAATTAAGGACTATGTTTGATACTAGTGGAAACCTCTTGGCCAGGAATGTCCTTTTTTCCAGTGCTAGTCTCCGTTCGATGTCCTAATTACCTTTTGATGTCCTCCTTACTCCGTCCGTCGTTATTTTGCTGCCTAGGTAGTAGAATTCTTTAACTTCTTCGTGACGATCGATCATGATGTTGGGTTTCTCGTTGTTCTCACTTCTGCTACTTTCATTATTTTCATCATTTTTCGATGTACTGTCAGTCTATATTCTACAGTCATCAAACTGTTCATTCCATTCATCTAGCAAGTAGAATCGTGCAGTATCTATATTTATGGCGCAATCAGATGTGAGAGTGGCCCGATGTTAGACTACATGGAAACCTGAGGAGGAGGCATACTTGTCAAAGTTCCGGTCGACGGGATCTACCACAAGGGAGGATCGCCGTAATCTGCATCAAAGCTTATCATGCCCCTTCACAACAGCCCCTGCCATCCGACGATAAGTAGTGGAGTCTGTGCAACATTCTGTGTCATTTCGCAAAATGGCTCTGAGCACTATGGGACTTAATATCTATAGTCATCAGTCCCCTATAACTTAGAACTACTTAAACCTAACTAACCTAAGGACAGCACACAACACCCAGCCATCACGAGGCAGAGAAAGTCTCTGACCCCGCCGGGAATCGAACCCGGGAACCCGGGCGTGGGAAGCGAGAACGCTACCGCACGACCACGAGATGCGGGCGTCATTTCGCACTATTGGTCGGAGCCGAGTAGCAGCCTGACTAGAGAGCGTGATATTAACGCCACGTCATAGACCCCTGCGTTTGGGGAGGCGCAGTGACCTGGAAGAATCGAATGCTGATGAATGGCGTTGTGCTGTGTTCAGTGATTTGGCATTGCCCTGGATGACAATCAATGACGAGTACGGCGGCAACCTGGAGACAGTTCCCAGTCTTCCGATGGTTTGGAGACGCGTAGCGATGTTATTCCTGGAGTCATGGTGTGGAGAGGCATCGGGCATCGTTTCACGTCACAGCTGATAGAGAGCGGGGGATACTGAGGGTACAATGGTACACCAAGGACATCCTGTTTGTTCACGTGCTACCTCCCACCCGACAGTACAGTGCGGACATTCTTCAACAGGATAATGCTCGTCAACACATATCCCGTGTTTCCATGAACTTCTAGCATGATTTTGAGGTACACCCATGGCCAGCACGTTCCCCAGCTCTGATTGTGATAAAACGTGTGGGAGCACGTCGGACGTCAATTCCGGCCCTGTGGCTGTATCCAAAATATCACAGACCAGTTGCAACAGCTGAGGGCTCAGAGAGGATGCAGCAGCCTTCTGACACCCTACTGTACCGAAATAGTGCATGAATCCAAGACAGAGGGGCTGGAACATCACGCTGGTAAGTACTAGTGTGACGTTTCACCTCCTCTGTCCTGGATTCATCCACTCATTCGGTACGGGAGGGTGTCAGAAGGCTGCTGCATCCTCTCTGCGCCCACAGCTGTTGTAAGTGGTCTGTGATATTTTGGATACAGCCATTCATACTGCCAACTTCTTTGTAAATTTGACTCGATTTTGAAATCACTGAAGTAACATGATACACGCTCTAAAACCATGAAGAGTCATTTCGTTTCCTCCTTTCCTTCTGGGTGCTTTAATTGTTTTGCAATCAGTGTATAGTTCCAAAGTTCTAACTACCTATCAGAATTTCATATTGTGATATGTCTTACGTTGAGAATAGTGAGAGATATGGCAGTCGTCTGTAGTTTTCCGTTAATGAAGAAACTAGGGTTCTCCTGATACGTCACGTAGCATTATTATTCCTACGCTAGAACACATCATTCTTCACTAACTTGGCCGGCCGTTGTGGCCGATCGGTTCTAGGCGCTTCAGTCTGGAACCGCGCGACCGCTACGGTCGCAAGTTCGGATCCTGCCTCGGGCATGGATATGTGTGACGTCCTTAGGTTAGTTAGGTTTAAGTAGATAAGAGAGATTAGGGCTGGTACAGAGGCATATAGGCAATCATTTCTCCCTCGTTCTGTTTGGGAGTGGAGCAGGGAGAAAAAATGGTAGTTGTGGTACGAGGTAGCCTCCGCCACGCACCGTATGGTGGATTGCGGAGTATGTATGTAGATGTAGATGTAGAACCTAAGGACATCACACACATCCATGCCCGAGGCAGATTCGAACCTTCGACCGTAGTGATCGCACTGTTCCAGACTGTAGCGCCTAGACCCGCTCGACTACACCGGCCGGCTCAAGCACGTTACTGCACAGGTAAGCAAGAGGACTTAGATGGTTCAAATGGCTCTGAGCACTATGGGATTTAACATCTGAGGTCATCAGTCCCCCAGAACTTAGAACTACTTAAACCTAACCAACCTAAGGACATCACACACATCCATGCCAGAGCCAGGATTCGTACCTGCGACAGTACCAGTCACGCGGTTCCGGACAAGCGCCTAGAACCACTCGGCTGGCTCAGGCGGACTTGGAAGCAGATCTCCTCATTGTAGTGAAGTAGCTTAAATTGCGTAATAAAAGCACGTCTTCCAGTCCAGTTTGTGTACCAATTAAGTTCCTTCCAGAGTATGCCAATACAGTAGCTGCATACGTAGCAGTTTAAAGAAAGATCCATACTTACAGACATTAAATGTATGTAACATAATCATTACTCAATACGTAGTTATTAATCCAAGTCATTGTTACCATAAGAATCGTCCATAACCTATTATCCAACATATCGACAATCACATTATGAATGAAATAAATATTTCAGTACCCAATAACAATAATTTCGTCAGGAAGAAGAGAGAAGAACAAAGCAGGAAGCATTGAAATGTGCCCCTGATCGTTGGATGACCCTAACGGAAAAAGAAGAAAAATTTCGCCAAAAAGTAAAGCTAAATTTTTCTCTCAAACTGAAAGATCGTTTACTGTCGCTTAATGAAAGTCATCAGGTAAATTACGTGCCACAAAAAAAAAAAAAAAAAAAAAAAAAAAAAAAAAAAAAATCTTAACTTTTGAATTTTATATTTGATAACAGAAGGAATTATCGAATCTGGCAAGCGATAGTGAACTTCAACTTTTATTCAGTCATACCTAATAAAGGCAAGTCTTCTGGTCCAGTTTGTACACCAATAAGGTCCCATTTGGAGTATGTCGATGTAATAGCTCCATAATTAGCAATCATACACAACCGCTCGCTCGCCGAAAGATCCGTATCTACAGACATTAAGATGCTCTGCTCACACTGATACTCAAGAAAGGAGATAGGAGTGATCAGCTGTGTTACAGATCCATATCACTTTCGTCGATTTGCTGCAGAATTTCAGCAAATATATTACGTTTGAACATTATGCATTACATCGCAAAAAACGGTCTGTTGACACATAGCTTATATACAGAAGAAATTGCTCTAGTGCAACACAGCTAGCTCTTTAATCTCATGAAGTAAAGATTGCTATCGACAGAGGATCTCAAATTGATTATTTCCAGACTTCCAGAAGACTATTATCATCGTTTCTCACAAGCGACTTCTAATCAAACTGCGTGCATATAGAGTACTCCTGTCATCTTAGGGCCGGCCGGAGTGGCCAAGCGGTTCTAGGCGCTTCAGTCTGGAACCGCGAGACCGCTATGGTCGCAGGTTCGAATCCTGCCTCGGACATGGATCTGTGTGATGTCCTTAGGTTAGTTAGGTTTAAGTAGTTCTAAGTTCTAGGGGACTGATGACCTCAGATGTTAAGTTCCATAGTGCTCAGAGACGTTTGAACCCGTCGCTAACTGTATTAATTTGGAGACAGACAATATGCATCGCTGTTTACTAACTTAGTAGCTTTGTAACGTATTACTATCTTTACGACGTTGCTAATCGAGCCATATATGTTATCTCACATTTCTAGCTGCTTCTCTCACACAATTAATGGTAAAAATTCAGAAATTCAGGGTCGCCACCAGCCCATGCCCTTCCTAACCATTTAGAAAAAAGCGGAGCTGGAAAATTGTTAGTTTAATTACTTTAATAATTTAATTACAAGTACGCAAATTTCTTTAAGCAGACAGATAAATAGCACTCTATGTCGTGCATGAAGCAACTTGATTAATTCAGGATTGGAAATCGGAGTAAGGGCGTTAGATCGACACCAAAGAATTTATCTTTCACGTAGATTATTTATTGTAACTAAATCTTTGGTTGCACATCCTAACTACACATAACTGTAGCCTGACTCGAAATATTTAAGTAAGAACTAAGTGAGAATGAAACAGAGCACAATTTAACTACAGCAAGAAGAAACGCAAAAGACGGGGGTGGAAGACAATGATACTATCATCTCCTTTGCATTAATACCAATAAAATATCTCAGTGAGATTCGCATTACGATTCCACGCATGCACTATTGTGGACAGAGGTTTAACCAATGCACGAGGTTGTGCGATAATTATTCAACATACTTACCGCGTCTGCTGCTTGCAAACGGCCGAACTAGAGCACGTGGTGCATTCTGACTCAAACTGTTGTGCTGCTTTGTAGAAAGCGCTTGAAAGATCAGATATTCTTGCGGAAATTGTAGCTAATTAAACAAGCAAACTGTTAAAATAAAGCCTATTTTGGTGCCGTGGTGGACCGGAAGGGTCATTGATTACCAAACACGAGGCACAAAATCGACACACGAAGACAAAAAGCAATTTCCACAAAATAATAGATTAAAAATCATTTAAAAAATAACTCGCTTCACACGCTTTACTTAAGCTAATGTTCTTAAGTATTTCACCAGTTAAACATAACGAAGTCCTAACTCAACCTTATTCCTATCACCTGAAACCCCCCGTAAGAGCTACGATCCGTACTCACCAAGCGTTCACGGAAGAGTGCCGCTTCCTCTTTCGAGTTTACCTAGCTCCTCGTGCAGCGAAAGCTACCAGAGGGGTAGCCCTCCGTCACCAACCTCACACACAAAAACAGCCTTCGACACAGCCCTCGACTAAGATGGGTAAAACCTCTCTGATCAGGTATTGGAAACCTAAGTTGGTCATCCTGTGCTCTCCTTCGAACGAGAAGCAACCCTCAACTAAGATGGGAAAAACCTCTCTGATCAGGTATTTGGAAACCTAAGTTGGTCATCTTGTGCTCTCCTTCGAACGGGAAGTAACATCGTCTGCGCCCAGCAGAAGATGACCAATTCAGTGATTCCCACAAAACAAAACCGAAACCCACATTAAAACACACATATAATATTCAATAGGTCTTATTTGAGTGCTCAGTCTTTGTGGAAGAGTTCATGAATTGAGCTAAAATCAGGTAGTAAAGTGAATAAGTTGTACCGAATTCGACGAGCGTCTTATGAAACGACTACACAGACGTTTCAGGTTATTAAACTTAAAATATATTTTTCTGTTTTCCTTCACTATTACCGTTCACATGGAAATACTGATTATTTAAAATTGTTAGAAAAGATCAAAGAGGAAAAGTATTTAAAATGCTGTTTACGTAAGAACGTATCAAATCTTGAGTCAATTGTCTTTTTAAATATATTCGTTCTTCCTCGGGAGCAAGTGTTAGCCAATTAAAAATAAGTTCCATACTTGTATTTACTTTTTAATTTGTTCCTACTGCCGGCCGCGGTGGTCTAGCGGTTAAGGCGCTCAGTCCGGAACCGTGCGACTGCTACGGTCGCAGGTTCGAATCCTGCCTCGGGCATGGATGTGTGTGATGTCCTTAGGTTAGTTAGGTTTAAGTAGTTCTAAGTTCTAGGGGACTTATGACCACAGCAGTTGAGTCCCATAGTGCTCAGAGCCATTTCAACCATTTTTATACTTAATTTCGGACGAGCTCCTACACCGATTGAAACATGTCACTTTTAGAATTACAGAGTAAACTGTTACTGTCCATCAGCATGTCGCAGCCCTCGTGTAAATGCAGGCCTGGTTTCCACTAACCGAGAACCTCAGCAATTGACAGTGAGGCCATTCGATCTCTTCCAGACGAGAAGACGGTGTCTAGCCACGTCAGCATCGGTATGTGTGGCAGCCCTCGTATTTTCTGACTTCGCTCAGTTTACAGCGTATTCAGGTTTCGAAGCGGGAAGGGAAAAGTCGTTAGGAAAGTTTCCAACCGACGGTGAGGTTAGACACGGGGCGCAAAAAGCTGAGTGATGGCGCTTTATATCTTCACGAAGACTGCTCTCCCGGCCCTTCCTGCCCTCCACGTGATACATTTTCTTACATGCTTTCAGTGGTTCTCAAATAAAGAAGTCCTCTGCTGCGAACACTAACTTTTAAAAGGCACATTGTCACCTTTGAATGCTTAAATGAATTGTTTATAGAATCTGCGATAATCTCTTTGAACATACTCAAAATTTACATGATGTGAACTCTATTTTTTTTTCTTATCCATAAGCACAACATAACTGATTGCGTCTTGGTTCCATAGGTATCACACAATTCATCTGAAATTGTATTTTAGGATTCACGCAAGAGATTCATATTTCGAATGCTGAAAGCAGTCTCATTCATTATCCCATATTTGAGTACCATGAATTAAGGATCTATAGCAACTACAGGTTCATTCATCACACCGTATTTCGGTACCATGAATTAAGGATCTATAGTCTAGCAAAAATCGTAACCATTTAATCATTTGCACAAATTGAACCAGCGTGATCTTGACCTTGATCTCTTGAAAATTCTGTATCAGTATGCGTAACAGAAAAGACGTTGATTAGAATTCGTCCGTGCGGTTGAATTTAACAATAAGAAACTTTTTCGTAGCAGCGCCTCCGCCACTCCATCTATATTATCCCTTCCTTTCTGTGGTTATTAATTATTATTATTATTAACCCTTAACTGCCCAACTTTTTCAAAATTCGATATTTAAATTTATTTTCCATTTTCTGACTTCTTGTGCATCAAAGTAGTGCATATAAGCTATTATTTGACTCTTCTCTGTCTTAGTTTGTCTGTAACATAAGGTGTCCATATGGACACGCTGGGCACTTAGATGCATATTTGAAATATTTTCTGTGATATTGAAATACATTTGAAGATATGTTTTATTAATCAGATTTTTAATACAAGTAAGGCAAAATTTGAACAAAATAATTCTTACAAACCAATTTATAACACCATACACAATATAATTTACAATCATTTGTTTTACTGACTTTCATGGTACACTTCAAAGCATTCTAGACACAGTCCTACATCACATTTCCCACATTTTGAGCGAATAGCTGATGATTTCTGTTTGCAGTACAAACCTACACATCTTCTCGTCTTCTCAGTTTCTTGATATAGTGCTTTATACCATCATATCTGATATCACTTGGAACACGCGATTTGTATCCACACGTGGGACTGGTAGACGGCCTGCCTGCTCCTTTTACGGGAGTCATATATCTTTTTAGATAAACTTGCACAATTTCTCTTCTGAATTCCGGTTGAGTAGTCCTAGCTCCCGTTCCTCTCTTCAGCTGCCACGCATTATGTACAGATACGTCAATCAGCCAAGAAAGTAAAGCCCAGTACCACTTTTTGTTTCGAATGTTTATTCTGCACATGGCAATGTTTTCATCCATCCTATTCACTCCTTCCATGTGTTTATTATAGGCCGTGATAATTTGAGGACGTTGTACTTGAACTGTCTTCTTCTCCTTTGCGGAATATCTTTTTACAAATGATACAGGTTCAACTCCTTCACAGGTAGAAGCTACAGTAACCACTGAATTGTCCACCCATTTTGTGACTATACACCATCATCCTTGCAAAGTGAGGATTCGTTCTTACGTAAACAGCATTTAAAATACTTTTCTTCTTTGATCTTTTCTAACAATTTTAAATAATCAGTATTTCCTTTTTAACTAGCGCTTTCTTTGAGGAAGTTGGGCACGATTTGGGAACTCTGTTTTCTCTGATAGTGCCTGTTGCTCCATAGCCCTTTTCTCTCAGGTATGACAGAACAGAAATACCTGTAAATAGGTTGTCAAAGAAAAAGTGGAATGGCAGTAGCTTTACATCCAGTGTTAAATCATATATCATCTGAACGAGTCGGGCAGTAGCCTTACCAAACTGTGCTTCATATACTGTATTTGGATTGGGTGATTTTCCTTGATAAAAGGAAAAATTTACCAGATATCCAGAAGTACTGCATAAACACCATGCTTTATATCCAAATTGTATCGGTTTCCCCCTGATAAATTGCTTGCAAGAATGTCTCCCAAAATATTTTATCATTGATTCATCGTAAGACAGATGTTGCTGAGGAACAAACAGCTTATTACATTTTTCTGTTACTATTTTAATAAAGGGTCTAATTTTCCACATCTTGCCCTTTTCATCAAATTTGTTATTGTCGTTACAGTGCAGAAATCTAAGAATTTGTTCAAAACTATTTCTCCTCATGGCATTGCATACAAAATCGTTTCGTGTGTCTAAATTGGAATCCCAGTGTAACCCCTTATTAGGAAGAGAGTCATAACCACTTAGAATGAGGATCCCCAGAAAACACCTTATTTCGTCACAAGTTATATTAGGATTTGGAAAGTTCTTGAAAAGTGCTAGTTGTTTCACTCAACTAGGAATTGTATCAGATCGTCATCAAAGAATAATTCGAAAATTTCCACTGCAGATTTATCAACATACGTGTCAAAGCAAGGATCAGGAAAAGACTTCAAATTTAAAATTAGTGCACCATGAACCCAGGTATTTTTGCACATTTCTGTTCCTGTAATCTATATTTATGAAATCTCTTTCTGTGTCTGTGTGTCTGTTAATCTTATTTCAGCTTCAGCTCTTAGTTGTCTATGATTGACATCTGCTATTACTCCTTCATCCTCATCACCCGAATCCTCATCCGTGAGGACTGCTGGATCAGGGGGCGTGATGTAAATTCCATCAGCCTGAGGAGCGTTTGAATCCTCAAACAGGATGTCTAAAACATCCTGCACAGTCAAACCAGGCTCTAAAGATTCTGCCAGACCCCTGTTATGATATGAAAAGAGAAAAAGAAACGAAATCATTTTTGACCCTGCAACTGCCCAGCGTGTCCATATGGACACGGCTGAAATAATCACTTCAAAAACAGAAAGTGAATCGATGGGTAACAGCTTTTCTGAAATGAAAATCTCTATGAACATATTTAGATATACTGCAAACAGTTTCACATGCCAGAATGAAGACGTTCTTTATGAAACATTACTTACTTTACATCAACATGCTCCACTGCGGACGTCAAAGCACTCCCTGAAGTACAGGCTGTCACAATCTCAGTGTAAATGGTTACAATGAAGTGTTAACGCAATATACGTAAAATTCAAACCCTCCCTGAAAATAATATGTGACCGCCAACGTTAAAAATAATTGTAAGCCAACACTGAAGTAAAAACAAAACTAGTCAACAATTGTGTCCATATGGGCACGCTGGGAAGTTATGGGTTATTTGTGAAGCACAAGAAAGGGATAATATAAGACATATGTATATACATATTGATTTGTAGGTGGCCAAAGATAAATATTAAATTATGTTTCAAATGGGCGCCAGGCTCCCTACAAATTATTTCAAATGCTTTCGGCAAAATGCAAAGCAGGCTAAGTTCACTGACCTAGAATAAATTGTATCTTTGAAAGTATGCATTTTTTGACGAGATAAAATTAGTGAAGCTTTGCACTTTAGTTAATCGAAGAACTTGAAATGCTTCTTTATGCTAAGGCTGTGGGAATACGTTACACAAAAAAATAAATTTAAATACGCCGCGTAATGGCGGCCGATTGTTGCCAGTCAAAGATCACCGCTGCTCGATTCGCAGGGACTGAAAGAATGCTAAATAACTTCTTGCAATTATTAATTCAGGAAGAATTGTTTGCGTGGGTTGTTTAAGCAACAAAATGCATTCACCTTTTGTAAATATATTTCCACTAAGCACAGAATACACACTTGAATTATTCGCTGAGTATGAGAACAAATAGAACAAAAGCTACCGATTTACAATAGCAAGTGTACCTTACATACAGCAGAAGAAATGATCTGACTTGAAGTGATTTTAAATATCTTTTTTTCTCTTATATATAATGACAGGGATAATAATGTTAGTTTCGAGAACTTGATGCACTACTATCTCATCTAATATAAATAATGTCTTTATTACATTGCAGTCGATATAGTCTTTCTTTGAAGCTAATTTAAGACATATTAATAATTTATTTGTCGTTTATGTCCATATAATATTATTCAGAGTCCTTTTATTATTTACTTCAAATATATTGGCTTGAATATTTCAAAAGGGAAACTATATATCCAAGCGAGTGCTGCAATGGATTTTGGCCGTCAATAACGTGCAAAATTGAGGACAATCGATCCATCGCACCGGAGACAACACTAAATTGACTCAGAAACATTCAAATTCAGTTTAAAGACTTTTGAAAAGTAGTAGTAATTCAGCAGATGGAGGACAATAGATCATATTCCACACATACAACAGTAGCCTAAATGCATGAGTCGTTTTAAATTTCGTAAAAACATGATTTATTTTATATTGCTGAGATGGTAGACAGGACTGTAGAAATAATTCCAGTGTGTTTGCTACCTCTTTAATACATATCCACACAAATTTAATAACCAACAGAAAAAATCTGATAAGTTAATACTAATATAAACTAAAATAACGCTAGAATTCAAGCAGCTTAATTATATCATTAATTGGATGATTGTACTTCGGCTTGTAACATCATGTTCCTTAAGCGGGTGGGGAGACATACGTCTTTAAAGAGATTTTAGACAGACACCAAGCTTTACTTAAGAGTGAACTGATGTTGTGGCAATTCATGTTGACCTGCAACACTGCTAACCTCTGCGAATTTCATCCAAATATAAGTTGCCAGCAGTGCCTAAACATGCTCCATGTGAGCTCTTTCTGCAGGCGTCTTTTGTGAGCAGTTTGCGAAATAAATATTGTGCTACGAATATATGTTTTTATCAGTATTATGTGGCACAGAGTTACAAAAACCAGAAAACCCAAGTGAACTTTGGGACCAGAAACATGAAATCGACTGCACCTCTTAAAATTCAGTCCGTAACATTGCCACTCCAACTCGTGTCCGTGGCATTCTCTCAACTGTTTCACAACATTAAACGAGCTTCCTCTTTTTGAACTTTTATGATGTTCTCCGTCAATTTTATTTGGTGTTAATCCCATACTGTGCACCAGTACTCCAGCAGAGGTCGGACAAGCATGGCATATGCAGTCTCTTTAGTAGTGTTCTGCCGATAAAACGTGGTCTTTGGTTCACCATCCTCATAACACAATATATGTCATATTTCCAGTTTAAATTGTTCGTCATTGTTAATCTTGAAATTTAGTTGAACTGACAGCGATTAGATTTCTTTCAATTATAATGTAACGGAGATTTAACGGGTTTCTTTTAGTACTTTTCATTATCTGCAGCCAAATGTCACGCTCCGTATCATTCAGATATATAGTCTAAATGATCTTCTGGTGACTTTATTAGACGGTAAATGTTGGCATCCCCCGCAAAAATGGCTGCTGAGACTGTCTCCCACATCGTTTACATAGATTAGCAAAAGCGGAGCACCTGTAACACGTCTTCAGTGAATGCCAGCCACCGCTACCGTTTCACTGGATGAATTTCCGTCAATTACTTCAAACTGTGACATTTCTGTCAGGAAATTGCGAAGCCAGTCACACAACTAAGATGACGAAAAATGGTTGAAATGGCTCTGAGCACTATGGGACTTAACATCTGAGGTCATCAGTCCCCTAGAACTTAGAACTACTTAAACCTAACTAACCTAAGGACATCACACAGATCCATGTCCGAGGCAGGATTCGAACATGCGACCATAGCGGTCTCGCGGTTCCAGACTGAAGCGCCTAGAACCGCTTGGCCACTCCAGCCGGCCCTAAGATGACAGGAGTACTCTATATGCACGCAGTTTGATTAGAAGTCGCTTGTGAGAAACGATGATAATAGTCTTCTGGAAGTCTGGAAATAATCAATTTGAGATCCTCTGTCGATAGCAATCTTTACTTCATGAGATTAAAGTGCTAGCTGTGTTGCACTAGAGCAATTTCTTCTGTATATAAGCTATGTGTCAACAGACCGTTTTCTGCGATGTAATGCATAATGTTCAAACGTAATATATTTGCTGAAATTCTGCAGCAAATCGACGAAAGTGATATGGATCTGTAACACAGCTGATCACTCCTATCTCCTTTCTTGAGTATCAGTGTGAGCAGAGCATCTTAATGTCTGTAGATACGGATCTTTCGGCGAGCGAGCGGTTGTGTATGATTTCTAATTATGGAGCTATTACATCGACATACTCCAAATGGGACCTTATTGGTGTACAAACTGGACCAGAAGACTTGCCTTTATTAGGTATGACTGAATAAAAGTTGAAGTTCACTATCGCTTGCCAGATTCGATAATTCCTTCTGTTATCAAATATAAATTTCAAAAGTTAAGATTTGTTTTTTTTTTTTTTTTTTTTTTTTTTTTTTTTTTTTTTTTTTTGTGGCACGTAATTTACCTGATGACTTTGATTAAGCGACAGTAAACGATCTTTCAGTTTGAGAGAAAAATTTAGCTTTACTTTTTGGCGAAATTTTTCTTCTTTTTCCGTTAGGGTCATCCAACGATCACGGGCACATTTCAATGCTTCCTGCTTTGTTCTTCTCTCTTCTTCCTGACGAAATTATTGTTATTCGGTACTGAAATATTTATTTCATTCATAGTGTGATTGTCGATATATTGGATAATAGGTTATGGACGATTCTTATGGTAACAATGACTTGGATTAATAACTACGTATTGAGTAATGATTATGTTACATACATTTAATGTCTGTAAGTATGGATCTTTCTTTAAACTGCTACGTATGCAGCTACTGTATTGGCATACTCTGGAAGGAACTTAATTGGTACACAAACTGGAGCCAGCCGAGTGGTTCTAGGCGCTTGTCCGGAACCGCGTGACTGGTACGGTCGCAGGTACGAATCCTGGCTCTGGCATGGATGTGTGTGATGTCCTTAGGTTGGTTAGGTTTAAGTAGTTCTAAGTTCTGGGGGACTGATGACCTCAGATGTTAAGTCCCATAGTGCTCAGAGCCATTTGAACCATCTAAGTCCTCTTGCTTACCTGTGCAGTAACGTGCTTGAGCCGGCCGGTGTAGTCGACCGGGTCTAGGCGCTACGGTCGCAGGTTCGAATCTGCCTCGGGCATGGATGTGTGTGATGTCCTTAGGTTCTACATCTACATCTACATACATACTCCGCAATCCACCATACGGTGCGTGGCGGAGGCTACCTCGTACCACAACTATCATTTTTTCTCCCTGCTCCACTCCCAAACAGAACGAGGGAAAAATGATTGCCTATATGCCTCTGTACCAGCCCTAATCTCTCTTATCTTATCTTTGTGGTCTTTCCGCAAATTTTAGTTGGCGGCAGTAAAATTGTACTGCAGTCAGCCTCAAACGCTGGTTCTCTAAATTTCCTCAGTAGACATTCACGAAAAGAACGCCTCCTTTCCTCTAGAGACTCCCACCCGAGTTCCTGAAGCTTTTCTGTAACACTCGCGTGATGATCAAACCTACCAGTAACAAATCTAGCAGCCCGCCTCTGAATTGCTTCTATGTCCTCCCTCAATCCGACCTGATAGGGATCCCAAACGCTCGAATAGGTCTCATTAGTGTTTTATAAGCGGTCTCCTTTGCAGATGAACCACATCTTCCTAAAATTCTACCAATGAACCGAAGACGACTATCTGCCTTCCCTACAACTGCCATTACATGCTTGTCCCACTTCATATCGGTCTGCAATGTTACGTCCAAATATTTAATCGACGTGACTGTGTCAAGCGCTACACTACTAATGGAGTATTCAAACATTACGGGATTCTTTTTCCTGTTCATCTGAATTAATTTACATTTATCTATATTTAGAGTTAGCTGCCATTCTTTACACCAATCACAAATCCTGTCCAAGTCATTTTGAATCCTCCTACAGTCACTCAACGACGACACCTTCCCGTACACCACAGCATCATCACCAAACAGCCGCACATTGCTATCCACCCTATCCAAAAGATCATTAATGTAGATAGAAAACAACAGCGGACCTACCACACTTCCATGGGGCTCTCCAGATGATACCCTCACCTCCGATGAACACTCACCATCGAGGACAACGTACTGTGTTCTAATGCTTAAGAAGTCTTCGAGCCACTCACATACTTGGGAACCAATCCCATACGCTCGTTCCTTAATTAGGAGTCTGCAGTGGGGCACCGAGTCAAACGCTTTCCGGAAGTCAAGGAATATGGCATCCGTCTGATACCCTTTATCCATGGTTCGCAAGATATCATGTGAAAAAAGGGCGAGTTGCGTTTCGCAGGAGCGATGCTTTCTAAAGCCGTGCTGAAGCATGGACAGCAACTTCTCTGTCTCAAGGAAATTCATTATATTCGAACTGAGAATATGTTCGATAATCCTGCAACAAACCGTTGTTAAGGATATTGGTCTGTAATTTTGAGGATCCGTCCTTCTACGCTTCTTATATAGAGATGTCACTTGCGCGTTTTTCTAGTCGCTCGGGACTTTACGTTGGGCAAGAGATTCGCGATAAATGCAAGCTAAGAAAGCGGCCATGCGGTAGAGTACTCTCCGAATTGGAATCCCATCAGGACCTGGCGATTTATTTATTTTCAACCCATTCAGCTGCTTCACAACCCCAGGATGTCTATCACTATGTCCTTCATACGAGAGTCTGTACGAGACTCAAACGGCGGTAAGTTTGTATCATCCTCCTGCGTGAATGATCTCTCAAATGCTAAATTTAAAATTTCGGCTTTCTTTTTGCTGTCTTCCGTTGCCAGGTCAGGTTGATCAGTGAGTGACTGGATGGAAGCCTTCGATTCGCTTACCGATTTTACGTAAGACCAGAATTTCCTTGGGTTTTCAGCAAGAACTTTTGCTAAGGTATGACTGTGGTAGTGGTTGAATTCTTCGCGCATCGCTCTTTTTACAGCAGCACGAATCTCTACTAACTTTTGCCTGTCCTCATTCTCCCGATCTTTCTTGTACCGCGAGTGCAACTGCCTTTGCTTCCTGAGCATTCTCCAAATTGCGCTGTTAAGCCATGGTGGGTTTTTTCCGTCCGTAACCCACTTTTTCGGCACATACTTGTCCAATGTGTGATTTACAATGTGTTTAAAATTTGCCCATAATTCTTACACGTCCATCGTACCGGAAGTAAATGAAGTCTATTCATTTACTAAGTGGGATGCTAACAACTGCTTTTCTCTGCTCTTTCTAGTAAGAATACTCCCCTAGCCTAGTTAGGTTTAAGTAGTTCTAAGTTCTAGGGGACTGATGACGTCAGCAGTTAAGTCCCATAGTGCTCAGAGCAATTTTTTTATTAACGTGCTTGCTTCCCATGCAGTGGACTCGGGTTCGATTCCCGGCCATGTTGGAGATTTTCTCTGCTAGTGGACTGGGTGCTCTGTTGTCCTCATCACCGGCACGCAAGACGCCCAATGTGGCGTCGACTGAAATAAGACTTGCACTCGGCGGCAGAACTTCCCCGACTGGGGCCTCCCGGCCAACACTGCCACACGATCATTTCATTTTTATCTACTTCTAAGTTACTCGTGTTGGAGCTGTTCTTGATTCGAATTTCGGAATATTTACTCCGTCCTCTTTGGTGGAGGAAATTCTGCAGACCATGTTTAGCAACTCCGCTTTAGTGGCAGTGTCATCGACAATATTACCATTGGTATCGCGCAGTGACGGTATTGATTGCGGCTTGTTTGTGCTGTGTTTTACAAACGACCACAGGTAACGGCACACTGGTAATAGTGCATGAGTACATTCTAATGAGAGGGAAGCTCCCACACCTGAGGTTTACGCTACAATCGACTGTAATTATGTGTACCTAGCAATCGGAAGTGAATCGATTCCGAGCGCAAAAAACAAAATGGTATGGAAAAGTGTACAATTAATAGGTAATATATTGTTGTTATTATGATACTGACAAGTGGATAAATGCTATAATAAATAATGAGTGCAAACAGATGTAACTGCAGCGATTAACTTTGAATACCTAGTCGAACTTGTTTTTAATTAAGAAACTGCTATTGAATGAAGGTTTAATTGTATAATGAAATAAAACTCAACAGTCCTAGAGTGGAAATGCAGGGTGGTCGGAAACCTTTCGGAAAGCTTTTATGGGTGTTGCGGGGTAGATTGTGCCGAGAAATAATTGTCAAGAGAAACATTCGGTACGACCTGACTGGCTAACGCCAATGGTAATTCCCTAGACATCTTGGATAAAACAATTTTGTGTAAACTTGCTGTAGCTGGGATTCACAATCATAAAAATTTTTTTGAAGGACATCATCTTAACGCCAGTGACTGTTATAAGTTTTTATTACACTATTGCAGTTTCGGCCTTAGGCCATTATCAAGTGGTTTAAAGTCATAATATTAGCACTTGATAATGACCTAAGGCCTAAATTGCAATAATGTAATAAGAACTTATAACAGTCACTGGCGTAAGGATGATGTCTTTCAAAAAATCTTTGAACTAATTTTGGGTATTTAGCCGCGTCTTTGTAACTACTCAAACAGTTAATTCGTGTACGTTACGACAGACTTTGTGTGAGCCTCTTCAGGGTCGTCTTCAGTGAACCTCCCTGAAGAGGACCGCAGCAAGTCGGTCGAAACGTCTGCAGTTTAGCTGTTTTAATAGTTACAGTGATGCAGCCCAATACCCTAAATTATTTTATCCAAAATGACACTGGTGATGAAAGCCTACCGACATAAACCAGGACATTGAAACATAAATTTGTTAAAACAAATGAGAGTAATTACTATAGCTGATAAAAAATGAATTTCACTATCTTTTGTCAGATTTGATAAGTTCTTCTGTTATAAAATAAAATTTTCAAAAGTTAATTGAGAATGAAATTGAAGAAATGTATGATGAAATAAAAGAAATTATTCAGATTGTGAAGGGAGACGAAAATTTAATAGTCATGCGTGACTGGAATTCGGCAGTAGGAAGAGGCAGAGAAGGAAACGTAGTAGGTGAACATGGATTGGGGATAAGAAATGAAAGAGTAACCCGCCTGGTAGAATTTTGCACAGAGCACAACATAATCATAGCTAACACTTGGTTTAAGAATCATGAAAGAAGGTTGCGTACATGGAAGAACCCTGGAGATACTAAAAGGTATCAGATAGATTATATAATGGTAAGACAGAGATTAAGGAACCAGGTTTTAAATTGTAAAACATTTCCAGGGGCAGATGTGGATTCTGACCACAATCTGTTAATTATGACCTGTAGATTAAAATTGAAGAAACTGCAAAAAGGTGGGAATTTAAGGAGATGGGAGCTGGATAAGCTGACTAAACCATAGGTTGTACAGAGTTTCAGGGAGAGCATAAGGGAACATTTGACAGTAATGGGGGAAAGAAGTACACTAGAAAAAGAATGGGTAGCTCTGAGTGATGTAGTGAAGGCAGCAGAGGATCAAGTAGGTCAAATGAGGAGAGCTAGTAGAAATCCTTGGGTAACAGAAGAAATACTGAATTTAATTGATGAAAGGAGAAAATATAAAAATGCAGTAAATGAAGCAGGCAAAAAGGAATACAAACGTCTCAAAAATGAGATCGACAGGAAGTGGAAAATAGCTAAGCAGGGATGGCTAGAGGACAAATGTAAGGATGTAGAGGCTTATCTCACTAGGGGTAAGATAGATACAGGCTACAGGTTAATTAAAGAGACCTTTGGAGAAAAGAGAACCACTTGTATGAATATCAAAAGCTCAGATGGAAACCCAGTTCTTAAGCAAAGAAGGGAAAGGAGAGAGGAGGAAGGAATATATAGAGGGTCTATACAAGGGCGATGTACTTGAGGACAATATTATGGAAATGGAAGAGGATGTAGATGAAGATGAAATGGGAGATATAATACTGCGTGAAGAGTTTGACAGAGCACTGAAAGACCTGAGTCGAAACAAGGCCCCGGGAGTAGACAACATTCAATTAGAACTACTGACGGCCTTGGGAGCGCCAGTCCTGACGAAACTCTACCATCTGGTGAGCAAGAAGTATGAAACAGGCGAAATACCCTCAGACTTCAAGAAGAATATAATAGTTCCAATCCCAAAGAAAGCAGGTGTTGACAAATGTGAAAATTACCGAACTATCAGTTGAATAAGTCACGCCTGCAAAATACTAACGCGGATTCTTCACAGACGAATGGAAAAACTAGCAGAAGCCAACCTCGGGGAAGATGTTTGGATTCCGTAGAAATGTTGGAATACGTGAGGCAATTCTGACCCTACGACTTATCTTAGAAGCTAGATTAAGAAAAGGAACACCTACGTTTCTAGCATTTGTAGACTTGGAGAAAGCTTTTGACAATGTTGACTGGAATACGCTCTTTCAAATTCTGAACGTAGCAGGGGTAAAATACAGGGAGCGAAAGGCTATTTACAAATTGTACAGAAACCAGATGGCAGTTATAAGAGTCGAGGGACATGAAAGGGAAACAGTGGTTGGGAAGGGAGTGAGACAGGGTTGTAGTCTCTCCCCGATGTTATTCAATCTGTATATTGTGCAAGCAGTGAAGGAAACAAAAGAAAAATTTGGAGTAGGTATTAAAATCCAAGGAGAAGAAATAAAAACTTTGAGGTTCGCCGATGACATTGTAATTCTGTCAGAGACAGCAAAGGACTTGGAAGAGCAGTTTAATGGAATGGATAGTGTCTTGAAGGGACGGTATACGATGAAAATCAACAAAAGCAAAACGAGGATAATGGAATGTAGTCGAATTAAGTCGGGTGATGCCGAGGGAATTAGATTAAGAAATGAGAGACTTAAAGTAGTAGATGAGTTTTGCTATTTGGGGAGCAAAATAACTGGTGATGGTCGAAGTAGAGAGGATATAAAATGTAGACCGGCAATGGCAAGGAAAGCGTTTCTGAAGAAGAGAAATTTGTTAATATCGAGTATAGATTTAAGTGTCAGGAAGTCATTTCTGAAAGTATTTGTGAAACATGGACGATAAATTGTTTGGACAATAAGGGAATAGAAGCTTTTGAAATGTGGTGCTACAGGAGAATGCTGAAGATTAGATGTGTAGATCACATAACTAATGAGGAAGTATTGAGTAGGATTGGGGAGACGAGAAGTTTGTGGCACAACTTGATTAGAAGAAGGGATCGGTTGGTAGGACATGTTCTGAGGCATCGAGGAATCACCAATTTAGTATCGGAGGGCAGTGTGGAGGGTAAAAAGCGTGGAGGGAGGCCAAGAGATGAATACAGTAAGCAAATTCAGAAGGATGTAGGTTGCATTAGGTACTGGGAGATGAAGAAGCTTGCACAGGATAGAGTAGCATCGAGAGCTGCATCAAACCAGTCTCAGGACTGAAGACCACAACAACAACAACAACAACAACAACAATTGAGACTGTTCTAGTTCGTAATGACCGTAATTAACTCATAAAGATGGTCTTTCAATTTAAGACAGCAAGTTGGCTTTACAGTAAGTACCAGGTGATCGAAAGTCAGTATAAATTTGAAAACTGAATAAATCACGGAATAATGTAGCTAGAGAGGTTCAAATTGAAGCACATGCTTGGAATGGCATGGGGTTTTATTAGAACAAAAAAAAAAAATACAAAAGTTCAAAGAAATGTCCTACAGATGCGACGTCTGATCAGAATAGCAATAATTAGAATAACAAAGTAAGACAAAGCTAAGATGATGTTCTTTACAGGAAATGCTCAATATGTCCACCATCATTCCTCAGCAATAACAGTAGTCGAGGAATAATGTTGTTAACAGCACTGTAAAGCACGTCCGGAGTTATGGTGAGGCATTGACGCCGGATGTTGTCTTTCAGCATCTCTAGAGATGTCAGTCGATCACGATACACTTGCGACTTCAGGTAACCCCAAAGCCAATAATCGCACGCACTTAGGTCTGGGGATCTGGAAGGCAAAGCATGACGAAAGTGGCGGCTGAGCACACGATCATCACCAAACGACGAGCGCAAGAGATCTTTCACGCGTCTAGCAAAATGGGGTGGAGGGCCATCCTGTATAAACATTGTACATTCCAGCAGGTGTTTATTAGCCAGGCTGGGGATGATGTGATTCTGTAACATATCGGCGTATCTCTCACCAGTCAAGGTAGCAGTTACAAATCCAGAATCACGCATTTCCTCGAAGAAAAAAGGCACGATAACGGTAGATGTGGTAAATCCAATCCATACCGTGACTTTCTCGTCGTGCAATGGAGTTTCCACGACAGTTCTAGGATTTTCGGTAGCCCTAATTCTGCAGCTGACAGACCCTCGGAGCGTGAAATGAGCTTCGTCGGTCCACAACACGTTACTCTACCAATCGTCATCTTCCGCCATCTTTTGAAGCGCCCACACCGCAAATGCCCTCCCCTTCACTAAATCGCCAGGTAACAGTTCATGATGCCGATGGATTTTGTACGGATAGTATCGGAGGGTACGCCTCAGTGCCAACCAAACAGTAGTGTATGGAATGCCGGTGCGACGTGCGACTCCATGAGCGCTGACTTCCCCGTGCATAGACGCACCCGCTATACTCTCCAATTCTTGCTGAACTGTCTCAGCAGGATTACACCATGGGCTCGGTCGGCCACTCCGGGGTCTATCGTCTAAACAACCCGTTGCTTCGAACTTCGAAATCATTCTCGCCACAGCTGCATTTGTCAACGGACCTTTACCCGTTCGAATCCCCTTCCTATGGCGATAGGAACGTAACGCTGAACTAGCACATTCCCCATTCTGATAATACAGTTTCACTAAAAGCTCCTTTTCAGGTAACGTCAACATGCTGCGACTGCTAGCGCATCTGATTCTCTCTCTCATTACAGCTCCTTTTACACACGATTGTACTGCGCGGTCACTGGCGTTTTGCTGTCCAGCTCCATCTGTCGGACATTTTGTGAACTTTTTTTTGGTTCTAATAAAACCACATGTCATTCCAAGCATGTGTGTCAATTTTTACCTCTATCTACATTATTCCGTGGTTTATTAAGTTTTCAAATTTATACTGACTTTTGGATCACCCGATACATATTTCTATGTGGTTAACTTTCATGCAATGAAGGTATTGTCCAAAGAAATCTCTGAGACAATGGCAAGTCTATTATACAAACGAGTATCTGAAATGGTTCGGTCTTACTTGCCAATTAGCTGGTGGCGTGATTTATTAGTTCGGTGGCAACAACAATGTTAACCGTGCTTCGCCTTTCAGGTGTCAGTAATTTGATTCGTACTTTGGCCAATCAGTACTCTTACATTGTAATTCTCTTGAAGACTCTTCGTAAATTAACGTTGTACTGTGACCAAAGGAATAACAATATTCTCGCAGCCACAAAGCATTGTTGCATGTGTCCCTCCCTTGCCCCCCTCCCCTTCCTTTCCCCCCCCCTCCAACTCCACGCACACACACATGCCATTCACCTTCTCCGTGGGGATGGCGGTTATAATGTGGTTTTTTTCCACGCAAGTTTAACCTAGCTTAAAACCGCTCAAAATAATCGGTTTCTGAAACAACTGATTTTCGGCGTTAGAAACTGAACAAAGACTATAGAAATGTGGTACTCTCTCTATTTCAAGATACATAGAATCCAAATTGTAAATTCAATATGCAAATAAAAGCAAATTTAGTCCGTCCACCATTCGTTGTCACTTTCAAAAGTGATGACTGGTTGAATACTATGTAAATCACCAGCCTTTTTCTCGTACAGATTCTAAATTTTTGAAATTATATCATGTTATAGTCTGTGACCGTACCACTATGTAGTCGTTATGAATAGACGGTGCTAAAATGTGAAAACTGAAATTGTAGAACTGTTTTAGTGTTAATTTATCTCTTTTCAATGGCTGCAAGCAGATAAAAGCATATTAAATAGACACAGGATGCAAATCATCTACTTTCTATTATTACTGAACAGTCTGAATGAATTGTTCTTAAGGTCTGTTGTCTTAAATTCCTTATTCTTTTATTATTTCATAGAAATGGCAGAAATCTTGAATCTTTTAAAGATAATTAATCCTTTACTTCATTGCTACGTCACTTCGTGAAGATCGACCTTGCGGTCATTGTTGCAAGTGACCTTCACTTGCTACAGTGACCGAATCGTCGGTAGTTCTACATACTGACAATGCCGTCACAAACCCAGAAAATTTTATTGACTGTGACAATGCCCGCGGAAACCTACACTAAAAATTACTTCTTTTTTAAGAAAGATTTATGTAGAAACGAAAAACTTACAGCACTGTTGCTATGACTAATTGATGTTTCGGTCTTTTATTCGGTCGATAGTAAAATATTAAAAAAAATACCTGTTATAACTGAGAGCAAAACAATACCACTTATTCTGAGCTAAAATACTGGTATCGGTTTTAACCGATCGGTTTTTTCTATCCCCATTTCTCCGATCACTGCCTATTGAGCTACCCGCTCGTAGGCTACAGATCTTATCTACACAGCACCAAGATGGCCGCCGAGTAAGTGACGCCAGAAACTGTTTCCAGAAAGTTAAGTGATTTAGACAGGAATATAATTTAGTTTAACACCGAAAACAAATTAAATACGTGCATTAGTGTATCATTTAGTCTTGCTGTTACAGGTTTCACTTTTCGTTGCGTATTTTTCAGAATACACGAAAAGATAGTAACTTAGAGAAGTCACGTTTAGGCTTAAATTTTGTGAACGTGTTTGGTTCTTGTTTCACGGTAATTTGACTAGTTTCTCGGTAACAAATAAGTAAACTACCGTAAATAGCGTATCAATTCATTGTTTTAATACAGATTGCAGAAAAACAGCGTAACTTTATGTCAGAAACTTGCTTATATACATTTGTTTATAGGCCTAATTCTCGTAACGTTTTTGAAGAATCAAACTAAAAGTATCTCGTTTAATTGACCTTTTTCTCATTCCATCGAGTGAAATATATAATAAATAGCGTATACCTTCATTGTTTTAATACAGATCTCAGAAATACAGCGGAATTTTAAATCAGAAACTTGCTTATATACATTTGTGAATATGCTTAATTCTTGTAATGTCTTTTTTGATTTTCGGTAATTTAATTGATTTATTCTAGCTAAAGAATTATTTTTGCCATGAGTGAGAAGTGCCTGACTTGCTGTAGAATTCTTAGTTCCGGGGTTTGGTGTGATGGATGCAGTAGTTTTTTTCATTGGGGGGACTGCAGTGGCGTGGGTGTCGGGAAAGCGGATCAGGCTCATCAGTGGTTATGTAGGATTTGCAGCAGACATAGGAAGATAGTGGAGCAGGAGGGGAAAATTGCTGCCCTTCAGGCTGAGCTAGATCAGGCTAGGGAAGATCTGGACAGGTTAAGGAGGGAGAAGGGCAAAGAGAGGTGGGAAGTGGCAACAGGTAACAGAAGGAAGAGGCCTATAACTAAGTCTGACAGTTTTGTGGTGAAAATAAGTTTGACCTGTTGCTTCAGTTAGAAACTGATGAGCCTCAAGCAGAGGTAGGTGTAGACAGGACACAACAAACTTTCAATAGGAAATTGAAAAAGAATGTAGGAAAGTCATCAAAAAGGAAAAAAGTTTTGTTGTTAGGCAGTTCTCATGCCAGAGGTGTAGGCTAACTTCTGCAAGGGGAATTAGGACCAGAATACCACGTCACAAATTTTTTTCAAGCCAAGTGCTAGTCTGGATCAGATGACCGAGGATTTAGGTTCACTCTGTAAAGGATTTACCAGGGAAGACACCGTTGGTTGGTTGGTTGTTTGAGGTTAAAGGGACCAAACAGCAAGGTCATCAGTCCCTTGTTTCAAATAGACTCCATTCTGCTAACGGGACATCTCAGAAAAGTCAGAACAATAAAACGGAAAAAGGGGAAACGTAAAAGGGCAGTCACGTTGTCAATAGTAAAAACAAATGAGGGAAGTTGGCAAGAGAACGAACCCAACACTATGCTGAGGCAGCATAGGCAAGACCACCTGTGACTTAAAAGGTACAACTGCTATAATGCAGAAAGTACGTATGGGAATAGAAAAACTAACCAAGCCTTAAAAAGAAGAGGTAAAAACAGAGTAAAAGGGAAAGAAAAGAGGATTCCGGTCAGGGAGGGGAATCGGGATTCTCTGAACACTGCCTACAGTGGGAGACACCCAAACACTCACCGCCCTGCCCCAACACCAGAGGGAGATTAAAAACTTTAAAACTGAGAATAAAAACCGCTCTCCCGGAGGAAACCTAGAACCAGAGAGACCATCCGGGAATCGTCAGCCAACATCAAAGGTAAAGTGTGGGGGAGTCTGTACTTAGCACGCAGAGCCAAAAGAAGGGGGCATTCAACCAAAATGTGGGCCACTGACTGGAAGGCTCCACAACCACATAGCGGGGGTGGCTCATCACGCAAAAGGAAACCATGGGTCAGCCTGGTATGGCCAATGCGGAGACGACACAGTGTGGTCGAGTCCTTGCGGGAGAGGCGAAAGGAAGAACGCCATGGGCCTGGATTCACCTTAATGGCACGAAGTTTATTAGACAGTGGAGTAGCCTCCCAAGAATTGGCCCATGACTGTGCAAAGTGGGATTTGATGTGAAGCCGTAAATCCGCTGCAGGAGGGGTGACAGAAAACGGGGGGTAAGTAACTGCTCCCCCAGCCAAACGATCAGCGAGCTCATTACCCGGGATACCCACATGGCCAGGGACCCATAGGAAGTCAATGGAACAAGCAGCACGGTGAAGATCAGCGAGATGGTCATGGATGGCAGAGACCAAGGGATGGCGCGAAAAACACCGGTCAATAGCAAGAAGGCCACTCATCGAGTCCGTACATAACAAAACGCGGTTTTGTTGGGATTGTTTAATAAAGGTAAGGGCCCGGGAAATTGCCATCAATTCCGCAGTAAACACCCCACATGAGGGTGGCAGTAGATGATTTTCCGTTCCAACAAAGGACGTGAAGGCATACCCAACATGATCAGCAGATTTAGAGCCATCAGTGTAAAATACAACAGCATCCCGAAACTCCCATAAAATTTGGCGGAAAAAGGAACGGAACACCACCGGGGGGATGGAATCTTTCGGACCGCGGCGGAGATCCATCCGAATTCGAGGCCGAGGAACTAACCAAGGAGGGGTGGAGGGGAGGGAGCGAGGAAGACAGGACAAAGAAGGAAGCCGAAAATCACGGTTAAGAGACGCAAGGCGCAGTCCAACCGGTAAACCCGCCCGAGTGCGGGAGTCAGGCGGGCGACGTCTATGGTCTGGGAATAGGATAGAATAGGAAGGATGAGCGGGATAAGAACGGATAGTAAGGGCATAAGACACCAGAAGCTGGGACCGCCGAACAGAAAGGGGGGGGATCCCAGCTTCAACCAGGAGACTATCTACAGGGCTAGTAGGGAAGGCACCGGTGGCCAAACGGATACCACGATGGTGGACCGGATCCAGCACGTGCAGCGTGGAAGGAGCAGCTGAACCATAAACTTGACAACCATAGTCCAAACGTGACAGAACTAGAGCACGATAAAGACGGAGGAGGAGGGAACGGTCCGCACCCCAAGAGGAGTGGGCAAGGAAGCGAAGGACATTGAGTTTACGGAAACATCCTACCTTCAGGAGTCTGATATGGGGCAGGCAAGTGAGCTTGTTGTCGAAAAGAAGACCTAGGAAACGAAACTGTGGAACCACAGGCAATCTTTGTGCAGCGAGATAGAGCTCTGGATCAGGGTGGACCGTAGTACGGCGACAGAAGTGGACCACCCGCGATTTTAAAGGAGAGAATTGAAACCCGTGTGAGAGGGTCCATGCAGAGGCACGTCGTATAGCCACCTGGAGCTGCCGTTCTGCAGATGGCATCGAGGAGGAACTAACCCAAATGCAGAAATCATCCACATACAGGGCAGGGGCGACCAAGGGACCGACAGAGGCCACAAGTCCATCGATAGCAATGAGGAAAAGAAGGACACTCAAGACAGAACCCTGTGGGATGCCCGTCTCCTGGGTCCGTGGAGAACTAAAAGCAGTACCAATTCGAACTCTGAATGACCGATGGATCAAGAACTGGCGGATAAAAATCGGGAGTGGGCCCCGAAGACCCCACTGATGAAGGGTTAGTAAGATGTGATGGCGCCAGGCCGTGTCATAGGCCTTGCGTAGGTCAAAAAACACTGCAACCAAATGGCGGCGCTGGGAAAAAGCCTGCCGAACTGCGGATTCCAAGCGAAGTAAATGATCGATTGGAGATCGTCCCTCTCGAAAGCCACACTGGTAAGGGGACAATAGATCCCGAGATTCGAGGACCCAAGTGAGCCGACGGGCTACCAGCCGTTCAAGTAACTTACAACCAACATTGGTCAAACTAATTGGCCGATAGCTGTCAACAGATAGGGGGTTCTGACCAGGCTTAAGGACAGGAACCACAATGCTATCCCTCCACTGAGAAGGGAAGTCACCCTGGAGCCAGATACGGTTAAACACCCGAAGAAGATGGTGCCGTTGCGGAGCACTGAGATGTTGAAGCAGCTGGTTATGAATGGAATCTGGGCCAGGGGCCGTATCGTGAGAAGAAGATAGAGCAGAAAGAAATTCTCATTCAGTGAAAGGTAAGATTCTGACTCACAAGTGGTGAAACATAAGGTGACAGCTTCAGCCTGCTGTTTTTGATGAAGGAAAGCAGCTGGATAGGAGGCCGACGCTGATGCCACTGCAAAATGGGTCGCAAGATGTTCTGCGAGAACTAATGGGTCCGTACAAATGCCATCTGGGAGGTGAAGGCCTGGGAGGGTGGACTGCCGATGGCAACCTTGGAGAGAGCGAAGTGTAGCCCATACCCGTGACAGAGGGACAGTGGAACCAAGGGAAGAAACGAATCGTTCCCAACATATCCGCTTGCTCTGTTTGATTAAATAACGGGCTTTAGCGCGAAGGCGCTTAAAGGTAGAAAGGCTGGCTACAGATGGGTGCCTCTTAAAGTGTTGCAAAGCTCGACGGCGATCACGGATGGCAATGGCAATGGCCGTACTCCACCACGGGACTTGCCGACGACGAAATTGTCCAGATGAGCGCGGGACAGCAAGGTTAGCAGCGCGAACAATCGCGTCAGACACGTCACGTAGGACGTCATCAATACAACCCGACAAAGAGGGAGAAAACTCGACCTGTGCAGTATATAGAGGCCAATCGGCGCGGTGGAAAGACCAACGAGGTAACCTCTCCATCGGGGAGCGGGAAGGGAGCGTGATAATCAACGGGAAATTGTCACCATCACAAAGGTCGTCATGTGGCGACCAGTGTAATGAAGGGAGGAGAGAGGGAGAAGAAAGAGAAAGATCAATGGCAGAAAAGGTACCATGACCAGCACTGAAATGAGTAGGGGAGCCATCATTAAGAAGGCACAGGTCGTGGTCTGCAATAAATTGGTCTATAAGAAGACCTCGTCTAGATGGAAAGGCACTGCCCCACAAAGGATGATGAGCATTAAAATCCCCAAGGAGGAGGAAGGGAGGAGGAAGTTGCTGAAGAAGGGTGGTTAAGGCAGCAGGTGTAAGAGTCCTGTCAGGAGGGAGATAAAGATTGCATACTGTGACTGCAGAGTCTAAGTGGACCCTAACAGCAACCGCTTCCAATGTAGTTTGGAGAGGAATCCACGTGCTAGCAATGTCTGTACTGACCAACGTACAAACGCCATCAGAAGCCCGCAAGGGTCCGACCCGATTTCGACAGAAAACACGGAACGCACGGAGGGTCGGTGAGTGAGCATCAGTAAAATGAGATTCCTGGAGAACCACACAAGCTGCTGAGTAGGACGAAAGAAGGGATTTCAATTCCGGAAGGTGACGATAGTAGCCATTACAATTCCTTTGGAGAACCACAGAACGATGGTTTAAATGAGGGCTGAACACGCTAAATCCAGTCATACCGCCGGGTCCCCACCCGTCACCGACAAGGAGGGGGCGACATCCATAAACGACAGGTCAGAATCCGGTTGTGAAGTCGGGGAAGGGACCTCCGGTGACACCAGAGGCTCTTTGTCCCGGGACTTATGTTTCTTCTTCTTTTCAGGCTGAGATCGAGGAGGGCTGTGTGGCATAATGGAGCCAGCTGCAGCAAGATCAGGAACAGAAAGAGACCGGGCGACCTGGGGGCCGATAGACCGCGGCTCTCGCGGTCGCCGCGCTGCAGCGGACCTTTGACCTGGAAGATGCCGGGAAGGGGCATCCCGGGAGAGGCGCCCTTGACCGGCAGACGCCGAATGAGTGGGACACTTCTCCGGCTGGGGAGGGAGAGCAGCGCCCAGAGGAGAAGGTGTGGGAGCCGCAGGGGAGGGGGGAAGGAGAGGGGTCCGGGATGGGGTAAGGAAGGGGGAGGAAGGGATGAAGATGTAACCAAGGCGTAACTAGATGTCATGGACACAGGGTGCAATCGTGCATATTTCTTACGGGCCTCTGTGTAGCTTAAACGATCAAGGGACTTATACTCCTGTATCTTTTTTTCTTTCTTATAGACTGGGCAATCTGCTGAACGTGGAGAATGACTACCATGACAATTTACACATACAGGAGGGGGAACACAGGGACTCCCCTCATGGAGTGGACGTCCACAGTCACCACGGAGAGGGTCCTGGGAACAGCGAGAAGACATGTGGCCAAAACGCAAGCACTTAAAACACCGCATAGGAGGTGGGATGTACGGCTTCACATCACAGCGATAGACCATAATCTTAACTTTCTCAGGAAGGGTATCCCCTTCAAAGGCCAGTATAAAGGCACCAGCATCAATACGATTATCTTTAGGACCCTTCTGAACACGCCGAACAAAGTGAACACCCCGCCGTCCGAGATTGTCCCGAAGTTCCTCATCAGTTTGAAGGATGAGGTCTCTGTGAAAAATCACACCTTGTACCATATTTAGAGACTGGTGAGGGGTAATGGACACGGGTATTGTGCCAAGATGGTTACAGGCACGAAGGGCCGCAGATTGGGCAGCCGAAGCAGTTTTTATCAGCAACGAACCTGACCGCATCTTGCTCAGGGAGTCCACTTCGCCGAACTTGTCTTCAATGTGTT
The DNA here is from genome assembly GCF_021461385.2 of Schistocerca piceifrons. Lineage (NCBI taxonomy): Eukaryota > Metazoa > Arthropoda > Insecta > Orthoptera > Acrididae > Schistocerca > Schistocerca piceifrons. The sequence goes on along the minus strand of NC_060139.1, from coordinate 417,289,822 downwards.
CCACAAAGAATAAAGGTTTGACACTGGTGAAAGTATCTCCATCAGTCCTGGTGCAAACTAGATAACGGGGGAAAGGTTTTGCCCCTAGACGACGGGCCTGACCCTCCTCCCAGGGGGTAGCCACGGAAGGGAAGGCCGAAGGGGCAAGAGAAGCAGCACTTGAGGAATCAGTACCACGCAGAGAGACGGCCGCAGAAGAGCGGCCAGAGTTTTGGACCCGTATGCGTTTCATCTGCATAGCGTCCGCCCTGATACCACCCACTCCGATCAGGGGCTCTCCTCACGGGCGCCACCCAGCCACAGCAAGGGCCGTCTGGCACGGCGGCCATTGCCGGGAGTTCCGATGCTCCAGGATGACGAGCAACCACTCCAAGGCATGCATGAGGAGGTGACAGCTCAGGTATCAGAAGTGTGATCCCTGTGTGTTCAGGGGGCTCAACCAAAAGGGTACATAGCGACCCCACCACACGGGCTGGCTACCGTGCTGGCTATGCGCCCTAGCATCAGACAACGACGTAAAAGAAAAGGTGGAATGTACTAGGAGGGCACACGTTGGAGACACTAGGCAAGGTGCTCTTCCCCAAATGGCTCACACTACGGAAGAGAAATTTTGGAATGGAGGTCAAACCCCAGAGGGGACCAAGGAATGCCAAAAGGAGGAGATGATTACGCAACAAAGCCGGAGTGTAAAACCAACAGAACCGGGAGGATAGCGGGGTCCAACATATGCAAGGACACCAATAGAGGGAGAGGAGAGGGCGAGGGGAAAGGGGTATGGAGGGGAAAGGAGGGGAAGGGAAAGGAAATGCAGCCCGGGAGAGAAAGAAGGCTGCAATGGCTCGGGGCCCCGTGCTCGCCACGCACGTATCCACAAAAGAGTTGTGGACCCCCTGGGGGGGTGAAGACACCGTGGTTATTGTGGGAGGGCCAGGGAACAGTATCGACAGAGATCCTGGGTACAGTATAGAGTGTGACCAGGTAAAGATTGCGTCGGCATCGAGACACACCAATGTTGAGTTTGTATCTGTCCTAAGACGCCATGACCGGCCTCATTTGAACTCTTCTGTTGGGAGAGTTAATTTGGAGTTGGAACGGCTGCTTGGGTCGGATGCGGGGGCTCATATTGGTGTGGTTTCTGTTGATTCTCTCAGTAGGTGGGACTATACCAGGCACGGCCTACATCTCAACAGGAAAGGGAAGGGTAAACTGGCTGGGGTAATAGCAGGAAACTTAAAGGGGGGGGGAGGCACTGCCATGAATGGTAAAATACCAGTGGTTACAGGTGTTGGAGCAGCACCTTTTTTAGGATAGGTAAGACAGAAAGATGTCAAGTTCTACGAGAGGTCACTATTGAAACAAATCTTCAGTTTAGGAAAGAAATTAAACAGCACAATTCTAGCACATTGGATCACCAATCACAGCTGTCAATTATAAATTTTCACCAATCACCAGAAATTTTATCTCCAGCAAGTTGTATCTCAGTCTGAGGTAATTGCATTGATGAAACCCAGTTGACATAATCTGCCTCTCTGAACACCATGTGACCACTGGTATAGGAACTAGGCCTAAGCACAATGAGAAACTCAGACAGGAGAGTACTGCAAATGTTAGAATAAGGAAAGGTTCTCATAAAAGTATAATTAAAAATAATTTAAGTATATTTCATCAAAATATTGGGAGTTTAAAAACTAAAATAGATGAGCTTCTGGATTGTTTAGAAGATTTAGAAGCTGAGGATGAAATAGATATACTATGCCTATCTGAGCATCACATTGTTACTGATATGGATAAGGTAAATGTAAGTGGATATAAGCTCTCTGCACATGTAATTAGAGAAAATACGGAGAAAGGAGGAGTTGCCATATATGTCAAAAGTTATCATTGTGCAAAAAGTATAGAAACAAAAAAGTTTTGTGTAGAGAAACATATAGAAGCTTGTGCCTGTGTGCCTAAATTAAATAAAGGCACATTTATAATTGTAACTGTGTATAGGTCCCCATCAGGAAATTTTCATCTATTTCTGAAAATTTTGGACTCTTTGTTGTGCTACCTGCAGACAGGGGGAAGCAAATTATTATTTGTGGGGACTTCAATGTAGATTCTCTGAAAGAGGGTAATACGAAAAATGACCTTGAAGTATTACTCGGTTCTTTCAATTTGACACCCGTTATTGATTTTCCTACTCGGGTGGTAAAGGATAGCAGCTCACTGATAGATAACTTCTTTATAGACCAAGATAAGTTTAACCAGATAAATGCTCATCCTGTTGAGAATGGTCTTTCTGATCATGGTGCACAGCTAGTTACAATATATGACATAGCTCCATTCAGCATTACTAAACAGTCCCCCAAAGTAGCACGTTCAGTCAACTATTTAACAATTGCAAATTTCAGGGAAAGCCTACAGCAGTTAGACTGGGATGAGGTGTACTGTGAACCTGATGCCAATTTAAAATATAATTTATTTCATGACACTTTTAAAAACGCATTTGAAAACTGTTTCCCCAAGAAAATAGTTAAATATACTCGTAAGAAACCATGTAACAAACCATTGCTCACTAAGGGTATAAAAATATCTTGTAACTGGAAAAGGGAAATGTATCTGGCAGCAAGAAAGAGTAGTGACCCAGAAACTATGAAACATTGTAAAAACTACTGTGCTATATTAAGAAAGGTTATTAAAAAATCCAGAAGTATGTTAATCATGTCTGAAATCAGCAACTCTGATAATAAAATTAAAACAATTTGGAATATTATTAAAAGAGGAGCAGGTCAACCAAGAGCACAGGAAGACAGTATTACCATCAAATTGAATGAAAACTTTCCGAACAAAAAGTCAGAAGTTGAAAATATTTTTAATAATCTTTTTCTAAATGTTGTGGATATAGTAGGTTCCAGGTGTTCATTAGAAGATGCTAGGCAGTTAATGGAAAAGGCCATACCTATGCAATTTGATACAATTAAAATCTCACCCACTTCTCCCACTGAAATTAGGAAAATAATAAACATGCTTAAAAGCAAAAACTCACATGGAACTGATGGCATTTCCAGCAAAATACTAAAAGCTTGTTCTCAACAGATAGGTAAGATTCTCAACCACCTGTGTAATAGCTCTCAGGAACAGGGCATTTTCCATGATTTACTGAAATATGCTACTGTTATACCTTTGCATAAAAAAAGGGGATAGATCTGATGACAACAATTATCATCCAATATCTCTTCTAGCAGCTTTATCCAAAATTTTTGAGAAAGTAATGTATTACAGAGTAGCTTCACATATCTGTAAAAATGAAGTACTAACAAAATGTCAGTTTGGTTTCCAGAAAGGTTTTTCAACAGAAAATGCCATATATGCTTTCACCAATCAAATTTTGAATGATCTGAATAACCAAACACCACCCATTGGGATTTTTTGTGATCTCTCAAAGGCTTTTGATTGTGTAAATCATGAAATTCTGCTAGACAAGCTCAAGTATTGTGGCATGAGTGGGACAGTGCACAAATGGTTTAATTTCTACCTAAGTGAAAGAGTGGAGAAAGTTGAAATAAGCAGTTCTCATAATATGCAAAGATCAGCACATTCCTCAAACTGGGGAACTATCAAGAATGGGGTTCCACAAGGGTCAGTCTTGGGTCCTTTGTTGTTCTTAATATATATTAATGATTTGCCATTCTATATTCATGAAGAGGCAAAGTTAGTTCTCTTTGCTGATGATACAAGTATAGTAATTACACCTGACGAACAAGAATTAAGTGATGAAATTGTCAATAATGTCTTTCAGAAAATTACTAATTTGTTCCTTGTAAACGGACTCTCACTGAATTTTGATAAGACACAGTACATACACTTCCATACAGTAAATGGTATGACGCCATTAATAAATATAGACCTTAATCAGAAGCATATAGCTAAGGTAGAATATTCAAAAAATTTAGGTGTCTCCATTGATGAGAGATTAAATTGGAAGAAACACATTGATGATCTGTTGAAACGTTTCAGTTCAGCTACTTATGCAATAAGGGTCATTGCAAATTTTGGTGATAAACATATTAGTAAATTAGCTTACTAGGCCTAGTTTCACTCATTGCTTGCATATGGCATCACATTTTGGGGTAATTTATCACTGAAGAATAAAGTATTTATTGCACAAAAGCGTGTAATCAGAATAATAGCTGGAGTCCACCCAAGATCATCCTGCAGACATTTATTTAAGGATCTAGGGATATTCACAGTAGCTTCTCAGTATATATACTCTCTTATGAAATTTGTTATTAACAACCAAACCCAATTCAAAAGTAATAGCAGTGTGCATAACAACAGTACTAGGAGAAAGGATGATCTTCACTACTCGAGACTAAATCTAACTTTGGCACAGAAAGGAGTGAATTATACTGCCACTAAAGTCTTTGGCCACTTACCAAAATAGTATCAAAAGTCTGATAGATAACCAACAAGTATTTAAGAAGAAATTAAAAGAATTTCTGAATGACAACTCATTCTATTCCATAGAGGAATTTTTAGATATAAATTAAGGAAAAAAGAAATAACCAAATAAAAAATATAAAAAATTAAAAGAAATAAAAATAAAAAATAAAAAAGTTGTTATATTAACTTAACTATGTTGTTGAATTAACTTAATTATGTCATGTATTGGAAAATTTGACGACTCATTCCACATCATTACGAAATATCGTATTCATGATCCATGGAACTAGTATTTAATCTAATCTAGTGCAAGCCATTGCGGCTCTCCGGTTATCGATTCCTCACCTAAGTGCATGTTTTGTCCACGAGGGCGTGGTACTCGGTGTTGGTGCGCCCTGCCTCTCACCAGGGGTATGCTGAAGCTTAGGCCCTGTCGCGATGGAGAGGAGAGTTGGCGATTAACACCGAGGGGGAGCGGATCGCTCCGTGGTTGAGAGAGGAGAGGGAGAAACGGGGGGTTGCTCGTTTGCCGAGAGTCCAACATGGTAGCTTGTGCGACTGGCACCTTACGTCACTGAAGGACTACTATCGATTTTAATAAGACTGGTCCGTCAGCCCGTTTCTGATCAGTGATATGTTATGCTATTAAATTTCTGCTCGTCATATGGTGCCATTTATACGTTACATTTTACGAATTCGTCTGTTAAAGCGTTTTCTCTGAAGTCTTGATTTAATCTGTAGCATGCTAGTTTGTGTAGCGGGAAGCAAGTGATATATTTGTTAATCTGCTTCTCCTGCCCAGAAGCTTAAAATATTTTACTGTGGTCTCTCCCCTTGTGGACAGTTATCGTATGTAAGATTTAACATAACAGATTAAGTACTGTATGCATTCAGTTACTCCAGGTTCGTAAATCTTGCATTCATATGGCTCTGCAGTATGCCAGAATAATAATAAAATCTGGTGTTTATTAAAGTTTGGTTCTAAATTTGTATTTGTATTTTTTTAAACGATTGGTAGTTTGTACTATAGTAGTCTCGTCTGGGGCCGATTGACGTGGCGCAGTAGTTAGCGCACTGGACTCACTTTCGGGAGGACGACGGTTCAAACCCACGTCCAGCCATACAGCTTTAGGTTGTCTGTGATTTCTCTAAATCGCTGCAGGCAAATGCCGGGTGGTTCCTTTGAAAGGGGTCGGCCGGCTTCCTTCCCGATCCTTCCCTCATCCGATGGGACCGATGGCCTCGCTGTTTTACCCCCTCCTCAAATCAACCAACCAACCAGGATCCTCATCTGGAGTTATATTTAATATTCTGTTCGCCTTAGCGCAGAATTAGGCTTTGTTATTAGTTATAATATGACTCTTGTGGGTTCATGTGTAAGCACATATTCCTTCCCAGATTTCGGTTTGAATTCGTAATCAGTTATAAGCCAGCGGGTCAGGGTGGCCGAAAGAGCTGATTCCTATGATAAATTGTATAGCGGGTTCTTGTTTTTTACATCTGATCTTTGTGTGCAATCTTTAACATTGTTGTTTCAGTCTGCTGATCTGTGGTTTGTATGCTAGGCAGCCGCCTCACGATCAAATTAGTCCTAGTCTGGACTGGTGGTTGTGCATCACGTGACGAACTTTCTCTACATATTTTCTTTTTTGTTTGATCTTTCGTGACCTGCCGAACGGAATTTGGCTACGACACGGATGAGTTGTGCCAGCGCTAAAGGTTCCGTGGTCCTGTGTTCGAGCTCGGTTTCTTGGCACTAAGCCACGTCATATCATCCGTAAATTCTAGGATAGAAGTTACATTACTTGCCGGATCTTTTTGAGATATTTTGTCATCAGCCACTGGAGTCAAAGTGTTCGCTAGACCTAATATATCAAGAGATCAGTTAATAACTTGGCCATTAGTTTGTGTACGTTTATTTGGGCCACTATTTATCTTGTTCTCCATGTTGAAATTCCTTTTGTGGGAGCTGTACTGGTGGTCTTATTATCCTGTTCATTAAGGGAAATGTAATATTCGTGTACTGCTGAGTGTTTGTATATCGGAAATTTCTCCACCTTGATGCTAATGCTGTCGTTAAGCTTAGACCTTGCTTGCTTCTGTAATGGCGTTGAAGCTTTAAGGTCTGCTTTTTATGATAAAATTCTGTTCAGGCTGTTATCGAAAATTAAATTAATTTTTCTTTCTTTGGGCCTTGTCCAGCACCAACGCAGAGTCAGCTTTGTTATTACGGATTTGGCAGTGTTAATTGCAGAGGGTGACCGGAAGCCCTTCCTGCCGCTACTCGGAACCCTCCGGGACGTAAGTAGTGTACCCCAGCTGTCTGAATCTAGTGGAAATGTCATGTGACTAGGGCCTCCCGTCGGGTAGACCGTTCGCTGGGTGCAAGTCTTTCGATTAGACGCCACTGCGGCGACTTGGGCATCGATGGGGATGAAATGATGATGAGGAGGGCAACACAACACCCAGTCCCTGATTGGAGAAAATCTTCGACCCAGCCGGAATCGAACCCGGGCCCTTAGGGCTGACATTCTGTCCCACTGGCCACTCAGCTACCGAGGGCGGACTGCGTCTAGTGTAATCCATCAAATAGTGCGAGCGTGTGCAAATATCTGTGGGCCGTGTAACTGAGACGGAACGTGCGGACCAGCCTGGTATTCACCTAGCAGGATGAAGAAAATCTCCTAAAAAGCAAATCCAGGGTGGCCGGCATACCGGCCCTCGTCGTTAATCCGCTGGATGCCTACCCGAGTCCAGGAAGCAGCGCATTAGCGCTCTCGGCTACTCTGGCGGGTCAAATTCAATTAATGTGATAATTATAAATAAGTAGGTTTGTTTTCATTGGGATTTAAGTGCCTTCCATGTTAACTGTTTCTTAACTTACGGCACGCTGAACCTTTACTCATGTTCAATAATATTTTAAAATTGTCTGGTGACCATTTTGCCGAGGTTACTTAATCACTGAGTAAATTGATAAATTTAATGGTCCATAAGACTGTGTAATAAAAACATGAATGAAGGCTTTTATACCGCTGGTCCAGCGCTTCTCAAAATTCCCGAGTCACCGCTCACTCTGCAAACCGCCGTGAAGTGCATGGCATAGGGTGCGTCCCATTGTAACAGTTACTGTGATTTCTTCTCATTCCATTCATTTACAGAGTGCAAGAACAATGATTGTTTGAATGCCTCTGTGTGTCCAGTAATTATTCTAACCTTATGCTCAAGCTCCCTATGAGAGCGATAAGTAGGGGATTGTAGTATATTCCTAGAGTCATTATTTGAATCCGGTTCTTGGATCTCTGTTAATAGAATTCTTCGGATAGTTTATGTCTATGTTCAAGAGTCTTCCAGTTAAGTTCCTTTAGTATCTCTGTGACCATTCGTGTTACCCATCTGTGTTCGTTTAATATCCCTTGTTAGTCCTATTTGCTACGGGTCCCATACACGTTCGCAATATTCTAGAATGTGTTGCTCAAGTGATTTGTAAGCAGTCTCCTTTATTAGACGGATTGCACTTCCCCGTATTCTACCGATAAACCAAACTCCACCAGCTGCTTTACACACGACTGTTCCAATGTGATCGTTCCATTTCATATCCTGTTTGTATGATTTGGCCGATTCTAGCCGTGACTCACTGATATTGTAGTCATAGGATACTAAGAATTTTCGTTTTGTAATGTGCACAATCTTACATCTTGAAACCTTATCAAGATCTGACTGAATATTTATGTAGCTTGTTTTACATAGCGCTTCGTCATAGATAACTGCGTCATCTGCAAAAAGCCTTAGGTTACTATTTATGTCACCTGCAAGGTCATTAACACACAACATGAACAGCATGGGTCCCAACACACTTCCCTGGGGCACATCTGAAGTTATTTCTACATGACTCTCCGTCCAAGGTAATATGCTGCGTCCTCCACGCAGAAAAGTCCTCAATCCAGTCACAGATCTCGCGTGATACCCCACCTGATCGTACTTTTGACTTTTGCTAATAAGCGCAGGTAAGGCACTGAGTCAAAGGCTTTCCAGAAATCAAGAAATACTGCATCTACCTGACTGCCTTGATTGAAAGCTTTCAGAATGTCATGTGAGAAGGGTGCGAGTTGGGTTTCAAATGATCGATGTTTTCGGAATCCATGTTGGTTCGTACTGAGGAGGTCATTGTGAGCCCAGAATGTGTTTTAAGATCCTACAACAAATCGAAGGGAAGGCTATTGGACGATAGTTTTGTGGAACATTTCTATTACCCTTTTTGTAAACGGGTGCGACTTGTGCTCTTTTCAAAGAACTAGGCAAGATTTTTTGTTCGACCTATCAACGATGTAAGTGTTAACTAAGCCGCAAATTCAATAGAGTAACAATGAATCCATCGGGCCTTGGAGCTTTGTATAGTTTTAATTTCAGCTGTTGGTCAATACCAGCGATACCAATACTTACCTCATTCATATTTCCAGTGGTAATAGGGTTAAATTGGATTAATTATACTGGGTCTTTCTTTGTAAAGGAACATTTGATAACGGAAATCAGCATTTCAGATTTAGATTTCCTACCCTCACTTGCAGTTCCTGTCTCATTCACTAGGGACTGGAAACCAACTTGTGCCACTACAGCCTTTACATACCACCAGAATTTCTATGGGGTTTTTGAAAGATCATTTGACAATATTCTGTCATGGTAGCCATTAAAGGCATCATACATTGCTCTCTTGACAGCCAAACGCGTTTCACTCAGCGTGTCTTTTCCTACACCCCTATGCATTGTTTTATACCTATTACGCCGTAGCCTCTCGTTTTTGAAGGTCCTTTTGTACAGGGATTGCATACCATGGAGGATCTCTCCCATCATGAACTGTTCTACTGAGTACATTTTTATCCAGGAGTGGTCAACTATTTATTCAAACTTGAGCTATAGCTGGTTAACATGCTCTTGTCCTGTGCTTAAAGTTTCAAGTTGCTCATCGAGATGTGATATTACTGATTATTTAACTAGTGTTATCCCTGTTGCCACAGGGCGTCATCGCCACTAATATCAGTTTGGATGTGGCCATCCTCAAAGAGGGCAAGTAAATTTATTGTCATTAGATCCATCATGAATGGGGCTCCTAACTATGTGTTCAAGGTGGTTTTCAGAGTAGACATTTAGCAACGTTTCATACGATGTCTTATCACGCCCGCCACTAACAATCTTGTAATTTTCCCAATAAATTGTTGGATGACTAAAGTCTCAAACGATGATGAGAGTATGATAGGGTAACTTCCGTAGAAGTGAACCGAGGTTTTCTCTAAAGTTTTCGGTTTCATCAGGGGACGGGCCTGGTGGGCGACAGAAGAATCCAGTCATCGTTTTTTGCTCACACCTGATATTGAGTCTTGCCCAAATAATCTCACATGCTGCTTCAATTTCTGTTTCGGTGGATGTGAGTTACTTGTCTACTGCGATAAATACACCACCTCCATTTTCCATTTTCCTCTTCCTACCACCTACACTTAAATTTTGTACAAAAATCTCACTGCTATCTATTTCAGGCGCCGAGTATTGTGCAAGCTCCACTGCTTTTCAGGAATACTCCAAACTCTGGCATTTCGTTGTGAATGCTTCGGCAGTTTACCATTAGAATTTTAATACTCTCACCTGTGGGAGGTATTTTTTTCGATCTTACACCAATGCTTCTGGGCTTTCTACAACTACAGCTATCTGGATCGGATGGAGAGTAGCCTAATCTAATGAAAACCTTGTGTGTGCCCCACAAACCTGAGTAACAGCATCTGATGCGTAGTGCACATCTGAAATATTTAGGGGGACTCAACCCTGTGGCGCAAGTCCAGGAAGTCGCAGCCTAGGTTGTCACAGAACTTCGAAGTCTGTGGTACAGTGCCTCTAATCGACTCAGAATCAAAGGGCCTCGATCAATTCTGAGGACAATGCTGCAAATTGTGAGCTTCGTTGAAACTCCATGGATAAGGTTGATCTGCTTAACTTTCTCTGATAGTCGCTGGAATGGTCCAAATGTGACTTCGGAGCGCAGACGACAGACATCATTCGTTGCAATGAGCGCTACAATCTGCAGCATCATACCATTCAGACTGTATCATTGGTTTTGTACAAAGCGACCTACCTGAAATTACCGCGTGTGGCTTTACAAAAATTACAAAAACAATTCTTTCATTTCTTTACAAGAATTTTGTATCACAATATTGAAATTGACCCTGTGTGACAAAGAAACAACGAAAATATTTATAAAAGAATAGCACCGAAGAATACAAAACAAAGCTGTATTATAGTGTGACATATTTTGTCTCAGTGTTACGAAGTCCCGCAATCCATTGTTCGTGTAGTGTACAGGTGAGGATGTAGAAACAAGAAATATGCTGCAGCCAAGCTGTAATACTGATAAAGTAAAGGTAAAAGTAAAGAATTACTACCCACGCGAAAACATTCCTTCCAATGTTTGCGAATGCTGAAGAAAATTTTACTTTGCGAGCAGTGAATAAAAGTAAACAGCCAGCCAGTGGCTGCTGCTGTTGCTCGTGTGTAAACAACGGGCGCTGCGCAAGAGCCTCTGAGACTTCTGCCGCTGGAGACGTGCTGGAGTCTCTTGCATAAGCCACACAGCGACAGAAAAGTGCCACCACTATCCCCATAGCATTATACGTGGGAAACGCTTTCTTTATGTCTGTGTAACAGACACACACACACACACACACACACACACACACACACACACACACACGCATACATAGATACGTACATGCAAAGAGAGAAAAGAAGAAAGATAGATTGCGAGAGAGAGCAGGACAGATAGGGAAGAGGGAGGGGGGGCGGGGGTTAGAATGGAAGGCAAAAGTAAGAGACGGAAAGAGGGATGGGCGACATAACAGAGCTCACGTCTCGTTAGTCTCAAAGTCACTGCAGCATTTAGAGTTCGCGAGGTGATGAGAGTCAGCACAGTCGACGAGTGGAGTTCAGATTCCCGTCCAGCCATTCTGATTAGGACGTTTCATGGTTTTCGTGATGCGGTAAAAGTAAATGTCGGGATGGTTCGTTTGAGAAAGACTCTTCACATTTTCCAGTTCAATCCTCAACTGAGCCTGTATTCCGTCACTAATGAAGACGTCAAAGCTACGGTAAAAGGTAAACTCTCTAGAGCTACGCTGAATCATAATCTTATAGTGATCCATTGTTCCATTTCACACTTTGCTCTCCAACTTTTCCTCTACAAATTTCACTCTGACACAATGATGATAAATACTGAGACTTTTTAAGTCGATATTGTCTGCCACTTAGCCACTTCTACCAGTTTTCACTTCATTACTCACTGTCGCTTCAGGTGTCGTATCCACTTTCGTTCCAGCGTCCACACATCGTAAGCATCTCCTCATAGCTTTTTGATAGAGCTTGTTATTCATCAGGTCGCTGATAACTACGTTCTGGCCTCCTGTATCTTCTGCAAATAAATAATTATTATGGTACCCTTGTTAACTGTGATAGTAGTATCAACTGTATGACAACTACGACACCTGCAGTCACATCACATCGACGGTTGGCACTATTCAAACATACACAGATTCAGAGACTTGTATGACGTAATTTCCTATCGACGGATTTTTGTTGCAAAGATACTTGATAATGATCTACGGCCGAAACTATACAGTCGTATGACGAATAAAGAAAAATTACGGCTGCAGGATGCATTGTATCATGTAAGAAATTCATCGCAGCTGCGGACACAGTCTCAGTGAAAATTTTCAAAATAATTAAACTTTGTTGTCCGTTATAAATGTTCACGTACAGACACGTGCATATTTAAAGCGATGTTCACAGAACATTTTGAGGCACGCTGATCTGCGTAGTAAAAGCTCCCCTACCAACGTTGTAGCATACGGTTACAAAGTATACCAGAAATACAGTCTTGGTTCTGACAACGACCTGCTCTTTCGCACTCATACCATACTCTCCCTGTCAATGCTCCATGTATTTCTCACTGACTATAAAATAACCCTGGAGATTCTCACTAGCATAACAGGCATACTATTGTTTTTTTAACTTTAGTTACAGTGTCGGAAAGATACTCATGATTTTGTAATTCTGTTTTGTACACAATAACTGAAATTAATGTTGACCAGAAAGAACATTTAACACAAATAAAACTATTGCAATATGGTCTATTTAGATTCCTGCAGCAACTGCGTCTATCCTTTTATTTATTAAGATAAGTGGAAATGCCACAGTCCAGTGATGTTATCTTATTAATAAATGTAAATAAAATTAAATAACTCTCGCGTGTGGGTGTTAAACAAAATACATCTTAATCTGATATCTCAGCGTGGGGCCTGCACAAAATCAGTCACTTCAAGTTAGGGATGCGATTGTAGATCATTATTAATGAGATTAATCTCTCCATGGAAACACCATCCACACCTTGAAAGTGTTGTTAATAAAAATTCTCTATTTAAACTACACTGAACTGCATGTGACTGCTTTAGTCTTTAATAAAACTTGCATCTGACTGCGTATTTAACTGAACTGAACTTTATCTGACTGCATGGAAATATTGTTGGAAAATTAATACTCAAAATACACATCTGACTGCATGAAAGTTTAGTGGTAAAAATAAATGAAAGTCACCAACCTGCATCTGACTGCGTCTGTGGACTTAGCTCGTGCACTCCTTCCCGTTTAGCCGATAATAAAACATAAATTCAACTCAGCCGTAGTGCAATGGCATAAAATTGTCATTCTGGATAACTTTACTCATTTTAGCCCTGTTTGTCACTTAATAAAATTCTATCCTAATCTGAATAATTTGCCAACTGTGCAATGGCATATAGATTATTTTACTCTGATAAACGAAATTATTAGCTTTACTCATGGGAACTTTACTTTAATGTACCTTTTGGTTCAATGCAAGCACAGGATGCGGAGAACGACATAAGGTGTGAGATGAAACTCTAATTTTATCTAAAAAATATTTATTGTTCAAACTTTTAAGGCATATGAGAAAAACTAAAAAAAACTTCTATAGCATGGATTTACGAGAAAGTTTCACAAACCGCTTATTGCATCAACAATGGGATTTCTGTCTAGCTTTTAGACATTATTTAACCAAAGAAAACCTATTTTATTAATTATTCTTTCTAGTTTCCCCAGGCATATGCCGAGTTTCGCTCAATATACAGCTTATTATGTGCGTAGCGCCAATTCTTACTTTGATGCTGTCACGACCCGGCTGCCTCCTGCAGGCATCTAGCTCCGACTCGAAACACGTCAGCTGTCTGTGCGCATCTCCTCACCACTGCTCAAAATTTTACCGCGTGCACCAGCTCTGTTAGCTAGCAAAGGCCTTACTACTCGAAGATGTACTACTCGTCCAACCTTGCGGTTGGGAACTATCGACATTTTTCACTGGCTCTATCCTGATCGAATCTCAGCACATACCTTTCAACCTAAAAGGATGAAACGTTTTCCATATTACTCGTGTGCACATTGATACTAAAATTTCTATTACTACATACCACAGTATTTCTCCATTTAGTTTATTTCTTTATTTATTGCCAGCTTTTTCTTGCACGTGGTGTGTGTGTGTGTATGTGACTGTAAAATCCTTCAAAACGATGTCATATAATCGTATTTTCATCTGTTCACATCACTTTTTAATTCCGACTGAAAGAAAGGCGATCTTGCTTTGTGGAAACGTAAAGCTGCCTTCAACACGAACGTTGATTTCAACAATTTGAGTACCTCACTTGCCTTCCTCTAATCATCAGGCTGTTAACGTGGTCTGCGAATCACGGTGCAGCTCGGCATTTAATAGAGGGGAAAGAAAACAGCGTGACAATATGAGTAGGGTTCAAATGGCTCTAAGCACTATGGGACTTAACATCTGAGGTCATCAGTCCCCTAGACTTAGAACTACTTAAACCTAACTAACCTAAGGACATGACACAAATCCATGCCCGAGGCAGGATTCGAACCTGCGACCGTAGCAGCTGCGTGATTCCGGACTGAAACGCCTAGAACCGCTCGGCCACAGCGGCCGGCACAAATGAATAGGGACAATCCTTTGAACTGTAAGGGCGGTCAAAAAGTTTCCGTTCGAAGGTCGTACCATCCAGAATCGGTGTGCCAATCAAGCAAAATCGACTGATCACTGAGTCAACCATCCCACCGACGCTCCACTTTGAAGATGCCCGTTTGGTAAAACGCCGTGTCCTGCTGAGTGAAGAATTCCGCAACTGCCTGCTGCAGACCCTGGTCAGACAGGAATCGTCTGTCTACAAGGCCTTTTATCAGCGGCCGAAGCCGTGGGGAGAGATCAGGCCTACAGTGTTGGTGCTCGAGTGCCTCCCACTTGATTTGGCGTAATTCCTGCGTTACAACATTTGCCATATAGGGGCGTGCGTTATCATAGACCAGCAGCACACCTCGTTACACTATTCCATAACGGTGGTTCTCGACAGACGTTCTGCCCCATACGCGTCTTTCTTTTTCTAGTTGGATGTCTACCTGTGTCAGAATGTTGGTACTGTTCGGACGCATTTCGTAATAACGTCGCCATTGTTTACTTTTCCACATTTACCGCATGCACGTCCGAAAGACGCGAATGCCTCACTAACTTCTTGCCTACATGTTGATATTTATACACCAATGCCGGAGCCGCGCTACTTCGCATAAAACTGCAGCAACGCCCTCAAACGAACACTTTGTGATCGCCCGTTATATTTTAAAACTCACATCCAACAGTTGTCAAATTCAAATGGCTCTGAGCACTATGCGACTTAACTACTGTGGTCATCAGTCCCCTAGAACTTAGAACTACTTAAACCTAACTAACCTAAGGACATCACACACATCCATGCCCGAGGCAGGTTTCGAACCTGCGACCGTAGCGGTCTCGCGGTTCCAGACTGAAGCGCCTAGAACCGCACGGCCACACCGGCTGGCGAACAGTTGTCAGTTTCAGGACGTCCAAAGACAGCATCTCGAATCGGAACACCCATTAAAGCAGAAATGAATAATGTTGAAAACACTACCAGACAGTTATCATCTATTTAGAACAAATTGTAGTCGGACTGCCTTATGTAAGCCGTATTATTCAGAAACATTATAAATGAAGACGCTACATTTATCCCTGGCATAACGTGCTCACGCTGTTCTACACACATTATTCTATTTAGTCATTCGATAAGATGAAATTAAATAACAAGAATTTCGATACTGAAAGCGCTTACGCTGAACAGAAATTTAAATAATTTCTTTCGTAGTGTTTTATTAGCCATCTGAAAAGTTGGCTGTACAAGGGCAAGTACAGGTAGAAAGGATAATCAATAATGGTTAAAAGAAAAATACTGATCTAAGAAACATCCACAGTTTACATGCAGTCAAGCTCCTAGACATCACGAGAATGCAGAAGGGTCATCCAGATACTTTTGAAGCAGAAATTGAATTCGCTCTCAGGTCCATGATTTGATTCGTTTGTCTTTCAAGGCCTCATTTTCTTAATAATTTGATAATATATTCATGAAACCATTACCTTATTAACAGATAAGTGTTTGACGCATTTGGTAAATAAAATATTTAACTATACATCGATTGCAGGATTTCTTCTTTCCATAAGTATTTACAGGAAAGAAAAATTAAGATCTCTCAAAAACGAAATAAGACATGTAAGTGCAGCAGTACCTGTTAAAGTCGACTGTGCTATTATGTCATGAATGAACTAATTTCCTGGAGAAAGCCGATGTTTCGTCCTCATCTAGACAGGACTTTTTAAGGGGTATCTTAACTTCTACGAAGATCCGACTCGCACCGTGGTTTCCTACTGACCGAAGAAGAAAATCATTTCCACTTAAAATATTAGTTCGGTCAATAGCGAACCAAAGTGTGAATCGGACCTTTGTAGAGATTACAATTCTGCTCGAAGATCTACTGTGAAGATTGGCACGAAACGTTGTGTTTCTCCAGAGAACTCGCATAAGAACTTTAAATATTTCAATATTTTCATTTTTTCAGCATTTTCGGGCCGGGAAGTGAACATTTTGCCACAACAGTACACGTGAACCCTGATCCTGAGGCCTCTTTTGTCCGATACACCAATTTATTTTTGGGATGCTACAGTGAGCTGGAACGAAAAAATGACACGAACAGCGTCATCTGTCCCTGTAGGCGACTCAAATCTGCCGCTTCATTTCAAACCACAGTTGACGTAGTGTGCTTTAAATTTCAATAATCAAACTTTTGTTTTCGACAGTGTTCACACTTCCCCATTTTCTATTAGGAGCTGGCGTTAACAAATTTACGGTATTTTCCCATTAAATTGCGAAATGTGATCTATGTTTCTTCGTAAAAATATCTTTTATTTGTACCGAATACTGGTTTGTGATGGTGTGAGGGAAATTAGCAACAAAACACCGATATTCTTCATCTTACTACTCTGGAGTAATAATTTTTAAGCGCATGTTTGATGCCATCTGCAGTTGTCAGCTATGGGAGGTTGATGTTTACTACTGTTGAACACAGTTCCTTGATTTCTGTTTCATATGAACGGCAATGCAGCTCTTTGTCGTATAGTTACGCAAAAATAGCAGCCATGAAATCTCCATCACAAAATGGCAAAAACGATTCCGTCATAGCTATTTCGTCATTATGTCTCCGATTCCGATACAAGGGTGAAGAAAATAATAGTCAGCATTCTCTGCATTGTGTGGTAGGTAAGTAGTTCTGCGAGGGTATATACTATCGAAATGCCCTCAAATCGTTTCCAAGTATTAAAATGTTCTTGTTTCTTTCCTAACATTGATACCGCCTGCAATTAATCTTTCACTCATTCGATTACAGGTGATATCACTGACTCATTCAGAAAATTTGCAAGTTCGTTAAACTGTGAGAAGTGGTCGTTTCTTTGCGATATTTGCCACAGTAGACACTTTTCCTGAGAGAACATATAAAGGAGAATTTCTTGTTTCCAAAGTCTGTGTCATTGTAAAGTACTCAGTTTGCTTGGCCAAGTACTTCGGTGTCGAACGTTGTTTAAAGAGAGAGACAGAGAGAGAGAGAGAGAGAGAGAGAGAGAGAGAGAGAGAGAGAGTTTGTGATAATGTCGAGTCCTGATATCAGAATGGTGTTGCAGCACCTTGGTCTGTATTAAATAACATAAGCAACGACTTGCGCTAGAACTGCAGAAAGTAGGATGTCGCGTTTAGCAAAAATTTCCCGATTTAGTTCAAATGGCTCTGAGCACTATGGGACTTAACATCTATGGTCATCAGTCCCCTAGAACGTAGAACTACTTAAACCTAACTAACCTAAGGACAGCACACAACACCCAGCCATCACGAGGCATCCCGATTTAGTACTGTCGTTCCAAGTACTGCAGTATTTGCATGAACGCGGGGAAGAACCGATTCACCATCAACCAATTTTCTAGAAAAGTAATAGCAGTAAATGACGTTTTCTTTAAAATATTAACATTATGAAATTTGATCAGTATTCGAAGTCAAAATTTAATCAGTATTCGAAGTTACTGCAATCGTATACAACAAAGATTAATAATGTACTTTTGTTCATATTCTTCATTCTGCTAATGAATACAAAATTGAAGTTCAACTACTTTTCAAATCATTTGTTATTGTGCCTTCTTATGGACCTAGCTATTTAAAACTTTTTAAAACCTAGCAGTTCGGACTAGCACTGCAGCTCACAAAATCCTATATTAAACCTGTGATCTTCTTGCGCTTAGCATACTTGCATTCCACTCCACAAGTTATAGTAATAAAAGAAGAGGCGTGATTTCTTTCTCCATGTTCCATTGCAATGTAACTGCTGTGCAACAGCCTAGTTATCCATAGACGCACGGAAAGCCAAGTGTTCACTAGGGCCAGAATTAAACATTGTTTTGTGCACATAGGGTACATTGCAGGGGTACAGACAGATAACCATGCAAATGTGTTTTCTGAAAACAGTCTTGAGCAACTTCCACGTCAGTCCACACGGAATGGAAATACCTTAGGCCTTGTAACTACAAATAGGCCGCACCTTAGCGACAATGTCAGTACAGAAACAATAATTTGCGGTGATGTCATTATAGAAACTATGGTTACGCAAATTAATAAATCAGTCTAGAAGGATAAACGTGTTTCTGATAGGCAAAGCAGATAAGCGGTTGTTAGCACTTCACTTATACAGTGAATTGACAATAATTAGCTCCAGTGAGATGGACGTCGACAAATTATGGTTTAATCAGATTCTAAATCGTGGTCTGGAGATTTATATGCCTAGTAAGTGGATACAGGATGGAAAAGACCCACAACGGTTTAATAACGAAATTCGGAAGCTGCTGAGGAAGTAGTGGCTGTTGTACACTCCGTTCAAAATTCTGGTTCTATGTAAAATCTCTAAGCGAGTCTAAAGCTTCCATTCAATCCCTTGTTGACCAGTCTCTTGTAGCAATTGAAGACAACAAAATGAAAGCCAAAGTTTTAAATTTGACGTTAAACAAATCGTTCACACATGAGAATCGTACAAACAGACTATCATTTAACCACCGGGCTGTCTCCCATATGGACAATATAGTAGTAAGCATCCTTGGCGTACAGAAACAGCTACAAGGTTTGAAAGCAAATAAACCATCAGATCCAGATGGAATCCTAACGCGGTTTTATGGTGCGTGCTCTACGGCGATGGCCCCTTACCTTTCTATCATTTATCGTGATTTTCTCTCCCACTACAAACTCCCAAGCGATTGGAAAAAAGCACAGATGACACCAGCATACAAGAAGGGTAAAAGAACGGACCCCCAAAATTACATACCAATGTCCCCAACTTCGGTTTGATGCAGAAACCTTGAACATATTCTCAGTTCGAATATAATAAATTTCCTTGGAACTGAGAATCTTATGACCACGAGTCAGCATGGTTGTAGAAAGGGTCGCTCGTACGAAATTCAGCTTGCCTTTTTCTCAGATAATATACTGCGAACTATCGGTAGAGGACAACAGGCAGATTCCATATTTCTATATTTCCGGAAAGCGTTTGACACTTTGCCCCATTGCAGGCTGTTAAAGAAGGTACGAACACATGGAGTAGGTTTACATATATGTAATGGTTCGAATTTTTCTTAAGTAATGTTGGCCTCGATGGCGAGTGTTTATCAGAGACAAGTGTGTAGTCCAGAAGTGCCCCACGGACGTGTGACAGGACTGTTGTTGTTCTCTGTGTACATAATTGATTTGGCGGAAAGGGTGGGCAGCAACCAACGCTTGTTTGCTGATTAAGCTGTGGTCTACCGTAAGATGTCGAAGTTAAGTGACTGTAGGAAGATACAATATGACTTAGACAAAATTTCTATTTGGTGTGATGAAAGGTAGATAATGCTAAATGTGGAAAAATATAAGTTAATGCAGATGAGTAGGAAAATCAAACTTGTAGTGTTCGGATACAGTATTACTAGTGTTCTGCTTGGCACAGTCAAGTTGCTTAAACATCTGGGAGTGACGCTGCAGAGCGGTATGAAAAAAATTTGCGTGTGAAAAATGTTGTAGGGAAGGTGAACGGTCGACTTCATTTCATTGGGAGAATTTTGCAGAAAGAGCGGTTCATCTGTAAAGGATACCGCATATAAGACGCTGGTGCGACCTATTCCTGAGTACTACTCGAGTGTTTGGGATCGTTACCAGGTCAGATTGAAGGGAGATATCGAAGCAATTCAGAGGCGGACTTTTATTCTTGCTACTGGCAGGTTCAAACAACACGTAGATGTTACAGAGATGCTTCGGTAAGTAAAGTGGGAAGGCCTGGAGGGAAGACAACGTTCTTTTCGAGAAACACTATTGAGAAAATTAAGAGAAACGGTATTTGAAGTCAACTGTCGAACCATTGTACTACTTCCAACATACATCGAGAGTAAAAAAGCTGAAAAGGTGCACGTTGTTCACCAAAATTTCATATTCTACGCTTAGCCACATTTCAGAAAAGTGGCGTAGTTACTCTATCCTAGATTTCGTAAAGGGAGACCTATCCTTGTACATTTTCGTCCACAACTGATCACCAGATGTACAATGTCAAATGTTACTACATTGTCATTATTTCCGTTCACGCCTCTAGAATTGCGCCAATAGCCGTAAGTGTGAGCTAGTATGTTTATGACGCATTATTTTACTTTAAAAGCTACTTTCAGAGAAAATTTAACGACGTTTCGTCTGTTTTGGCTCTCAGGATTTCGTGACTGTAATAAATCCGAAGCTGACCGTTCATTTTTCGGGCTGTCATACATTTAATATGTGCGGTCTATTGGCGTTAAAATTACTCGATTAATTCTGAAACAAGAATTCAGATTGGAAATTTGTGGTAAGATCTTATAGGACGAAACTGCTGAGGTCATCGGTCCGTAAGCTTACACACTACTTAATCTAATATTAACTAACTTACGCTAAGGACAACACACACACCCATGCCAGAAGGAGGATTCAAACCTCCGACGAGGCAACCGCGCGTACCGGACAAGGCGCCTAAGACCGGCTGGCTACCCCGCGCGGCGACAAGAATTAAAAAGTCGATCATGGTTCAACTGCAGGTCTATTTAATACATTCACCCAACACTTTCTCTACAAATATGGCAAAAAATTACTTGTGTTGAATGTTGCAGTCTTGTAATGGAATGTTGTAATACTGAGAAACAAAATATTCACAAGAAGGAGCATATCCTTCAAAACATTTCTTGCGCTGTTTTTAGTGATTTAAACATTTGGCTTGATTTCAAGTACTTTACGAATACCTAGTTATCATTTAAATTAAAATATGAGAACATGGCTTTAAATAATTTGTGTGACCAGCTTTCTGCGCAGTATTTCATTTCGAGAACACATGAACATACATATGGGAATTGTCCAATAATAGGATCTTTTAAAAAAGTGCTTGACTTCATTCACGATTACACCAGTATCTCTGCGTTTCATACGCAGAAAAATAAAAATATTACCTTCAACAATCTAACTGTAATTTTAAACTAAATTTCAACAAGATTTATGTATATAATAGATTTTGACAGTTCAGCCTAATATAGGACAAGTATGAACTTTATATGTGGAAGTATTTGTAGAACATTTATTACGGAAACTAAAATGTGAAAGGTCACAAACTTGGCTTTATCGGAATTTTTGGGGTAGCTTGAAACTGGGTCGCTTTTCTGGTAACTGAGTTCGGTTTCCGATACTCTGAACATGACAGAATTTGTAAAATTACTTCCGGCACAATCGGCTTTGTTCCCTTGCGAGGGTCTACTGTTAAAGCGCGAAACTTACTTACTATTCAGAATCTGAATGATGTTTCGAAGGACGACATCTTCCGTATTTATGATTTGTCTTCGTTCCTGACCACTATCTTATTACCATTAAATTATTGGTGTTTCAAACAATTATTACCGGAAATACGAGATCTTGAATCTAGGCAGTGAATGGTGCAGACTAATCCACCGTGTGAGTAGTAATTCAATTTATATTCCCAATAAAGAGCCAGCATCTTTGGCCGAGCGGTTCTAGGCGCTTCAATCTGAAACCGCGAGACTACGGTCGTCTCGGGCATGGATGTGTGTGATGTCCTTAGGTTAGTTAGGTTTAAGTAGTTCTAAGTTGTAAGAGACTGATGACCTCAGATGTTAAGTCCCATATTTCTCAGAGTCATTTGAACCATTTAAACCAATAAAGATATCCACCAAAAGGTGTAAATACAAGAAATAGTCGGGTACATAAAGTAGGCTTGCAGGAAAGGAACATAACGTAGTTCTGGAGAGAATTTGTGTTGAATTCGTATGAAATAGGGAACATTTTTATATGATGTTACGGACTGAGTGAATAACGTCGAAATGGAAGGATAATGCAATGAAATCGGGAAAAATAAGTATCTGAAAAACGCTTCTTTGGGTGAGAACAGGAAAGAGCATCAATGGGGAAACCTGAAAATTAGAGACGTACAAGCTAACAAAGGATCAGCCTGTATTTCCACAATGCTGTTACATACAAGGCGAGAGAGAGGGAACGAGCGCAATACTCCATTTACTGTTTTTAATGTGCAGCCAGTCCGGGGATAGTAATCACACCACTACTGGCCTAATGAACTTTGAGCTACATCTACACATATACTCCACAATCCATCGTAGGGGGCGTGGTGAAGGGTACCCAGTACAAGACAATTAGTCATTTCCTTTCCTGTTCCACTCGCAAATTGGGCAAGGAAAAAACGACTGTCTAAATGTCTCCGGATGAGTCCTAATTTCTCGTATCTCATCTTGGTGGTCCTTCCACGCAGTGCACGTCGAAGGCAAGCGAATCGTTTTGCATTAAGCTTCAGATACCGGTTTCATAAATTATCTCGATAGTGTTCCTCGAAGAGAACGTCGCCTTACCTCCAGCGACTCCGATCTGAGTTCTCGAAGCACCTCCGTAACACTTGCGTGTTGTCCGAACCTACCACTAACAAGTCAAGCAGCCCCACCTCTGAACTGCTTCAATGTCTTCCTTCAATCCGACTTGGCAGGACCCCAAACATTCGAACTGCTCTCAAGAATAAGTCGCACTAACGTCATATATGCTTATCATTTACAGATGGACCACACTTTCCTAGAATTTCCCAATAAACCAAAGGCTACCATTCATCTTTCCTTGCCACAATCCTCACATGTTCATTCCATTTCACAAAGATTTGCAGTGTTGTGGCCGCGCGGGATTAGCCGAGCCGTCTACGGGCGCTGCATTCATGGACTGTGCAGCTGGTTTCGACGGAGGTTCGAGTCCTTCCTCGGGCATGGGTGTGTGTGTTTGTCCTTAGGATAATTTAGGTTAAGTAGTGTGCAAGATTCGGGACTGATGACCTTCGCAGTCAAGTCCGATAAGATTACACACACATTTGAACTTTTTTTTTTTTTTTTTGCAGTGATGTGCCAAGATATTTAAACGGCGTAACTGTGTCAGACATAACACACCTAATGCTGTATCCGAAAATTGCGGATTTGATTTTCCTTTTCATCAGCTTTAACTTACATTTTACTACGGTTAGAGCTAGGAGCCATTCATCAAAACCACACGAAATTTTGTCTAAGTCACTCAACTTCGACACCCTACCGTGCACCACGGCATCATCAGCAAACAATCATAGATAGCTGCCCGCCCTGTCCTCCAAATCATTTACTTAGATACAGAACAACAACGGTCCTATCACACTTCCCTGGGGCGCTGCTCACGGTATCCTTGTCTCTGATGAGCATTCGCCGTCGACAACACTCCGGCGTCTATAACTTAAGAAATAATCGAGCCACTCACATATCTGTGAACCTACTCCATATGTTCCTACCTTCCTCGAACAGCCTGCAATGCGGCACTGTATCAAACGCTTTCCAGAAATCTAGATTTATGGAATCTGCCTGTTGCCCTTCATCGATAGTTCGCAGTATATAATGTAAGAAAAACTCAAGCTGATTTTCGCACAAGTGGTGTTTTCTAAAACCATGCTAATTCATGGACATAAGCTTCTATGTCTCAATAAAATTTATTATATTCGATCTGAGAATATGTTCAAGGATTTTTCAGCAAACCGAAGTTGGGGATATTGGTCTGTAATTTTGCGGGTCTGTTCTTTTTGTATACAGGAGTCGCCTGCGCTTTCTTACAGTCGCCTGCGACTTTGTAGTGGGCGATAGATTCATGATAAATCTAAGAGGCCAATGATGTAGAGTACTCTTTACAAAACCCGTCAGGGGCTCAGCATTAGTTTGCTGAGTACGGGTTTGGTGACCCCGGGGTTCCTGAGCTGGGGACTGGTAAGCGCCACCAGTCCTCTGTCACTGTAAGCTCTGGTCGTACTTCAACGACCACCGTGGGGCGCAGCGGTGGAATGTTGGGTGTTTCGGAGAACGGAGGTGTTGGCTTCACCGCCTGGACTGCGAGGAAGCTACTCACCTCTAAAAAAAAACCTCAACCTCAAAGTGTGCTACGTGCTGAGGAGGTGAATGGCTGTTGAGGTGAAACAGTCTTTAGCGAGAAACCTCTGGGGCACCTGCAGCACCCCAGTTGAATCAGGTTTGCTCAGGCATGCAGGGCTCTGACTGTGTCGACGGTCGTTTCCCTAGCGTCTCGTGGGATCCTTATGGAACTGTCTCATGAAACTACTACTCCTGACGGGATGGGTGTACCGTCAGGCAACACCTACACCCACTCCTCAAGGAGAGCGCGGTTGGTCAGACCACCCGAAAAGAAGTCACCGAGTAATAGTAACAGGACATTAGTGTGCCATAACACTTTTACTGTAATCAAGCGAAAAAGGGGGAGATTTGAGAAGATATCCCCTTCCTATATTAACAAGGCACTGGAAGGTAATGCTGGGTCCCTGAAAAGTGTCAAACGACTACGTAATGGAACGCTTTTGGTGGAAACCGCTAATTCCACCCAAATATCTAAGCTTCTGGAATTTAAGGCCTTAGGTGACTACCCAATCGAGGCAAAATTGCTTAACACCCTTGACCACAGTAAGGGCGTGGTTACCTGCTCCGATATAATGGAGGTGCACCCCGCGGAGTTGCGTGAAGAGTGGAAGAATGTGGACGTCAAGGAAGTGCAGAATAATGAGGAGAGTCAATGGCAAATTGCACAAATTGGCAACGTTTATTCTAACGTTTAGTACTCCCGAATTACCGGAATATATCCTTGCCGGCTATTTCCGCCTTAAGGTTCGCCCGTTTGTTCCTAACCCCATGCGATGCTAGAAATGTCGAACTTTTGGCCATATCACTATGGGATGTAACGGGAAGGCTATATGTGCCAATTGTGGAGGCTCCGCTCACGAGTCAGGGACTTCTAGTACACTTCCTCAGAAATCGGTTAACTGCTTGGGGATCACCAGTGTGGAGCAGAAAGTGTGGGGTTTACAACGAGGAAAAGAAAATTCGAGTTGAAACTACAGAGACGCATACCCTATGGTGAAGCTAAAAAGGCTTACAAAGCCATGCAACCACCGGTTTTTGCAACGTCTTTCGCATCAGCCCTTAAAACACGAATAGCTAAGTGTGATGCCGTCACACAAACTCAGGCCACAGATTCAAGTACGAGCACATGCACTTGTTGCTGTACCTGTGGGGAAACGCTCCACGTGCAACTGATGTTGCTCAGAAGCCGTCAGCAGTAGATTTACCACCTAAGCCACATACCACTCCCTAACTTCTTGGCGGGCCGCATCAAACACTAATCGTATGTGGAAGCGAAGCGAGCGAAATGAGGTAACGCCAGATAGGTATGCAACACATCTAATGTACAGGTAACAATGTGTCTAAGGCGTTCAGCTTGACCGGGTTGCCTCCAAACACGTCTCCGCCGATTGTCTGGTTGAAGGAATATGCGACAGTCATCCGTGAAGAGAACGTGACCCCAATCCTGAGTGGTCCATTCGGCATGTTGTTGGGCCCACCTGCACCGCGCTGCATGGTGCCGTGGTTGCAAAGATGGACCTCGCCATAGACGTCGGCAGTGGAGATGGGCTTCATGCAGCCTATTGCGCACAGTTTGAGTCGTAACACGACATCCTGTTGCTGCATGAAAAACATTATTCAACAGAGTGGCGTTGCCGTCAGGGTTCCTCCGAGCCATAATCCGTAGGTAGCGGTCCTCCACTGCAGTAGCAGCCCTTGGGCGGCCTGAGCGAGGCATGTCATCGACAGTTCCTGTCTCTCTGCATCTCCTCTATGTCCGAACAACATCGCTTTGGTTAACTTCGAGACGCCTGGACACTTCCATTGTGGTGAGCCTTTCCTAGCACAAAGTAGCAGTGCGGACGCGATCGAACCGCGGTATTGCCCGTCTAGGCATATTTGAACTACAGATAACACGAGCCTTCTACCTCCTTCCTAGTGGAGTGACTGGTACTGATCGGCTGTCGGACCCCTCCGTCTAACTGGCGCTGCTCATACATGGTTCTTTACATCTTTGGCCGGGTTTTGTGACATCTCTGAACAATCAGAGGGACTGTGTCTGTGATACAATATTCACAGTAACGTCTATCTTCAGGAGTACTGGAAAACTTTTTTTGATGTGTGTAAATGAGTTTCATCTCCATCATAAAATATCCGAGATAGTGCCTCCCATATTCACAAATAGCAGGTCTCATTCTCTAAAAAAAAAAGTCAACTAGTAACAGCTATGCCTCAAATAAGAATGTCCAAGCGCCGCACAATTGACTAACTAGCAATTATACCACAAATAAAACTAAACACAGAGTCAAGGATCTTATTCGCTACACATGCAGTGCTCTCATCCATCTTTATCCCAATACAATGAAGGTGAATTATTTACAATAGCAGAAAACATATGAAAGCCTTGCAACTTTTTTCCATGTGCCTCGTTATCATTTGGCTTGATGCACCGAATCGCAAACTTTTTGCTATCCAAGGGTGTAATATTCTTAATTTCAGTTTGACTTTTGTCTGATGACGCCTTCGTGGTGGCATAATTTCCTCGGCCAGATGTGTAGTTGTAAATTCATCCTTATTGCCGTCGATGTGGCGTCACACTTTAAGTTTTCCGACTGTTGTAAAGGATAACTCTTTTCACAGCGTTAACACCGATTACAGTTTCAACATACGTGAGTATACCACCGACCACAGTTTTTCTGGACGGACGATATAAAGACATGTAACACTGTACAAGTGTGAACCATTTACGTCTTCATAATATGTAACGACTCACATTACTTTGTTATGATCTACTTTCATTTTCAGTGCATGATTTATGATTTTACCACCTGACGATAACTATTTTATATTTCGTGTAACATGATACAGTGAATACTTTCATGTGAGTACGTGATGTTCTATTAAGTGTGTGTCGTAGTTGACATTGATATCGGTTAACAGACTTATGACAGTTTAAGCTTCTAATATTACTTATGTATTACTTTATTTGGAACCTGGTGATTGTCATATGAATGAAACTGGTTGTGTAAACAAAATATATTACCACCAGGTCAAGGCGGTAGTACGATCGTTTTCAAAAATACAGGATGTGCGAAAAGAAGTGTCCAATACTATGAGATGTGGTAGTACTCATTGAAACACGAAAAATCAGTTCAATAAACGTGGATCTGGAAACGCTTACTTTTCGAGAGGAAGAGCTGCGTGCCGTTTGGTGGCGGATATTAGCACAGTTATTGCATTAGCGTTCCGTCAAATGTGTCGGGAGGGCATTCTGATGTCTTACTCGTAGTACTCTACCTACCTTTAGGTGGTCTGCATTCAGGTTATGGTTCGAGTCGTGTTGTAGGCTACGTTAGTTTTCGTCGTGTTTGTGTGCCTTATTGTACGGTACTGTCAATCCGGGGTACGTATCAATTTGTTTTACCTTCTTCCAAACATGTTTACAGTTATTGTGCTGTGTGTATGCAAAAGTGGTGTCGTACATTTATATTTCTCTCTTCCACCACTTGTTGGCAATGGAAGCCTACTAGTCGACAAGTGAAATGGTGGATATGGTACTCTGCAATGGTTTAGCAAATGGACGTAGCCTGCTATCTCGTGCCCGCTACGCTGAAAACTATCCATAGTGCATAGTGCCCTCTGATATGCTGTTCGGCAGACTCTTCCAGCGTCTAAGGGACACAGGTACCCTTGCACCTCGGAAGACTGACTGTGGAAGGCCCCGCGCAGTCTGCAAGCCGGACATGGAGGAGCGTGTGCTACGTTCGGTGGAAGAAACCTCTGTGACCAGTGTGCGACGATTAGCAGCAGAAGGTGTCTCAGTCTCTTATCTAGGGGGTATTTCATGAACAATTGCTATACCCATACCACCTACAACGCGTTCAGATCCTAAGGCCATAGGATAATTATGGCAGACGCCAGTTCTAATAATGGTTGTTGCAGAAGTGTACCGCAGATGCACTGTTCACATCCAAGAATTTATTCATCGATGGGCTGGTGTTGGGTATTTTGATTGCCAGCATGTATGGGCAGATGTAAATCTGCAGGCAATAAAGGAAAGAGGGCATTAACAGCGATTCTCAGTCAACGTATGGGTAGGTGTACTTGACGATAGATTACCGGTTCAAATGGCTCTGAGCACTATGGGACTTAACTACTGAGATCATGAGTCCCCTAGAGCTTAGAACTACTTAAACCTAACTAACCTAAGGACATCACACATATCCATGCCCGAGGCAGGATTCGAACCTGCGACCGTAGCGGTCGTGCGGTTCCAGACTGTAGCCCCTAGAACCGCTCGGCCACTCCGGCGTCGCGATAGATTAATGGGGGCATACGAGCTACCACAAAGTTTAACTAAGGCGCATTATCTGGACTTTCTCATTAATGTATTTCCTACCTTGCTGGAGGCTGTACCATTGCATCAGTGAATGCAAATGTCTTTCATGCATGTTGGTGTACCAGCATACTTTCGTCACAATGAGCACAAACATATGTCGCAGACTGTTCAGGACCGCTGGATTGGTCCGAATGGGTTTTCGCCTGCTCGTTCCCCAGACCTTAATCCCCTAGACTTTTGGTTATGAAGACACTTACGCCGGAGGGCAGAGGGCTGCATTGTGATGAATGGAAGACACGTTGCACCTCTCCTAAACATGTGTTTATGGCAGTAAGTATGCGTTTCCTGACCCGTGTTTATTGGACTAATTTTTCTTGTTTGGATGATTACTGTCACCTCTCAAAATATTCGTTTTTTTTAACACTCTGTATAGGAGCTATGGGGCAGCATCTCGTGAAAATATACCGCTAAGGGAGGGGGATAAAGTCATAAATGATTCACAGCGCTCAGCAAACTATGTAAACGAGCTTTTTTCAAGTACTGCAGAGAAGTTGTAAGACGTATGCTTTGCCGGCGATGGGCGAGGCATGATAGAATCTCTGACCAGAGAGTAGTTTATCGTTAGTTGTTGCTTGTCGCTAGTCTGCGCTTGACTGCGCGAGTGGACAGTAGGGAGTGGACAGTAGTAGTCTGCGGGAGTCGGCATGCGTCAGCGGTGTGCTCTGCTCGCGACTCTGGTCAGGACCCTGGAGGATGAGTATTGTTGTAGAAGGTAAAGAAGCAGCCTTGCGCATATTTAATAATGTATGTTAATTGTAATTTAATTTGTTCAAAAGAAATGCCCCAATAATAATTTTTATAATATAAAGTAACTCTCTTAAAGAAAAGCATTCATTTCAATTTACAGAATTTTTCCAATTCATTATCATTGCTTCCAAGAATAAAAAAAAATAAATAAATACGCCAGCATTGCACGAAGCTGTGTCGAAAAATGACTAATTAAGAGCAGATATAATTGCAGTTTTAGTGAGGTAAGAATTTTTGCTTTTTTTATTCAGAATACAGGGCCGAAGGTCAGCGCTGCTGTCCTCATAAAATTATCAGGTTACTAAACTTTTTTATTATTTTGGTGTTTAGGAATTTTTCTGTTTCGAACTTGACATTAAATGAGAATAGAATTTTTGTAGTAACATTAAATGTGAATGCATTTCTGCACGCAGACTATAAATGGGAGCCAATTTTGTTCAGAGGTTACAATATTAGAAAAACTCATTTAATTATTATTCTTTGGGCAGGCTACACTAGGCTCACATTTTTCATTTAACACTTTCTGTGGGGAGGTTACATTTGGCTCCATTTCCATTTAAAATATTTCTGCTAGGAGGTTACATGGCGACATCCGGCCAGGATCGTATTTCTTTGGGAATCTTCTGAGACGTAGTCATATATCTGCTCTTAATTACTTAAACGTAGTTTGCATCTGGCGCAACGCATTTACTAATTTGTTACTCTTTCCTTCACAGATCATCGGCAAATTTTTTGCTCTTTGTTGTATTTGTGTTTGTTGCATTTTGCATTGTCCTTGTTTCATTTGTGAATAATTTTGATTTCTGAAAAATGCCGCGAAAAACTGTTAACAGTACATCGCGATGTGCAATGAGCGAAATAGCCGACTCTAATAATTTGACCGACAATATTTGCGTCACTCAGTGTAATGATGACAATCCTCCGTTTGTAGACAATCAGTGCGTACCGAACCCTAATACTGATTTTGATCCTAGTGATGAGCAAATAAATTCAATTGTGTCGTCTGTTAATTTAAAGATAATGGATGACGCAGCACGTTCTGTTACAATGAACGCTGCCCAGCTTGACACACCCGATTTGCAAAATTTACGTAATGAACAGATCATTATTTCTAACGAAAATGAACAATGTACTCAAAGTACGACAGATGTATTTGATTCCGATTTAGTGACCAACAGTGCATATTCGATTGGCAAACCTTTTCAAGAATCACAGAATATCCAAATGGATATACAAAACGCGATAATTACAGGTACGCCATCAAACAGCACAGAAAATAGAGTAGGTAATATTGGCTTGGATCAAATTATGGCAATATTGCTACAGCAGAATGAAAGACAAGAGAACAATCTTAAACAACTTAGTGAAAATCTCAAACAACAACATAGTGAAAATTTCAAACAACAACTTAATGAAAATTCCATACAACAGAGTGAAAGGCAAGACATCAATCACAAACAACTTAGTGAAAGTCTCAAACATCAAATTAATGAAATTAATGAAAAACAAGATAACAATTTCAAACAACTTAATGAAAAACATGACAACCTTAATCAAAAATTAGACAACAATTCCAGACAGCTTAGGAACAGATTACAGCCGTTGCCGCGCAGTCTCATGATACTAAGGAACAATTACGTGAAGAAATTGAGGCTTGTGCTAGAAAAAGTAGTGAAGAAATTAGATCTGTTGCTCAAGAATTATGGGATATGCAAACAGCTACAACAGAATCACTTAGACACGAAATTAGTGCAGTCGGTAAACAATGCTCTGAAAAAGCAACACAGTTACGCGACGAGTTTAAATTAATGACAGCAGAACTTTCGTGCACACTGGATGCAAAAGTAGACGCGAAATTCGACCAATAGAACAGTCAAATTGACGATCGTTTTAATAATCACCTGCAAAACAGTGAAACGCGTTTCCGTAAATTTATACGGGAACAGAATAAAGTAAAGCGACAAGTTATGGAAACAATTACCGCACAGAGACAGGAGGATAAACGCAAATTGTTTACGAAAGCAAAAACATACGTAGACAACAATATTGCTACTGTATCAGACGAAATTAATACAATCAAACAGTTGAATACCGAATTGCGTGATGAAATTTCCGATCTTAAAACAAAAACAGACACATACACAGTAGATTTTCAGACAGTGACCGACAGACTTGAACAATTAGAACTAATTCAGGATCCCGATGTCGTCAAAGCTGACATTAAAAAATTGAACGAAACCACACGTAA
This sequence comes from Schistocerca piceifrons, assembly GCF_021461385.2. Taxonomy (NCBI): domain Eukaryota; kingdom Metazoa; phylum Arthropoda; class Insecta; order Orthoptera; family Acrididae; genus Schistocerca; species Schistocerca piceifrons. The sequence goes on along the minus strand of NC_060139.1, from coordinate 417,258,055 downwards.
AATACATAAACAAATTAATGCTTGTGACCCTAAAAACGATGATCAGGTGAAAATACTGACTGAAAAATATGATGAATTGGCCAGTCGTATTAATGTTATCGAAATAATAATGACAGCAAATCAGACGATACTTCTCCGATTTCGTTTAGTCACCTGAATTCCAAAATCTACACCAGACGATCAGTGAGGTAGATTCGTCCAGTAATACATTACGTAGAAAATTGTCAACTTTACAGCAAGAAGTAACAGAGATGAAAAATGTTTCAGCGTTTAACACATCACAGCAGACGCCACTTTGCGAACATTTGTCAGACTCACACAGCCAGTATAATTTAGGTAATTTACAGAGAGTACGTGACTTAGATTCCGAACAGTCACAGACAAATAGATTCTCATACAATCGTGAACCTGTTCAGACATACAGAGACGATAATTTTGATTACAAACATTTTCTATCAGTGAGAAAATTTAAAGTATTTAAAAATGACAGAACACAGATTCACCCCTTGGATTGGATACAACAATTTAGCTTTGCTTTTCCACCGACTTGGCCTGTAACGCACAAACTTGAATTTATTTGCAGTTTTTTGGAAGAAGAACCGGCAACTCATATGAGACCGATCGCGAGACAATGCTACTCGGTAGAAGAATTTCAGAATGCTTTTCTGTCAGCATATTGGTCGAAGACGACACAGCGCGGAATCAAGGATCAATTAATTAGTTTACCAAATTATGAGAACTCAAATTTTTCCACTGTCACGCAATTTTTTGAACACATGGTCCAACAAAACCAGTACTTAAGTGAACCATACAGTGAATCTGCACTTATTCAATTATGTATTTCTAAATTACCACAATCATTAAGAGTGTCACTTTTAACGGGTCAGCAGAAAGAAAATATTTCGGCATTCAGAGATCTGTTACAGCTTTTGGAAGTGCAGCAATCGGATTATTCCTTTATAAACAAAAGTTTTTCATATAATAACCAAGGTCAACAAACATACAGCAATTACAATCAGCCACGTAATTTCAATAGCAAAGCTAATAGACGCTTCAGGAACGATAACCACCAGAACTTTAATAACAGACAAAATTTTAATTATCAGTATCGACAAAATTATCAGCAAGAGGAACCACATTTTGGTAACAACAGTGGTTGTTCTCCGCAACAGCAACAAAACCAGCCGGTTAGCATACCTAACCAACAATGTAATGCACAAGGTCAACCAAGCTTTAATGTTTCGCCGCGTATACGTATAGCGCCAGCTCCAACAAATAGTAACACACAGCAACAAGGAAATCAGTATGTACAGAAAACACACTATTTCAATTCGTATCGAAATGCACCGTATAGAAATGACTATCATGACAGACGTAAAAATAATGAGCACAATTTTCAGCGTACGTTTAATAACAGTCGGTCTTATCAGCAGCAAGAACATCAGCAACATCATATTATCATGAATGAACCAGACAGTAGGTATCATCCAAAACGTAATACGTCAGGAAGAAATAATAGAACAGTACAAATAGTGGAAATGCCACAGCATCCTCCTGATAATAATAACACGTCAGATAGAATTTGACTATATACAGTACAGGTTGCATCTTCCAGCAACGTAAGCAGTACTTCAGATACACAGAATCGTGTTCACGAAAATGTTATTACTTTTGGCGACATCCGAGACACTCTTTTGTAGGAAAGACCAGTTGTTCAAAAAACCATTTCACACCCTGTCATCGAAGTTAAAATTGGATCATCGAAATTTTCAGCAGTAATCGATTCTGGATCAGCTATGTCAGTTATAAATGAAGAAACTTTCAACGAGTGTAACAAAGAGAATACCTATCTAACGTTACCTTTAGGCAAAACGAAAGTAAGAGGAGCAGTATCTAGTAAAGGAGTAGATGTTAAATTGCAGACACATTTATCATTTTGTATTGCAGGTCATACATTTCAGTCAAATTTTTGGATTGTTCCCTTATTGACGACAGACATTATTTTAGGTACGAATTTTCTTGTACAACACGATGGCATTATTGACTTTCAAAAATCCTATTTAATGTTGAAGGATGAAAATGTACAACTAGCTTTAGAATATCAGCACTCTTTATATGCGGAAGAACAAACAATTAATCGTACAGGGGTCAAAAAATGGTTCAAATGGTTCTGAGCACTATGGGACTTAACTTCTGTGGTCATCAGTCCCCTAGAACTTAGAAATACTTAAACCTAACTAACCTAAGGACATCACACACATCCATGCCCGAGGCAGGATTCGAACGCAAACCGTAGCAGTCCCGCGGTTCCGGACTGCGCGCCTAGAACCACTAGACCACCGCGGCCGGCTACAGAGGTCATTTCCGTATCACGTAGCATAGACTGTAATTCCACATTGTTCACAGATACGTACGTACACAACTATAATACTCCAGACGAAGCCAACTATGACGTTATACAGACGATTTCTGAAAAAGTTAAACAGAGCAGTGCAAATACAGACGACGAACGCACGCAACTACACAAAATTCTTTTACAGCAAGCTCCAGTTTTTGACAACGTTCCTGGTACTATGTCCGGTTTCATGTATGAATTTCAAGTTAAACAGCACGACACATTTAAAGCCAAGCATTATCCCATTCCGTATATTCACAGAGAACAAGTTAAGAAAGAATTGCAAGCTATGCTTGACCAAGGAATTACTGAACCGGCAGTTAGTTCGTACATAATCCCGCTCCATATTGTTAAGAAAAAGGATGATTCACTTTGCCTCGTACTTGATTCGCGTCACATCAATGACATTATTATTAATGAAACAGATCGCCCACAGACACTAGAAGAACTTCTACAAAAATTTCATGGTACTGCAATTTATTCCACATCAGATTTGAAATCGGGATTTTGGCAAATTCAGCTCCATCCGAACTGCAGAAAGTACACAGCATTTCTCTGTTTTGGTGACTGTTATCAATTTTGTAAATTACCGTTCGGTTTAACAATTTCTTCACCAGCATTTATTCGCGGTTTGAATACAACACTTCCGACAGAGCTTAAAGACGGAATCACAACGTACGTCGACGACATTCTTATTGCAGAAGCTAACTGGTCTGAACACAATCTGATTCTTGAACGACTGTTGCAAACTTTTCGTGCACAAGGACTCACAGTTAATCTCAGTAAATCGCACTTTGGTAAAACTTCTATAAAATTTCTAGGACATGTAATTTCAGCAGAGGGCATTACGCCTGACCCGGAAAAACTTCAAGCTCTACGTGACATTATTGTTCCTACGACGAAGAAACAACTACGCAGTTTTTTGGGTTTAATTAACTTTTTTCGTAAATTTATTCATTACTCTGCTTTAGACACCCCTAGATTATGTCAATTGACAGGTAAAAACACTATTTGGTCCTGGGATAAGCAAGCACATTCTGCATTTATGAACCTGAAACATGCTTTGTTGAATGCACCACTTTTATCGCATCCAGATCTTACTAGAAATTTTTCCATTGCCACAGACAGTTCTAACACCGCTTTAGGCGTACATATTTTTCAGGAAATTGAAGAAGATGGTTGTACAGTAATGCAAAACATCGCTTTTGCAAGTCGCATTCTGTCACCTGCTGAACGAAATTATTCTGTTACAGAACTTGAAACATTATGTGTTGTATGGGCTTTTACCAGATTTAGGCATTTCCATTATGGAAGACACACCACCGTTTACACAGACCATAGAGCTATACAGTTTTTACTTTCGGCTAAATTTACACACGACGGATTAAGTAGATGGAAACTTAATTTGCAGGAATTTAATTTTACAGTTGTTCACATTCCCGGCACACAACATATTGTTCAAATGCACTATCCCGTTCTCTCAGCAACAATCAGCAAGACATCGCATCCAATATCTGCAAAGCAAATTTCAGCGTCATGTACATTCAACAAGTTGCATTTGAAAATTTAATTTCGTCGTCATTACAAGACATAGCACAAGAGCAGAGTAAAGACAACGTATGGAAAGAAATCAAACACCTTTGGCAAGATAAGTATAATGTTACCATTAGAAACCATTACACTGTACGCAATGACATTCTGTTTCGCCACTCTCATCCTGACAGCAACAATTGGTTATAATGCATTCCTGACGAACTTGTTAACAAATTAATGTGGCTTACTCATTTAAGTTACGCACATTACGGAGCCAGAAAATGTTTTCTTATACTGAGACAGAACCGTTATTTTACCAACATGGAGAAACGTATACGACAACTTTTAGCGTCATGTAAAATCTGCCAGAAAGCCAAATCAGACACGACTTCACATATTCCTCCATTACATCCCATTGTACCTGTTAAATTGAGACATATGGCCGCTGTAGACATTTTTGGTCCAATTCCCAGAACTAATAGAGGTTTTTGCTACATCTTTGTCGCTCTTGTACTTACTTCAAAATTTGTTACCTTCACTCCGTTACGCAAAGCTACTGCCAAAACTGTTTCGAAAGCATTTGTAAAACATTTTCTATTTCATGTAGGGCGTGTGTTCAAAGTAATTTCCGACAATGGACCACAGTTTCGATCTGCTATATGGACACGTATGTTACGACCTAGAAACATTTCTCCGATCAAAATATCCAGGTACCATGCTTCTTCGAACCCTTGTGAACGATTAATGAAAGAAATTGGTAAACTGTGTAGAATATACGGCCATAAAAGGCATATTGATTGGGACACACACATAATCTCATTCCAGGATGTAATTAATTCCATACCAAATGAATCTACTATGCTATCTCCGTCTGTTATACTGAAAAATGTTGAACCACCTAACAAAATTAAAGAATTAGTAACCTTTCCTACATTTCGTCGACTACGACACCATGAAATAATTGACATTGCGCTGAACGACATCAAACGTGCCGCAGAACGCCGGAGAAGACAGCAAAAACAGGTTTGTACACGCCGTGACTTTTACGTTGGACAGAAGATATTAGCACGTACACACTATTTATCCAATAGAGGAAAAGGTAGGTGCAGTAAATTTGATCTTCTATACACAGGTCCATATGGGATTCGCAGCATTCGTCAATCCAATAAAGTACACGTCGAAACTTTGAGAACCAGAAAAACCAAAGGGAACTACCACATGTCGAACATCAAACCTTTTATTGAATGAACATACTTTATGATTTATCACACTGTAATGCCATTTCCTAATTTTTCATGACCACTTATGCAATTATATCCACATGAACACTTACTGATGATTATTGTATATTTTCTTGGCAAGTGCCCGGCAAGGTAAGGTTAGCAGGTCGCTTTTCTTGTCATTACACATCAGACCGTGCATATTTTTCCATTTTTTATGTATGTATGATTGTTTTCCTGTTTTGTTTGTATGCACTATGATATAGTTAAGATATAACACGCACCAGTTGACTTTAACATTTTGCCATATGATATCTCAACATCGTGACTACTTTACTTTTTTTTTTTTTTTTTTTTTTTGCTGCTACATTGTGACATTGTGATACAGTGTGTACATTTTGCTTCTGAACACTGTCGATGTTTTTGACATATTACGTTTTCTGTCATGCTAATCTGTATGCTCTATGATGTTACTATAAACAAGTTTTTATCTAATGGGCATATGAATTAAATGCAAGACATTAATCTTTGTTCATCATTTTCAGAAAGAAATAACGTGTAAACGAAATAAATTAAACAGAAATGGGAATTTCACCTTCGGAATGATCGAAAGAAGATGCAATACCTCGTGACGAAGAGTAAATGGATCAGAATTAACAAGCATTAACAATAATATACAATACACATCGTAGAATAGCAGTCTTAACAAATTTTTCTTTCAGAATACGAGGCGATTGATGCAGGCTGTCATACAGAACTACACATCTTAGTTTTAGTGATGAAATATGCTAGAAATAAGGAATAGTTGTATAATGAATAATGAAGTGACTTTTTTGCAGATGATAATGAATGGTGATGAATAATGATGAAGAATATGCTGCTATGGATAATGAAGCTTTTCTTTACAGGTGATGATAATAATGGAGTTATGATAATATGGATAATGAAGTTTTTCTTTACAGGTGATGATAGTAATGAAGTTATGGGAATATGAATAATGAAGTTTTTTCTTTGCAGATGAAAATAATGATGAAGTTTATATATTTACTGTTAGTTAAGCGATGCTATGTAGTTATTTAAGTATTTGTTGCACTTCGTTTTGACAGTATGTCTTATATCGCATGGTATGATGACTGAAGGTTTTGGAAAGGACAGCTAGAGAACATATATATTTTTTATGCACATTTCACTACCTGTTAATTCGAAGTTCACTACTTTTCAGCATAATATGCGTTTCAGTTTAATAATCCATTTTGTATATTTTGCAGGAGAAATTATTGATGAAATTAATGTGCTATAAGCAGTTCTTCATTAAAGCTATGTAATTTATGAATGTGATCACATATACTCTACTTGTTTCATAACCTTGCTACAGCTGACGCATGACGAATGACGTTACACACCTTCATTTGCAGCAATAACTCAAAAGCAAATATTGTTATGCCCTAGTAATTAATTATCGATCCGAACGCAATGCATTGCTAGCAAAAAAAAAAAAAAAAAAGAATTACCAGTCGCAAATAATGCTACCAGTTTAAGAGAGTTCTGAGTAATACTGATCAGCTCTGAATAGTATGTCACTTCAATAATGACTTCTGAATAATACTGAATGATGCTGTGTAATAATGCATAAATACTATGCGCATAATTTCTGTAAATAATATTTTTGTTATACTCTACAAATGCTATGCGAATAATTAACTCATTTTGGATGATCACTTCTGAATACTGCATAAAAAATTCTTTGTAGCTGGCCAATGAATGCCACTGATTACTGTAATAAGATGACCTATGATGCCAATGATTATTATAATTAGATTAATTATGTATAAATGCTATGCTAATAATTAACTCACTTTGAATGATCACTTCTGAATAATGCATAAAAAATGCTTTGTAACTGGCCAATGAATGCCACTGATTACTCTAATAAGATGACCTATGATGCCAATGATTACTATAATTAGATTAACTATGTATAAATGCTATGCCAATAATTAACTCAGTTTGAATGATGACTTCTGAATAATGCATAAAAAGGGCTTTGTAGCTGGCCAATGAATGCAACTGATTACTGTAGTAAGATGACCTATAATGCCAATGATTTCTATAATTAGATTAATTATGTATAAATGCTATACCAATAATTAACTCATTTTGAATGAACACTTCTGAATAATGCATAAAAAAATGCTTTGTAACTGGCCAATGAATGCCACTGATTACTGTAATAGATGACCTATGATGCCAATGATTACTATAATTAGATTAATTATGTACAAATGCTATGCCAATAATTAACTCACTTTGAATGATGACTCCTGAATAATGCATAAAACAATGCTTTGTATCTGGCCAATGAGTGCCAATAATTACTATATTCAGATAATTTATGAACATTATTCTGTAATACTACATACATGGTACTCAAATCAGTTGTTAGACTAGTGTAATTCTCAATGAAGACTACTATGTGACTTAATGTCCTTCACCTTCTGACCTGATTACCAGAAATTACTACAATATCCGTTTATCCTGTCTATCCTCATGATCATGGAGCACTATATTTGGATTTTGCACTAATTCTACGTTGGTGTACTTTACAAGAACATGGTGTTGACACGACATGCTGTCCACCACCTTGAGCGACGGAGATGTTATTATGGTCCCACTGTTTGGTGTACCTAATGTACTATCAAAATGATAACATGGAATATTATTACATTTCAGTGTCTTGGCTACAATGATTAATACTTCAAGGAAAAGAACTTGAGATTGTCTCACTTGGTGTTGTGTTTCTGTAGAAAGATATGGACTTTCAATGCAGCTGCGTGCAACCTAAAGTGCTATAACCATGATGCAATCCTTCCTTTTCCTATCCTAGTTCTTGTAAAATAGTAAAGAAAGTATATACAGTGTGTGTGCACTTTTGTCATTTTGTTAACATGATTTGTATTCATTGCATATACATTTTGTGATTTGCAGATATGTTCTGTATTACAGTGCATGTGCACTTTTGTCATTTGTCAATATGATTTTTACTCATTATGTTTATTTGTTGTAAAAATGTTAGAGAGTTTTACAGTGCGTGTGCACTTTATGCCATTTGTACTCATTACGTATACATTTTGTGATATGTTCAGTACTACAGTGCGTGTGCACTTTATGCCATTTGTTAATATGCCATTTGTACTCATTATGTATACATTTTGTGATTCACAGATATGTTCTGTACTACAGTGCGTGTGCACTTTCGTTATTTTGTTAACATCATTTGTATTCATTGCATATACATATTTTGTGATATGTTCTGTACTACAGTGTGTGTGCACATTCGTCATTTTGTTAACATGATTTGTATTCATTGCTTATACATTTTTGTGATTTGCTGATATGTTCTGAACTACAGTGCGTGTGCACTTTTGCCATTTGTTAATATGCTTTGTACTCATTGTGTATACATTTTGTCATTGCCTGATATGTTCTGTACTCAGTGCATGTGCACTATATTCTATTTCATGTTCTGCACCTATATACACTCCTGGAAATTGAAATAAGAACACCGTGAATTCATTGTCCCAGGAAGGGGAAACTTTATTGACACATTCCTGGGGTCAGATACATCACATGATCACACTGACAGAACCACAGGCACATAGACACAGGCAACAGAGCATGCACAATGTCGGCACTAGTACAGTGTATATCCACCTTTCGCAGCAATGCAGGCTGCTATTCTCCCATGGAGACGATCGTAGAGATGCTGGATGTAGTCCTGTGGAACGGCTTGCCATGCCATTTCCACCTGGCGCCTCAGTTGGACCAGCGTTCGTGCTGGACGTGCAGACCGCGTGAGACGACGCTTCATCCAGTCCCAAACATGCTCAATGGGGGACAGATCCGGAGATCTTGCTGGCCAGGGTAGTTGACTTACACCTTCTAGAGCACGTTGGGTGGCACGGGATACATGCGGACGTGCATTGTCCTGTTGGAACAGCAAGTTCCCTTGCCGGTCTAGGAATGGTAGAACGATGGATTCGATGACGGTTTGGATGTACCGTGCACTATTCAGTGTCCCCTCGACGATCACCAGTGGTGTACGGCCAGTGTAGGAGATCGCTCCCCACACCATGATGCCGGGTGTTGGCCCTGTGTGCCTCGGTCGTATGCAGTCCTGATTGTGGCGCTCACCTGCACGGCGCCAAACACGCATACGACCATCATTGGCACCAAGGCAGAAGCGACTCTCATCGCTGAAGACGACACGTCTCCATTCGTCCCTCCATTCACGCCTGTCGCGACACCACTGGAGGCGGGCTGCACGATGTTGGGGCGTGAGCGGAAGACGGCCTAACGGTGTGCGGGACCGTAGCCCAGCTTCATGGAGACGGTTGCGAATGGTCCTCACCGATACCCCAGGAGCAACAGTGTCCCTAATTTGCTGGGAAGTGGCGGTGCGGTCCCCTACGGCACTGCGTAGAATCCTACGGTCTTGGCGTGCATCCGTGCGTCGCTGCGGTCCGGTCCCAGGTCGACGGGCACGTGCACCTTCCGCCGACCACTGGCGACAACATCGATGTACTGTGGAGACCTCACGCCCCACGTGTTGAGCAATTCGGCGGTACGTCCACCCGGCCTCCCGCATGCCCACTATACGCCCTCGCTCAAAGTCCGTCAACTGCACATACGGTTCACGTCCACGCTGTCGCTGCATGCTACCAGTGTTAAAGACTGTGATGGAGCTCCGTATGCCACGGCAAACTGGCTGACACTGACGGCGGCGGTGCACAAATGCTGCGCAGCTAGCGCCATTCGACAGCCAACACCGCGGTTCCTGGTGTGTCCGCTGTGCCGTGCGTGAGATCATTGCTTGTACAGCCCTCTCGCAGTGTCCGGAGCAAGTATGGTGGGTCTGACACACCGGTGTCAATGTGTTCTTTTTTCCATTTCCAGGAGTGTATATGTAAATATTCTGTGATTGTAAAGTTAGTTAATTAAGAAAAATTTATTGCTCATGGCAAGTCCAATTGACTCACCATCGCTGCCAAATTTTTGCCCCCCCGCAGTGGAGGGTTATGTAAGACGTATGCTTTGCCGGCAATGGGCGAGACATGATAGAATCTCTGACCAGAGAGTAGGTTATCGTTAGTTGTTGCTTGTCGCTAATCTGCGCTTGACTGCGCCAGTGGACAGTAGACAGTGGACAGTAGTAGTCTGTGGGAGATGGCATGCATCGGCAGTGTGCTCTGCTCGTGACTCTGGTCGGGACTCTGGAGGATGAGTATTGTTGTAGAAGGTAAAGAAGCAGCCTTGCGCATATTTAATAATGTATGTTAATTGTAATTTAATTTGTTCAAAAGAAATGCCTCAATAATAATTTTTATAATATAAAGTAATTCTTTTAAAGAAAAGCATTCATTTCAATTTAAAGAATTTTTCCAATGCATTATCATTGCTTCCAAGAATCAAAAAAAAAAAAAAAGAAATACGCCAGCATTGCACGACGCTGTCTCGAAAAATGACTAATTAAGAGCAGATATAATTGCAGTTTTATTGAGGTAAGAATTTTTGTATTTTTTATTCACAATACAGGGCCGAAGGTCAGCGCTGCTGTCCTCATAAAATTTATCGGGTTACTAAACTTTTTTACTATTTTGGTGTTTAGGGATTTTTCTGTTTCGAACTTGACATTAAATGAGAATAGAATTTTTGTGGTAACATTAAATGTGAATGCATTTCTGCATGCAGACTATAAATGGGAGCCAATTTTGTTCAGAGGTTACAATATAAGAAAAATTCATTTAATTATTATTCTTTGGGCAGTCTACACTTGGCTCACATTTATCATTTAACACTTTCTATAGGGAGGTTACATTTGGCTCCATTTCTATTCAAAATATTTCTGCTGGTAGGTTACAAAGTTACAGCAAAAATTCCCCCAAAAAAAATATAACACCTGTAAACAATGTTGCACTAAATTCAATGATGTTACTTCCAACCACAGAGAATGATATCAGTAAAACAATTCAAAAACTAAAAAATAAAAAGTCAGTAGGCTTAGATGAAGTACCAATGTGTGTACTGAAACAATGCAAAGGGATTATACAAGGCTCCTTAACAAACGTAATAAATGAATCCTTCACATCAGGGACATTTCCAGAGCAGTTAAAACAGGCAAGAGTTGTACCTTTACTTAAGAAAGGTAATGCAGAAGACAGAAAATTACCGGCCCATTGTCAGCATTCTCAAAAATAAGAGAAGGAATTATGAAAGACAGATTAATGAATTACCTGAGTAAATACAATCTGTTAAGCGAATCACAGTTTGGTTTCCGAATTGGAAAAGGAAGACATGGAGTCAGCCATAATAGAATTCAAAAAAGTGGTACTTGATGCTCTTGATAAAGATGAGTGAGTCACAGGCATAATTTTGGATCTTTCTAAGGCGTTTGATACAGTCGACCACAAGATTCTATTAAATAAATGAAAAACATAAGAGGGGTAGGTAACGACTGGTTTCGATCATACCTAACAGATAGGGTACAAAGAGTAGAGATAACACATACTTCAAATAGATCCAAACATTTAGTAAAACACTTATCAGAACCAAAATACATTAATATAGGGGTTGTGCAAGGTAGCATATTAGGACCAATACTGTTCCAGATATACAGTTATGACTTTCCCAGTAGTGTTACTCATGATGAAAAAATCCTCTTCGCTGACGACAGTAATATTATAGTTACTGAGAAAACAAGAGGAGAACTGGCCGAGAAAGCAAATGAAACTCTCAAGGAAGTTTATCATTGGTCAATAAGTAATAAAGTGACATTGAACATAAAGAAAACTAATGCCATGAATTTCAGTTTGAAAAGGAAAAATGACAATGTTAAATTAAATGTAGATGGCACCTCTATAGACTGTGTAACAAATGCAAAATTTCTAGGAATGAATATTGATTCTCAGTTGAAGTGGTGTGAACACACAAAGGTACTTGCACACAGAATGTCATCAGCATGTTATGCCCTTAGAACCCTATCATCAGTGTGTAACATGCAGTGTCTTTTAGTTACATATTATTCATATGTACTCTCAATTATTAGCTATGGAATTCTTTTTTGGGGAACAAATGCACAAAATCTGAACACGATTTTCAAACTCCAGAAAAGAGCCATAAGAATAATAACCAAAAATACTTGTCGAGGTCACTGTAAAGACATCTTCAGAACACTGGGGATTTTAACTGCTCCATATCAATACATTTACCAGTCAGTTGTACACATCAAAAATAACATTGGAAATTACTGCACAAACAGCTCTGTCCATGACTATGCAACAAGAGTGAGACTCAAGTTACATTTACCAAGAAAAAACAAACGTAAAACTCAAAACAGAATTTTCTACCAAGGAATAAAACTGTGCAATAAATTACCAAAAGAGATTAAAGAAATTGCCAAAATACACTTATTTAAAAAGGAAGCCAAAAAGCACCTGTTATGCAATACATTTTATACATTGAAGGATTACTTAGCTAAAACAGAGTAGGGGTTTGATAAAAAAATTTATACAAATAAAAAATAATAATTATTATTATTATAAAATATCCGACATTCCATATAACAACTTCACTTTTTTTTTTTTCCTTTCTAGAAATACTTACCCGCAAGCTATCCATAGCACAATATCAACACCTCTTCTCTTTTCTGAGCTCAACATCTCACTCATTATGGAGGGATGCTGACTCAGTTTTTCAGGATAGCAAATGGGGAAGTTGCGGTACAGAAAATGGCCCAGAGATCACCAGTGTGCGTGCTTGTGTGCGTGCGTGCGTCTGTGTGTGTGTGTTTCTCGCGTGAGTGAAGTGTTATGAAACAAAGTGTGTATCGTGTGTGCAGTGACTGATAGTGAGATGTGAGTGAACAATGTGGCATTACATTATTTAATAAGTTATTTGTAAAAAAAAGTATTGCATACCAGGAGTAGATCTAGTGATTGTCTCTAACTGGAATTCTGTAAATATATGTGTATATGAATTAGCTTATTTTAAATTGATCTGAATCTGTAAATGCTTTGACATGTCCTATAACCTTGTAAAAAGAGATCTACGGATGAATAAAGATACTACTATTACTACTACTACTACTACTACTACTAGTTCAGTCAACTTCAATTCTGGAATCTGGCCCTCTATCCCAAGGTAACTAGAATTAGTCGGAGCATGATATATCTATATTTACATGCGCTATATGCGTGTATGTAGCGCGAGCGTCACTGCAGTAAAAAGATTATATGGCATTTTGGCCTCGCTGTGCAATTTGTTAAAAAGTCTAACGTGAGGAAAACAGATGATTCACGGTCCAGTTAAAGAATTAATGTTTTCGAGATAGAAAACAACATAACGTAAAGAACACGCACAGATGAAGTAAAAGTATATACCGAGATCCCTAAAGCTGGTGAAATATTAATCAACACGAATGCAGAACGATAACAGGCCAAATGGATAGGCTGCTCCGGTAGGTAGGAGCGCAACGCGCTGTTCCGTGCGCGCCACAGCCGTGTCACGGTCCGTTGGCTGGCTGACCACGGCAGACGTGTGCGCGTATGCCGCGTCCGCCTCGTGGAACGTACGTCAGAGCGCGATTACGGGAAGCACAGCGTAATCGCGGAGCGCTGCGGCTCGTGGCCACCTGATGTGCCGCCGTATTCGTCACGCAACTCTCTCCCGCAATTACTCTGGCCGCATAGCGGACGCTACATACAAGACAGCTGCTCCACATTCAACTCCTGGATATTAGCAGGCTCACGTCACGGATATCCGTATCCGTCCCGAATGTAGGAAGAAAAAAATTGTGTTCCGGAATATGTGGCGTATTGATCTTGAACAGTTTTATCTCACCTGTGACACAATAATGTAGATAACCTATTTTATATTCGAGGACCACATTTCGTGTGATTCACAAATCACAAAGTTCTTAGCTTACTTTATTCCCTTTACACTACTTTGCAACTTCCGGTTGATAGTCCCAATTGTGCCCAAAGAACGAAAGGATGCAAGGGCACTGCTACGAGAACACAAGGAGCAGCAAGGAAATTTTTTTCAGTTTTCAAAATTCTGTAGAAAAAGAGCTGTGAGTTCATTTAATGCTTATCTTCTTTTAATAGATCTTTCGGAAAAATTTTGATGCATGAACCATACTGTTTGGTCACACAATTTCTCACTCACATCTCGAATAAGAAAAAGTAGAAGCTAGCCTTTTTTATGGAACTTCTTAACACTATTATCTTTAAGGCAGAATGTTAATAAGATGTTGCTAACATTATGTGTCAATAGAGTTTTAAGTTGTGTTGATCATGCGTTTCAGTAATTATATAGTACTTTTTCTTTAACAAAATCCTCAGTATTCAATTTCAAGGTATAAGGATGAAGTGCATTTCAGTTAAGTATGTTTTAAGACCGCATACAAAATTTCTGCTCTCGATCTCCGACACTTTTTATCCAACGTGTAGCTTTTAGAAAGTTCAACTTAAAAATAAAACATTTTTCTTTATTAACCTTCATAACACTAATACCTGCGAGGTCCATATTCATGCCGGCCGTTGTGGCTGAGCGGGTCTAGGCGCTTCAGTCCGGAACCGCGCTGCTGCTACGGTCGCACGTTCGAATCGGGTATGGATGTGTCTGATGTCTTCTTTTGTAGTTTCCAACACTGATTCATATGCTTCGAACAGTCTCCTACTGTCAACGGCGTTTACAAGTTATTGCATTAATTCTATAACGTTATATCGTGATACTCCATCACTGAAACGTAGCAGAACATCCAGCATGTCAATTTTCAGAGTATTGTGTCCTACCAGAACAGCTTTTGCTATCTGTTCCCAGTTGTTAAAACTCTCATTTGGGTTTCGATTACTACTATGCAGACATTTCTCTTAGTACCAGACCTTGTATGACGAAGATCCCTGTATATAGGTTTTACAACTTCTATTACAGCAAATGGAAAAGAATGGTTATGGTTCTAAGTCTTACCTTGAATAATAGCGTATGAGAGCCACAGCAGAATCACTGCCAGGTGGACAGAGTGTATGACATGGGTTGTCGTCTGTGGATGGTTTATGAAAGAACGTAGCTCATTATACCGTTTTCTTTCCATCGAGGTTGTTTTTATTCATCCTACTAGCTTGACCATTATAGCACTACAACCTACCTATTTCATTGTCTGTAACCCTTGAAGTAAGCTTTGAAGTAGAAAAAAACTTACACGAGCACAATTAACTGCAAACAACACATATTTTAGCGCTCAAACAATAACTAAACTCTCAGTATAACAAAAGTGAACTAACCACGATGCTTTCGCAGGTTATCCAATATCAGGGACTAAAAATTCGTAAAGAACAAACAAGTGGAACTAAATTCTATGTTTAAAATAACTGTTTGCGCCAGATGGGGGTGTCGACATGCGTGCGGCCGCTTTTAGATTTCTTTAATTTTAAGGTTTTCTTCGGTCAGACTTCCTGGAACACAACTTTTTTCTTTTGCAGAAAATTACAAATAATTTTTTGGAACAATAATTGAAAAATCGAGTTTCTGACACTTATTCACGTAGTAGTCCCGTAAATACAATTATGTGATCTCAATTTCTAGAGATGCGGGGTAAATTATAGAGTAAATGACAGTAGAAACTATTATAGAATAAAACAGCTGTGTAGGCTGTTACTAACAGAAAAAAGTGATAAATGTTACACTGAGAGAATACGCTCTGCGATTGCTGCAGACGAGGATTCCGATGCAAATCATGATTTACAAGAACTTCGAGGCAACAGTTTGCCGGTAGACAAATGACATGCTGACAAAACCAAAATTACTGTTCCAACCTACACGCGGCAAGAGGGTACGGTACGAAGAAACGTATTCAAAATTAAAAGTTACTGAACTCATAATCAGTGGTGGGCTATCGAAGTGAAAGGAAAGCGTAAAGTTTATAGAGAACAGCGCAAAGTGTCTTGATTATTCAAGAATCCAGCACTAATACTATAGAAAGATTGCTTTGCGATGTATTTAAGGTCAGACAGATTAATATCTTCCATTTAAAGACGAAATATCTTAAAGTATAAGTAACTTGAGGACACATAGGCGATATAACTACTTGAATTAAATTAGTGCTGTGCTAATCTTCACAACGATAATAATAATAATAGCGTGTGACGAGGGCCTCCCGGCAGGGAGACCGTTCGCCTGGTGCAAGTCTTTCGATTTGACGCCAGTTCGGTGACTTGTGCGTCGATGGGGATGAAATGATGATGTTTAGGACAACACAACACCCAGTCGCTGAGCGGAGAAAATCTCCGACCCAGCCGGGAGTCGAACCCGGGTCCTTAGGATTGACAATCTGTCGCGCTGACCACTTTTTTTTTTTAATTGATTTCATTTTGGTCGTTTTTCTTCGTTGTATCTGCTCGGGGCGGACGTCGCAAGACACCCGTTTCATTTCGTCGTTGATCCATTAACACGCTGAGCTACCGTGCCGGCTACCACTCAGCTACCGGGGACGGACAGTGAACTATATGCAATTTCAGCAAAGCCCTCCATATCAGCTAGTCGTATCTGAGAATTGTAATCACTGGTTTGCCTATGGTAATTTGGTGCAACGACACTGTCGTAACAATTCATTAAACTTTTGATTCAGTGCCTTTTCACTCTTGCAGTTTTCCACCTAGTTTATGGATACTATTGTGGAAGACGTAATGTATGTCATCAACATTCCGGGTGAAGATATGTGTGCTGGAATTGAAGTTTATTCTTTTTCATTATATTGTTTGTTGCTTGTGTGTTGCTTGTTCTGCCAAACGGTCCACTCTTCTGTGATTCATTTCCACAAGACTGTTGTAGCAACGGCAAAAGACTCCTACTTGTGCGTACACATAAATAGAAACATATAACCATAACAGGAAAAAAGATTCCTATGGAATTTCTTTTATAATTACATTAAGATCACTTTTCATTTCTCACGTAACACTAGTAAATAAAAAATATTATTACATGTACCTGGTATGTATTTCTGATCTATAACGACTAATTTCTTGCAGGTGAATAACCGGCACATATTTCTGCACTGCAAAAATGGATGTTTATCTCGCCAGTAATACAATCAAGGTAGGCTGCTTATTGCCCAATGAGAGAATTCAACTAAATTGCAGAGAAATTCTGCCTTATACAAGAGACCGTTTGTATATTTTTGCCTTACCCAAACATGTTTCTGCAATGTCTGTGCTGTCTTCACTGTGCTTTTGCTTATAGTTATGACCCACATATCGCTATCAGTAATTTTTGTACCGGTTGTTTATGTACCAGATACTCTTTAGTTTATCACCGTTGTTCATGATGTAGCATTGTTTTTCGTTGTATCACACAATTTCTTTCGGTCTCTGTTTTCAACCGTTACCGTCTCCTTTTATTTGTTTTATCACAAAAACAATTTTTGTGCCTCCAGGTAAGGTGCTATTGTATCCACATAGGCTGCTTGTCCTCAGCACTCGTATGCTGTACACTCCAAACAACAGTTCTAACAACGAATCCCTTGAGTACGAGGTCGCAAAAGGCCAATGATGTTTACGGAATTTGGCGCCCCACATGCAGACTAGATGCAGTCACAATATTGGCTGCCCATGGCAACAGAAGCGGGATTGGAAGCGTCCAATAAGGCTATGGATGCAGCTTAGTCGACGAGTAACTCACAACAGTGTAACAGTGCTACTGCTGTCAATACAAAGTTGAGCAATGGCAACAATAAACAAAGCAAACATTGCACTATATCTAAAACAACAGTTGCCGAACTTGACATTTCATCATAAAGGAACCGAAGTAATTTCGCAAAGTGGGAAGAACAGGTAGATAAAATATTGGCTTTTCTGCAAGATGAGACAGTAGAAGGTGTGGGGTTGTATACGCTCGACTGCGCGGAGAGTGTACGTGAGGAGTACAACAATGAGGACACGTGATTGAAAAGTGAAAATGATATAGAAGCAGGTGTCAAGTCAAGTGATTCGTCATCCTTATTGAACAGGGAGCCACAAATCCCTTCTCTAGTGAAACGTAGTAAAGGAAAATCGTTGTCCAAGGAGCACGAACTAAACATAGTTACGTACATGAAAGATCATACGCCGCATAGTAAAAAACTATTATGAACAGATTTCGGATAAGTTCGCAGCAATATGACTGAGTGGTGCATAAGAAAAACTGTGGATATTAAAGGGAGGACAAAACGCGTTTGTTCCAAAAAGTGGTGTTAGCAAGTTCCAGAGATGCTTGATGCACATCAAATTGCACGCGACATGGGATTACATTGATTTCAGGGGAAGCAGTGGATGGTAACATAACTTCAAACAACATAAGAAGATGAAACACCTACAGCCGTCCTTATGATATTTATTGTGTAGCAGTTTCGGTGCTTCAGTGCGCCCTCTTCAGGCCTTAGTTGATGCTGAAGGATTATCACGATCCATATATATGCTGCCTCAGTGGCCAAGATAACTGGTTTACGCATACTACCTGTATCTATAATGTGAGCACTTCAGCAATCAACTGCCAACTGACATTTGGTAGTTGACAGTTGATAGCTGACAGTTGGCAGTTAATGGTTGGAGTGCTGATATCACTGTTACAGATGGTTGCCTAAACCAGTTATGATGGCCACTAATACAGCATATACTTGGATGGTGATTACTTTTCAGCTTCAAGTACGACCTGAAGATGACGCATTGAAGCGCCGAAACTGGTAGCTACACAATAAATAAGATCCTAAGCAAGGCTGTAGGCGTTTGATTTTCTTACGATAGTGAACGGCCGTGGTCCCACCATTACCTCTTGGCTCATACCCCTATAATAGACCTTGATGCAAGACCTTCTAACAACCCTACCACAACAAAGGTCAAAATTTAATAATGATTGTGGTGTTGCCCACGTTGCTAAGTACTGCATTTTCGGGTAACAACAAAGTTATTACGTGGCAGGTGTCATTTCATGTAATAATGAATAAACTAGGCACTCATCTTTTCGTGTTTCCAACGCTGGTCTCGTTGTAAAATCATGGCTCAATCGTAGAAAATCTAGGTGGTGGTGATTCCAAGCTCGGATGCAAAGAGGCCTAGGTTTTATTCTGCTATATTCAAAAGTTTTGTAGATGCGCTTCACAAACCATTCTTGAAGATTAAACCTTTCAAAGTTAGCACAATAGTGATGTAAAAAAAATAATCAGCACTCCGAATTTAAGTTACACTTCCTTTTAATTGCAATATCATGTAACACACAAAACATCACTTCACAATACAAAACATACTAGAAAACATCTTCCTCACTGTTAAAGTTCACATTTTATAAACTGGCTACAATATGCGTCTTTCCAACATGATGTCCAAGATTTGACCTTCTCAAGGTCCGACTCTCTAACAACTGCTTACGCGCCCAAAAATCAGAGTTACAAGTACGTCAAAGATCATAGTGACAAAAGAAAGAATACACATAAGAATAATATCAGTGCAACATAAACATGTCGATACATCAAAATACCTCTACATTAACGAAATCAAATCTCAATGTTGTCTCAGAAATATGTTAACTACTTCTACAGAAACACAGTATCGAGAGGTTGAGTTGAGGTGACGTAATGGTTGCGTAATTAAAGTACCATTATAACCTGTCCCATACATCCTCCCACCACCACCTACTCCGGTCACCAACATCACCTGTCCCATCAAAGGCGAGGCTATCTGTGGAACCAGTCATGTGATCTACAAGCTAACCTGCAACCACTGTGCTGAATTCTATGTAGGCATGACAATCAACAAGCTGTCTGTCAGTCAAAATGATGGACGTACAATAACTTCACTTCTACAGAACTGGTGGATGTAAGGTAGCGAAATTTCAGACAAAGAATTAACTTGAAAATACAAGGCAAACTGCAGAATCGGCCCGAAAATGTGTAGATGAGATAAAAAAAACTTATACCAACAGTCCGCAAGGGATTTGTTGTCAACTCCGACCAATAGGGATTTGGAGAGGAACCCTGACAATCAAAGTTACCAAGAGAGTTGTATCAAGATCAACTAACGTCGACACCTAAACGCTTTCTTATACGATTATAGCGCCTGTTAATCTGGATGGTAAATTGACTGGAAAGTATTTTATTGTGCTGCAGGAAGTTGGAGCCGCTCTGCCCTTACCATTCTTCCTAGTGTGCGTAATCTTGCAATGGCAGTAGGGAATATTTACTTCATAGCAAGTATGAGTGGAGAAAAGGGCATAAGAAAACTACGACTATGGTATGAGCACTGCTTTTGGCCAATAGATGGTCAAAATAACTCTTTTGCTTGAGTCGTTATCTGCGTATAAAATCATTCTCCCTTAGAGCAAACTATCGCTCCTGAGAAGTTTGTGACATTGTAATTCATACCACGTGGATCCACTGGACGAATTCAGCCTCTGGATGTTTGGTTTTTCCGTACCTATAAAACATATTATCGCACTGTCTGCAGTTGCACCTTAAAGGACAGGCAGTTTCACGATAAGCTCCACGACACGCTGTTTCGCATTTGCTTCCATGCGAGCACATTCCATCAGTTCTCATCACCCCGTTAAACCAATATGATTCTACGAGTATATGCTTTCTGTAAGAGTGGATGCCTAGCACAACGTTCTGCACGGTTCGTAGCTCCCAAATGATTCGCCTTCGATATTGATGGTGCGAATCTTTGCTGTCACTCTGACGCACCACTTTTCGTTCGGAGTTCATGGTGCTAGTTAATGAATTGTTTTTATACTTCTTGATTGTCGATAATGTCCGTTGTGTGAAGTGTAGTATATACATCGCATAGAAGGTTGATGTCTGCTGGTCTCGGGCATTAATTTTCTGTTGCCCTCCTGACGCAATAGTGAGTCATTAGCAGCTAATATTTTTTGTCATAATTGTTAATAATAATAATTTTAAAATGAGCCTTACTAAAGACTGAACTTGCGATCACGGACTATAGGGTTCCTTGTAAGCCTTCCTTATTTTCGACGCGAGGGTCTATGTCATCTGCAGAACTTCGTCTTCTATCTCCGTAATTCGTGTTCCCAAACTTCTTTTCACTTCGTTGGTTGCGATTTCAACGTACAACACTGGCTATAAACTGAAATCTTCACCTACTCTCGTCGAAGCACGACTTACTTTCATTGTCCCTCGATTTATATTGCCTCACCAACAACCTAGCTGTCTGTTATTCACATTACAACGCAGTCTTCCGCTCTGTAGATTTCAATTCACTGTTTTTCTGTTCCGTTCCGCTGGACTGTATTCGATATGCACGGCATACTCAATAACTCGCTGAATTTGCATGACCGCGTACGCTGCTTTCCACTGCAGTTACCTTGTACATGACATTTAATGGTTTGCAGCACTTTTGTGTTGTTTATGCTGCAACATAGTTTCAGAGCGCTGAGTAATGTGATTTTAACCATCTAGTTGAATCTATTGTCGCATCGTCCTTATGATTTGAATATTTGTAATGGCGCTTGAATACTATTTCCGAAAAACGAATAGCATAATTACTGTTTGGTCAACAATAATAATGAGAACTGTAGATTTACGTATACAAGTGCCCATTAAATAAAGACAAACGTGAAATTCAGAACATTCTTTGCAACTGATACTGTCGGTGCTAGATGGTACGTTTACTGGGATGTAATGCGTTGTTTGAGACTAGAAAGACCGTGATCAGTACAAATTTGCAGTCATTACAAGGCGTACCACACTGAGGCATGCTGTCGATATCGATAGTTCAACCCTGTTTCCGTTTCACGATACATCGAATGTGATCTCTTCAACTACATTTTAAAGTTTCGACTCTTATTCCTCTACATATTTGCAACAAGGCTGTGCGAGGTTACACTTAATTTATAAATTACCTCATTGCTAGTCTTCAGCTCCGAGAAGTCTGCGAATCCCTGACCCATTGATAATTCTTTTTCTCTGTGCAAGAGCTCATATTCAACCAAAACCAGGACTCACCAACTCTGTTTTATAGGAAAGATTTTACTGTGCCTTTAATTACAAAATGTGATCAGAGGCTATCACCTAGGTACAACTCGAACAAATTACAGCTTCCCAAAAACACAACAAGAGCATCAGTACGTCAGTATATTCACGGAAGAGCCAAAGAAACTGAAACATCTGCCTAATATCGTGTAGGGCCTCCGCGAGCACGCAGAAGCGCCGCAACATCACATGGCATTGGCTCGACTACTGTCTGAAGTAGTGCTGGAGAGAATTGACACCATGAATCCTGCAGGGCTGTCCATAAATCCGTAGGAGTACGAGAGGGTGGAGATTTCTTCGAACAGCACCTGCGAGGCTTAATAGATATGATTAATAATGTTATGTTTGGGGAGTTTGATGGCCATCGGAAGTGTTTAAACTCATAAGAGTGGTCCTGGATCCACTCTAGCAATTCTGGACGTGTGGGGTGTCGCACTGTCCTGCTGGAATTGCCCAAGTCCGTCAGAATTCACAATGGACATGAATGGCTGCAGGTGATCAAACAGGATGCTTACGTACGTGTCACCCGTCAGACTAGTATCTAGATGAATCAGGAGTACTGTATCACTCCAACTGCACACGTCCCACACCATTAGAGAGCCTCCACCAGCTTGAATAGTCCATGGATTCATGAGGTTGTGTCCATACCCCTACACGACCATCCGCTCGATTCAAGTTGAAACGAGACTCGTCGGACCAGGCAACATGTTTCCAGCCATTAACAGCCAAATGTCTATGGTGAAGGACCCAGGCGAGGCGTAAAGCTTTGGGTCGTGCAATGATCAAGGGTATATAAGTGGGCCTTTGGTTCCGAAAGCCCATATCGATGATGTTTCGTTGAATGGTTCGTAGGCTGAACTTGTTGATGGCCCTGCATTGAAATTTGCAGTAATTTGAGGAAGTGCAGCACTTCTGTCACGTTGAACGATTATCTTCAGTCGTCGTTGGTCGCCATTGTTGCTGTTTTTTTTTTCACCCAAAGCGTTGTCGGAGCTTTGATGTTTTACCGTACTCCTGATATTCACGGCACACTCGTGAAATGGTTGTATAGGGAAAATCCCCACTTCATCGGTACCTCGGATAAGCTGTGTCCTATCGCTCGTGCGCCGACTGTAACACCACTTTAAAACTCACTTAAACGTTGGTTATCTGCCATTGTAGTAGCAGCAACCGACCTAACAATGCACCAGACACTTGTTATCTTATATAGGTGCCCGCAGCGCCATATTCTGCCTATTTATATACCTGTGTATTTGAGCAAGCATGCCTATACCAGTTTCTTTGGAGCTTCAGTGTACAGTATTGTTGTAATCTTCTGGTCGTTTTGATTCCTTGATCCTGTGGTTCCCGCTTATCATTGTCTGCTGCCTCAGATTGCTTTGCACGTCATGGCGCCAAATGCAGCTTTAACGCTCTTGGGACAGCATGGAGACCATGCAGAATATGAGTACATCAGACAAACGATGGAACATATGAAAGAAGACTTGCTTCTTAATAAATGCTCTATATAATAACTAAACTTCTATGTTCAGGAGGGCTTCTCTACTTAAGTACACAAACAGATCTTTGTTAATAAAGATTGTTTATTTATATTCAAAATTAGTATTAGATTTAACCCTCGATCAAGGAAGTGATTTACTTCCAAAAAATTGTCTAGAAAAAAAAAATTGGAAAATCTCGTACCATCACGTCTGGCACCCCTTACAAATGAACAAGCGTTTAACTGCTAAACAATTCCCACCTGTAATAACTCAACATTAAAATAACTTTAATTATGTTATGGTCCATAAATGGAGCTCTGGCCTACGTCTCCTTCCTTTTCCTTTTCCGTAATGCTATAATTCCGTTCATGTGCGTGAGCATTCTACTGGTGAAAGTTGTTGATTTTCTGTCTAATGTGTGATCAGGCACATACTCCAGTAACATGTGACAGTCCAACCCATAATCCGATTCATCCTCCGCCATATGGAAAGGAATAACGAAATTAGGGTGAAGCAGCGGTTGGCATTCTGCTATTGCTCATTTTATTTTCGAATATTCTTTCTTGCAATTTAGGTCCTACATGTAAACTGTTTTCTGCTTTAATAACCTCATCAAACTTGGTGCATTAAGCACTGAATTGGCAAGATATTTTCTATGGAATCCTACCATTCCAAAACATATTTTCAGTTGCTTCCTATTATTGGACTTTGGGCACAATGTGATCACATCCAATGTGTGCCGATCAGCCCGAATGCCCAAAGCATTTACAATATGTCCCATGAACTTAAAGTCGTTTGTCCCAAATTGCGATTTTGATGATTTTATATTGACATCACGGGAACCTAATCTTATGAAAAATTTATCCATTATTTGCAGTTATTATTCCCATGTTGTGGATACTGTGTCGTTAACATATAACGACACATTACTTCGTAACTCGCTGCCTGTTGCTTTATGGAAAGCTCTTATGAAAAATGTTTAGGTTGAATAATAGCACATGGAATTGATATGACCTTCCTTAAAACAGGAATGTCGTACACTTCCACGAACTTCGTGTAAGGCGATCAGCGAAAACCTATAATTAGGTCAGCTTCTTCAAACCGCGCTAGCCGTCCCTCTATTGTGGGGAATCTATCCCTCTCTGGTACTATTATTCGATTTATAGCTTGCGCATCCAAAACTATACATAAATTTCAACCTGGTTTTTTAGTAACAACGAGTGGGTAATCACGACAGCTTTAGGACATAATTATAATGTCCCATTGTACCATTCTTTCAATTTATTTTTGTACTAACGGCTTCGTCGATACCAGTATAGTGTAGGGCCTGACATATAATAGTGTGTGTGGTTTTATCTTCTATCTGCAAACAAAGTCTTTAATAAGGCCTGAGCATACTGAAAATACTTTTATATGTCTGCATAATAAAGGCGTCATATCTCTTCATTAATACATCCTTTGATCTGCTAATGTTATCACTTACATTTCTTTCATTTATTTGTTCCATATCTGCAGCCAATTGGTGCCTGTCACCCTGTTATAACGTAGCTTCTGTCATTAAAGTGAGTGCTAATCTGATTGTGATACTTCACTCTAAATGTGTGACAGCCAATTCCTCTTAGTGTACATATGTAAATGTCACTGACCTATTTTCGAAGTTTCACGATACAGAAGTGTCCAAAAACCAGTCTATGCCTGAAATCACTGGTACTTCTAAATCTTCCACTACAAACATTGCTTGCTGATACGCGTACATGTGTAATGTAGATTTAACGAACAATTCTGCAAATACTAGTTTCCTTGCCATGCCTGCTATCCCTGTGATCTTTATTCTTCTGACTTTTAACCAAGGGAACGCATTTAACAAGATATTTCACTGTAATAATTAGTGATCTATCACTGATATGACACTAGCAGAATTTAAAATAATTTCCACAATTATGTTACTTACAATGCATATCAATTTCGGTTTTATACAGGGTGGTCCATTGGTAGTGACCGGGTGAAATATCTCACGAAATAAGCATCAAACTAAAAAACTACAAAGAACGAAACACGTCTAGCTTGAAGGGGGAAACCAGACGGCGCTATGGTTGGCCCGCTAGATGGCGCTGCCATAGGTCAAACGGATATCAACTGCGTTTTTTAAAATAGAAACCCCCATTTTTATTACATATTCGTGTAGTACGTAAATAAATATGAATAGTTGGACCACTTTTTTCGCTTTGTGATAGATGGCGCTGCAATAGTCACAAACGTATGGCTCACAATTTTAGACGAACAGTTGGTAACAGGTAGGTTTTTTAAATTAAAATACAGAACGTAGGTACGTTTTAACATTTTATTTCGGTTGTTCCAATGTTCCATATTAGTACCTAGAGTGACTGTTGTGGACTGACAAGACAGCCAGTCCACAGTGACGGGTAACCGAAAGGCACGAGTTTAAACTCAAGCAGGCTGGCGTGAGGTCTGAAACAGGATACGGAATGAATGCTATAAAGAAAAGTACGTAGCTGCTCGAATACTTAACTTTAATCCATCATTTGTATACATCGTTCTTCATGAGACATGCTTCATACGATAACTATCAATTGCTATGGCGCCTTGCTAGGTCGTAGCCATTGACTTAGCTGAAGGCTATTCTAACTATCTTCTCTGCAAATAAACGAGGCTTCGTCAGTGTTGCATCGCTAGCTAAGTCGTCCGTACAACTGGGTCGAGTGCTAGTAAGTCTCTCGAGACCTGCCGTGTGGTGACGCTCGGTCTGCGATCACTGACAGTGGCGACACGCGTGTCCGACATGTACTAATGGACCGCGGCCGATTTAAAGCTACCACCTAGCAAGTGTGGTGTCTGGCGGTGACACCACGTTCCTCCCCCGCAAATCGGCGAACGGTCGTGTTATAAGGCTTCCCCCCGCCGTGGGGAGGACCCCATGTTGACGTATGCGACGAGGTGGGGAGCCTAAGAACAGGCGAGGCTGTGCCACCCGCACCCTGCCATTCGGTCCGAGGGGAGCTAGGAAACGCCTGAAAACCTAGTCCAGGGTGCACGCCAACATGCGGTGTATGCGCCCGTAAAGAGACAGGAGGGCCCGAAGGGTCGGCCTCCATCGCGTCGGAGCACCCGACTGGCGAAGACGACATCTGGTCCGGAGCGGGCAAGAGATCCATGTCGGAGGACAGCTGGTCACGGGAAGCGATCGGCGGCGCGTGACCCAGGGAGGTG
This sequence comes from Schistocerca piceifrons, assembly GCF_021461385.2. Lineage (NCBI taxonomy): Eukaryota > Metazoa > Arthropoda > Insecta > Orthoptera > Acrididae > Schistocerca > Schistocerca piceifrons. The sequence continues at coordinate 417,231,130 of NC_060139.1, read as the reverse complement.
CTTGGCGGCAGCAGCGGAGCGTCCACTGCGGGCGGCGCCGGCGGGAGAACAAGCGACGGCGGCGGCGGTGGCGGCGGCGCGTCGCCATGGGGCAAAATGGAAGGCAGCGTCGGTAACACCTGGGGATGAGGCGAGCCAGTAGATGGGTCCCCAGGGCGCTGACCGGACGGCACCGTCGCTGCGACGACAGAGGCGCAGCTGATTGAGATGCCGACGCACCTCACCAGAGGCCCCCAAAACCAAATACATAGCGCGGCCGAGGCAGCGAAGAATGCGCCCTGCGAGCCCACGCCGTGAACCTCGATAGTTGCGATAGAATACAACGTCGCCTGGAGCAAAAACAGGAGTCTGCCGCTGCACAGGAACCTGATGCGGCGGATGCAGCAAAGACATCAAGGTTCGATGAGTACGACCATGGAGCAATTCAGCCGGCAAGCGACCATCTCGGGGCCGAGAGCCATACGATGACAAAAAGAGCAATAACGCGTCCTCCCGAGAATGCGACTCTTTTAACTTCAACATCTGTGACTTGAAGGTCCGGACCAATCGTTCAGCGGCACCGTTGGCCTGAGGCGAAAACGGCGCGGATGTCAGATGTTGAATACCATTGGCCTGGCAGAATGACTGAAATTCGGCGGACATGAATTGTGGGCCATTGTCGGAAACAATAGTCTGTGGAAGACCTTCAATGCAAAAGATAGCGGACAACGCTTGGATGGTGGCAGAAGACGTCGTGGAAGACATCCTGACAACAAAAGGAAAATTACTGAATGAATCGACCAGAACCAACCACCGAGCATTCCAGAATGGACCAGCAAAATCGATGTGCAAGCGTTGCCAAGGGGAAGTGTCTTTCGGCCATGCAAAGAATTTCCGCGGTGGTGCGGATTGTTGTACGGCACACGCCATGCAAGAAGAGCACATATTCGTAATCGCAGCATCGATTACGAACCAAGTACAGTGCTGACGAGCAAGTTGTTTCGTGCGCACTATACCCCAATGTCCTTGGTGGAGAAGCTGTAAGAGAGGACTGTAACGAACGTGGGACCTCGACCCGGGACTGATCATTATCAGAACGCAACAACAAAACACCACGTCGAACAAAAAGTCTCTCCTTGTGAGCAAAAAATCGGCGAACCAACGGATCCTCGATCCGTGATTTCGACAAAGACCATTGCGTAGCAACAAAACGCAAAACTGTAGCAAGGACAGGGTCAGCAGCTGTGGCTGTAGCGACACGACGAAAATCAAGTGGAAACGATTCGACCACGTCATCGGTTTCCGCATCAATGAACATGCAAGCAAGTTCAGAAGAATCGAATGCTCTATCCTCAGCAACAGGCAAACGGGACAACGCATCGGCGTTTCCGTGCTTAGCAGTGGACCGATACAAGATATCGTAGCGGTAATGCGAGAGGAAAATAGACCAGCGAAGGAATTTCTGCGCTGTACGTGGAGGTACAGGGTTGTTCGGATGAAAAAGCGATGTCAAAGGTTTGTGGTCTGTGATGATGGTAAAGTGACGTCCATACAAGAAATTGTGAAACTTAGTAACACCAAATACGAGAGCCAAGGCTTCTTTCTCTATCGGTGAATAATTTCTTTGCGCAGACGAGAGCAATTTGGACGCAAAGGCAATAGGGCGATCATGCGAACCATCTTTGTGCGAAAGCACAGCACCGATCCCGAAATCCGATGCATCTACCATCAACAAAAGGGGTTTCTGGGGATCGAATGGCGTAAGGCAAGTATTGGCAAGTATTGGCGAAAGGCGCGTTCACATTCCGTCGACCAGACGAACGGAACACCTTTACGGCGTAAACGATGAAGCGGAGCTGAAATGGAAGAGGCATTGCGCAGAAAGCGATGATAGTAATTTATTTTACCCAGCACACTCAGTAGCTGCTTCAAATTCTGCGGCGAAGGCAAGTCTTGTATGGCACGGAGGTGCTCTGGACTGGGATGTATGCCTTGGGCATTGAGTACATGTCCCAAATATGGTAAGTCACGAGCAAAAAACACACATTTGTCCTTCCGCAAGCGAAGACCATTTTGTCGCAAGACCTGAAATAATGTTTGGAGGTTGGCTAAATGTTCGTCTTCTGTCTTTCCGGAGATCACAATTTCGTCCCGATAGTTTGCTGCAATAGGGACCGACGCACAAACAGTTTGCAGATACTGCTGAAACAATGCAGGGGCGGATGCACACCCGAATGGTAGTCTTTTGAATAGATATAAACCAAGATGCGTGTTAACCACCAATACGCGCTGGGATTCTTCGTCCACCGGTATTTGCAAGTACGCATTTGCGAGGTCCAACTTCGAAAAATATGTACCCGGGCACAGTTTGTCAAAAAGATCTTCCGGGCGGGGTAAAGGATAAGTTGCAATCACTAGTTGTGGATTCACCGTTGCCTTGAAGTCCACACAAAGTCTCAATTTACCGGAAGGTTTTGGCAAAATTACTAAGGGTGATGCCCAGAGAGAAGCCTGCACACGTTCTATCACACCTTGTGATTCCAAACCGTGTAATGTTCTTGCGACCTCATCACGCAGGGCGTGGGGAACATTGCGCGCTCTGAAAAATTTCGGTTGCGCGTTTACTTTCAGTTCTAAATGTGCTTGATAGTTCTTAGCGCAACCAAGGCCCGGTGCAAAAATGTCTGCAAATTCTTCACATAGACGAGAAACACTGGCGGAAGGCACAGTCTGATTCACTGATAGGACCTGATTGACTATAGACAAGGGAAACAATAGAAATAAATCTAAACCAAACAAGTTCACTGCAGAAGAAGAACGAAGGACGTAAAAAGACACAAGTTTTGTTTGTCCCTTGTATGTTGCAAGAAGGCTGCACTGTCCTAACACAGGGATCTTGTGACCTGAATATGTAGTTAGCTTAACATTTGCGGCACGCAACGGTAGTGTGCCCAGCTGTTTGTACGTGCCGTGGTTGATTAGTGAAACTGCAGCTCCGGTATCGAGCTGGAATGGGATCACGTTGCCATTAATGTCCAAGTCTCCAAAAGGTTTATTGTCCTGTTGACGACAAGAGCGACTGTTTGGTGCAACGTGAACAGACACTGGTACAGAATCACTCGCGACTTGACGTGATTTCCGTCGATGTCGACGCACACTTTTTGTGGGACGAAGACAGTCACTGTGAGAGAGAGTGGCACTGGGCGGAGTGGAATTAACTACATGAATTTCCATGGGCGAACGTGCACGAGGCTGAGTATTCTTGGTTCGATTCCGGCGCGAAGCAAAGGGCCTGGAATGGTTGTGTGTGTCCGATCTTAGCTTTTTCTGGCAAACACTCTAAATGTCCTTTTTTATTACAGAAAAAGCAAATAGCTTGGCGTGACGGGCAATTCTCACGCGAATGTCTAGTAGCACACCGCGGGCATGACTTCACTGCATTTGCATGCTGGCGCGGGACACATAGCTGCGCGGATGTGCGCGAGGGCTGTTTACAGTTCCGTGCAGCTCGCCCGGCTGGCCGGTTAATGTGACACACATCTGGCGAAGTTTCAAACGATTCCTGAGCAAAGTCAAGTGTGTCTTGCCTATCCAATATGTCTATCACTTGTTGAAGGGAGGGATTGACTAGTTCTGTGCAATTGCATCACGCACTATAGTATCTGAATAAGGGAGCCCACATTCACACTCAAAAGCACAATCCCGCGTAAGGCCTTGCAAAGTTGCAACCCACTCCCGATTAGTTTGACCGGCCGTATGTTTTGTACGAAAGAACGTATACCGTTTTGCAACTACATTAACTGATTCCTTGGAATAGGCATCTAAAGCAGACAAAATTTCTTCGTAGGACAGAGTTGCTACGTCGCGTCGGGGAAATAATTTCACTATCACACGGTACGTTTGCACCCCTACACACGCCAATAAATGAGGCTGCCGCTCGTTACCTTGAATTCTGTAGGCGGCGAGATGAAATCCAAATTGGCGTGGCCACTCCGTCCAGCTTTCCATCGCCGCATCGAAGTGTCGAAACGGTGGTGCAACTGCATGTTGTGGGTGCGGTAGCGGTGGAGCGGCGACGGCCGCCGCATCGTTTTGCAGTGCACGTTGACCCTGGACGAGCTGTCCAAGGGCATCCAATAAGGCCTGCGTCTGCTGATTCTGCAAGCGATGAAATTCGGACAGTACATCTGGAGATTGTGGCGAAGCCATGACAGAAGTAAATTAGAGCAATACGACCGTTAAATCGTCGTCGCCAAAAATGTTGTGGACTGACAAGACAGTCAGTCCACAGTGACGGGTAACCGAAAGGCACGCGTTTAAACTCAAGCAGGCTGGCGTGAGGTCTGAAACAGGATACGGAATGAATGCTATAAAGAAAAGTACGTAGCTGCTCGAATACTTAACTTTAATCCATCATTTGTATACATCGTTCTTGATGAGACATGCTTCATACGATAACTATCAATTGCTATGGCGCCTTGCTAGGTCGTAGCCATTGACTTAGCTGAAGGCTATTCTAACTATCTTCTCTGCAAATAAACGAGGCTTCGTCAGTGTTGCATCGCTAGCTAAGTCGTCCGTACAACTGGGTCGAGTGCTAGTAAGTCTCTCGAGACCTGCCGTGTGGTGGCGCTCGGTCTGCGATCACTGACAGTGGCGACACGAGGGTCCGACATGTATTAATGGACCGCGGCCGATTTAAAGGCCACCACCTAGCAAGTGTGGTGTCTGGCGATGACACCACAGTGACCTCCATGGCGGCAATACAAGCGCTGACTCTGGTATCCGGATGGTATTACAGATGGCGAATGCTGTCCTGGGATACGTTACGCCACGCCTGCTCGACCTCTTGACGTAGTTCTATAAGTGTTGTTGGTTCACGAATCGCACGAGTCACTTCTCGTCCTAAAATATCCTACACTTGTTCGACTAGAGAAAAGTCCAGAGACTGTACTGACCTAGGAAGTTTCTGCACATCTTGCAGACCATTCTGAGTTTCACGGATAGTGTGTGCGAAAGTATTATCCTGTTGTAACAACATATCACCTTCCAACAGCAAGAACGGGAAAAGAACAGGTCTAACAACATTTTGCAAGTACCGAGCGCTGGTTAGCGTCCCCTCCGGAACACCAAAGACGTACCAGAGTTGTAGCTTATCGCATCCCAGTCCATAAGGGCAGGGGTGGGGCCACTGAATCTTAGATAAATGCACTATAGAGGCAGGTCTCGTTGTAAGCGCAAACAACCATCACCTGCATGCAGGCATTTGGCTGCATCGCTGAAGACCACGGCGCATCATTCCAAGTTATTCTATGACGGCGCAGGTCGAACCGTGCGCGTCGATGTTGGGCCATGAGTGGAAGAGAAGCTAGAGGTGTGCGTGCCCATAGTTCCACTGCTAATAACTGGTTCGCAACAGTTCGTGTTTTCTGAAACGACCATACTGCCACACAGAAGACCACAATTTGACATCTTCAAAACTCGTTCTGTTGGCTGCAAGTTCACGAATGCGTCTCCGTGAAAAAGGTAGCCTGCTTGCTTCTCACGTTTGCATCACACGTAGCCTTCTGGCTGTGACCATTCCCTATTAAAGGGTAGATGCAGATGGTGCCCTGGTAATTATGCCACTGTGCTATCTGTTGGCGGACAATGTCGAAACCATTATCTTATATCTTCTACCCCCTCCCCCCCCCCCCCCCCCCCCGGGTGGCATAGGCCGTCATCGGGGGAAAATCGACGTTGTCTTCCAGGTGTATTAAATTTTTCTCGGCCATGTATTTAACTAAACGGTTTTCGTTTTACAAGGCCGTCGTTGGACACTAACTAACCATAGTTGTCAAAAAAATATGTTATTTGTATACAATACTGGAAAAGACTTTACTCATCTAGGCTGAGTATCGAAAACACTCTAAATGTAATCTTCAACAATGCAGCAGCAATGCAATTAAAAAGTAAAAAAAATGAACAGTAAATATAAAGAGAGCAAACTAGGAGAAAAATTAACGATAAACTCGGAAAACAGTGCATATATAATAAATTAAATTAACAATCGCAATAAAATAAATTTAGAGCTTGATAAAAGTAGTAAAGAACGGCGTGAGGAGGTATTACATGTGAGAAGTGATACACACACAGAGTTAAAAACAAAATTGCCAGTTCCAGAACAGAATATATCAAGTACATAGGCAATCACTACAAAATAAATAAATACAGGAAATATAGGGACAGAAAGAAATAGATGTAGTAGGAAGTATTTGGCAAACTGTGAGGATTAAGTGAAGTTTAGAAGCGGTATAAGTATTGAGTTGTGTTTGGTCTTTTAATACTCGTATTAAAGGTTCCCGATGTTCGTTGATCTCCAGGGCTTCCAAAAGGATGAATGTTTTCATGTGGGTGACATGGGACTGTGGCTGACGTATGTGGCCTTCTCTCAGAACATTTTCAGCAAATGTGGGGTCATAATTCTGCAATGTCCAGCTGTGTTCATGTTCAGCAACCTGATTCTGTTTATCCGCGTGATTGGCCAATATACATATTACAGAAAAAGTTGTTTTGTGCAACCCACTGTTGGCTTGTAATTGGATCTTATCTTTCCCACTAAAAACACAGTGGGCTTTGGTGTTCCTCTCATAATAGGGATAGTGGAGTGAGCAGCGCAGGACGGATATAATTTCCAATTTTTGTTTCCTATGCAAGATTTGGTCAGTGAGCATACCATTGTAGCCGTTGATTGCGACAACAAATTTTATTACACAGAACTCTGCTTCGAAGCAGTCTTTGGACGTGGGAACAGACGAGGACATTGCATCATTGAGTGGAAAGTTGCTTGTTTTTATGTTACTAGAAGCTGTGAGCAATAAGGCGTTACTGCGTTTTTATGTGCATTTTGAAACAATGTGCTTGTGTACTGATGTCAATGGTTAGATCTGGGAAGGTCATGGATTTCTTACCAACCTGCAATTTTGAACTGAATATTTCTATGTTGACTGTTTTAGCTATGAAATAATGTGTTGACCTGTCTTGTAGAGCCTGTTCACACACACAGTAAATCTTCTATCTATCTGAACGAGTATTTCATATCTGCACTCAAAACTTCTTTATTCAAAAATGTTACTGGAAATTATCTATGAATATTTCAGCCAGAAGTGGTCGACATGCTAAGCCGTCTAACAGGTAATGCAGAGTCCCTTGGATCTAGAAATAGTTTTGTGTTAAACGTGTCTTAGAAACCAGTCTCAAACCATTAAACTCCTCTGGGTTGACATTCGACCTGTACTTAAACTCTGTCAGGATATAAACAAATTCCCCTCTTGTTATGATTGAAAGCTAACAGCAGATATCGAGAGATACTACAAAGCATCATCAAAACTTTCCATTCAGAGGGGGCACTAGCCACTTGCCAATGCACATTGGAGTTGTACTGATTTTCATATATGGTTCAGCAATACCGGAAACTAGAAACTTTTTGATCATCCTTGATAATTTAGCACTGTTTGAGATAGGTGTTTTATGTTATTTACAAACTCCACTGAGTTCGAAATACATTTTCTTAATTGAATTTTGCATTGTTTGTAATGAAAGGGTCCAATTCACTACCCAATTCGTATGATTGAGCAGTGAATGAGCAACTGGACGGAAGCGTATATGCTGTTTGCGAGTAAGAGCACTCACTCACAGACGAACTTCATTGTCGAGAATATCAAACTGCCATCGTTGCACAGTCGATTACATGGGTATGGGGACCACTTCCAGATGACGGTAGTTGTCATAAACAAGATTCCATTTATTTATTTAGTTATCTATCCAGATATATCTTACAATCTAAATTAGCTTTATTTACAGTCGTAGATATTCCTTTTGTCTTTATGGTGACATTCTTTGGTGTAATTTAGGATACATCACACTTGAAAAGATCCTGGTTATTTAATGAAATGTAAAATGTGATACCAAAAATTCTTTTGTTTGCTCTACATCCCCAGTGCGACTTCACGAATTATAAATTGAAATAGTCTAGAACACTGTTCCTGGATTTCAGTATCTGTGGTTCGTATTTACTGTTTGGCTACCTTGTTATCTAAATCCCATCCAGACGCATTGACACTTTGTGTTTTTTTTTTTTTTGAGTCATCAGTCTTCTGAGTAGTTTGATGCGCCCCGCTATGAATTCCTCTCCTGCGCCAACCTCTTCATCTCAGAGTAGCACTTGTAACCTACCTCCTTAATTATTTGCTTTATGTATTCCAGTCTGTGTTATCTTCTAAAGGTTTTGAAACGCGGTACTTACTGGCAGACAACCTGTTTATCTAACAATATATAAACTGTGTTTTACAGATAATCGAAGCATTAACCATAAAATTTCCTTCAACAAAATGAACAAATTTGCAAAATTCTTTACATCTTAAACCTTAACGTGAATAATTTTTTAATCTTTAAAAAAGAAATCTGAAGTGCTGTATTGAAAAACAGTAAACAATATGACAATGATTACAAGACGGCCGCACCTGCAGCCCGCCCGTTATTGGGTGAAATAGCGGTGTTTACAATAGCGCTGGGCACAGTCTGTCTTTTAAAATGCCCTTCTGCAACACATGAAAACTTTATAGGCACAACTGATGACAAGAATGATTCAGTTACTCAAAACAAATGACTTAACCTTTAATTTGAAAGCTTTATGTCGAAAGGTTCGGGGTTAAAATGCGCACCTGTGCTTAAAGGTTAAACAGATTACAAAACAATATGACAAAGATAAGGCTTACTTCAAAGCAACAAAAACCTCTTAATTTCAATGGGCAGCCAAGGTGCGACTGGATCGCAATCCGTCCCTTCTAATAATTTTATTTCGCCTAAAGTCCTGGTGACAGTTAGCTGTTAATATTTTCAAAGTTAAAATGATTGTCAGTTATTAAGGTCGCTCTGAAGGAGAGTCTTAAAACGTCACTTGTAAACACTTATTGCAAGAGAACTCTCTCGATAGAACCACAATATCAAGCTAAAATACATCAATAATGACCTAGTCTTTCAACATGGGAACGAACAGTTTAGTACAACAGGTTCTTCAGATTATAACTAATGACTGACAAATGCAATTACAATCAAAGAATTGAACCGGTTAACAGGTAAATTTAACCACAAGGTCCCTCTTTTGTTTAACGGCAACCTGTGACTTAGTACAATTGTTCCGGCTGTATTTACAACGAGTAACTGATTAAAAGAACATTAATGATCGGGTACAAACCAGAAAATCTGAAAAGGGAAAAATGCAAAGGTTCAATCTAGATATAGTAGGGGTCAGTGAAGTGAAGCGGAAGGAAGACAAGGATTTCTGGTCAGATGAGTATCGGGTAATATCAACAGCAGCAGAAAATGGTATAACAAGTGTAGGATTCGTTATGAATAGGAAGGTAGGGCAGAGGGTGTGTTACTGTGAACAGTTCAGTGACCGGGTTGTTCTAATCAGAATCGACAGCAGACCAACACCGACAACAATAGTTCAGGTATACATGCCGACGTCGCAAGCTGAAGATGAACAGATAGAGAAAGTGTATGAGGATATTGAAAGGGTAATGCAGTATGTAAAGGGAGACGAAAATCTAATAGTCAGGTGCGACTGGAATGCAGTTGTAGGGGAAGGAGTAGAAGAAAAGGTTACAGGAGAATATGGGCTTGGGACAAGAAATGAAAGAGGAGAAAGACTAATTGAGTTCTGTAACAAGTTTCAGCTAGTAATAGCGAATACCCTGTTCAAGAATCACAAGAGGAGGAGGTTTACTTGGAAAAGGCCGGGAGATACGGGAAGATTTCAATTAGATTACATCATGGTCAGACAGAGATTCCGAAATCAGATACTGGACTGTAAGGCGTACCCAGGAGCAGATATAGAATCAGATCACAATATAGTAGTGATGAAGAGTAGGCTGAAGCTCAAGACATTAGTCAGGAAGAATCAATACGCAAAGAAGTGGGATACGGAAGTACTAAGGAATGACGAGATACGTTTGAAGTTCTCTAACGCTATAGATACAGCAATAAGGAATAGCGCAGTAGGCAGTACAGTTGAAGAGGAATGGACATCTGTAAAAAGGGCCATCACAGATGTTCGGAAGGAAAACATAGGTACAAAGAAGGTAGCTGCGAAGAAACCATGGGTAACAGAAGAAATGCTTCAGTTGTTTGATGAAAGGAGGAAGCACAGACATGTTCCGGGAAATTCAGGAATACAGAAATACAAGCCGCTGAGGAATGAAATAAATGGTAAGTGCAGGGAAGCTAAGAGGACATGGCTGCAGGAAAAATGTGAAGACATCGAAAAAGATATGATTGTCGGAAGGACAGACTCAGCATACAGGAAAGTCAAAACAACCTTTGGTGACAATAAAAGCAACGGTGGTAACATTAAGAGTGCAACGGGAATTCCACTGTTAAATGCAGAGGAGAGAACAGATAGGTGGAAAGAATACAATGAAAGCCTCTATGACGGTGAATATTTGTCTGATGTGATAGAAGAAGAAACAGGAGTCGATTTAGAAGAGATAGGGGATCCAGTATTAGAATCGGAATTTAAGAGATCTTTGGAGGACTTACGGTCAAATAAGGCAGAAGGGCTAGATAACATTCCATAAGAATTTCTAAAATCATTGGGGGAAGTGGCAACAAAACGACTATTCACGTTGATGTGTAGAATATATGAGTCTGGCGACATACCATCTGACTTTCGGAAAAGCATCATCCACACAATTCCGAAGACGGCAAGAGCTGGCAAGTGCGAGAATTATCGCACAATGAGCTTAACAGCTCATGCATCGAAGCTGCTTACAAGAATAATATACAGAAGAATGGAAAAGAAAATTGAGAACGCGCTAGGTGACGATGAGTTTGGCTTTAGGGAAAGTAAAGGGACGAGAGAGGCAATTCTGACGTTACGGCTAATAATGGAAGCAAGGCTAAAGAAAAATCAAGACACTTTCTTAGGATTTGTCGACCTGGAAAAAGCGTTCGACAATATAAAATGGTGCAAGCTATTCGAGATTCTGAAAAAGGTAGGGGTAAGCTATAGGGAGAGACGGGTCATATACGATATGTACAACAACCAAGAGGGAATAATAAGAGTGGACGATCAAGAACGAAGTGCTCTTATTAAGAAGAGTGTAAGACAAGGCTGTAGCCTTTCGCCCCTACTCTTCAATCTGTACATCGAGGAAGCAATGATGGAAATAAATGAAAGGTTCAGGAATGGAATTAAAATACAAGGTGAAAGGATATCAATGATACGATTCGCTGATGACATTGCTATCCTGAGTGAAAGTGAAGAAGTATTAAATGATCTGCTAAACTGAATGAACAGTCTAATGAGTACACAGTATGGTTTGAGAGTAAATCGGAGAAAGACGAAGGTAATGAGAAGTTGTAGAAATGAGAACAGCGAGAAACTTAACATCAGGATTGATGGTCACGAAGTCAATAAAGTTAAGGAATTCTGCTACCTAGGAAGTAAAATAACCAATGACAGACGGAGCAAGGAGGACATCAAAAGCAGACTCGCTATGGCAAAAAAGGCATTTGTGGCCAAGAGAAGTCTACTAATATCAAATACCGGCCTTAATTTGAAGAAGAAATTTCTGAGGATGTACATCTGGAGTACAGCATTGTATGGTAGTGAAACATGGACTGTGGGAGAATCGAAGCATTTCAGATGTGGTGCTATAGACGAATGTTGAAAATTAGGTGGACTGATAAGGTAAGGAATGAGGAGGTTCTATGCAGAATCGGAGAGGAAAGGAATATGTGGAAAACACTGATAAGGAGAAAGGACAGGATGATAGGACATCTGCTAAGACATGAGGGAATGACTTCCATGGTACTAGAGGGAGCTGTAGAGGGCAAAAACTGTAGAGGAAGACAGAGATTGGAATACGTGAAGAAAATAATTGAGGACGTAGGCTGCAAGTGCTACTCTGAGATGAAGAGGTTAGGACAGGAAAGGAATTCGTGGCGGGCCGCATCAAACCAGTCAGTAGACTGATGACCAAAAAAAAAAAAAAAAAAGAAACCACAAAGCAAAGCGAATATAATAGCGGGACAAATTTTCAAATGACAAGTAGTGTGTTAGTACAATACTGCTGCCTGTATTTACGCCCAAAGACCCGACCGAGTAAAACTCTGAGGGTGGGGTACTAACCAGAAAATAATAAGAAGGGTAGGCAGACTACGAAACAAATCACCACAAGGATTACAGAATGTTAATCCCCTTTATTAGCAAGCGGTTCCATGGATCCACGAGGTGTCGCAGCGGTTACTGAATGGTGCCGATGAAAGCCAAGTAGAAGAGAGCAACCAGGCCACGACAGGTCGTCCGACACGATGGAACGTCGGCCTGCTGCTTGTAGTCGACGCTGACCCCGGTGAACTACTCCGCTATCTTCGGTCTGCGCAGGCCCTCCATGCGCAGCTCGTGGTTTCGGCCGCTCGCACCTCATGACCACCTCTAGTCGCGACGCTACTGCCAATCCCCAAACTTCACCCTCCTTCTCGGGCCCCCCCTCCTCGTATATATATCGGCAAGCAAATACCTTCTAAGGACACAACCCACGCTTCTTCATAGATACTGGCGATGGGGCCGACACCCGAGCCAGTGACGCCCGAAAGAACTGGGCACTGTTCAGTTTTTCTCCTACAGCTGCCTCTAGTAACATAGAGGTTATTCCCTGATATCTCAACAGAAGTCCTGTATCCAGTCTCTTCCTACTGTAGGCGTTTTCCGTATATTTCCTTTTTCTCCTATTCTGCGCAGTCCATCTACTTTTCACCACTTTTCTGTAGCACCACATACCGATTCCTTCGATTCTCTTCAGTTCGAGTTTTCCAACACTACACATTTCACTACTATAAATACTGTGCTCCGAACGTACATTCTCAGAAATTTCTTCCTCAAATTAAGGTATGTGTTAGATATTAGTGGGTTTCTGTTGGCAGGAATGCCCTTTCCGCCAGTGCTAGTCGGCTTTTTGATGTCCTCCTTGCTCCGTCCGTCATGGGTTATTGTATTGCCTAAAAGCAGAGCTCCTTCATTTACTTGTGACCATCGACACTGATGTAGAGTTACTCGCTCTTCTCATTTCTGCTACATCCCATTACTTTTGTCTTTCTTCGATTTCCTCTCAATCAATATTTTGTACTCGTTAGACTGTACATTCCATTCAGCAGATCCTGTAACCCTTCTTCACTACCACTGAAAATGTCAATTTCATCAGCGAATTTTATCAATGATATCTTTACATCTTGTATTTTAATTCCATTCTTGAACGTTTCTTTTATTTTCATCATTACTTCTTCGATTTACTGATTGAAAAGTAGAGGCGGAAGACTATATCCCTGCCTTAAACCCTTTTTAATCTGGAATCTTCGTTCTTGGACTTCCCCACTTACTACTCCCTCTTGTCTCTTATACAAATTGTATATTACTCGTCTCTCACAAAAGCTTATCCATATTTCATTCAGAATTTCGAACACCTTGCCCCAATTTATATCGTCGAACGCTTTTTTCAAGTCGACAGAACCTACGGACGTGTCTTTATTTTCTTTTGCCTTCCTTCCATTATCAACCGTAACATCAGAACTGCCTCTCTGGTACCTTAACCTTTCGTAAAGTCAGACTGAACATCTAACACATCATAAATTTTCTTTTCCATTCTTCTGTATATTATTCTTGTCAGCAACTTGGATGCATCAGCCCTTAAGATGACTGTCCGTTTATTCTCGTCAGCTCTTGCAGTGTTAGGAATTGTGTGGATGATGTTTTTCAAAAGTTGCAAGGTATTTCGCCAGACGAAGAGAATCTACACACCAACGCGAATAGTCGTTATGTTGCCACTTCCCCCAGCGATTTTATAAATTCTGATGGGATGTTATCTATACCTTTTGCTTTATTCAAACTTAATTCTTACAAATCTCTTTTAAAATCTGATTCTAATACTGGACCCCGACTCTCTTTTATATCGTCTCCTGTTTTTTCTTCTATCGCGTCATCAGACAAGTCTTCCCCCTCGTAGAGGTCTTCCCATCCGCTCTGTCCTCTTCATTTAACAGTGGAATTCCCATTGCACATTTCAGCCTCCTCTTCATTACTACTAAATTGTGGTCTGAATGTTTATACGTATCGGGGTATACCTTACAAATTAATATCTGGTTTTGGACTCTCTACTGACCACGGTATGATTTAACTGAACTTTTCTTGTACCTCCTGGTCTTTTCCAATATACCTCCTTCTTTTGTGATTCTTCAACAGATTATTCACTATTATTGCCTGCAATTTATTGCAGAACTCAGCCTGTTTCCTTGGTCACTTCTTCTACCAAGCCCATATTCTCCAGCAACCCTTTCTTCTACTCCCTCACCCAGTCTCTCATCAATAACACATTTTTATCTCCCATTATGCACTGAATTACCTATTCTATAACTTCAATACTTTTTCTATCTCATCTTCTCCTTGTGATGTCGGTATATATACCTGAAATATTGTTGCAAAAGTTGGTTTTCTGTAGATTCCGATGAGAACAGCTGTGTCATTGAACTGTTCGCATTAACTGACATTCTGTCCTACCTTACTGCTCGTAACGAATCCTACTCTCATTATACCATTTCCTGCTGCTGTTGATATTACCCTGTACTCATCTGACCGGGAATCGTCCCTTTCTTTCGATGTCACGTCACTGACCACTACTATATCTATACTGAGCTATAACATTTCCCTTTTCAGTTTTTGTAGCTCTAATACTATGTTGAAACTTCTGTCATTCCATATACTGACTCGTAGAACATTATCCTTTCGTTGGTCATTCAGTCTTTTTCCCATGGTCACCTTCCCCTTAGAAGTACCATTCGGCATATCTGAATCGGGGATTAGTCCAGAATCTTAAGCATATGAAGAGATTTTCATGACACCTTTTTCAGTTAGTACGGTGGTTTCCATTGCCTTCTGCATCCTCATGCTGTTTATAACTGCTGAACCTCTGTCTGCTCTTCCACCTCTGCAACAAGGCCTTTGACTCAGTGAGGGTGACTTCGTATGCTGGAAGCTTTCGGCTGCCATTGACTATTATTTTTATTCAAAATTGAAGTGGTGGTGGGGTGCAAACCAGGGACCAAGAGAGTTTTGATTGCTAATCAAAGACGCTACCCCTGGACATTGATTTCCGGGTACAAATAGCGAAAAACGGTCATTTACAGTTAATGCAGAATGATTACCTGTCAGTGCCAGCTGAAAGGATCTAAGAATGTGTATGTCAACCATCTGGAATGGTCTGCTGGCCTCAGGTAATATGAGATTAAAATTGCTTACAAAGCTTTCCAGCCAATAGCATATATGGTATGCAGATTTTGCTGTACTGTTCCACATCTTACTTCTGCATCCTCTTCAATAATTATCTAAATTGCACCATTCTATAGCTCAACAGCCTACGAGTCTCGCCAAGATAGAATTTTTATTCTGCCCCAACACTTCACTGTGTAAACTTATTGGGACGATTATGTCCCTACCACAGCTCGTTTCTTTGTTAAATACTCTATTATCAGCATTAAACTGAGCTTGCATCACGAACTGATGACACTTTGTCAGCAAGCTGAGCCTTTCGCCATAGATCGGCTGATATGTAAAATGTTCCAAAGCACGTATCTTGTGACTCATCCCATCTGCATTACCATGAGTCGACTCAGGAGGAATACGACTTCAAAACTGAACTCACTTAACTCTAAAGCACAACGAGTCAAGGAGCCAGATGAATCATCATGATGTGAAAACTGTTTCAGCTGTGCATAATCAATTATAACTTTAAATGTCGACCATACAAGGAGAAAATGAAATAAGTGATTCGATAGATCAAAGTGAGTGTCTCCTTTTCACTTGTTGAGCAGCTTTTCTCCATCTTATTTAGCTGTGGAGATCCATGTCCTATCGGGTGCTCTGCTCCAGGAGTTCCCTGCCATGGAACGTTCCTAATGCATGATTGCTCACGTCGCCTGACTCTATAAATTGTCAGATTACCTTCCATTAGGGAAGTGGAATGTGCTCCACAAACGTGAAATAAAATTTAAATTAGTAAAGAGCAGCAATCAGTTGTCATTTCAGTTCTATATTTATTAGAAGGGGTCAAGATTTTGGCTAGTAACTAGCCATTAACAATGCAGTATTTTGGTGCTGTTATGCCCTGGTACATCTACACCTATGCTCCAGGCTCTTGTCGCAGTTCATAAAAGTCTATGAGAAGAGCTGTGTCTGTGACGAGAGGCTGAACAATAGGTGTAAACGTACTAGGTCATGTATAACAACACCAAAATACCGCATTGATAATGGCTAGTAACTAACTAAAATCTGACTCTGCGCTAATAAAGCTAGAAAGGAAATAATTAATGAATTCTGTTCCTTGCGATTTTGAAAAATATAACTAGTTTCTGGTAAACCGAGAAAGCAATCGTGGGACTAATGTTCAATAGATCCTTTAATCACAAAACGTCTTCTTCACATTCTGGGCTCCATTGAAATTTCACCTCCTTCCGCAGAGAAGTGTCGGTGTCTTGCTATTTCTGCAAATTATAGCACAAATTTTCTATAATAATTACCCTTCAAAGTTAGGACTGTAGCTCGTCCTCTGTTGTAGGCTTCACCTTCACCTACAGCTGAAACAAGTTGAGCATTTGTTTGCTCTCGATTCTGGCTGATAATATAGCAAACTTCATTTACTACAAAATGACACTTAGTCCTGCCACTTGCAAATCACTGAAGATGTCACGCAACTGTAAATGTTCGTGGATGTCCTTAGAAAATACCACAATATCGTCCAGGTATACCATGCACTGTTTCGATTTTAAACCGTGTGGCACATCATACAGTACATGCTGAAATGTCGCTGGTGCATTCTTCAATCCAAATGGCTCCTGATAGTACAAAAAAATTTCAAATGAGACAGTAAACACCGTCTTGGGTCGATCATTATGTGCTATTTCTAATTGGTGGTATAAACTTCACAAATATTTTCTCATAAACTAGTGGTATTGTCCAGGATTATCCAGGGTCTCAGCAATAATAGGTAATGGAAATATGACCACAGTTGTCTTTTGATTAAAATACCTGAGATTGTAAGAAAATCTGTAGCCTTTCTAGTGTCTGATCTATTCTTTGGTAAAATTACTACTGTTCAAGGGCTGGTGCTCATTTCTATAATAACATCATAGAGCTGCTGGTCAATAAATTGCCTTATCATGTGTTGCAGATGATGTGGTACTCAATATGGTTTTCTATACACTGGTGATTCATTCCCGTTGGGAATTGTATGCTGCATTAACACAGCTTCCAGTATCATTCCCTGACATCTCTATCTAACTCTTCATCCCCTAACAGCCACAAGATACCAACGAGTGTACCTCATGGTACCTCTAACTGTAGTGAACTGAAGTTGTCCACAATTAGAAGTACTACCCAGCTTCTGTCAGTATCTTGTACATAGGATAGACTATGACGAATGAAACTCTGCACCATGTCCAATTCTTCATTTTATTTTCTAGGATAAACCACATACAAAGTAGTATCTGGCTTGTCTCTCCTACTGCTCCTCTCCTACGCTCACTCAGACTATATTTCCTGTTCTTTTTGGTGTTTTGTCTCTCAAGTCGACTCTGGGAAGTCTATTACACAGTTTAGTTGGCTTCTCTGATAACTGGGGCTTGCCTTGCGTCTGTTGAGTCTTTCCCGCAGTAAAACAGAGATGGAATGATGCCTCATCCACTATTCACTGTTGGAGATCGAATCTGACATGATGCTTTATCAGGAAATCCACAGCACGATATCATATCTTAAGTCTACGCTAGGGACTACGTCCACACAATCCTGGAGCCTTTCCCCCAAGCCTCTCCACTTGGAAACCCCGAGCGAGTGAATATTACCCTCCCAAACCCCATTTATTCTGCAATGAGGTCGATCCAAATTTCTAATACCAAGTATGCCCCGATTGGCTACTGATAACTGAGATCCCATATATAGCAAAACTTTGCACATTATTTGTCCTATATAGCTGGTTAAACAACATTCTGCTACTGATTCTGCACAGAGGTACCACATGCTAACATCCACTCAGAACGCTAACCAGTGGCTATGGGGTCTCCTCTTTTGT
This sequence comes from Schistocerca piceifrons, assembly GCF_021461385.2. Classification (NCBI taxonomy): domain Eukaryota; kingdom Metazoa; phylum Arthropoda; class Insecta; order Orthoptera; family Acrididae; genus Schistocerca; species Schistocerca piceifrons. The sequence goes on along the minus strand of NC_060139.1, from coordinate 417,212,993 downwards.
TTAACATTAGGATGCAAGGTCGAACCCATGACCCCCATCCCCATGTTTGCATTTCCGTTCACTGGTAATTTCATTCAGGGCGTCCAGTCTGCTAACACTTCTTGCACTGCGACATCGCATAATGTCACTGAATGTGGACCAAGGGAATACATGGTGGCAGTATCAAAAATTACTTTCCTTTCTCTAGGACTGGTCAACGCATCAGTCTTGGCCATAGTTGCTGCAGCTGTTACATCTCGTTTAAAGTTTGTTAAACTTAATGCATGTCAGAGGACAAACCCTGCAGAAATGTATACAATGCTCTTTGTCCTACCTCCTGTAAAATGGGCTTATTGGTATTGGTTATCTGTCAGTTCATACATACTAGTATTTATCTTCCTTATGTGATACACAAAAATCTCCACGTACTCTCCATATCTCCTAGTTACTCATTTTAGCGAGACCTACATAACAATTTCTTGTCATTCTACTCATACGGTTATAGTTGGTGGGGACTTCAACCTTCCCTCGATATGTTGGCAAAAATACTTGTTCAGAACCAGTGGCAGACAGAAAACATCTTCCGAGATTGTCCTAAATGCTTTCTCCGAAAATTATTTCGAGCAGTTAGTCCACGAACCCACGCGAATTGTAAATGGTTGCGAAAACACACTTGACCTCTTAGCCACAAACAATCCAGAGCTAATAGAGAGCATCATGACTGACACAGAGATTAGTGATCACAAGATCGTTGCTCAATACCGTTTCTTCCAAATCCACAAGAAACAAACGCAAAATAATTTTATTTAAAAATGCGGATAAAGTGTCACTAGAAGCCTTCCTAAGAGACAATCTCCATTCCTTCCTAACAGACTATGGAAATGTAGATGAGATGTGGCTCAAATTCAAAGATATAGTAGCAACAGCAACTGAGAGATTCATACCTCATAAATTGGTAAGAGATGGAACTGATCCCCCATGGTACACAAAAGAAGTCCGAACGGTGTTGCAGAGGCAACGGAAAAAGCGTGCGAAGTTCAGAAGAACGCGAAATCCCGAAGATTGGCTAAAATTTACAGACGCGCGAAATTTGGCACGGACTTCAATGCGAGATGCCTTTAATAGGTTCCACAACGAAACATTGTCTCGAAATCTGGTAGAAAATCAGAAGAAATTCTGGTCGTATGTAAAGTACACAAGCGGCAAGACGCAGTCAATACCTTCGCACGACTGTGCCTCTAAAGCGGAGTTATTGAACGCAGTTTTCCGAAATTCCTTCACCAGGGAAGACGAATGGAATATTCCAGAATTGAAACACGAACAGCTGCTAGCAGGAGTTTCTTAGAAGTAGATACCTTAGGGGTTGCGAAGCAACTCAAATCGCTTAATACGGACAAGTCTTCAGGTCCAGATTGTTTACCGATTAGGTTCCTTTCAGATTACGCTGATACAATAGCTCCCTACTTAGCAATCATATACAACCGCTCGCTCACCGATAGATCTGTACCTGCAGATTGAAAAATTGCGCAGGTCGCACCAGTGTTTAAGAAGGGTAGTAGAAGTAATCCATCGAACTACAGACCTATATCATTGACGTCGGTTTGCAGTAGTGTTTTGGAGCATATACTGTATTCAAGCATTATGAATCACCTCGAAGGGAACGATCTATTGACACGTAATCAGCATGGTTTCAGAAAACATCGTTCTTGTGCAACGCAGCTAGCTCTTTATTCGTACGAAGTAATGGCCGCTATCGAAAGGGGATCTCAAGTTCATTCCGTATTTCTAGATTTCCGGAAACCTTTTGACACCGTTCCTCACAAGCGACTTCTAATCAAGCTGCGGGCCTACGGGGTATTGTCTCAGTTGTGCAACTGGATTCGTGTTTTCCTGTCAGGAAGGTCGCAGTTCGTAGTAATAGACGGCAAATCATCGAGTAAAACTGAAGTGATATCAGGTGTTCCCCAGGGAAGCGCCCTGGGACCTCTGCTGTTCCTGATGTATATAAATGACCGGGGTGACAATCTGAGCAGTTCTCTTATGTTGTTCGCAGATGATGCTGTAATTTACGGTCTAGTAAGGTCATCCGAAGACCAGTATCAGTTGCAAAGCGATTTAGAAAAGATTGCTGTATGGTGTGGCAGGTGGTAGTTGACACTAAATAACGAAAAGTGTGAGGTGATCCACATGAGAATCCAAAAGAAATCTGTTGGAATTCGATTACTCGATAAATAGTACAATTCTCAAGGCTGTCAATTCAACTAAGTACCTGGGTGTTAAAATTATGAACAACTTCAGTTGGAAAGGCCACATAGATAATATTGTGAGGAAGGCGAGCCAAAGGTTGCGTTTCATTGGCAGGACAGTTAGAAGATGCAACAAGCCCACTAAAGAGACAGCTTACACTACACTCGTTCGTCCTCCGTTAGAATATTGCTGCGCGGTGTGAGATTGACGGAGGACATAGAAAGGGTGCAAAAAAGGGCAGCTCGTTTTGTATTATCACATAATAGGGGAGAGAGTGTGGCAGATATGATACGCGAGTTGGGATGGAAGTCATTAAAGCAAAGACGTTTTTCGTCGCGGCGAGATCTATTTACGAAATTTCAGTCACCAACTTTCTCTTCCGAATGCGAAAATATTTTGTTGAGCCCAACCTACAAGGGTAGGAATCATCATCGAAGTAAAATAAGAGGAATCAGAGCTCGAACAGAAAGGTTTAGGTGTTCGGGAGTGGAATGGTAGGGAGATAGTGTGATTGTGCTTCGATGAACCCTCTGCCAAGCACTTAAATTTGAGTTGCGGAGTAATCATGCAGATGTAGATGTAGATGTACTTCTCTAATTTTGCAGCTCTATGCCAATTATGAAAAGAAAGCAAAATATTTTCACCTGAAATGGAGACACTAAGGGTGTGGTGTTTCCATCTAGGACAAGTGGTGATACGTTACGTATTTACTGTTCCATTTTTCCTCTCTGGCTTCCTCCTAGTTTGTATCCACATTTTTTTCTTTGAGTCATCAGTCTTCTGACTGGTTAGTTGTGGCCTGCCACAAATTCCTTTCCTGTGCTGACCTCTTCATCTCAGAGTGACACTTGCAACTTACGTCCTTTCTAGATGTATTCCCATCTCAGTCTTCCTTTACAGTTTAGCCATCTTCAGCTCCCTCTAGCAACGTGGAAGTCATTCCCTCATGTCTTAAGAGATGTCTTATTATCGTGTCCTTCCTTCTTGTCAGTGTTTTCCACATATTCCTTTCCTCTCCGATTCTGCGCAGAACCCCCTCTTTCTTCACCTTACCAGTCCCCCTAATTTTCGACATTCGCCTATTGCACAACATCTGAAATGCTACCATTCTCTTCTGTTCCGGTTTTCCCACAGTCCGTGTTTCACTACCATACAATGCTGCGCTCCAAACGTACATTCTCAGAAATTCCTTCCTCAAATTAAGGGCTATTTTTGATTTTAGTAGATTTCTCTTGGCTAGTAGTACCCTCTTACCAGTGCTAGTCTGCTTTTAACGTCCTCCTTGCTCCGTCTGACATTGGTTATTGTGCTGTCTAAGTTTTAAAATACCTTAACTTCATCTGCTTTGTGAACATCAGTCCTGATCTTCAGTTTCTCGCTGTTCTCATTCCTGCTATTTCTCACTACTTTCGTCTTTCTTCGATTTAATCCATAATCTGTACTCATTAGGCTGTTCATTCCGTTCAGCAGATCATATAGTTCTTCTTCACTTTCACTTGGGATAGCACTGTCAACAGCGAATCGTATCATTGATATCCTTTCACCTTTAATTTTAATTCCACTTTCGAACATTTCTTTTATTTTCGTGATTGCTTCTTCGATGTACAGATTGAACAGCAGGGGCGAAAGACTACATCCCTGTCTTACACATTTTTTAATCCGAGCTCTTAGTTCTTAGTCCTGCACTCTTATTATTCCTTCTTCAAGCTTGTGCATATTACATACTTCTCGTCTCTCCCTGTAGCTTTCCCCTATTTTTCTCAGAATTTCGAACATCTCGCACCATTTTACATTGTCGAACGCTTTCTCAAGTTGATGAATACTCTGAAAGTCTCTTGACTTATCTTTAGTCTTGCTTACATTATCAACCGAAACGACTGAATTCCCTCTCTGGTGCCTTTTTCCTTTCCTAAAGCCAAACTGATCGTCATCTAACACATCCTCAATTTTCTTTTCCATTCTTCTGTATATTATTCGTCAGCAATTTGGATGCATGAGCTGTTAAGCTGATTGCCGGCTGGAGTGGCCGAGCGGTTCTAGGCGCTACATTCTGGAACGGTGCGAGCGCTACGGTCGTAGGTTCGAATCCTGCTTTCGTGCATGGATGTGTGTGATGTCCTTAGGTTGGTTAGGTTTAAGTAGTTCTAAGTTCTAGGGGACTGTTGACCTCAGAAGTTAAGTCCCATAGTGCTCAGAGCCATTTGAACCATTTTGTTAAGCTGATTGTGCGATAATTCTCGCAATTGTCAGCTCCTGCGGTCTTCGGAATTGTGTGGATGACATTTGTCCAAAAGTTAGTTGGTATGTCACCAGACTCATACATATTTCACACCAACGTGGTCATTTTGCTGTCACTTCCCCCAATGATTTTATAAATTCTGATGGAATGTTATCTGCCCCTTCTGCCTTATTATATCTTAAATACTCCAAAGCTCTCTGAAATTCTGATTGTAATACTAAATTTCCTATCCCTTCTAAATCGAATCCTGTTTCTTCCACTGTCACATCATACAAGTCTTCCCCCTCATAGGGGCCCTCAATGCCCTCTTTACACCTACCCGCTCTCTCCTCTGCATTTAACAGCGGAATTCACGTTTTAGCCTTAATGTTACCATCCATGCCTTTAATTTTACCGAAGGTTGTTTTCACTTTCCTATATGCTGGGTCAGTCCTTCCGACAGTCATTTTCTTCGATTTCTTAACATTTTTCATGCAGCCATTTCGTCGTAGCCTTCCTGCACTTTCTATTTATTTTATTCCTCAGCAGTTTTTATTTCTGTATTCCAGAATTTTACTGGATATTTTTGTAGTTTCTTCTTTCATCAACTGAAGTATTTCTTCTGTTACCCATAGTTTCTTTACAGATACCTTCTTTGTACCTGTGTTTTTCTTTCCAGGTTCTGTGATTGCTCATTATGAAGATGTTCATTCCTCTTCAACTGTACCGCCTACTGGACTATTTTTTATGTTGTATCTTCGGACTTACAGAATTTCAACCGCATCACGTCATTCCTTACTACATGCGTATCCCACTTCTTTGCGTATTGATCCTTCCCGATTAACCTCTTAACCTTCAGCCTACTCTTCATCTCTACTACATTGTGTTCTCAGTCTATACCTGCTCCTGGTACACCTTAAAATCCAGTATCTGATTTCGGAATCTCAGCCTGACCCTTACGTAATCTAACTGAAATCTTCCCGTATCACCTGGCCTTTTCCAAGTATACCTCTCTCTCTTGTGATTCTTGGACAGAGTATTCGCTGTTACTAGGTGAAATTTATTACAGAACTCAATTACCCTTTCTTCTCTCCGTCCCCTGTCCAGTACCGTATTTTCCTGCAAACTTTTCTTCTACTTCTTGCCCTACAACCGCATTCCAGTCCCCCATGACTATTAGATTTTCACCTCCATTTACGTGCTGTATTACCCTTTCAATATCCTCACATACTTTCTCTGTCTCTTTATCTTCAGCTTGAATCATCGACATGTATACTTGGAATTTCGTTGTCAATGTTTATTTGCTGTCGATTCTGATAAGAATAACCCTATCACTGAACTGTTCAGAGTAACACACTCTCTGCCCTACCTTCCTATTCATAACGAATCCTACTCCCGTTATACCATTTTCTTCTGCTGTTGATATTACCCTATACTCATGTGAAGATAAATCCTTATCTTCTTTCCATTTCACTTTAATGACCCCTACAGTACCTAAACTGAGCCTTTTCATTTCAGTTTTCAGATTTTCTCGCTTCCCTACCACGTTCAAGTTTCTGAAATTCCGCGCCCTGATTCGTGGAACGTTATCCTTCCGTTGGTTATTCAGTTTTTTCCTCATGGTCACTTCCCCTTTGGCAGTCCCCTCCGGAATCTTTTGTCCATGGAGGGATCATCAAAACATTTTTTCAATCACGGGCCACATGCCCTGTGTTTACTCATTATGTGTCTTTAATGCAGTGGTTTCGTTTGTCTTCTGTATCCTCATGCCGTTGGCCATTACTTCCGCCTTTAGGGGCAGTTTCCCACCCCGAGGACAAGAGAGTTCCCTTAAGCACTCTCTACTCCTCCGTCCCCTTTGAAGAAGCCATTGGCAGAATGAGAGTGACTTCTTATGCCGGAAGTCTTCGGCCGCCAATTATGATTATTTATTAAAATATAAGCAGTGACGTGTTTCGATCCCACGACCGAGAACATTTTGATTAATAGTAAAAAAAAAAAAAAAAAAAAACGCTACCCCCCCTTTTTGTGTAATATCATTTTGTTCGCATTCGCTCGTTGCATCTTCTCGGCGCGGACGTCGCAAGACACCCATTTCAGTTCGTCGTTGATCCATTAGCTCAGTTTTTTATTACAGAGGGCAGTTAACCCTCTGACCGAACACGCTGAGCTACCGTGGCGGCGACCTCTAGACCACAAGTGTCGTGTGTCCATATCATACGTTTGCATGTGACCTAACTGATTTAGGAAATGTTGACTTATTTCCTAGGTTGACTTCCATTTACGCCATTTTGCTCACCTGCTACTATTGGAAGCCAGTGGGAAAGGAAAGGTAGGGAACAACTGTATAGTCAGATAGAGAAAAAAACTTAAAGTTGGCACCGACTTGCAAATATCTGTTGAACGCCACTGCTGCACTGCCACTGTCGTCGGAATTCCAATTTCCAGTTTAACTACTGAGACCACTTATAAATGTTTAGAGGTTGATGTGGTCATTGGTGACATTATTTGTAAGGGAACTTCATGGTGTGAACGAGTCGTCCTCTGGAAGACGGTGCAGAAGCTGTAGGCAGCCAGTGGTGACAAATAATTTATCAGCTTCTGAGTTCGACAGGCCCAGATACAGCATTCATAGGAGGAGGATGCCGACAGACAACCAGTGCATCCAGGCCTAGATGGACAGGCAGAGATGTGCTCGGATCAGGCTTCTGCCAGTGCGATGAGATGGAGACCTTGTTAGTGTTGCACCATTCGGCCTGGAGCTGCGTGAGCAGGTGACGACCCAGCCCTTGTTGCTACAATCGGACTAAGTCAACACTCAGCCCAGTGGAAGGTGGCTATGCTGCCCAGGGTCGAATCCCAGATCAATGACTGAAGGGCAATAACGTGTACTGGCGGGCCCCAAAAAGCTCTGAGTCGAAAGTTTTGTAAACCCTCATAGCTAGTTTTTTAAAGACCTCGTCGCTACTGCATCGGAGGCCAAGTTGCCACTGTTGTTACGGTAGGCCGAGTTTGTGAGTTCGTGAAACGGCTTCTGGTGCAGCACACCGCAAAGACGATTTCTCTCTGCCACTACTATGCAGTACGCCCCAGGGTCAGGTAACAGGATAGGAGAATTAAGGTTCTACGACACTCCAACAAATAAGTAACAAAGTCACATAACTTGATGAATAATTAAGTCTGTAAAACTGTATGTAATATAATACAAAAAGGAGACCCTCAATGGCTAGGTGCAGATAATAGTAGGTAAACTTCAGAGAACATAGCAAATACAATTGACACCTGTCTATTCACTTCTAAGAGTTCACTAAACGCTGTTCCCTGTCTAAGTCAGCCCTGGACGATGATCTTCAACCAATTGGGCGAGAGCTGCTCTTGTACCTTCCGAGAAGGATTCTGTCCGTTGCCGTCCGGTCATTGGCGGATTGTACTGGGCCGGCCGTTGGCCGAGGCAAAGTCTGTAGCCTCATCATCAGCGCCAATCGCGGGGCTGGTGGAACTCGAGCAAGTGGCGAGTCTTTATGGCACTAGCACCAGTTCGCATCTTTGCGCCTATGGTGCTCTTTTTCCCTGGCTGTGTCTTGTTCGGACGACACAGCAGAAAGGAACTTGGTTCGATCCGAGGGCGTCAGCCTGCAGCTAGACTTCTGGTTGACGGACAGAAAAGCGTTGACAGCCTCACAGCGGAATCCAACACACAGTGGACGCTGGTTCAAAGCCCAGCCGAGGTGACATGCTAATACTTGCCCGACAACCAGCTTTTATACAGGAAAAAGCAGATCTTGTCGCGGTTGAGGTTACTTACGCGACCTAACAAGCGTCTTCTGAATGTCTCGAATGACCGATTATTGCGTAAGTGTCCGGATCGCAGCCGCAGAGCCGATGTATAACGTAAATGCTGAGCTTAAGGGTTTGGAATCGGGCCCTACCTTGTGTCCACGCCGCTACAGGAGGAGAGTTTAAGGGAGGTGTGTAACGAGTTTAGTGACAGCCTCTTCATCTAGAACCTCATTTGATGGCTGGTGGAAAGGGTCGAAAGGGAAAAGTGTCAACATACGGCACACATCCATTGATGTAATGACTGCTTGTCGGCTGTTGGTGAGGGGGAGACGAGGAGTGGTGCACATCGTTTCCGAAAATAGCCATTCGACTTTTCGCTCCCAATCTGCATTAAGAACGTCCTTTCCGTGGAGTATGTAGCCACTTAACTCATGGACGTAAGATAGTTTGAAAAGTGTCTTCACACACCTTGACCCTGCATGTGTTCTGAACTGATTGACGTTCCACTGTAGTATGGTGGTGGTACATGTTCGCTGCCTTGCCCTGTGACCTGAGTCGAATACAGGCCCCGGGAGTGGACAACATTCCATTAGAACTACTGACGGCCTTGGGAGAGCCAGTCCTGACAAAACCCTGCCATCTGGCGAGCAAAATGTATGAGACAGGCGAAATACCCTCGGACTTCAAGAAGAATATCATAATTCCAATCCCAAAGAAAGCAGGCGTTGACAGATGTGAAAATTACCGAACTATCAGTTTAATAAATCACGGCTGCAAAATACTAATGCGAATTCTTTATAGACGAATGGAAAAACTGGTAGAAGCCGACCTTGGGGAAGATCAGTTAGAATTCCGTAGAAATATGGGAAAACGTGAGGCAATACTGACCCTATGACTTATTTTAGAAGCTAGATTAAGAAAAGGCAAACCTACGTTTCTAGCATTTGTAGACTTCGAGAAAGCTTTTGACAATGTTGCTGGAATACTCTCTTTCAAATTCTGAAGGTGGCAGCATCACCTAATTTATTTCGGCTACATTCCATTATCCTCGTTTTGCTTTTGTTGATGTTCATCTTATATCCTCTTTTCAAGACACTGTCCATTCCCTTCAACTGCTTTTCCAAATCCTTTGCTGTCTCTGACAGAATTATAATGTAATCAGCAAACCTCAAAGTTTTTATTTCTTCTCCGTGGTTTTTAATTCCTGCTCCGAATTTTTCTGTTGTTTCCTTTACAGCTTGCTTAATATACAGATTGAATAACATCGGGGAGAGGCTACAACCCTGTCTCACTCCCTTCCCAACCACTGCTTCTCTTTCATGTCCCTCGACCCTTATAATTGCGATCTGGTTTCTGTACAAATAGTAAATAGCCTTTCGCTCCCTGTATTTGACCCCTGCCACCTCCAAAATTTGAAAGACAGTATTCCAGTCAACGTTGTCAAAAGATTTCTCCAAGTCTACAAATGCTAGAAATGTAGGTTTGCCTTTATTTAATCTAAGGTAAGTCGTAGGGTCAGCATTGCCTCAAGTGTTTCAACATTTCAGCTAAATCCATCATCGTACGAACGTCGAAATGGAAGATATTGAGAGAACCAGTCGTGCGGTAGAAAAGCAACTACAATGGCATCAGGACTGGATGAAATATCTAAGTGATTTAACAAAGGTTATGCAAAAGAACTAGGTCTCCTCCCAGCAGCAGCTTACCGTAGATCGCTAGAGCAACGAAGGGTACCTACCGACTGGAGAAAACTCGTCATTCACATTTCAAGAAGGGCCGTAGGACAGATGCATATAATTAGACGTCTATATCTTTCACGTCAATCTGTTGTAGTATTATACAACATGATTTATGCCCAAGAATCGTGGTTTTGGAGAACGAAAATCTCCTGTATGGAAATCAACATGGATTTCACAAACAGAGGTCTTGCGAGGCTGAGCTCGCTGTGTTCCTCCGTGAGATCCACAGAATCACCTGCAAAGGATCGATGAAAGCTGCAGGTTCTCAGGTTCTGCTCGGGACTCGGGTTGATGCCATGGTCCTTGACGTCAGAAAGGCTGTCCCGCACTACCGGTTAATGAAAAAAACTTGTTTATCGAGTACCGAACCAGATTTGCGAATGGATTCAAGACTTCATTGCAGACAGAACTCAAAACGTCGATGATAACGTAAAATTACTATGTATACAAATGATCCAGCAGAAAGCGTCTGAAGATCTTCTTGACTGTCTGCAGATGATCTGTGTACGAGAAAGTAACAACGCCAGAAGACAGCATCGATTTGCAGAATCACCTGCAGAAGGTTCAGGAAAGGTGCAGTTTCTGCTCATCGTGAACAAATGTAACAAATTGCGCGTACTGAAGGAAAGAAATCCACTACTTGTAACGCCGGAAATGCATATCCTCCTATTGCCATCTATTGTACTATAATTTGTTTTCCTTATTTTTGTTACCTGAATATATGACATTTCTGTGTCTTTACATATTGTAATTGTTTTACTATTTGTATATATATACTTATGCATTTATGTCGATGTATAATTGGTTTGTTTCGTAAATATTATTTGTATTTTTACGCTGGGTCTTGCCTAGGGAAAACTGCTATCGAACGATTACATCGATAGGTCGTGTGAAGACTCAAAGTGTGTAGGATCTTTGGTAGTGTTAACTCTGCCGCGTGGAGCGCGGGCAGAGCTGTGGGAGTCTGGCTGGAGTAGCGAGTGGAGCAGGTGTGTTGTGTGACGCTCACGCGAGTTGCCGCGCTTTCGGGGTTTGGCAGCATGTAATTGCGCTCGACTCGCGATGATAGTTTCTGACATGGTGTCGCGGACGGGAAGCATTAGCTGGCGCACATCAAGAGCCCGTTTCGCCTGGTGACCGTGTCGAGAAGAAGGCGCGCCAACATCCAGCTTCTGCAACAGCGACGGCCGACAATGAGTGACTGTCGCCACCTCCTCGATCGACGGATTCAAACCTTCAATCAACCAACAAGGAAGACTAAAAGCACGTAAAGTTTCAGAACTGTATGGCAGACCTCAGCTTTTCAAATTGTTCCATTTGCCTCGCAAAATTACAGCAACTTAGCATGAACCTTTGTTGCTCATTGTCCCAATTGCATCGCCAAGCAGGGTCCCTTCCTTTTCCGAAATGAACCCGAGTGTCGTTGAAATTCAAACGCCAGCATAATTCCATTTCACTGCTTTAATTTCGAAGTTCAATTTAAGTATTCATAGCTGGCTACAATAGTTAGATTACACAAGCACAAATTAAGAGTGCGAGTTTTGTTACCGTATTTTAGCTTACCTGTGACTGCAGCTCAGCTTGGTACGTACTAAATTTTACTATTTTTAATTGTTCAGAATCGTTTAATTCAAGTTCAAAGTTAAATCTCTTCTTTCTAAATTGCGTAGATTCAAGTAGCTTTAGAAATGATTGTTGAGGTAGTCCAAGACTAACTGTATTTCGATGTGCTTCAGAAAGAAAGCTCACTATTAACTTCAGTCACTAAATTAACTTTCGATTTTCCGGTTTCATTAATTCTTTTGCTAAATTAAGTGTAGCGAAATTTATTACTTGTGACAAACTTTCAGTTTTCACACTACACGTGTCAACCTTCAGTTGCCACGCTTCTAGTGCTAATTATATGCGTAATAACCTTTCTTTTTCAGTTATTATAGTAATTGTCCATACGGCTGGCGACCGTAATTTCCCCCAAATCTCAAATATCTAATTACCGCTAGTTGATTGTTAACGTAACGGCCGCACATTTACTTTCTTTATTAACTTTATCCCTATTTCAAAATTAATTTCCACCAGTTTCACTTGCATTTTTCCTTTCATTTAGATGTAACCCTTTCCTCCCTCTTTACCGACAGGTTAACTTCGGTGACGATTGCTTTCCCAAAATTCCCATTAGGTACACGCGGTTTCATTTTTCACTGTCATTAAGGTCGATAAGTTAGGGGGAGGTTACACGTGGTGACCTGGTGACAGGACCATCTTCAAATTTGAGGTTGTTCTGGACACGAATTTTGCATTGTACAAATCTCGTAACAAAGTACTGGTTACGAAATGGTCGATACGTCAGCGAGAATATTAGTGTGAGGAATCCTAATTAGATTTGAGATTTGGCATTTATATTGAAAATTATTAAAATGAGTGAAGGCAACAATTACCAAAATTTGTTAGGCTTGGATAAGGAACAATCGGTCGAACAGTGGGGAACGCGCACCGCATTACCCATTGTTCAGGGACAGGCGGCTAGCATGAAAGACGCGACCGCCGAAACGCAACAAAGAGCAGAAATGGAATTCCACACTTTAGAAAATGTTTGGGAGTCGGAAGTAAAAACCAAATGCGAATCCCTTGATGACGAATACGGGGGGACAATTAAAGAGGAAGCCGCTACGGAAGTAAAACCGGTAGTTTCCGGGAATTTAACTGATTTTTTGAATGTTTTGATTAACGAAATCAAGAGTCAATCGGCCAAGCAAGAAGCTCAGTCTGAAAAAATTGAACGAAAGCTAGACAGTCACAACAAAGCTATTAATGTTGTTAACAACAATGTTGGAGTTGTTAACACAAAAGTTGATAAAATCAAAGAAGATATTGTTGTGATTAATAGCGAAATCGGTAATCTTAAACAGGAAATGATAGGCGTTCAGGCGGAAATTGCGAGCATAAATACTCGTTTTAATTCCGAAATTAGCAGAATCGAGAAAAGTGTAGGAGAATCAGTTGCTCCGATCATCGAGTATAAGGTGACGGAACAAATTCAATTAGTGAAAAAAGAGGATCAAAAGAAGGTGGAAACTTTAAAGGCTTTAGTATCCGAAGTAGATACCAAAGTGACGAAGCAGGCTAATACCTGCGAAGAGAAAAAAAAGGGAAGTAGAAACGCTTGCGACAACCACTTGCCAAGTAATTATGAGAGTGTCGGAATTAGAAAAGAAACTTGACGAAAAACAGAGCTATGTGCCAATCTATGCACATAGTTCGGAATTGTTGATGAAAGAGGAGCGGTTCGACCCCTTGAAAAAAGGCGGTATACACGCGACGGATTTCATTAAGAATTGTGAAAGAGTTTTACCCAGATCATGGACTAATGAGAGAAAATTAATGCGATTATTGATGTGTTGGCTGGTGATGCCAAGCGTTGGGGCTTAAACCTCAACATTACGGACCTGACTTTTGACGAATTTAAAAATTTGTTTCTGGTTGAATACTGGTCAGAGCAAAAACAGCAAAGTGTCTGGCGCGAATTTGTCGTATCGAGGCCTTTCGATGCGAATTCGCGCAGTTCGATGAAGGAGTTTTGTGAGGGCTGGATCCGCAAGTTGGAATACTAGCGTGATCGCCGCACGGAATCCGAAATAGTCTGGGAACTCTACAAAAAGCTTCCAGATGATACAAAACGCTACGTAGGAAGCAATTACAGAACAATAAATGATTTCCTGGAAAGAGTGGAGGACGAGGACAATTGGCGCAATAATCGCGACAGTGGTAGAGGCCGTGGTAACAACAACGGGTACCACAGCAACCACAACAACGATAACAATGGGAATAATGCATACCGCAACCATGGCAGCAATGACAATAATGGTTCGGATCGTAATAACAATCGGTACAATGCAAATAATAACAAGAATGACGGAAACCAGTATCATACTAACGTGATACGGGCTTCACAGAATAGTAATAACGCCAGAGGGTGTGATAAGCCGCCTCAGCAGCATCCGGGGACCGTATCTGCTGGGACGAGACAGGGAAACCATTAGCCGCGCCGGTGAGGGGCCGACCGGGCGTGGAGAAATTTTGGCGGCCCAATAGCAGGAGAAAACCCAGGTGTCGTCGATATGAAAATTCCGTGTGGAATAATCAACGGCGGGAGAGTGTGCCAGTGTTAGGAGAAAGGAGTGCGCCCACAGGTAGTAGATCAGCTATATACACGGCAGTAGGAAGTACATTCACTGTCAGTGAGAACAATTTAAGTACTGTTCCGGAAATCGATTATAAAGTGGCAGCGGTAATACCCACAGCGGAACTGGAGATTGAGTTTAAGAATGATTCGCAAGTGTTGAAAGAAGATCAGATGTCGGATAAAACGTCCGTCATCGAGCGAGGGGATGCAGAGAGGGATGAGGTCTGGTTAAGGCAGTTCGGTCGCTTATACGACGAACTAAGAGATTATAGGGGCCTGTACGGGAGAAGTGTTTATGGGGAGCGCGGGCAGGATTTGCCGCGTCTCGTCCCGCAGGAAGATAGTGATTGTGAAGTGATAGAAAGTTCTGGCCCTAACCGGCAGACTTTACTAGAAATAGTTGATGTTAAGGGGGAGCACGAGCAAGATGCGTCGTGTTTCGTCCCGCAGGAGTTGAATGTTGAAGTAGTAACGGAAAGTTCTGGCCCTAACCGGCAGACTTTACCGAAAGTTGTAGTGGTAGAAGTAGCCGACCCATCCGACGCGAACATCCAGTTTAAACATTGCGAGAGTATTAAGGAGAAAGATTACGAAAATTTTAGTGATAGCCGGAAACGATTGGTAGATTACAGCGTGTATGAGGTTAGAGCTGACGTTATACGGTCAGACGGTAGCAGTGTGGGTTGCGCAGATCCAGAGGAAGTAATTTCAGATGCTACTGGGCACATTCTTCCAGGTAGATTGGCAGATGAGATCAATCTGACCAAAGTGGAATCAACGAAGGTGGCAATTAGTGAATTGATAGCAAAGCAACACTCACTAGTTGACGAGTTACAGGAAAAGGTTTCGGTATTGGAGGCGAAGCTACAGACTAAGCCTCAGGACAAACGTGTTGAAATTAAAACTGTATGTGAACAGAGGCTGAAAAAGCCGCCAGATAAGCCGGATTTAGGATCAAAGCCGGATGGTTTTTTCTGGAATGACCTGGATATAGACGAGGATTTACTGTGGGAAAATAATGAAACAGTCGAGGACAAGTGTAGACAGATAGTAGTGTCTGTTAATATACACGAACTACAACTAAACGTGTTGATTGACACCGGTGCAGAATTGAGTGCTGTATCTGGGAAAATATTTGAGTTACTGAAAGGCAGACCTGGCATCGTAGTTATGCCAGTAACAGGAGTGAAAATTATCGGTGCTACTGGGAAGGCCAGTAAACCGGTCACAAAACAGATTTTTGTCAACTTCGAGATATGTGGGGCACGATTTGAGCATGAGTTTGTCGTCGTGCCAGACTTAACTACGGAAGTAATTATCGGGTTAGATTGGCTGTTAAAGTACCGTGCAGTGATTAATTGTGGAAGCAAAACCTTGACATGTACGTCACAAGATAAAACAATAGTAGTTAGTTTTGACGAGGCAGGAGACGGTGTGCATAGGCAATACCAGCCTATACACATTGTTAACTGGCCGGATGACATTGACGTAGGAATGGGTTTGAACTGCCGTAACATGAGGAATTTCCGCATTGACAAAAGTGTAGGAAGTGAATTGGAAGAGATAATCAAATTCCCTCCACGGATTAACATTAGTATTGGTGTGAAAAAAGATCGTTTGCGAGAAGTAATGAAGCTAAAAGCCGATGCTCGCATACGTCATCATGACGCTAAAGCGCGTTTTGCTAAGTTTGCAATCGGAGACGTAGTACTTGTAAAAGCTCATGAGAAATCGAGCGAGATAGACCATGAAATCTCTAAATTTAAGTTTGTTTATAATGGACCATATAAAGTCATTGGTATACCTCACACAAATGCTTATTGCTTAGAGTATCCGAGCTCTGGAAAACTATTAGGTATACGGAACATTGTAGACTTGAAAGTGTACCGACCTAGGATCGATTAATACCACACAATGGGTAATTTATACAGTATGTAAAATAGAGTGTAAGATTAAACGATTTGCTAGATTGCCATGCTTTTGACTGACCAAGGTCATTAAAGAAGTTGTAATTAATAAGTAATTAATTTTGATTAATCAATTTAATTCTAATCAATTTAATCATGATCTAATCAACTGAAAAATCCAAGCTGCTAGTTTAAGTTTTCAGCTGAGTCACAGTAGATTAAGGGATGTAAATATGATTTTGTAACTTGCTGTAAGATTTAATGAATGTGTGTTTTACTAGTCATTGCCGATGTACTTGACGCTGTTTTAAGTTTCAGGCTAGTACATGCGTGTGATGATGGACAGTGTTGAGTTATCCACTGTGATAGTGTTTATGGACTCCTTGAGATTACTCGGGAGTGAGTTTTTCCGAAAGAATTCAGTGAAACGGACGTTCTGGAAACGCCGTCACAAGGGCGAGTGAGATCAAGCGTGCTGCACACGCGGGCGCAACAATACTGGCGAGGCGAGCCGCTGTCGGCTCTTGTGCCGCTGTCGGCTCTTGTGCCGCTGTCGGCATTCTTTGTACTTGCGAGTACGGAAGGCGGAGTTGTTTTTCTTCCCGGGCAGCTGATATGAAAGAATTCTGTTGTCAATATTTATGTTTTGTCGATCTGCTGTATATTATTTTCTTGTTTAGTGTTAAGTGCACACTCATGACGATAATATTAATTATGAAAAGTTTATATAAAATACGTATTCTATGTCATTAATTATTAATTTGCGTATTTTGATATACCTGTTTTCTATGACCATGTAATCTGATTAATTTTGTAAATAGTATTTCATTTCTTGATACTGCTAGGAATTTAGATTTTTAGAATAGCTAAACCATATTCTATGTTTTCTATGAATTTTAATATGTTGTCGACCTGTTTTGTTTTGATCAAGATGACAGAGTGGAATAAGATTAGGAGTGTCCCCACTCAATTATTATCGTCTAAAAATTGGTTTATGGTTAATTAGGAGAAAGCTAAATTTTGTTGATGTTTTGAGCATATACATTTCCGCTGTTTCCTTTTTTTGGACATTTTCTTAGTCTGTTTACGTTACACCAACATCCTCAGACAATGTGGGGCACGTGTAACGCCGGAAATGCATATCCTCCTATTTCCATCTATTGTACTATAATTTGTTTTCCTTATTTTTGTTACCTGAATATATGACATTTCTGTGTCTTTACATATTGTAATTGTTTTACTATTTGTATATATATATTTATGCATTTATGTCGATGTATAATTGGTTTGTTTCGTAAATATTATTTGTATTTTTACGCTGGGTCTTGCCTAGGGAAAACTGCTATCGAACGATTACATCGATAGGTCGTGTGAAGACTCAAAGTGTGTAGGATCTTTGGTAGTGTTAACTCTGCCGCGTGGAGCGCGGGCAGAGCTGTGGGAGTCTGGCTGGAGTAGCGAGTGGAGCAGGTGTGTTGTGTGACGCTCACGCGAGTTGCCGCGCTTTCGGGGTTTGGCAGCATGTAATTGCGCTCGACTCGCGATGATAGTTTCTGACATGGTGTCGCGGACGGGAAGCATTAGCTGGCGCACATCAAGAGCCCGTTTCGCCTGATGACCGTGTCGAGAAGAAGGCGCGCCAACATACAGCTTCTGCAACAGCGACGGCCGACAATGAGTGACTGTCGCCACCTCCTCGATCGACGGATTCAAACCTTCAATCAACCAACAAGGAAGACTAAAAGCACGTAAAGTTTCAGAACTGTATGGCAGACTTCAGCTTTTCAAATTGTTCCATTTGCCTCGCAAAATTACAGCAACTTAGCATGAACCTTTGTTGCTCATTGTCCCAATTGCATTGCCAAGCAGGGTCCCTTCCTTTTCCGAAATGAACCCGAGTGTCGTTGAAATTCAAACGCCAGCATAATTCCATTTCACTGCTTTAATTTCAAAGTTCAATTTAAGTATTCATAGCTGGCTACAATAGTTAGAAATCACAAGCACAAACTAAGAGTGCGAGTTTTGTTACCGTATTTTAGCTTACCTGTGACTGCAGCTCAGCTTGGTACGTACTAAATTTTACTATTTTTAATTGTTCAGAATCGTTTAATTCAAGTTCAAAGTTAAATCTCTTCTTTCTAAATTGCGTAGATTCAAGTAGCTTTAGAAATGATTGTTGAGGTAGTCCAAGACTAACTGTATTTCGATGTGCTTCAGAAAGAAAGCTCACTATTAACTTCAGTCACTAAATTAACTTTCGATTTTCCGGTTTCATTAATTCTTTTGCTAAATTAAGTGTAGCGAAATTTATTACTTCTGACAAACTTTCAGTTTTCACACTACATGTGTCAACCTTCAGTTGCCACGCTTCTAGTGCTAATTATATGCGTAATAACCTTTCTTTTTCAGTTATTATAGTAATTGTCCATACGGCTGCCCCCAAATCTCAAATATCTAATTACCGCTAGTTGATTGTTAACGTAACGGCCGCACATTTACTTTCTTTATTAACTTTATCCCTATTTCAAAATTAATTTCCACCAGTTTCACTTGCATTTTTCCTTTCATTTAGATGTAACCCTTTCCTCCCTCTTTACCGACAGGTTAACTTCGGTGACGATTGCTTTCCCAAAATTCCCATTAGGTACACGCGGTTTCATTTTTCACTGTCATTAAGGTCGATAAGTGAGGGGGAGGTTACATACTGTACAACTCGACTGTTAATGAGGAAGTTCTGGAAATAGTATTTAACGTTAAATATGACGGAGTAAACATGTAAAGGGATCTTGTGGAGTGACCACATAAAACAAATAATAGAAAAAGCAAATGCGAGACTGGGAATCGCAGGAAGAATCTTAATGAAGTGTAGCTCATCCACGAAGGAAGTGGCTTTTAAGGCACTTGTTCGATTGATTCTTGAGTACTATTGGTCAACATGGGATCCTTATCAGGCAGAACGTTTGGAGAAGATCCGAGGAAGAGCGACACACTTCGTCACGGGATCGTTTAGTTGACGCGAGGGCGTGACAGAAGTGCTCAGCGAACTCTGTCACACAGGTTCCAATTAGTTGGAAGTGCATCACGGAGAGGTTTACTATTGAAATTTCGAGAGAACTCTTTTCGGTAACTGTCGGACAACGTAACATTCCTCCCACATACATCTCGCGAAATGACCACGACGAGAAAATTGGAGAAATTAGACCTAACATGAAGGTATATCGGCTATCATTCTTTCCACAGACCATTTGCGACTGTAACAGGTTATGGTGAATGAGTTACTGTTACCAGAAGTACCCTCCGCCATACACCGTTGATTTCTTGCCGAGTATGTTGTAGATGTAGATTTGGTATACAATACCTTGCTTACCTGGGTAGCCTCCATTGTTCCGTTACATACACTCTCGACAGCTTAAAGCTGCCCTGATGTCTCTCTAATGCTTTACATATTTAGATATGTGACATTTTTTCAAATATACATTGTATACGTTTAATGACGTTGACATTGTTATTCACCACAAGAAGCCACTGATACTGATACCGATAGACTGATACGTGGACAAACCACACAAGACACTGTTAGGATTTGAGCGCTACTGCTATCGAACGAATCACCTGAATCCTGGCAGCATTAGGATTTTATGGAGGATTTATGGACGTCCCACGATTAGCTACAGAAGTTAGGATCTGTCAAGACAGAGCCCCGCTTGTATGGGTAAGCCTCATGGAGCTCAAGGTTCCCAGATATATCCCACTGACGTCTGCTCTGCCTCAACATTCATCTATCTCATTGGCGAGCAGCACAGCTTGATTTTTTTTTTTTTATATATAGAGTGTTGTACCATTGTGCCAATCCGGACGGTTAATGCAACATCCGCGATCCCTGTGATGCGACCTCACCCATCTCATCGTGTTCTACGTACTTCCGTGAATCATTCCGCACACACTAGTTAAAATGTAAATGTCTTATGACTAGGGCCTCCCGTCAGGTAGACCGTTCGCCGGGAATCGAACCCGGGCTCTTAGGATTGACTTTCTGTCGCGCTGACCATTCAGCTACGGGGGGCGGACACACACTCGTTACACTGCTGAAACACTTCGTCCCACACGTGTAGGAGTTCCCCGGATGAACACATCATCACATTCTCTTATGCCAATAATGCACCGTCTTTCTAACTCACTAATTTGGCAGTACTGTTCGCGTATACAGCTGAGAGGCATCCTGCACGTCTGCTCAAGTCACAGTGATCCATCACCTTCGGTTTATAACGACAACGAGAGCCGCAGGCACATTTTCCAGTAGGTGGTGTTGCGCCGCGATATCGATGTTGCCCTTGAATCCTCGTGCCGACATGGTTCAAAGCTAATCATTTCCACAGAATATCTTAATTCCTGTGTGCTGTGAATGTGAACATCCTATCTCTAGTCGTTATAGCTGTTCTGTTTTTCTTTCTGAGCATGAGTGTATTTTACACAGTCGCGAATGTAACTTTCACGAATAAGGTTATGTGTTAGCATCCTGGAACAAAGCAGAGGAGAGGTAGCTGTTAGGACGTTGGCAGCTAGATAGCTTCCGCCTTTATTCACGAGTTGCGCAGGTCCACACGCCGTGACTCAGACTCTGTCTGCTCCTCAATACGTGACCATTTCCCCCCCACCATGTTTCCCCACTGTGTGGCGCTATCTGCTGGGCGTTTCCGCGTAACTTACGCAATGGCAGTCGTTTTGAATCCCACTTATCCGCAGCCCAGAGGGAACCGGATTCTCTTAGCGTTTCGCGACGGGAAATTGCAGTTAGACCCACTGCGTCCTGTTTACAGTTCTCTGTGCCTTACTTCTCTGGTGGATTCTCTGACGCTTTCGAAATGGGGATACACACAATTACTTCCTCTTGTTATCTCTCTTGCTACTGCTAACGGTGTCGAACTTTCGTGACTACTTCCACAGCTGTCCCTCAATACGTTGAATGGCTTAGTTTACTAGGGAGAAACATAACTACTAATCACTGCGCTATGGGTTCCAGGTGTAGTCAATGTTTAAATTTCACCATCAATAAAACAAGCTTTAGATGCTTTCATAATCAAACCTCTGAATGTTGCTCATCGAAAGACTAGTAACTTATGCAAACGTCCTGCGTAATGCCTTTCTAATAAAAGACCTACGGTGTATTGCTATACAAGACTGTCAGCCCCTTCTCCAAAGCACTAGTTGATGCAACTATTATATTAAATATGTTCAAGGAAAGAAATAGTCGTGTAATTTTTAAGAGAAAGTGGAACTATTCAGGTTAAACGTACATGAGACACATCTTCAGTCTACAGGGTTTATGATACGACAGCCCAAAAGCCTACGTGAAATTCGTTGTAATGTTGTTTCAGAAAAAAATTTACTACTTTCTCTTCCAACTATCGGAAGTTATATTTTTGTTCTATTTAATGCGTTACACATTACGAGACTCTTTTTAAAATAATGGCTAAATTTGGATGACTTCAAGCTCACATTGGTTTTACAGTTGTCATATTATTCCCTCTTGGTTTCCATTTTGCGTTTCTAACAATCTCACTGAGCACATCTAAAAAAAATTTATCATAAAGCTGAAATACTGTGTATGGTGGAGATCGAAGACGAATACAAATTGGGAAGATAACTGTAATTACGTTATTTTGTTTGTCTGGGACGCCTTCGGACCGATGACTCAAATTATTTTAATTTTGTAACCGGTTTAAGTAACCAGTTGATGTGATATGTTAAGTCACGAAAGTCTGACTGACAGTCATTGTGAGACTGCGACGAACATGCCTGTCAGGACAGTTCAGCAGATGACCGACGCGAGAACCTTCGCCAACTGCACGACGTCACCTTCTGAGCGCCCCCTGTGCTCTTGACCATATCGGTCGGACTCTATAAGACAAGAAAACCGTGCCCCTGTCAGCTTGAGTCCCGGTTTCAGTTGGTAAGAGCTGATGGTAGAGTTCCAGTGTTTCGCAGACCCTGCGAATCCATGGACCCAATATGTCAACAATGCACTACGCAAACTGGTGGTGGCTCCATAACACTGTGGGCTGTTCTTTCATTTTCAGCCATCCAATGACTTCATGTTCCCAAATAACGACGGGATTTTTCTGGATGACAGTGTGCCATGTCACCGGGTCACAGCTATTCACGATCGGTTTGAACATTATAGACAACTAAAGGGCAATATTTGGCCGTCCTGATCGGCTGACTTGAATCTTTCAAACATTTATTGGCCATATTTCAGAGGACCGCTTGTACACAAAACCCTGCACCGGCAACACTTTCGGAATTATGGCCTGCTACAGATGCAGAATGGCTCAATATTTCTGCAGGGAACCTCCAGCGACTTGTTGAGTGTATGCTACTTCGAGTTGCGGCACTAGGCCGGGCAAAAGAAGGTCCGACGACATTAAGACGTATCCTTGACTTCTATCACCTCGCTATATGTTCTTTTAAAGTTAAAGCTTTAACGAATCTACAAGGACATGCTAGAAAGTGATGCTTCCGACTTTCTTGTGTGAAAACTTAAAGATTTTTTTAATAAAACGAACGTTATTAACATTCTACACCTTTGTTCTTCATGTCTTTATATTTTCGGACCTTTGCCGCAAGAGGGCTCCGAATTGTAGCGTGTAACATGACAGTCTGTAACATAGTTACGTCGGTGCGCGAAAAGCAGCATTCTGCAATCGATTTTCGAATTCGCGGAGTTCGTCCACACATGGAGCACCCTCCTCTTCATCATGACAGTCCAGACTACACACGAACCCCGTGGCATCTGCTATAATCCATTGGCTTGGATTTACTATGATCAATCATTTTCCATAAAGTGGCGACGATTTTTTCTCTTTCCAAAACACAGAGAATACCCTATTCCTCCACTTTAAATTCTGAATGCATGACTATTCTGGTGAAGGGTATCGGAAGTTGCAGAAGTGACGTAGATGTTCTTTCATATATTAACATTGTTTCAGTCAGTGCCATTAATGGTACGAAGTACCCTTTGGTGAATGCTGTGCAATGCCTTCGTGAGTAGCACGGTGAGTCCGACACGCATATATGGAACATAAACCACAATGAACATGCATGAGATTCACTTGCAAGTATTGTAGCTATGCTAACCAATAATACCTCGCTGTTAAGGATGACAGAGTCACTTTAAATAATTTGTCAATATGAAAATGGTGTTTCCTCAACAAAAATCAAGTTGTTATGCCAGCTTTAATTCCATACGGAACTGTTGTGTAATATATGAAACGGTAGGGACACAGCAATCAATCTCAGTACCATAGGCTTTTTATCATTCTTGCTCATCCAGGTTTCCGCTATAAACAGCCGTTTTCAGTGCTAAACTACAAGGAATTACAGAATCAGAATTAATTTACACAAAATAATAAGTAGAACACCACGTTATGCAATCGCAGTGATCCATCTTCGTCATCGTACCACTTATTTCCAAAGTGATTTAAAAATTCTCTAGGACACAGTTGTATGAAGCAATTAATAATCATTTGCATCAGATATGGTGAATCGCATCACCGCTAACATATGAACAAATACACTTTAAATGTGCTTTCCTTGATGTATTTTGAAGACTGTATGCAGAAATAATTGCTGATTTTATTTAGTAAAAAACGGGTTTTGAACTTCTATATCTGAAAGGAACTGGGTTAGTTAGTTTCTGGAAAATAGATGGCGTTACTTACACTACGTGATGGAAACTGAGGCTGCTGCACTTGTTCTGTCTGTACATCAGTAAAGTGATGTTGTTGGATGTTCTGCTGGGCGTTTGTTGAATTGTAATTGTCGCAAATGGTATGTTGACTGAAATGGATCCTTTATTTTGGATAATGTTGTGTTTTAGTTATTGTATTCTGCAAATCAATTCTGATCTTGTAATTATTAGTTTTTTCCACTGAAGATAGCTGTTTACAGCTGAAATATGGATATGCAAGACCAATAAAAAGCCGATAGATTTGCTATTATTCTTCCTTGCAATTTATTATATTCGTACTGTCTGAAAGGAAATTGTCGGTTTAGAATACCACATTATTTATGATAAGATAAATTATTATACGATTTCTTTCAATGTAGCAGTTGCGCCATGCTGTATTGTACAGAGCTGACCAATTCATTTAGTGACGGTGATTGTCCTAATTTTTTCGTCAACCTGTAGTGTGCGCTTTCTGGAAAGTTTCCTAGACTAGTTAAAAATTTCGAAGTGACACTTAACTCTATCACAAATACAGCAGTTGCAGAAAGGTAAGATAATTGGTTCCTTTTTGAGCTTCTTGCATGTCAACATTAAAAAACCCAGAAAATAAAATACCGTGTCGTTATACATAATTGAATACGCAAGTGATTGTGAATTCTCCAACAAAGTGAAAGACAGAGGTCAATTCACTCCTTCATCGTTGAGATTAGGAATAAATTCGTCTCTGGCTGTAAATTTGATCCTCAATTTTTTATGTGCTGTTAGATTTTGGAGCAACTAGTCCCATCCTCAGATGCACCTCGCAATTAGACATATGACGGATATGATATTGTTTTTCCTTGGAAAGCAGGTTGCTGTCAACACCATTCACTGTGCTTATCTGTAACAACTGTGTGGATAATCTGAATCGTTACAGTTCTGTGAAGCAGTAACTACTCCGGTAACAGAGGCTTAATGTATGGAAAAGAAGTCCCACATCTTTCCGGAACCGGAGCGTCATGCTACTATTAGCGATTTTCGAACTATCGATTATCACATTTCTGTCACTTTGTGTCACCCGGCATTATGTAAAACTGGTAGTGGTCTCTTAAAATATCGTCATTTTGATACTTTTTATTGATGTTTATAGTCGCATTTGTGTTTAAACTTACTACCACGTTCGTTCCCTTAAAAACGTCTTCAGACACAATATAGTTCCAGAACGATCCGTTAGTTACACGTGCAATGCTCAGCCTCCGTGATATGTCGTTCTTCTCAACGTTCTTCTTTCTATTAGGGTGATGCATAATTTCCTAGCGTTTTTGCTTTGAATGCCAGTATTCCGGTCGTTACGGGTTTATTTATCGATTATTATTTTTCTTCTGTAGTTCACTGCTGGTATTTGAGTGTACATATTGTCATTTGGAAGATAGTGAATGGAGCAGTGGACAGTAGAAAATAGGGTGCCAAGTGGAGAAAGTGGAAACTCTTCCACATATTTTTCTGTTTGGGTTGCCAGAAATGTAGGCGACGTGTATGTGGATAATGCCTTTGGACAGAGTACCGTAAGAAAGTGCTTTTATCCTTTTAAGGAGATTCGTTTTGGCGTTACTGACCCTCCACGCTTAGGAAGACCTGCGGGGTTTGATGAAGATCGTTTAAACGCCTTAATCCACAATCACCCGCGTCAGTGTAGTAGAGAACTGGCAAGCGTGATGAACTACGATTATTCCGCCGCCATGCGACATTTGCATGCGGTAGGAAAGGTTCTAAAATCGCGTGTATGGATACCGAATGCTCTCAGCCAAAATCACAAAAATCAGCGGATGGCCATACGTGCATCTCTGCTTGCTTGTCATGAATTGGCTCCTGAACATCATCGACCATTCCTATCCCGTATCATTACTGGAGACGAGAAATAATATCTTTATGCTAAAAGAAAGGAATAGTTCAGTCCAAACAAAGCAACAAGTCCTCGAACAAAGACCTGCACGCATCGACAGAAGATAATGTTATGCATCTGTTGGAACAGAGACGGTGTGGGGTACTACAAATTGCTCCCCCAGGTGTAACCGTCACTGCCGGCATTTATTTGTCAACAATTGAGAGACGTCTTGCAGACACAATCCAAGAACAGCGGCCAGGAATACTTCGTGAAGTGATAGTTACTCCACGATAACGCCTCCCCCCCCCCCCCCCATATTCTGATAAACCTGATCTTATATCCTCAGATTTTCTCCTCTTCCGCCCTCTATCGAACAATCTTCAAGGAACTTCCTTTCCGCCTGACAATGCGTTCTGAACATGACTCGACGACTCCGCCTCAAAAACCAAGCGCCTTCAACGGACGCGGAATGGAAAAGCTACACCAGCGATTTCAGACTGTTGCAAATAGTGAAGGAGAATACAGTATTGATGACTAAAGACTCTGTTATGTGTATCTTTTGTAATTATTAAACTTTAGGAAACACACTACGAACTTATGCACCAGCCCAATGCAACGAAATCTTGTTGGCACTAACGGGCAGATAAACTATGATACGGTAAGAGCGATGACAATAAAACTATAAAAACGAGTTACTTGCAGAGCTTTTATGCCCGCTTTATTTGAAAGAGACCGTTCTCAGTTTATTTTCTAAATTTTAACAGCTTAGCTACAGTCGTAAAGCTGGAAAATATAAATTCTTTGGAGTTCACCTAATTCTAATGGTTCTTGTACTACATGAATATGTGGGTTCTGAGCTTGTGGTATCCTGCTACAGCTGTAGATAACAAGTCCTAATTCATAAGTGGTAAAAACAGTGTTTCCCTTCAGTATCAACATCATCAGCCATTTGCCACCTACTGGATAAGATACGATATTCTGTAGATTTTTCCATGCATTACGGATGTAAACTGTATGCATCAACGTTACTTCTGCATATTTTCAATTCTTATCCACCCGTTTTCCAAAGGGTCACCGTCTTCGCATTTTCTTATTTCTTGGAATCGAGAAGATTGCTGCCCTGTCTACCATCACTTTCTTGTCTATATTTCCCACCCACCTCCACTTCCTTCATTCAGTTACCTCCTCAATTCTAATATGTCCCCAACAGGCACCGGTTCATTCCTAGACACTCAGAGATTTCTTAAATAGCTTTTGCATGTACGTTCTACGTATCACTAAGTCGAAACTGGTAATACACGCTGTAAATTTTCTTCTCAGACACAGGAGAAAATCCTGCTTCGTTTACCAAAATCATTCCATGACATCTTTGTTCGTCTGTTTATTTCTTTTTTGCCCATCTAGTCGTCTTGAGCTGTGTGCCTATGAGATGCGCAGTGGTAGTTAAATCTCTGGTGAACAACATCAGATTTTAATTATGTAGTAATTTTATAGTCCCTTACGTTTTCCGGTACTTCAGGATAAAATTCTGAAATAAGAAGGTAGATGGAATGTATGTGGGGGGGGGGGGGGGGGGGGGTGGACCCCTAAGAGTAAATCTCAAACGAAGCCTTTTGTCGTCCGTAAATCGACATGCATGTACTTACTTACTCAGCAAAAATGTCCTACCCATTTCTTACTGCCTAGACCACCTGCCAACAATAGCAGGTCGAAATATAGACTCGCTTACTGCCGCCTTCCGAATTTCATCCTTGGTGTGTCTACGGAATGCATAGTTAAGAAAACCCAGAATCGCTTGAAAAATAGGGCTGACAAATCCAAGGCCAGGTTCTGGAAATTCGATTGTCTAAAAGACCAATGTAATAATGGTGAGGTACAGTAAATTACTTCATTCGAGTTTAGGTTTCTCGCAGAACTGCTCAGTGAAATATGCTTGGGAAATAGGCCGAGTAATACATTCGTCTGAAAACGAAGATGAGGAGTAACTGGTCGGAACGTCGCTCCGAAATGAAGCCGGAAGAATTCATCAGTACCTCATATAGTGTCAGCTCTGTGGTACTCAGAGCATGCTTTACCTCATAATCAAGACAAGAAAAAATACTTTCTCCTATTTGTATGCAGAGTTTTCGTGAAACAGTACATTCAGCATATTGTATTATAGCATTCTTGAAATAATCCATTTTTCAGAAGTTATTTATTCTTTAGTTATCTTTGAGAGATGTAAAGTGAAGTCACCATACCTCCGAAGACATATCTCGCAAACATTCAGTTCTGCTTCAAAGTGTTGATAACTGAACATTTATTTCGTAGCTGTCAAATGGCACAAGAATGATCTACAATAGTTGCTATCCATAGAAATTTTAAAGTGGATACATATACGTATGTATGAGTGTATGTGTGTATGTATGTACGTATGTGTGTGTGTTCCACATCTCCCCCTAAACCACTGGAACGATTTCAACCAAACTTGGCAAATACTTCACTTACTTCTGGAAAGAATCATTGTAGGGGTAAGAACAACCCACCTATGGGAAGGAGTGGGGGTGGGAGCGAAAAATCAGTGCGGCCCACAACGCAAGGGTACCCATACTTCAGTCATCCGCAAGTTGAGAACGAGAGCACTTAGAGACTTGCAACGAACGTTACACATAATTTCAAACCGTTACGAAACTTTATCTCCCTGACGAAGACCACGATACGGTGAAAGTAAAAAAGTTTATCACTTAATACTTTTTCACTATTCATACACATAAAACTGCCTCATGAAGCCTAAAGTTTTAATTTATGACTTCTTTACTACCAATTATTCGTGACATTTTACAGACAGTATTCATATATATCACTAAGAGTACCAGAAAAATTACAGCATTCTGCAAAACTTAGTTTAGGAGATATGACGTCACAAACACTGAGATTGGTGAAAAACTATTGCTTGATCAAGACATTTAAATTTATTACTTCGTTACTGCTAACTCGATTCGCAACACTTTTCGCAGACAGTATCCACATCTGCCACTCAATGTACCTGAAACAATATATTATTGTACGACTCATAGTTCAGGAGATAAGACGTCAGACACTTAGGTGTCTGAAAGCCTGTCGCATCAAGCACGACCTTTTAATTTATTATTTCATTACTACGTATTCTATTCACAACACATTTCGCAGACAGTAGGCACATGCACCACCGGATGTTCCTGCAACATTATATCGTTCTCCAGCACATAGTTCAAAAGATACGTCTTCATAAAAATTGAGCTGCATGAAAATGAAACTGCAGGGCGAAATTCTCTAGACATGCAGGTGAAATATGTGTACAACACGTGTGAAATATGTTAACTATGTGTGAAGTACAGCTGACACTTGTGTAGCAGGTAAGACCACGGGTAAAGAGCTCATCCTAAAATTTTTGAACGATTTTAGTCCAATTTGCTACACATATTAGTTACAATCTGGAATGTGATACTTTAGAGGTAAGAACCAGGAGTCTCCTATTGGAGTGAGTGTAATAACATGGGGAGAGAATGGAGGACGAAGAGATGCATGGATAGCGAGGGGAAGGAGGAGACAGGCACAAATAGGACGACGAGGAGATGGACATACATTGATGGAGAGGGGGGGATATCGACAGAGAGAGGGGAGAAGATGGCCAGGAAAAGGAAAGGAGAGTAGTTGGCCAGAGACAGGGAGAGAAAGAGACGGGCAGAGAGATAGGGGGAAGGAGATGAACAGACAGAAGGGGAGGAAGAAATTGACAGAGACAGGGAAGAGGAGGGGATGGACAGAGAAAGGGCTGAGAGATGGAGGAGGAGATGGAAAGGGAAGGAGATCA
The DNA here is from genome assembly GCF_021461385.2 of Schistocerca piceifrons. NCBI lineage: Eukaryota > Metazoa > Arthropoda > Insecta > Orthoptera > Acrididae > Schistocerca > Schistocerca piceifrons. The sequence continues at coordinate 417,183,521 of NC_060139.1, read as the reverse complement.
GGACAGATAGATGGGAGGAGGAGGTGGATAGCTAGAGAGAGAGGAGGGGATGGAATAAGAGGGGCGACGAGGAGATGAATGGAAGGGAGGGAGTTGATGGACACAAGGGGAGGGAGAATGTCAGGGGAGGAGGGAGCAGATGGACAGTGGGGGAGGAGCAGATTGACAGAGGTAGGTGGGTGGAAGAGAGAGGGGTGGGAGGAGATAGACAAAGAGTGGGACAGGAGGGTATGGACGCAGAATGGTGGGGGGAGAAGTTGGGTAAAAAGAGTGATGGAGATGGACAGAGGTCGGGGGAAGGAAAAGATAGACTATTGAGGGAATGGAATACATGCATACCATGACAGCTCCAAGTACTGAGCTAGCCAAATGAAACCAGTTTCACTTAACGAAAATGCTGCTATTACACAATCAGGAGATATTTCTAAGGAAATTGTAAAAATTAACTTATTTGAGGACATGGTGAAGTCACCTTTCATAGTATATGTAATATTATGCTTTGCATCGTATAACTCCTCCTAGAGTGTAGATCTTCTATAAACCATATAAAAGTAAAGGAAAACAGGACAGCACAGGAAAGGAAGAACATGGTGCTTCTGCCTTCAGCTAAACAGTGCAGCAATGCTGTGAGGTATTCCGCCTGAGCGGTAATTAATGACGAAGCCTCAGTACAGCTGGAGTTCGCAGAGAGAGTTGTACTTTTTGCGGCAGTCCACATCGTCGTAACACACATCGGAGTACAGAGCAACGCTGCCATCGAACTTGTGGCTAATTTTGTTGTGGTGATCCTCGGATTACCAGGTACTGAAGTCCATGGAAGAAATGAACTTAACTGCAGATACAAAAACTAGGTAATAACACTACTGTATTACTTACTGAATTTCCCTCGTACAATCTTACAACACTTTTTTTCTGAAAGCAGGTTAGTTTCATTCAGGATTCCAATACACCACCTCATCCCCTACTTTTTTACCTACAAAACCCTTTTTCTCAAGCAGAGGTTGAAAATGCTGCTGCAGTTGTAAATGACTTTAGTTTCACACGACCGGTTTCGGACTCTTATAAGCCCATCCTCAGGTGTCATAGCTGTGCTGTGGTCCCCGAGCGCCACATGTACCAGGCTCGATGTGCTGTCTATGAGAGCAGAACGTTATCTCCGTTCAATGCGGCGACCTTACGTCACGTTGTTCGATGCGGCTGCATGCACGCATCATACCACTCTACTGGTGGACGTCGGAGCCAACGTCTTGATGCATCAATAGCCTCCGTATCATCCACGTACAATTTCTTTTCATAGCAGGATCCCTTTGATCGTCATCCATGGCACCCTTACTCCAGGTCGGTATGTCAACCATATTCTAATACCCGTTTTATTGCCTTGATAGCAAGCCATCAATTTCACAGTTCAGCAACATAATGCCTCACCACAGAATGCGAGAGTTGCTACCTCTGGTCTTCGGGCTTGCCAAGTCCTACCTTGCCCAGCAAGATCGCAGGATGTCTCCCAGCTCAGAACGTTGGGATGATTATGAACAGGACTTTTCCACCAGCTCGGGATTTTGTCTATCTAACTCGCCAGTTCGACATAATTCGGCACGTTATCCCTGAGGAGGACTTCCAACAACTCTGTCAATCGATGCAAAGCCGAATAACTGCTTGCATATTAGCGAGAGCAGGAACAACTTGCTGTATTTTTCAAGCTCTTTCTCTTGAATAAATCGTCCAGTTTTTCAGAAGTTTTCATAATTTGTTCGTCTGAACATTTTAATCACATCTGTCGATATCTATCCTGTTCGGATTACTGGAGGTGCGCGACACTAGTCCGCATTTGAATAAAGGCAAGCGACAAAGCTGTGCTGTGTTGGCTGGTGCAGCGAAACAAAAGTTGTTACTGTGGCAAGCGAATTCAGCTGCCCAGAAATGCAAGTTATCGCGATAGCTGTTAGCTGTAAAATCATGTTACACTGTCTTGTAACGATCAGGAAATTAAGATAACCGAATAGAATGTAAGCTCTAAAGCTACACAGTGACCAAAATAAAAAGTGTTAGACCACGAACATTTTATGCGTGCGGTACCAAACTGAGACTCCAAAATAGTCGGCCTCCGTAACTAAGTGAACAGCATGGATGACTGCCATGCGCGGGACCCGGATCCGATTCCCGGCTGTAGCGGACATTTTATCCGAGTCCATTAAAAAGATGGGCGCTACGCGGCCGAACAACCTCAGATAGGGCCTCCCATGCAAAGGTGCCATACTATCATTTCACTTTACTCAACATTTAATGATCCTGTTGGATATGGCCTGAAAAAAGCATGGAGATATAATAAATGGCAATGTCAGGACGTCATAAATTTGTAGCCTACTTTCACCAAGTTAGTGACTCCAAATATTAGCCTCTGGTGGAACCGTTTAGGTAAAAAATACCAGGTTTCATTATTTGCAGGTTTACTGGTTCGTCGCAAGTCTGTAGCGTCACCGGCCCTTACTCTACCTCCATGGTAGCGATTGCTACTGATGAGGTGGCCACTGGGTGTGAGTAACGCTGCAGGAACTTTGCAGGCAGATATGGTTATGTCGATACAGTATGTCCAGAGGACGGGCACATGCTGCTTATCGCCTTCGACTTCGAGGCAGGTCGAGACACACGGCAGAGGGACATACGAGTAGATCCATCATGTCGGCATATCTCACAGACTGTTTGGCTTTGGTGAATTAATTTCTGAATGAGTGATGACGAGGTGCGCTCAGGACAACAGATTGGCAAGGAAAGTAAACGCCGCTGCTTTCTGCTAGGAGAGTGTCAGCGGAATCATCGGTAGCAAATTGGTCGGAAATGGGTTTAGATCTGAGCTGCCATGAGTTATCTATCGCTGCCACCCTAGTACAGACAGCAGAGGGAGGTAGGATGTGGATCCAGAGTCAACTAGGATACTGACTGGCATTCTGTGGTGTTCAGCGGTATGTCTTGCTTCTCTTTGTGGCGGCCAGATAGAATAGATGAGCTGGTAAACAGCAGTATGTGACAAGAATCGTAAGCCCTGTTGTAGAAGGATTAATCTCCATCGTAGAAAATAGTATATTCGGAGAGTGTGATGTAGTACGACAGACTGCAGTTAACACCACAAACACCTTAGCGAACGTACGGATCGTTAACTGGTCTGCACAGCTCACTGATTTGTTCATACTACAGAGCATGTCCTGTATGCGGCGAGAAGACGTGTACTTTTATACCAGCCCCTAGTTACAGTGGCCGTCACAAAATTAGACACCTGAAGACCGTACCAGCTCTTCGCAGTAGTTCGCTGTATTTCGTCCCCCTTGTGTACATTGTTACTTGCGCATTAGGTCAGCGCCAGCTCAATACTCTGTTTTACCCTGCTATCTTCTGTTTTCACATGGGGTTTCAGTCTTCCGTGGAACGGTGCACTAGTGTGTGTTTGGTAGTGAGCGAAATGCAGGAGCAAGAATCTACGTGTACTGCTATCCGATCGTTGTGCGTAAAGGAAGGAAAGACTTTCGAAAACAATATGAAATTGTCCTGTCGAACGTACTGGAGACTTTTTTTGTGGTCTGGGGCACAATGAAGAGGCCAAGAGTAGCGTAAATTTTCTGCAATTTCATAAAATTACAACAGAACTTACTGGTACTTCCTTACAGACTGTAATTCGTATTTACATTGCCGTAACATCGACAGAATCTCTAGATGGGAGCAAGTGTTTTGATTCTCCAAGAAAGGGGTAAAAAATATGTCGATTTTGACAAAAAGATAGTGAGTATATCTGTGCTTCGATATTACGGCAGAGGAGAGTATTCGACGGCTAGAAAAATACAGTCACGTCCGTAAAAAGTTGCATTTCACATAATCACAAACAAAAATACATTTTGCTCGACTTCAGTGGAAATACTGGCCTGAAAGAACAGACAGTTGATTTCATATAGTATATATCAGTGGTCTTGGTGAGGCGTGCATTGACGAAGAAGCAGCAAGAGCTGCCAATAAAAATATTTCGGAAGGGAGGCAATATTCTCGATCTTATCAAAGCGAGCCGTCGGAATTAGATCTTGACGGCGCTGTACAAGTACTCGAGCGCTGCCGCTCACGGCGTCTCTCGTAAATAAAATACGTTTATACGTGGCACGAAACAACAATGGCGTGTCTGATATTACGAAAACTCATTTTCTTTACACAGACGGAACATTTTCACACCGCTTACGGTATTTTTTATGTCGAAATGCTTTTATGTTTACACGATACAATATGTATCACATACATCTCTAAACTTCGAGATTTTTCATATATTATTTTCAGTACAAATATGACAGTGGTTCTGTTGTTTCTTTTTTTTTCAGAATAAAGCAACTTGCAGCAACCGGGAAGCTTTTCTTTTGGAAAATACTGCATAGTTTTCTAAACTAAAAGTACAGATGTCTGATACTTTTTTCGGTATTTTTTGCTAACTTTTGAATTACCACTAGCTGATCGTAGCAGTTTGAGATGGCCTTGATGGGCGCTGTAGCTATCTCAGTGCACTGCGAGAGTGTGTGTGTTTCAGCAATGGCACGAAATTCCTCAAGATGACCTTCGCAGGGGTATTGATTCTATGGCACAATGAATAGAACGTATTCGTGTCTGTGGGAGTCACACTTCATACCGATACTGACGATGGACACAGTTTTGAATGGAATAAAAGTTTAATCATTTTCTCCATTAAGTTTCGGGCATGCAGCTTCGCAAATAGCCAGCCGGTGTGGCCGAGCGGTTCTAGGCGCTACAGTCTGGAACCGCGCGACCGCTACGGTCGCAGGTTCGAATCCTGCCTCGGGCACGGATGTGCGTGATGCCTTTAGGTTAGTTAGGTTTAAGTAGCTCTAAGTTCTAGGGGACTGATGACCTCAGATGTTAAGTCCCATAGTACTCAGAGCCATTTGAACCCTCGCAAATAAAATTTCCTCCACTGATATTTCGGCCGCGTATTGTCCGGTCATCCTCAGAGTGAGTCAAAGACTGACGACAAGACGATAAGCGCTGCCTTATATGCTCCATCGTGGCAGTACTGCGCATGCTGGTCGGCGGCAAAGAAATACGCTTACACATGAGCCGCCTGTGGCGAAGGGGTACAGACATTCGATTCGCTTATCGATGTATGTTCGGCGGCGTTGATAACATGATGACTTCTCTGCAGTTTAATTACCCCAAGAGCCAGTTCCCATGCTTTGTCCAAAGTAGAACCGTTATCTCTTTTTATTAAATTATTAGCTACTCTAATCTCTATAGCTTCCTTAAAAACAGATTCCCAAAAAGAAGAGGTGGATTTTAAAACCTTCACATCACTGTAATTCATGGAATGCCATGTATCAATACAATGTTCGGCCTCAGCTGACTTGTCAGGCTGTAATAAGCGTGTGTATCTTCGATGCTCCACACATTTCTTATGAAAGGTGGTTGTTGTTTGACCTGTATATGATTTCTCACAATTTGCGCAAGGAATCTGATACACACCCGCTTTACGAATCAGTAAACCGTCTTTTACAGAGCCGAGTAAAGCTGCAATCTTCGTGGGGAGCCGGACGATCACCTTAACACAGCATTTCTCAAGAATATGGCCTATCTTGGAGGAAAGAGCACCCACATAGGGCAAAATCCCACTTAATCTGAAGGAATAACTATCTTCTCCTCCGTAACGTACCAAAATTCTAGATTTTGAGTTGAATGTTCTACGAATTTGTTTCTGAGAAAATCTATTCGCTTTATAAATGGTATTGAGGTATGTGAGTTCTTCTTGCAAATTATCAGATATACAGTGCGCCCTATGCACTAAGGTCTTAATGACGTACACCTTCGGTCTATGGAGAGTGATGGCAGCTACTGGCATATAGATAAAGATTTGTATGTATTGGTTTTAGATATACGGCATGTCCTAATGCGCCATCAAATTTACGGCGAACGACAACATCCAAAAAGGAGAGGCAGCCGTCTTTTTCTATTTCCATAGCAAATTTGATACTAGCATGGATAGAATTCAAATGCTCAAGAAATCGATGTAATTTATCCATACCGGGAGGCCATACGACAAATGTGTCGTCCACGTACCTCCACAAGACCGTTGGTTTAAAACTTGCTGAGTCCAGTACCTTGTCCTCGAAGTCTTTCGTAAATAAATTAGCTACTAGAGGGAGTGGGGGCTTCCCATAGCAACGCTATTAATCTGCTCATAAAATTCACTATTAAACTGAAAATAAGATGGTAAAAGCACTTGTAGTCAGTTCCACTCGGACGATTAAATATGAACAAGTTGATGACTTCACAACGGGTAACCCAATAGTTCTTGCGATAGCTGATTTTTTTATGGAAAAATTCGAACAATCTGCTCTAAAAACTGCAAATAACGAATTCTGGCGATGGTTTCGGTTTGTCGATGATACATTCGTGGTTTTCTAATTTGATAAAGAAGCTTTAGAGGACTTCTTTAGGTATGTGAATGGTATAAATCCAAAGATCCATTTTACCATAGGATGGATGAAGACAACGCAATAGGGCCTATCTTTCTTGGATATTTTAGTCATGCGACAGGCTGATGAGAGGTGGAATATAAACTATTTCGCAAAGTCGCTCATACTCATAGATATTTGCGTAAGAATTCGAACCATCATCCCCAACAAGAAAGATGTGCCATTAAAAGCCTTGTTGATAGACACAAAAGAGTTTTCACGCCCGAACACCTGCACGCCGAATTAAAATATCCGAAACAGGCCTGTTTGTGTCACCAAACCCTGAACGCCTGTATTATACATTACTCCTTCATTCACCTCTGATCTTGCTTCTCTGAGTTCTGAATTTTTTGCCAAAAACTTCTTTCCTGTTTTTCGTAGGTACATGATGCTCTGCTTTGTATCGCATGCTCTTTTATATGGTATTTACTGCTCACTTTTTGCCAGAATTTACTCGATCTTTCGGCGTCCACCTAACTCCTCGATGGTGAATTATGTATCTTACACAGACTGCACTAGATTGAGACTCTAGAGTCCTGATTGATTTCTAGTGTTATGAGACGCCTACGCATAATACGTTCTTAAAATCTGCCCCGTTAGGAGGATTTGATACGTGTGGCATTCATCTCTGCTCCCTCTAAACTTTTTATCCCTATATACACATGGCAAACACACACTGCCGCTTGTGTGATTTTATTGCGACCGTCTCTGATATGGCTTTCTTCCCCACAACGTCCACAGATTACTATCTGTTTAACACAACGACGCAAGTCTTGGCATTGAACGAACCGCGCCGCTACTGGACTGTGTGTTTCACTGAAAGCGATCGTAACCCAAGATATACTTTTTGTCGCTTCATGTGAGACCTAACGTCAGGGCTTACTTCAGTTACTTGATCGACCACTTGTCTTCCCATTGGTCCTGTTCTGAATCAAACTGCAGAGCCGCTTTCAACACTATTCTTACTCAGTTAATCTTCAAGGTTCTCCATGAGTGTTGTGTCTTTCAAAGTTTTTGCATCTGTGCCCTCTGGGATTTCATACGGGATCATTAAACGTCTCTTTTTATTAGGCTGTTCACAAATCAGTATCTCTTGCCCAATGTCGTTGTTCGTTATCTTTCCCTTGTCTCATTTTGTAGCAGCTTCCAGGATAACTACATAATTGGTTTGCTTGATTTTCCTTGTTCTAATTTTCTTTTTGATGGGGTTTATTAAGGTCATTAGTTTTTGTACACTACCTTTGTCTCTTCTTTTGTTATTGACTTTATAAACAAAGTATTTTGTTGCACTGTTTACGTACAGCTATTTTAGGAAGGAAGGAATGAAGATTAGGTTTAACGCCCCGTTGACATCAGTAGAGAGGGAGCAAAAGCTTGGATGGTGTCGAGGATGGGGACGCGAATCGGCAGTGCCCTTTCAAAGGAAACATTCGGCAACTTGCCTGGAGCAGTTTGGGGAAATCATGGAAAACATAAATCAGGATAACAGGACGCGGTTTTGAATCGTCGTCTTGCTAAACGCGAGTCCAGTGCGCTAATCAGTGCAACACATCTCTCAGTGCTGCGATTTTAGCTGCAGGAGCTGTTTTGGTTACATTACTGCTAGCTAACATCGTTAGCGCCAAACTTGCATGTGTTTTTTTCTGGTTTTTGTGTAGTTTCTCTATATCTTTCGTGTTATTTTCGTAGTTGTTCCAACCAGCCAATTAAATCGGCGAAACAGTAATGTGAATAATTTATGTATATTCAAGCCATCGCTAAAGTAATAAATTGTTATACTAATTGTTAGTGTTTGGCATTTCAGCAGTACCCGTTGTTTACCCGTTTCATTGCGTATGAGGTAATTAAAGTACATAATAGAACTACACATAATTTATCTATTCCCATAAGATTTTTTAGAGAATACTATCAGTTGCAAGTGTACTTTGTTCTCTTAAGTAATTGTGACGTACCAGAATGGATGTTTTCCTTCTGACAACCAACGACATTTTAATTAAGAGCAGAATTGAATTGCCGTCAGCAGTGCCTTCCTCTTTATGAGTTCTAGTATGGGTACTTCACACTAGTTAGAGGTTTAGGCTGCAACTGAGTTTTAATATATTCCCATGTCAAAACATCTCTAAAGTTTTGATGAAAAATTAAATTCACTTACTAATGACAAAATCTACATGTACATTCATGTTCAGAAATAAAAGACAGAACATCTTGAACGACTAGAAATAGGTCGTTAATATTCACATGACATGTACATTAGTATGTTTTATAGAAATGATCAGCATTTCAGTCACCTTGGTGCAGCATGTGTCCTGTTGACGAGTAAGCACAGAGTCCGCCATGGTCCCTGATAACTTGTTCCAAGCTTGATCGCATCGACGCCTATCGGGCGCGAATAACGTCCTGTGATGTTGCAATCCATACTGCATTCACCTGGTTCCAAAGTTCATCTGTGGTGGTTGGCATTGGGTCACATCTCTGCACCTATTCTTTCGCCATATTCCACACATTTTCGAATGGCAACACGTCTGATGATATGGCGGACCAGTCCAAAAGCGTGACATCCTGTGACACCAAGAAGGCACGTGTCGGTGCAGCAACAAGTAGTCGTGCATGGTCTTGCTGGAAAAGGTATTTGGGGTGGTACGCAGAAAGCGTATGGCTACAGGCCGCAGGATGTCATTCACGTAGGCCACACTGATTAAATTGGCTTTGACACGCACCAACTGTTATGAAATAGAATCTGGATTCGTCCGGAAACACTATGTGATGCCACTCATGCTTCCAGTGGCGTCGTTCCGTACACCATTGCCGTCTAACATGTTTCTGCACATTCGTCATAGGTATGCGCTGAGGGGATGACGTGCACATAACCCGTACCCTACTAAACGGCTACGGACTGACACCCGTGACAGTGTACGAAGCGTTCCATTGTTCCACTGTTGCTCCAGAGCCGAGAAGGACGCAGATCTGTCATGCAGTGCCACTCGTTGAGGTTGGAGGTTGTCTTCTGCGATCTCATCCATGTAGTAGTGTTGTACAGCCCTGCGGTAACCATTCTGCAGTCACCTCTTGCACTGTCGAAACGTTCTTCCCTCACTATCAGCTATTATCTGGATGGATGCATCACATACTGTCATGGCAATAATGCGCCCTCTTTCAAACTCACTGTTTGACAGTACAGTTCGCGCATAGATCTGCTAGACGTCCTGCACGTCTGCTCAAGTCACAGTTATCTAATACTCTCGGTTTATAGCGACAACGAGAGCCGCTGTCACATTTTACCAGCAGGTGGTGTTGCCCACGACATCGGTGTTGACCTTGAACCCGAGGGCTGACATAGTTCAAAAGCTAATTATTTCTGCAGAACATAGTAATGTACATATCGTGTGCATAGGAACGTCCTACCGCTAGTCGTTCAAGGTGTGCTTTTTTCTCAGCATGAGTGTACATTAACAGGATCATACAAAAAAAAATTCAACATCATGTCATTCTTCAGTCGAATAGCGATTGTAGTCTAACAGTTTCGGAGGTAAGTTCTCAGAGCCAGAAACGTCTTTGGGCGCTGCCTATGCAGCAGTTTCCTACTGACAATAGGGGACTGGCTTTCTTGTTTTTCGAGTTACTTTAAATACACATCGCAAGCTATAGGCAGCATATCCAAAAGTGTGAAGGGCTGTCACGTGGTTTCCACGTAGTGAGGAGCTGCGTAGCAGGCAACACGGCGACCTCGTCTAGAGAACTCAAGGGCACACGGTAGGAGACGAGTGAGGCCTCGCCTCGCTATACGGTATAAGGAACGTCACTCCAGTGCCTGTTGCTCCTCCGTGCTCAGCCCCCCCTTGTGATAGCTCGCCTGCGTCTTTTTACGCAGAAACGCCTATTGCATGCCCTCGTTATTTCGCAGAAATTGGGATTGAAGTAGAGACCGGAAAGTGGTTTTCTTGAACATCATTCTGAGAACGCACACAGCTAAGCAACGAACATAACACAATTAATCAACAGTAATAAGAAATAACAGAGCGTAGCAGAAGGTATCTGCAGGACACAGTAGGAAACGAACATGACCGCAATTATCTGATGTTGGCCAGAGTAGTACATCAAAACATAGACCAACAGTTCTAGGAAATCATACACAGCGAGTCGATTACATACCATTCTCACAAATCGCATCACAGTACTGGTAGTGAAATTATTTTTTGGCCCAGTTTAGCACCAACTTTTAAACTATGGCCTCTATAAAGTAGTGGAGCAGACATTAACGGTCGGCGATAAATTAAGAAGACATGAACAAATATGAGAGTAAGGGGAACAGCGGTTTATAATTTAAATAACTTAATTATATTTTTATGCTTAGCACAACGCGTTTCGAGAATTTATTCTTTGTTTCAAGTGCATTTGTTTGCATGAATATTTTTTGTTATTTCTGCGTGTGTGATTTTCTGTCTCTCTTGCACTGACGTTGCCTATTTGAGATTATACTCGAAACGGAAAATCGGACAACTGAATCTACAATAGCTTTTTGTATGCTGAAGTTAGAGACAGTATTTTTTCCTACTTACAAGTATCCATTACACATATCATCATACACACACAAATTACCTCTTGCACTGTTCGTTTTCGTTATGGAAACATGCTATAGAGATGCTTTCACGAGAAGTTTGTGTGTAGCCATAGGTATTACATTTTCTGTGGATTCGTTATACACATAAAGTTATCAATCGTAAAATTTATTTTATCAGTATTAACTATTGCATTAACGATTTGGTTTCTATTTTTATTTTAGATGTTGAGTGGAGCCTATCGTGTGATCAACATATTTATCGGAAATTACCATAATTGTCGTATGTAGGAGAAACATTTGAAAGAATTAACTGATTTACTAACTAGTTTGTCATTCGGAATATTTTATTCTTGCTTTTAGTGGTGTACAAAAATTTCCAGCCTCTACATTAAATCCATTAGATGTGATTTTTAGAAAGTGGTTGAGTATTTTAAGATCTTATTCTACGTTTTTGAATGTGTGTACTGTGTTTTCTATGTACGTTGCTGTTGCTGATTTTGTAAACTGATTATATGTGTATGAGTTTAAGTGTTCACTTTCACTGTCTGAGGGATACTGAATAGCAGATCGTTAAACACAGACAGTGCAAATAGTCATACAGTATTTACATGCTTAGGTAAAGGTCGTAAATGGTAAGTCTCTTACTGTGCGGGAAGCACAGCGATTGTGAGAGTGCTGGACGTGGGCAAACGGTGACATATGCAAGTACTGTGTTGGTCCTGGGAGCTTGCTCAGATAGCCGAAGATGTTAAGATGACCTCTCGGGTAAAGCGGAAAATCCGGGTTCGAATAACGGTCCAGCACAAATTTTCATTAGTCGCGGATAAACTGTACAGCTGGAACCTTATTGTATTCGAAATTCCGGGAACTTTTCTTGTTTTCCCTACAGCTGTAGATCGTAGCGTGCATGCATATCTGAAAGACATCGTGTAGTAGACGGTTAAACAGACACTGCAGACAGAATTTACATGCCTATGCAAAGATCGCGGTAATAACAAGTACGTCTCATCAAAGTGACTGTGTGAGAGCAGGATGGAATTTTTTGGAAGTTTGTGGTAAGCTCCAGTAGGATCAAACTGCTGAGGTCATAGGTCCCTAGGTTTACACACTACTTAATCTATCTTAAACTGTCTTACGCTAAGGACAACACACAACCACGTCCGAGGGAAAAGGGGAACCTCCCAAGGGGAGGAGCCGCGAGAACCGTGGCAAGGCGCCCCAGACCGCGCGGCTGTCCCGCGTGGCAGTGCAGGATGTAGACACAGAGTGACATCTGGTGGTTTTTGTTGGTCCTGGAAGCCAAAGTGGTTAAGGCGAGTGCTCATACAAAGCAGGAAATCTGGGCATGAGTCCCAGTCCGGCACGCATTTTCATCTGTTGCCCGTAAGTAGTACACCTGAAGTTCATGGTATTCGCCGTTGCGAGTACATTTCTGGTTTTCTTTTTCCAACATTAGTGTCACCGTGCTGACATTCTGTGTTGCTTCAGACATGTTGCTCTATCCATGTTGATATTTAATCTTCGTTCCATGTTCAGCTGCTTTAATGAATCGTCCGTCTCAGTCTGTGTCGCCTGGCCAGCTGTTGTAGGACGATTGATTCACGGATCCAGTTTTATGGGTCCTTCAGTGTATAGCGATTTTACGACTATGACGAGTGGGGCCTGAAGATGGCATCAATGTAATGCCGAAACTGGTAGCACATAGAAGTTCATAAAACAAAATAAACTTCTACAAATCACACGGCTGTTGGTAAATTATTGCATCAAGATGTTGATATTTGTCTTACTGAAAAGAAGACCTTTTTCCGACTCGAGATATGTGAGGCGACTGCATGATCCTGAAATCTTGATGTCCTTATGGGCGCTAGCCGTTTGGTGAGATTGAAATTCTGCCTAGTGCAGAGTATCGCCCTCATGCAATCATCGATTTTATATTCGCAGGACAGTCCCGGTATATGCGAGCAGTAGTGCCACAGAACGATAAACCGTAGTCTACGATTCTGCCATTGTCGAATTTTGACAATTGTTCTAAGCGTTTCTCCTTCTTACAGAGACAATCCACATTTATAGCGATTTCGTAATGTGAAACCTGCTGCAAAATCATTTCTTATGTACAAATTGTAGGTAATATTACTGTTACTTATTTTGTGCGATTGCGCTTAAATGCTAATCATTTGTATCGCCAGTATGTAGACCATTTCATGCCCATACTAATATTGTTGCATGCTCCCACCATAGTTTTGCAATTTTAAAATAAAGCACTGCATTTTTAACATAAGGTTAACTTGTTAAATTTTTCACGATTGTAACCAATAGAAATGTTCAGCTACTTTAACGAATCGTTTGTCAACCTCTCATCTACACTGTCGGAAGAAAATCACAACACCTAGGAGGCGTTTTTCCGACACATACGAAAGTCGGTAGGCGTGTTTCTACAACTGAAAAATGATGTTCATTCAGATTTCGCACCATTCGCATAAGAGTGGCGCTAGTAACGTACATGCGAGGACGCAAATCAGGTTTGCTATAAGTACTCGCTGTGCCGGTCGTGAGCGTTAATTACCTTTAAGGTTGGACGCGGTCAGTTGATGTTAGTCAACGACACCTTTAAGGCGTTGAAGATGTCATTATCAAAACCACACTGAATTAAAACGAGGTCGTGTAAGAGAACTACGAGAAGCTGGATGTTGCATCCACGATATTGCACAAAGGCATGGCGCGAGTGCAGCCACTGTACGTGATTGCTGGCAGAGGGGGTCACGAGAATATACGGTCGAAGGAAGACCGGGCTCCGGACGGCCACTGCCGCTAACGAGAGGGAAGACCATCGTGTTCGGCGTGTGGCTCCGTTGCATCGTAGTGCGTTTGCAGCAGCGATTTGGAAAGCAGTTCGCACCACAGCGACACAACGAACTGTTATAAATCGGTTACTTCAAGGACTGCTCTAACCCAGACGCTCTGAACCCAAACCACCGCCATTGGCGACTTCAGTGGTGTAAAGAGAGAACTTACAAGAGGGCAGGGTGTACGTGTTTCGATTGAAGTGCGTTGGTTAGAAAGAGACCAATTGATAGCCTCCAACCAACCTGTTTACGTGCTAGAAACACCCAACCTACATCTGGCGTTGTAACCTGGGGTAGGATTTCGTGTGACAACAGGAGCACTCTCTCGGTTATCCCAGGCACCCTGACTGCAAATTTGTGCGTCAGTCTGGTGACTCGACATGCTGTGCTGCCATTCCCGAACAGCATTCCAGGGGATTTTTTCCAGCAGGATATCACCACTGTTGTAACCCACCACGTTCGACAGTGTGTCGACAAGTTGTCTTGACCTGGTGGATCACCAGATCTGTCCCAATCGAGCACATATGGGACATCATCGTAAAACTCCAGTGTCATCAACGAACGGCATTAACCGTCACTGTACTGTCTGACCAAGTTCAATACACATAGAACTCCATCCCGAAATCTCACATGCGGCATCTGTATAACACAGTGCTTGCACGTTTTCATGCTTGCATTCAACATTCTGGTGTTTCACCGGTTATTAATGTACCAGCAGTTATTAATGCACCATCAATTCATGTCTGCAATGGCTTATCACGCGCATACATTGACCTTTAATCTTGCAGTGTTAATCGTTTTACTACTCTACCTAGACAAATGTATCCCCGAAATTTCAATGCTCAGTATTAATTATTTTTTGGTGTGCGATGTTTCTTCATCAGAATGCTGATGAAAGCTTATTCTGTCCCTGATCCAAGGATAGCCGTTTGATGGGTAGTGTCTGTAACCAACCGGTCGGCGTTCCAGACACAGTGGACCTACAACTGGAGTTACGGTCTGGGGTGCGATTTCGTATGACAGCAGGAGTACTGTCGTGGTTATCCCACGCACTATGACTGCAAGTGTGTACGTCAGTCTGGGGACTGTACCTGTTCTGTTGTCATTCGCGACTAGCAATTGAGCGCCGCCCACATACGGCTGATGTAAACTAATATGCTCTACAGAGCGTCGACATGTTCCTTGGTCTGTTCGACCACCAGATCTGTCGCCAGTAGAGCACATGTAGCATATCATCGGACGACAACTACAGCGTCATCCACAAACAGTATTATCCGTTTCTGTATTGACCGACCAACTGCCAACAGACATGCAACCCCACCCCCAAACTGGCATCCGGCACCTGTACAGCACGATGCGTGCTTGCATTCAACGTTGTGGCGGTTACATCGTTTATGAATGTAACAGAATTTCAGAATTTCAGATTTTGAGTGGCACATCGTGCTAACTTGTGATCTTGTAATGTTAAATATGTTACCTACACAAATGTATTCCCGTAATTTCATTACTCTACTTTGATTATATTTCCTTCGTTCGATTTTTTTCAGTGAATGTACATTCGTATGTCATTCGACAAGTGAATGCAGTTGTTGAATTTGTGACTATAATGCCTTTGCACAATTTACAATCTGGTACTTCGGCCAAGGACTTATCAGTCATCAGTAAGAAAGTGTTCTACGGTTTTCATTATCTTTATAAATTAACTGTTCACAACAATAAAAATTATTTAAAAGACTAATCTGAATTTTTATAAATCTGTTATGAACGAGTAGGTACTTTTTGGCTCTATGAAGTATGTATCCGCTATTGCATGCTATTTTCTTACTATTAACATAGTGCATCATTTGTTTTTCAGGTAAGCACATGCCACAAACCGCATCTGGGACAAGGAATGTCTTCCCCATTAACAATTGAAGAAGGTAGTAGTAAGGTAAGTAGATTCATAGCGGTTTCCATTTCCACGCATCAGGCGTTTCAAAGCGCGTTAATGCCACAGCATAAAAATAATGAGAATAATAAGACGCTAGCACAACTACGGTGCAAGTTTGAGAGGCAATATTTTGGACGATGTTTAGAAATCGAAAATTATACTTAGTCATTATTCAAGCGACTACACGTTTCGTTTACTTCAACAAAGGTGTTTGTTTGTACCACTGGTGACTTCGCATAGGGGCAGATAAACTGGGGGTTTTTGGGTTTTGCCAATCTTCCACTGATGTCCTATATGTAAAAAAAGCTTCATTTATATAATTTATAGAATTGTTCTTGAAATAAAAATTATGATGAACTTGCACAACTTTTTATAACACTATTAATGAAAACAGTGCAACACACATAAAAGTTAAGAGGGGTAGACATATACTCTTAACTAAGATTGTGTCAACATAATGTGGCTTAGCTAGTTTTTGTTTGTTTGCAAGTATCTGTCTGCAGTCACTGTGTATACCGAAAACCACACGCCGCGGTACCATAGCAAGCCACTAGCGGAGTCTAGCTAAACGGCTCAGCTCGTTGATGAAGTTGAATTTTTTTTTTTTTTTTTCATCAGTCTACTGACTGGTTTGATGCGGCCCGCCACGAATTCCTTTCCTGTGCTAACCTCTTCATCTCAGAGTAGCACTTGCAACCTACGTCCTCAATTATTTGCTTGACGTATTCCAATCTCTGTCTTCCTCTACAGTTTTTGCCCTCTACAGCTCCCTCTAGTACCATGGAAGTCATTCCCTCATGTCTTAGCAGATGTCCTATCATCCTGTCCCTTCTTCTTATCAGTGTTTTCCTCACATTCCTTTCCTCTCCGATTCTGCGTAGAACCTCCGGACTATTCCGGAATCTGTTGCCAATGGAGAGATCATCATGACACTTCTTCAATTACAGGCCACATGTCCTGCGGATACACGTTACGTGCAGTAATTAGTTTTCTGCATTTGCGTGGCAACAATGCACCACCATGTGACAGAGTGATTAGGTGACCCAGAGGCTTCCACAGTGGTCAGACAAGTCTGAAGAAAGAAATGGTAGACTATCTCTCTGTGAATAACGGGGAATCACAAGAGACGTGGCGGCTCTGGTGCCCGACCAACTGGCGTGTGAAAACTGAGGAGATAAGAAAAAGGGGAAATCAGTCATGGGTGATTTTCCACCATTTTGCCGTGCATTGTGAAGACGAAAAACGTCGCTGCTCGCTTTGTTTTCCGAGAATGCCCAGACCAAAGCAAAACGTTCGGCAGACCTAGGCAGCAGTGAAAGTGTTGCAACTGTCTCAGGCTGAGCTAGATAATTTCATTCGCCACCTGATCACCGTGGACGAGGGCTGGATGTACCACTATGACAAAGGAGCAAATGAGGCTGTGAAAACGGACGGATTTGCCACTGCCGAAAAATACTACTATGCTCGTAGAGGATAAACCCTGAAAGGAACGTATTACTGAAATCTTCTGACGAAGATTCAAGATGTTGTCGAGACGTAGCGTCATGAGAAGGTGTCCAAGAGATTGGTTTTTGCGGCACGATGACTTCCCAGCTTATTCTGCAGACATTTCCAGAATGATAAAGAGATAATTCTCTAGACGTGACGTTTCCGATTAGTTAAAATGATGACTTCTACAATCGAGGCCTCTACCGAGGCATGCAACACTGGAAAAAATGTGTCGCATTGAAAGACGTCATATGTAGAGAAATGATAACACCGTCACTGAGGTTCTTCATCGCAATTTGATTTTTTCGAGATAATAACAATAAGTTCGATTGCTTTAAATTTAGGGGCTGTGATGTTGACTAATGTTATGGAAAGTGCCCTTGCTGATCTGATATAATTCATCGTTACCCTCCAAAATAATGAACAACGAGGTCGTTATCTTCGAAAGCAAACAAATATCATAGTTAACTCAATCTGTTACATTAAAGTACTTGATACGTCCTCAGACATACATTGACAAATCGAAGCTAATACCTTGGCTAGTTTGGTTAAGGGATTTGGCGCCTGATTCTAGCTAATTCATATCAATATAAAACATTTATATTTGTATATTCGTACCATGATGACGAAACATTAGTGCGAAGGTTATTCGGAAAGTAAGGAACGATCGGTCGCGAAATGGAAGATACAGTGAAAATCTGATGAAGCATTGCACAGATGCGTTGGGCACTGTGTTTAGCACGCCCATCGATCGCATCATGTAGCTCTTTTCAGTTCTGAGGTCGCAGTGAGAAAGTAAATATGGCTAGAAATTATCGTCTCCCGCCAAGTATGAGGGCTCGGTGAAAGATTTCGCCTGGAGCTATGCAATCCACATAACATAACTGTCATGCAGTTCGTTCTACACGACAATTCTCGGCCGCACTCTGTAGAGGCAATGAAGATGCTCCAGCAGCGTTTTCGATGGGAAGTGTTTGATCACCCACAATACATCTCGTAATTGGCTACCCGTAAGGTTCATGAAGTACCCGTTGTCTAGCGGTAGCGTTTTTCATTTATAATCAAAACGTCTTTGGTCCCGGGTTCGATCCCCGCCACTGCCTAAATTTTGATAAATAATCAGCATTGGCGGCCGAAGACTTCCGGCATAAGAAGTCAGCCTCATTCTGCCAACGGCCTTGTCAAAGAGGGAGGAGGAGCGGATAGAGGTTCAGGGCACTCTCTTGTCCTAGGGGTGGAAAATTGCCCCTAAAGGCTGAAGAATCAGCAATGACCAACGACATGAAGATGCAGAAGGAAATGGAAACCACTGCATTAAAGACACGTAAGG
Source organism: Schistocerca piceifrons (assembly GCF_021461385.2). Taxonomy (NCBI): domain Eukaryota; kingdom Metazoa; phylum Arthropoda; class Insecta; order Orthoptera; family Acrididae; genus Schistocerca; species Schistocerca piceifrons. The sequence continues at coordinate 417,164,881 of NC_060139.1, read as the reverse complement.
TGTATCCACAGGACATGTGGCCAGTATTTGAAGAAGTGTCATGATGATCTCTCCATTGGCAAAAGATTCCGGAATCGTCCCCCATTCGGATCTCAGGGAGGGGACTGCCAAGGGGGAGGTTACCATGAGAAAAAGATTGAATAATCAACGAAAGGATAAAGTTCTACGAGTCGGGGCGTGGAATGTCAGAAGCTTGAACGTGGTAGGGAAACTAGAAAATCTGAAATGGGAAATGCAAAGGCTCAATCTAGATATAGTAGGGGTCAGTGAAGTGGAAGGAAGACAAGGATTTCTGGTCAGATGAGTATCGGATAATATCAACAGCAGCAGAAAATAGTATAACAGGTGTAGGATTCGTTATGAATAGGAAGGTAGGGCAGAGGGTGTGTTACTGTGAACAGTTCAGTGACCGGGTTGTTCTAATCAGAATCGACAGCAGACCAACACCGACAACGATAGTTCAGGTATATATGCCGACGTCGCAAGCTGAAGATGAACAGATAAGGAAAGTGTATGAGAATATTGAAAGGGTAATGCAGTATGTAAAGGGGGACGAAAATCTAATAGTCATGGGCGACTGTAATGCAGTTGTAGGGGAAGGAGTAGAAGAAAAGGTTACAGGAGAATATCGGCTTGGGACAAGGAATGAAAGCGGAGAGAGACTAATTGAGTTCTGTAACACGTTTCAGATAGTAATAGCGAATACCCTGTTCAAGAATCACAAGAGGAGGAGGTATATTTGGAAAAGTCCGGGAAATACGGGAAGATTTCAATTAGATTACATCATGGTCAGACAGAGATTTCGAAATCAGATACTGGATTGCAAGGCGTAACCAGGAGCAGATATAGACTCAGGTCACAATATAGTAGTGATGAAGAGTAGGCTGAAGTTTAAGACATTAGTCAGGAAGAATCAATACGCAAAGAAGTGGGATACGGAAGTACTAAGGAATGACGAGATACGTTTGAAGTTCTCTAACGCTATAGATACAGCAGTAAGGAGTAGCGCAGTAGGCAGTACAGTTGAAGAGGAATGGACATCTCTAAAAAGGGCCATCACAGAAGTTGGGAAGGAAAACATAGGTACAAAGAAGGTAGCTGCGAAGAAACCATGGGTAACAGAAGAAATACTTCAGTTGATTGATGGAAGGAGGATGTACAAACATGTTCCGGGAAAATCAGGAATACAGAAATACAAGTCGCTGAGGAATGAAATAAATAGGAAGTGCAGGGAAGCTAAGAGGACATGGCTGCAGGAAAAATGTGAAGACATCGAAAAAGATATGAATGTCGGAAGGACAGACTCAGCATATGGGAAAGTCAAAACAACATTTGGTGACATTAAAAGCAACGGTGGTAACATTAAGAGTGCAACGGGAATTCCACTGTTAAATGCAGAGGAGAGAGCAGATAGGTGAAAAGAATACATTGAAAGCCTCTATGAGGGTGAAGATTTGTCTGATGTGATAGAACAAGAAACAGGAGTCGATTTAGAAGAGATAGGGGATCCAGTATTAGAATCGGAATTTAAAAGAGCTTTGGAGAACTTACGGTCAAATAAGGCAGAAGGGATAGATAACATTCCATAAGAATTTCTAAAATCATTGGGGGAAGTGGCAACAAAACGACTATTCACGTTGGTGTGTAGAATATATGAGTCTGGCGATATACCATCTGACTTTCGGTAAAGCATCATCCACACAATTCTGAAGACGGCAAGTGCTCACAAGTGCGAGAATTATCGCACAATCAGCTTAACAGCTCATGCATCGAAGCTGCTTACAAGAATAATATACAGAAGAATGGAAAAGGAAATTGAAAATGCGCTAGGTGACGATCAGTTTGGCTTTAGGATAAGTAAAGGGACGAGAGAGGCAATTCTGACGTTACGGCTAGTAATGGAAGCAAGGCTAAAGAAAAATCAAGATACTTTGTCGACCTGGAAAAAGCGTTCGACAATATAAAATTGTGCAAGCTATTCGAGATTCTGAAAAAGGTAGGAGTAAGCTATAGGGAGAGACGGGTCATATACGATATGTACAACAACCAAGAGGGAATAATAAGAGTGGACGATCAAGAACGAAGTGCTCGTATTAAGAAGGGTGTAAGACAAGGCTGTAGTCTTTCGCCCCTAGTCTTCAATCTGTATATCGAGGAAGCAATGATGGAAATAAAAGAAAGGTTCAGGAGTGGAATTAAAATACACGGTGAAAGGATATCAATGATACGATTCATTGATGACATTGCTATCCTAAGTGAAAGTGAAGAAGAATTAAATGACATGCTGAACGGAATGAACAGTCCACTGAGTACACAGTATGGCTTGAGAGTAAATCGGAGAAAGACGAAGGTAATGAGAAGTAGTAGAAATGAGAACAGCGAGAAAGTTAACATCAGGATTGATGGTCACGAAGTCAATGAAGTTAAGGAATTCTGCTACCTAGGCAGTAAAATAACCAATGACGGACGGAGAAAGGAGGACATCAAAAGTAGACTCGCTATGGCAAAAAAGGAATTTCTGGCCAAGAGAAGTCTACTAACATCAAATACCGGCCTTAATTTGAGGAAGAAATTTCTGAGGATGTACGTCTGGAGTACAGCATTGTACGGTTGTGAAACGTGGACTGTGGGAAAACCGGAACAGAAGAGAATCGAAGCATTTGAGATGTGGTGCTATAGACGAATGTTGAAAACTAGGTGGACTGATAAGGTAAAGAATGAGGAGGTTCTACGCAGAATCGGAGAGGAAAGGAATATGTGGAAAACACTGATAAGGAGAAGGGACAGGATGATAGGACATCTGCTAAGACATGAGGGAATGACTTCCATGGTACTAGAGGGAGCTGTAGTGGGCAAAATCTGTAGAGGAAGACAGAGATTGGAAACGTCAAGCAAATAATTGAGGACGTAGGTTGCAAGAGGTTAGCACAGGAAAGGAATTCGTGGCGGGCCGCATCAAACCATTCAGTAGACTGATGACCAAAAAAAAGTTCATCTCTACTTAGATGAATTGTTGATTGTGAAGACAATATTTTGACACAGACGATGAGCTGCAGTCCAGAGTAGAAAATTGTCGAAAAGCACTGTCGGCTGCCTTCTGTAACGAGGGAATTGAAAAGTTGGTACAACGCTACGACAGATATCTAAGTCTGAGCGTTGACTGTGTTGAAAAGTAGCTAGCCGTTGCAAATAAAACAGTTTTGATTTTCACTATGGTTTCCAGTTCGCGACCTGTCGTTTCTTACTTTCCGAATAGCCCTCGTATTGAAAGGCAGACAGTATTAGAGAAGAGGGTACGTTTCCATCTATGGGCGAAGTTAAAATCATATTTATTGTATAATATCCAAGCAAGTCTTCAGTATAAAGCTTAAAATCATTGAAACTCTGTAAAAAAAAGAGCTTTTTCTCCATATGCTTCGTCTCACAGTCGCAGCTGGATCTCATAATGGTAATCTGCAGGTGGAGGCTGAAATGGCTGCAAAGTCAGTCATTTGTGTCATTTCAAGAACATGGAACAGTAAGGTCACATCAGCTGGAAAATTTCTATGACCCTCACTCATTCGTTCATGTGTGAAGAAGAGGTGTGGTGGAGATGGATTCTGGCGATGAAGAAGACTGGCGGAAAGTGATTTAGTACCGTCTGTTCCCTAAAAAGAAGAGTCGTGTACACATGTTTCTCGTCCATCACATAATTTCGATTGGATGATCTGTGGATATTCTGACCGCCGAACCGGCCGAACAGTAAAAAGAAGCTTTAAAAAAATTGGTCTCCTACCCTGACTTTTATTTGAGGCAGCTAACCGGTAACATGCTCCCTAATATTTGGTGCAGAAAATCTGTGTGCTCCTCTCTTTCTGACTCCGTCTATGGCCTGTGAGATTGGACGTCGGTAAAATAGTAGAGTTTCTCTCTCTGACTTCTACATTTTTTGTGTTTGCCGGTCCTGGCTGTTCTTATATTGTGTTTAACTACTGGTTCTTACAGTGTCTGAGCTCCGCTTTCCAATAGATTATGTATGGAGCTGAGTGTATTTCGAAAAAGCTCTGATTTCTACGTTCTGTCCACAAATGAATCCTGCTGAGCCTTGCGAAAAGTGGTACATCTCCTCCTCCCCCATGCAAGTCGTTGAAATGGCTCAAATGGCTTTGAGCACTATGGGACTTAACTTCTGAGGTCATCAGTCCCCTAGAACATAGAACTAGAACTACTTAAACCTAACTAGCCTAAGGACATCACACACATCCATGCCCGAGGCAGGATTCGAACCTGAGACCGTAGCGGTCTCGCGGTTCCAGACTGCAGCGCCTAGAACCGTACGGCCATTTCGGCCGGCGCAGGTTGTTGAAACAGACTCTTCCGATGGGCCTACTCTGCAGAAGATCGTACCTTATTTAACTCCTGGAGAGCAGCGCCAAGGGGTGGTTTTTCAAAGCAAAGACCGGTCTGGTCAAGTGTAATTGACCACCACAGCTGCTGGCGAGTCCATCGAGGAGATCTCCTGGGGGTAGCCTCCCAGCCAGCTAACGTTACCTGCTGTACACCAGCTGACTTGCAGCCCAGCTCGACATGCTTACTTAATGATCTCTGTTTGATGTTAACCGTGCAGTTCTGTATGAAAATGTAATCTATGTTAGTTCTGGTAATCACTGGTACTGATACATATCTGATTTATCACTGAGGTCTAACTATTCTTATTTGATTGCATGTTTATTTCAACACTGCCTCTTCCATATGTTCAAGATCGTAAGCAGACAGTATGTGATAGCACATGATATATTACCTTTTAGAGATAGGCACAAATATTTTGCGGAGTTAGCGCCATCTTGTGTAATGAACGTAAAAAATACAAATAAATCGTAAAAATGGTGTCTTAATTACATATTTCTACCGTTTTACTCCAACTTTCACCCTTCTACTTGAGTCAACTTATTTAACTTTGTATACCTGTCACATTCTGTATCATACATAACCAATGCGACAGAAAACACCAACAGCAAACATACAGGTAAGTCATCTTTATATCTAATTATAACAAAAATGTCAGAGGTAAGTAACTGAACAACACAACTCTATATCTACACCTATATCTGTGCCCTGAACATCACTCTGAATTACATAACAGAAAATACTTCCCATCTTACTACGAATTACAGCAACTACCCTTTACATTCACACAAAGTGCGGGGCAATAATAATTGCCTGGTTGTCTCTTTTAGTGACGTGATTAGCCTGATCTTTTCTTAGATTCGCGCACTGGAGCTATATGTAGTTGATTTTAGAATGCATCTAGATTTTTCTTTTAATACTGGCTCTTTAATCTTTGTAAGTAGGCTTTTGCAACATATTTGTCGTCTATCATGAATCTTCTGTCATTTTATTTTGTTCATCATCCCCCAAACTACCTCCAGTGGGTCAAAAAAACTGTTACCATTTGTGCTGCCTCTTTTGCATACTGCCAACATCCCTTGTCACTCCCACTTGGTGTGAGTAGCACACACTTGAGTATTTGTACGCAATGTGTGTGTAACAGATATGATTTTCGCAACTGTAGTTCGGTACCTTACACCGGTCTTCGTGATATGGAGTAAACTGGACCGATAGGTGAATTATTTATTTTAGGATCATAGACATTAGATTCTGGAAACGTAAAATGACATTTGCGTATCAAACCATGCGTGGCAAGACTGTACTGATTTCTTCAAATCATGGTAGAACCCCAGTCTGGCTGGAACGATGTAGCTTTCAATATTGAGGTATTACTAGGGAAATCTCAAATTTCACCTCAAGACAAGTATTTTGGGTAGTTAGTGACCTCAAATTTCACACTTTGTGGAGTATTTCCTGTTTTATTCACGACAGAAAGAAAACCGGATATTTGAGTCGAATCGCGTATTCAAATGATCTTCTTGCTGCTGAAATATTTACTGTTGCTCACGTTTTGATAGTACATTGATACACCGTTTCCTGGGTTGCGATTATCAATCGGGAGAAACGTAAACCTCACAGAACCACATCGTTATCCGTCTCTTCTCCATCTGTTTTTCTCAGAAGTAGGTAGAGCAATCAAGTAGAAATTTACATGAAATGTTAAGATACATGGTACCTTGGCAGTTCGAAAAATTTAGGTCTCTAAGTCAATGCAATCAAAACATACGGGAGTTTATGTCACATATTTTGACACTCGCAAACTCATTCTTCGAAACTTGTAGGGTACTACCTGTTGATGTAGCATCTTCAAATTCGGAAAGAAGCAAGGTTTCGCAGTAGGAGTAAAGCAAAAAATCCGATCATTGTAAATATGTAAATACATCGCTCAGTAAAATTTTTTTTGTCCGTCTGTCTGTCCGTTCTTCCATTCTCAGGAAGGGATATATATATCTAGTTAATACTTATGTCAAATACTGGGGTCTAAGGTCCCATACGATATAAAAAAATTAAGCTTCCAAGTCAATGCAATCAAAAGACATGGCTATTTGTCTCACATGTTCTGGCGCCCTCAATCTCACTCATCAAAACCTACAGAAAAACTATCTATATACAGAATTAAATTTGCCCTACTCGCACTGCGAAGAGTAAAAGTGTCAGATTCGCATGCAGATCTGTCAAGAGAACGTCTAAGAAACTCATCAGAGGACATAATATCAGTAACTGGGGAATTGCTCGGTAACAGTCGCAACAAGGATACTATCAGTAAGTACACTGTGGTTAGCAGCGAACCAGTCCAGTATCCTTTCACAGACGACCGCAAATGTATCACGAGATACTGTCTGCCGCACTGTTTGATGTGTGGTTGGTTCAAATGGCTCTGAGCACTATGCGACTTAACTTCTGAGGTCATCAGTCGCCTAGAACTTAGAACTAATTAAACCTAACTAACCTAAGGACATCACACACATCCATGCCCGAGGCAGGATTCGAACCTGCCTCCGTAGCGGTCGCTCGGTTCCAGACTGCAGCGCCTAGAACCGCACGGCTACTCCGGCCGGCGTTTGATGTGTGGATGGAGCAGTGTCTGTCACTGCATATGCTCGTGAAACATCCGCAGGAATGTGAATCTCTACATCGAGGCGACGAAGCCATTAAAATGCAGATTTAAGTTTCTTTGTTCATTCCTGGACCATGCGAGGTACAACAAAGAGCAATTCAGAATTTTCTGTTAGCCGTTGTTTGTGCCATATTACATTAATTATTTCGTAATCGGATTTTTTTCCTACTAATAGACCAAGTGCAAGCGATCTTCAGAGGTTTTTGTGTCTGGACAGCTGTTCACTGGAGAATGTTCTGCTACAAAGGTATTTGTCCGGTTATCCTGTTTTGTTAACCCTACTTCTGCCGCGTGCCTTTTATTGCCGCGATCCGTTTTCAGTTTGTTTCAGCTTTTCTGATAGCATAGCATTTCACAACGTGTCTGGTTAATCTGACTCCCTTCTTTCAATGTTCGTATTACATTTTAGCGTGCATTGTTTCATATCAGAATAAGTTGAGATTCCTTATTTGTTATTAGATTTTATGTTCCTTCATCAGTGTATCGTGAAGCTAAAATTTCCTTGGTTACATTTTCTTCTGTCGTGGATTTCTTCATTGTCTCTCTTTCTGCTTCATATAACTTTTTCCTCCATAAAACTGTATTCCGTTTTGATGACATTCTGATGGTAGTGTTTTCAGTTATGTACATTTTGTCAATAGGAACTACATTTGTTTTAAAGTTAACTGATTTCCCGATGAAACGGTACGTTAAGTATTTGCACTATAAAGCACAGCAGTAACATCCGTTTCCAACGCACAAGTACAAGTGTCTGCCGGCATTCTCTTACAGGCTTTCTGTACATGTTGCTTAACACAACTCCATGAAATTAAGTCTACTGAAACGGAAGTTACTGAATATAAATACGAGCGCTATGCTAAATTGCATGTTCATCGCAAGTACCATCGAGAAATTGAAAAGGACATTTGGGGAATATGACTTATTATTTGAAACACAACTGTGCAGCTAATAACACAATAACCGAAATGTATCTGAAACATGAAATTTCGTGCTAGTAACTACCTAGAACGGAGCTCTTGAGTGCGAGTTCGCGAAAGGCACATATTACCTACCACGAAATCACAATATTAGCTGCTAATGGCGGGACTGGAAGTATCTGATGGTGAACACAGCATGACGCTGCGGGTCGCAATTGAACTTCTTAGCCGACAGTCGACAGTGCTAATAGTGTTGATACAACATAAACAAAGAAAACATTGCATTACATGAAACTTCCTGCCAGATTAAAACTGTGCGCCGGACCGAGACTCGAACTCGGAACCTTTGCCTTTCGCGGGCAAGTGCTCTACCATCTGAACTACCCAAGCACGACTCACGACCCGTCCTCACAGCTTCACTTCTGCCATTACCTTGTCTCCTACTTTCCAAAATCCACAGAAGTTCTCCTGCGAACCTTTCTTCCAGGAGTGCTAGTTCTGCAAGGTTCGCAGGACAGCTTCTGTGAAGTTTGGAAGGTAGGAGACGAGGTACTGGCAGAATTGAAGCTGTGGGGACGGGTCGTGAGTCATGCTTGGGTAGCTCAGATGGTAGAGCACTTACCAGCAAAAGGCAAAAGTCCCGAGTACGAGTCTCGGTCCGGCACACAGTTTTAATCTGCCAAGAAGTTTCATATCAGCGCATACTCCGCTGCATAGTGAAAATCTCATTCTGGATTGCATAATATCTTCAGCAACAGTTGCCGAAGTTGACATTTCATCAGAAAGGAATCCAAGAAACTTCGCAGAGTGAGAAAGAAGACAGTATAAAATCTCTAAGCACGTCCACATTACGTAAACGACTCATTTCAGGACGCTGGATTGAAAGAGGAGAAGCAGAAGATGAACGTCATCACCGGTGGCCTGCCACGTCTCCAGATCTCACACCCTGCGACTTTCATCTGGGTGGTTACGAAAAAGACCGCCATTTTATCCGCCCCCCCCCCCCCCCCCCATGCCTGACGCTCTTGAGAGCCTGCGACATCGCATTGGTGAAGCTGTGAATTTAGTGGTGCGAGACCAGCTGTTTCGTGTGTGGCAGGAAATTAGATACTGTTTTGATATTTGTCGAGTAACACATGGAGCTCACATTGAATGTATAAAAATTTGAACTTTTCTCTCTTCAGAAATAAACGTTTGAAACCTGTTCCTTCTTTTGAATAACCCTGTATTAGCATATCTGCAAGATGAGTCAGTGGAATGCGTGATGGCGTATACGTTAGACTGTGCAGACATTGTACATGAAGAGTACGATGATGACGATACATGTTCAACAAGTGAAAGCGATAATGAAACAGGAGTCGGGCCATGCAGTTCATCGTCCTTCCAGACAGGTGGCCACACATCCCGCTCCAATGAAACTTAGTAAAGGACAGTCGTTGTCCAAGGGGCAGGTACTAAACATAATTACCTACATGAAAGATCATCCGCACCATAGTAAAAAAATAATAATGAACAGATTTCGAATAAGTCTGTAGCAGTGTGACCCTGTAGAGGATAAGAAAAGCTATTCAAGGGACGACAAGGCGCACCTGTTACAAATCCGGTGTTTGCGCGTTTCAAGGATGCTCGCTACAATTTTCAGAATGAGCATAATAGTTACCTGCTACGTTGTGCACGTGAAATTGCGCGCGACATAGATTACAATGATTTCAAGGGAAGCAATGGATAGTTGTATAGTTTCAAACGGTACGACAGAATTGGGAGACGTAAGATAACGATATATTAAACAAATCGTCTACTTGAGGATGCATAGCAAGCTGCGAATCAGCTAGAAAATTTGTATATGTGATAAACAAATCTGTCCCGTCGTTCAGTAAGGAATTTGTTTTCAGTTCCGACTAATGGAGACACGAAGAGGAACCCTGGCAATCAGAGGTTCCAAGAGAGTCGTATCAAGATCAACTAACATCACTGCCTTAACACAATCTTATACAATTACGGTGCCTGTTACTCTGAGTAGTAAATTGTCTGGAAAGTTATTTATTGTGCTGCGAGAAGTAGGAGGTACTCTGCCCCCTACGATTCTTTCATTCGTGCGTGATCTTGCGATGGCACTAGGCAATATTTACGTCACAACAAGCATGAGTGGAAAAAATGGGCGTAGGAAAACTACGACTATGGTATCAGCACAGCTTTTTGCCAATAGCTGGTCAAAATAGATGGTATTGGTTGATTCCTGGTCGGCGTATAAAAGTCATACTCCTTTAGAGCAAATTCTCTCTCCTGAAAAGTGCGTCATTACATTTCCTACCACCGGGAAACACTGGACAAATTGAGCCTCTGGATGTTTCTTTTTTTCCATACCTATAAAACACCTTATTGTTCTACCTGCAGGTACCCCTCAGGGATAACCAGTTCCGCGGTAAGCTCCACGAGAGACTGTATCGCATTCTATCAGTTCTCGTCACCCCGTTACACTAATATGATTCTATACGCATTCTCTAAGAGTGGATGCATGGTTTGTAGCTCCAAGGAGTTCGCCTTCGATCGCAATAGTGGTGGTGGTAGTAGTAGTAGTGGTGGTGGTGGTAGTAGTAGTAGTAGTAGTAGTAGCTTTACTCATCCGTAGGTCTCGTTTTACAAGGATATAGAACATGTCAAAGTATTTACAAGTTTAGGCCAATTTAAAATAAGCTATTTCGTATAAACGTACATTTACAGACTTCTAGTTGGAGACAATCATTATATTTACTCCTTGTATACAATACGTTTTTTAGAAATAACTTATTAAATAATGTAATGCCACACTGTTAACTCACATCTCACTATCAGTCCCTGCACACACTATACACACATTGTTTCATAACACTTCAGTCACTACACACGCAAACACGCACACACTGGTGATCTCTGGGCCATTTTCTGTATCGCAACTTCCCATTTGCTATCCTGAAAAAAACTGAGTCAGCATCCCTCTATAATGAGTGAGATGCTGAGCTCAGGAAGAGGAAGAGGTGCCAGTATGGTGCAGTGCATAGCTTGGGGGTAAGTTTTCTAGTAAAGGAAAAAAGAAGAAAAAAAAAACATGATGTGAAAGTTTTATGTGGAATGTTGGATGTTTTGTGATCATTATTATTATTTATTTGCATAACACTTTTTTTTACCAAACTCCTAGTCCATTTTATCTAAGGAACCCTTCAACGTATAAAATGTATTGCGTAACAGGTATCTTTTAGCTGCCGTTTTAAATAAGTGTGTTTTTGCCATTTCTTTAATCTCTTTTGATAACTTATTGTACAGATTTATTCCCTGGCAGAAAATGCTGTTTTGAGATTTATGTTTATTTTTTCCCGGTAAATGTTAGTCGAGTCTAGCTCTTGTTCTATGGTCATGGACATAGGTGTTTTTGCAGTAATTACCAATGTTATTTTTGATGTATACAACTGACTGGTAAATGTATTCACACAGAGCAGTTAAAATACCCATTGTTTTGAACAGGTCTTTGTGCCGGTTCCTTCAAATAATGTACTTCCATACAAGCGAGTTGTAACACGAAAATATCTAGATAAGAAAATTCTTTGACCACCATAGGGCATTTTCCGTTGTTTTGACATCAAAGAGAACCAATAACGACGCATTTTTGAGACGTCCTCGGTGTGCCGATGCTTAAAAACAGCATATATTCACAGTGTGTACGTAATAACATAAATCACACCAAATATGTGTAGTCTTCAACTGAGAATGAGAAATACAATTTGACCTCTCAGAAATTCTGCTGGTAACGTTGGTTCAAATTTTCGTAGTACGTTGCCGAAATTGTTTTGAATTTCACGAGGGGTAATGTCTCCTGAAAGTGAAATAACAGGAAACGACGTCACAAAACTCGTGCAGCTCCATATCAGCGTTAGCTAAATCGTTCCGTGTGAGGGCGGCTGTAGGAACACACGATGTTTCCCGGTCGGTGTTAGAGTCTAGTGAAGGAGCGCATAATAGAGGCCGCTATAAGGTGTTTCCGATATTTTCTACAATATATGTTGTTGTGAGACATTAAGTTGTGGAAATTCTTGCTAGAATCATCTACTTCAAAATATATTTGTCAAAATAATATTATTTTGTACAGATGCGCTAAAGCGGAAGACATCACCGTAGCCTTAGGAGGCTAAGCCTCGTTTTTCTTTTCTGCTGCTTCTTTGACCTTATTGAAGAACTCCTGTGTTGTTCTCTCGGCAAGATCGGCGTCGCGTAAACTCCGTCGGTGTTTCGCACAAATACATAGAACCGCAAGCGACAAAATTGATACACTGGGAACCGGTTTGGCACAGGACAATGATCCCTGGCAGCAGGACATGGCTGAGGAGTCTCTGTCGAAATCCGATTTGTGTCATCTCTCTACCACATATTATCTTCCGCTACACCTTCCTCTTTTCCGTCCTTTCCGGCCGCAGCTGTGCGTCTGTGTCTGTCTGTCTGCTTGTGTGTGTGTGTGTGTGTGTGTGTGTGTGTGTGTGTGTAAACTTCTTTATTGTGGTTTTACCACGTTAACATATTAAGACTAACCAGAATTTTCCAGTTGGGGAACATTTAGTTTTGTTCCACTCGAGGGCTTGTGACAGAAATCGAGATTTTGAAATCATTATTAGTTTTGTAATTAATATAACAAAGTGTAGACAATGGTTGCTGCTGAAATTAACACTTTTAACAAGACAGAACTTGACTTGTTGTTAATCAAGTAATAAGAACAAAACTCACACTTTCTTGCAACGAAATTATTTCCTTAGATCGTCTAGGAATTCACACAAAAGAAAGCAATAATGCTGAAATATGAATCCCGGCAGTTCCAGAGGAATATAAGCAATGTTTTCCTGCATACAAGCCCTCGATCAGGCAGAGAATCAACGTGTCCCTGGTAAACGCGTTTTTCAGATATCCTCAGAGTCGCAAGATACATGTATTCAGATCAGATAATCTCGCACGTCAATCTGGAAAATCTCTGGAGATATCTCGTTCGTATTGGGTTGCATTAAGCAGGTCTTTCACTGGGTGAGCGACATGAGGTGTTGCTCCATTTCCCATGAAAACAGTGGTTTCTTTCCAAGAGAGAATCGAGTGTTGTGTAAAATGGGCTCGATAACGTGTAGGCGTCGTGGTACACTTGACATGTCCTGTGGGTGTATTGTCTTCAAAGAAGAATGGACCGAAAATAAGGATTATTGTGAGTTTACTACACATATACGGCAAGTGCAATGGCTCTTCACGTGCTGAATGCGGTTTAACAGTACCCCAAATTCGGCAGTTTTGTGTATTCACAGCAACCTGCAATGTAAGATGTGCTTCGTTGCTCCATAGAATATTGCCCGGACACATGGAATCAACTTCGATCTGTGCCAGAAATCGAAAACGAAATTTAGAACGTTGCTGCGGATCATGAGGTTTCAGTTGGTGCACCGTCTGGATCTTGTACAAGTACCAGTGTAAAATAGCCCGTAATACTTTACGTATTTCGATGGATAATTTTCGTGGTACACAATGCATGAGCACAAGCACTGCTCGGAGGTCATGCTGCATGGTTAGTTACAACGACAGCTACCTCATGAATAACTTGCACCGGGATACGTTACCCTTCTCTTCCTGCTACCACACCAACCTCGCTCGTGTCTCCGAATTTCATTACCATCGTCTTTAAACCTGTTAATAGCATCGGATCCCTCCTCAGATCTTCTAGTGGACTCCATACAGCACTGCTGCCGTTCACACAAAACAGTTTCACGAACAGTGTGCGGTCAGTTTTCTCAGTAGACTCCTCACTCACGTTATGGATTGTCAAATGACAGTGTGAATGTGTACAGTGCCAGATTTGCATCCGGTGGCCACAACTGGAACTAATTTGCTTTCCGGCGTAAATCGATTCCGCACCAATGCATTAGAATGTCTATCTCATTTCGCTGTCATACGATATTTACAGCCCTGACGGGACCGCCGTGAGCAGCTGCGCTTTAATTATAACCACGCGCCATCATCGCAGTCGGAGAAGACGTGAAGAATGAAAGGGTGCAAGTGGTCCGCAAAAATGTTCACGTAGTTCACAGCAATCATGGTCCCTTCGATTGGTACCACAGGTCCCATGGAAGCCCTGGTAACTGAAGAATGACACTGCCCTCACCGACCTGTGTCCGTGACGTTGTAGATATTTCGAGCAACTGTTCGCCTGGATGATGGCATAAGGCGATGTAAACTTAAAATGACTGACGACTCTTACAGTTGATGATTATCGTTTTTATAAGACAATTAAGAGTGTAATTAGATTTCTGTACTAAGCTACTGTCTCATTAATTTTTCATCCGCTTAGCTGTACTCAAATATATTTAGTATTTCAGTGCTTATTATGTTCAACGGAATTGCTGTAAAAAATATGGTTTTTTTGCTCCAGTCAAGCTAATTGACACCCATTTAGCCGTACATTGCTCGATGACATCCTGCTGCTACACTCTGTCCAACTTTTACATAACAAACACACCACCACAAAAACTCACGCACTTAACTTACGTAGAACTTAAAATAAACCCTAATGAATTGCAAGAATAATGATAGTACTAGGCAGATAACGTTATTTTCCCCTCAGTTTTAGAATGAATGCAGTAAGATTTTTTATTACGATAGGTGTGTTACCAGCTCTCAGGCCTTTTAAAGTTAGTATTATTTAAAGTCTTAACTTCAAAAAAATTAACACTGCTACGTAGCCTTATACATAATATTTGCTGATAGCACGTAACTTGCTTGTAAATGTACACTTGAATGCTGAGAAGGTATACATTCAGTCACGAATGAAATCGCTTCTCGTTTACTCTGCAAAGCGTAGGCCTGTTTAATGTTGAAAAAGTGTTCTCTGTTCCTCAGCCTCACCACTCACATAGTTGTCTTGTCTTATTTAATTACTCCGCGATTTCAGACCTTTTTAATTACTTATTCGATGTGAATATTCCATTTATCGTTACTGCTTTTCATCGTCTTCCAGAGATGTGTGTATCAAAGATGTCCTAAGAAGTAATGTAGAGGGTCGTCTGTCACAGATGGTCGTCTGTCACAGATAGTCGTCTGTCACAGATAGTTCTTCGCAATGCACACACGCCACCTGAACTTCCGCTATGAAGGAGTGTACTTGTTTATTTAGCTTCATTTTCAAGCACAAACATGTACTCTATCTTCACGAAATTGTTTTAAGTTATTTGTATAGTGTATTGTGTATTGGGGCATTGTGTATTGAACCGGGGACCTAGAAACGACGGAGAGGCTTCGTTCCCGCCGTAGCCCTCAGTGGTCCACGATCCCACAACAGGCTACAACAGTCCACTCACCCCACTGCCGCCCCACGCCGAACCCAGGGTTACTGTGTGGTTCGGTCCCCAATGGATCCCCCTCCCGCCTTTTCCCACTGGCAACGTCTCATATCAGACGAGTGTAGCCCCAAATGTTTGCTTGGTACAGTAATTATGGTGTACGCTTACGTGGAGACAGTGTTTGCGCAGCAGTCGCCGACATAGTGTAAACTTAGGCGGAATAAAGGGAACCAGCCCGCATTCACCGGGACAAATGGAAAACCGCCTTAAAAATTATTCACTGGCTGGACGTCACACCGGACCATCTTATTTTTAGGATACCAAATGTTCAAGTAAAACTTAATTTGTCCCTCCGTGACAGCCTACGCGCCTTTTTAACAGCTCGTACACCTCACCATACTTCATTAATCAATAATATTAATAGTGGGTGCATTTGTAGCTTTAATCTTCTTCCTCTCCTTCCGCTCTTACGTCTACAATCACCGTGCAAACAATTATTGACCTTCTTCATAATTGAAGTTGTTGCTATACGCCATTAACAATTCTCGATCTCTTTTGTCCTCCCTTCTCTCTTGTTGATTTCCTTCTGTAACAATTTTTATTCTTTCTTCCATTTCCCAGTCCTCTTCTCATGTTTATTGATCCATCCCCACCTGTTTCGAAAAAATTAGACTTTTAACGTTCTGACAAAAGTTTCATTCATCCATACTAGTATGACGCCATTACCTCGTCGCTGAGCATTTTTCTCTCTTTTCTGCCGTACTTTTGCCAAACCAACTTCACCTTTACCTTCTTTCAGTTCAATATTTCTCTTGCTCCTCTAATATCGTTGAAATCTTTCCCCCCTCCCACCCCTCCACCGCCCAAAAAAAGCTTTGAAAGACTTGAGATAAAATAATGCAAAAGGGATAGACCAATTTCCATTGGAATTTCTAAAATAATTGGTGATATTACAACAAAACGACTATTCACATTGTCAGGAATCTGTGAGACTGGCACTATACCATAAGACTTTCGAGAAATCGTCATCCACGTAATTCTGAAGATTGCAAGAGCCGAGAAGTGCGAGAATTGTCGCGAAGTCGGCTTAACAGCTCATGCATCCTAGTTGTTGACAAGAATAATATACAGAAGAATGGGAAAGAAAACTGGGAATCTGTTAGATGACTAACAGTTTACCTTTAGGAAAGGCGAATAATGGAAAGAAGACTGAACAAAACTCAAGACAGGTTCACAGGATATGTGGAAAGGCATTCTAGAACGTAAAATGGTGCAAAACGTACGGAATTCTGTGAAATATGCTGATAAGCTAAGGGCTAAGATGCTTAATCTACAGTAGGTACAAGAGGGACGATAAGACTGCAAGACCAAGAAAAAAGTGCTGATATTAAAAAGGGTAACACAGGGATGTAGTGTTTCGCCTCTAATATTCAGTCTATACATCGAATAAGAAATGACAGAAATAAAGGTTCAAGAGTGGAATTAAAATTCAAGACGAAAAGATTGGCTAATGACATTGATATCCTCACTAAAAGTGAAGAAGAATTACAGGATTTAAAGAATGCAATGAACAGTCTACTAAGTACAGAATGTGCGTTGAGAGTCAATCGAAGAAAGAGGAAATTAACGAGGAGTAGCGAAAACGAGGACAGTGAGAATGTTAACGTAAGAGTTGGAGTTAAAAAATTCTGCTACCTTGGCAGCAAAATAACCCGTTACAGGCGGAGCAAGGAGGATATAAAAAGACAGTTTAGCTCGTGGCCAGGAGAAGTCTACTAGAATTAAATATAATCGTACGCGTTAATCTGAGAAATTTTTTTTGAGAATGTGCTTTTGGAGCACAGCATTGTGAGGTAGTGAAACAGTGACTGTGGAGAAACTGGAACACAAGAGAGTCGAAGCGATTGAGACTTTGTGCTACAGATGTGGTGAATACTGAAAATATGTTGGGCTCATACGATGAGGAATGAGGAGGTTTTCAGCACAATTGGCGAGGAAAGGAACTTACGGAAAACACTGACAACATGGACAGGATGACAAGACTGTAAAGACATCAAGTAATAACTTCTATGCTACTAAAGGAAGCTGTAGAAGGTGAAAATCGTAGAGGAAGACAGAGATTACGACACACCAAACAAATAATTGATCTCTTTCAAGTGCCACTCTAACATGGAAAGTTTGGCTCAGGAGAGAAATTCATAGCGGGCTATATGAAATCAGTCAGATCACTGATGACTCTCAAAACCTGGCATACCCCCATAATTCAATTAACCTGAAAAGAAAAATGATGATAGCCAGTCGTAGGAAACCACGCAATTAGCAATAACACGCACATCCTTCTTCCGTGAATACTAGCTGATTCAGCACGAGAAGTTACAGTGAGTGGGCGACACACAAGCCCAACCCAATGCGTCATAGAAGATGTAACAGAAGGTAAACAAGAGAAGCGTTCAGCCAACAACAGGCTAACACTCTCTTTCACTATGTTAAGCGTCACAACAAACGGTAGAAGCTAAACAAGAGGCACGTATCCGTTACAGCAGCACCGAGCGTTGGCAAGTCGAAATCATGTACGGGATCGTTTGTCTAAGTATGAAGAAAGCACAACAGGAGTTTTCTGTCTCCGACAATCAAGCGAAACCGACTTCCGAGAAGACAGACAAGAACCAAAGAAATATACCATATGACATTTACAGAGTAGGAGCGGAATATAAGCTTTCCGTCGACTTCAGTGGCGTACAAAAGCGCCGTGTTAACGAATAAAGTGAAAATACCTACAAAACGAGCAACTAGGGGCACGCGTAGCAACAACTGACAAAGAGTTCAATTTCTTATAGTTTAAAAAGATTTTTCACGTAACCTCTAGCAATGAAACTTATGACAGGTCCAAAGAGATAATTCATTGACGCAAGTGTAGTCTTTTAACGATACACATTAATAAAATATATCAGAATTGAAGTTAGAAGTTCACAGAGAATTGTTGTAGGATTCTAGTACCAAAATTGTTTTTCTCCGAGAAGTTACGAGAACGGAGCACATGATACCAGGGGACGATGAAATTGTTAATGCCTAAACCGACAAAAGAAGAAAACTAACAGCAGTTTCAACAAGAGGAGGAAGTCCTGTGACTAAAATGAAAATGTTATAATCTGTAAGGGCAACAGAAATAAACATTTAAGTTTTATTAATTTAAATTCCTAATAGGAATTTGCAACAAGTTAAACAGAGCAAGGTTTCATTTAAAAGAAGTTATTTATTTATTTATTGTGTAGAGACTCAGCAAGCCTTACAATTGCCTTGGTGATATCAATTGTATTCTAAGTCGCAAGATTCAGATAATAAACCACTCCATATGTATAGCTTTATAAGTTTATAAGCGCCCAAACCGATCGTGATTGAACCAAAAAAGCTATTTACAACTGAAGCAGTTTATTATCTGATACTACCACGAAGCTCATTTACGAAAGTTCTTTTAAGAGAATCTCATGCTAAATCATAAGGATAAGAAACAAAATTTTTCCGGTCAGTAGAACTGAAAAAACCCTGCGGCAGACGTGACAGAATTGATATTCGCCATTATTGGGAAGGATCTCTACCTGAGGCAGAAGTAATACAGTACTTTTTAGTGATCATTGTAGCATTCTTTCAGCATTTTAACTGCACAAGCTACTAGTATTTTTTTAAGTGGAATTTAAAAGTTTCTCTGTTGAACCAAAAAAACTTGGAAGCCGAAGTATCTCAAGCATGTTCAATGCACTTGCGATCGATGGATAAGCACACCGCAGTACTAGACTGGTGGACAAAATATGTCAGGTTCCTGTAAGCTACAGTGTCCAAAGAAAACGATGGAATTTTTTTACAAAATGGTACGAGACCTACAAGAACAGGCAAAATTGCCCATCATAATGTGACAACAAAGAAACCAAAGCGTTGTTTCTCGGTAGTAAGAAGCAGCAAAACCGAAGACCTCAAAATCAAGTCAAAAACAAAGTCGCAATTAGAAGTTGAAACGACCTCTTTAAAGCAATATACACCTCTTTATAGCTCTAAACACGCAACGAACGGAAGAGCTTCAGTCTGTGAAATCCAAGGAACAGATGGAACAATACTATTCTCCCCAATAATAAAGGCAAATAATATAAATAACTTCAGTTCCAAAACGCCCATAAACTCCGATAGTAAATTTGAATGTAGAATCAGAAAGAGAGACTTTTGCCGTCATCACCAAACTACACTGCACAACAAAATTAAATATTCACTTTTCGAAACACCATCTGAAATTTGGCTCTGCGGCGTCATCTCGCGCTCGTCGACGCTTGAAACAACAAGGTTTCGACACTTGCGAAATAAAAAGGCCAGAGCTCAAAGGTCATCTGAGCTGTAAAGTGGGGTACTGGTGTCCCATTGGCACCAAATTTCACCATAATTCTGCTCAAAGCCACAGGGGACTTGTCACACTTTGGGAAGATCAAAACACCCCGTATTACCCAAATTTCACCCTTCTTTTGGTGCTTCTGTAATGGAGGTCAGAACAGCGATGCCCTGCGTTGAAACCACGCCGTTTTCTTATGAGTGGCCGAGGAAAACATTTCAGACACCCCGCCGCTCAGGATCTGCACCATATGGCCTCAGAGCGGCCTAAAGGGTGACAGTGAAAACGCGCCTTTCCTTCGGACATTGATTCCTACACAGTTCGTGGTTGAAAACGACAGTTTGCGTTGTAATGAACAAGGGGACGTTCTTGACAGTCTTGGTACTGCTGATATCTTCCTAAAACTTGAACTCTTCTCTTTTTACTTGGTGAGTTAACAATCCCACTGAACGTAAACTCACCCCTTTGGGGTGCAATACGGGGTGGAACCACTAGAAACCGTTCAAAACCATTCGCAGAAATTTGAAAGTCATCCAAAGCAGCAAACGGTCTTACGCTTTCTCAGTGCTCCTGCTTCACGCCCTCCTGCGGCGTGATCACGGAGGGGCGAGACATCGACATATGCGCGAATAAAATGCCAAAGGGTCCTACTAAACCACACCAGTCCGGCAATCACCACGGTTGCAGCCGTTTCATTTAGTGAGAATTTTTAAAAAGTGCATTTACAAAGAAAGTCGTCGAATTAGTGCTAGGCGCCTGCACGAAGGCAACTGATACTGGAGGTGTGATTTCTTATCAGTTCTCTAACATTCTGCGTGGTGTCTTTTTGTTCTATATCGTGTCTCCCTACCACTTTCGCGCAACGACGCTCTGAGCGTGTTTTTTAGGGAATTTACTAGTTTGAACCTGGGACCTGTTGCTGGTAAGGAGACACCAGAGCACACATGACATGTAGAGTTCAGAAGAGTTCAGTGAGACTAGCGATGATATAAACAAATACTTAATGATTTCAGCGTCAGCTCCACTGCACTCCCTGTAAAAGAATCTTAATACTAACTTAATTTAGTGGAAGGGGTTCAAAGCTTCCCTATTTTTAGTTAGCTGTTAAAATGACGTCGAAAAAGCAGTTAAGTTTACCATTGGAAATTTTATTCTACTCACAAAACATTGTTTATGAATTGCACTATTGATAAAAGGAAATATTTTAATACAGGATGATAAAAACCAACTGCGTTCAACAAAAATGTGAACGAATATTCCCTTAGTGGCTTTCCAAGTTCTACAATGGATCGAAGGATGACCTATGCCATATCACATCTATAATCTAGGTTTAAATTATGTTCCACAAAAGAGAAAACTATCAAAATGGGCTACAGTGACCCTCAATTATCTTTAATTACTTATCTAACTTGTCGTAAACTACAGTGGCTGATGTGGCTTCTCAATAATTATATAACCGAGAAATCATCGCAGTTCAGATTTTAATTTATGTAGCAAATGTGAATACCATGAGATTTAATTGACGATCGACACTAGTATTATGTAAAAAGGGGATGTAACAGATGAGACTTCTGCAGTTCTGAGTGAAGCCTTATGCGCTCAAAAATGCGGCATCGCGTGCGTTCATTACCTTGTCGGTGTTCGTTAGGGGGCGGCGGCCGGCGCAGTTCCATACAGCTCGTCGTCTTGGAAGCAACACTCTCCTAACTTCTCCTTACTACAATTTACCGAAGTTGATTGTAAAAAAAAAATTCTGTCTATCAATGAGAAACGTTATACTTTTCTTGGTGGGGCAATGTTTTTAAAGTTTCCAATGTAACAGAGATGCGAAAAAGTCTCACGCTAAAACTTGCGGCTGGTGTGGCACTTTTAGTGTTATCGTAAGATCTATACTGTTCTTCTGGAGGGCTCTAGCTTTTAACATGGGCTGGGGGGTGGTCCTGGTGGTTAGCTGGCGACGTGGGTGTCCGTCCCTTAGCGTAGGGTCTTCTAGCTTAACACGGTTCTGCTCTCGGCTTTTGTTCTCGTTTCTCCCCGCGTAACTGCGTCTGTCTCCCGGTGGGAAGGTGTGATATGCATTTAGGCATTCTTGTGTTAGTCTTTCGTATTCCATTTGCTCACTCGTAACTCGTATTACTTTGGTTAATTTTATGTCACGATTTATTCGGAGCTATGTGACATACTACTGGATTTGCTTATCATGTCAGGGTTTTCATGGAAGGTGTTGGATTTGCCTGACACCTTACAGTTCACAGATTTACAAATCGAAGAAAGAGACTGAATTTACATGTGGTTACTTGGAAGGTAAACCTGCTATGTGTATACACAGCTTGAAATTTCATGTTGCGCCTAATTTTCGTTATTTGTCTGAGGCAACTCAGAATAAAACATGGAGTATTATGGTGCAAAATTTTACTGAATTGGGTTTAACAGAGTGTGCTGTTTTCTTTGAATATATACTCTTGAAAATCGTACAGTCCAAATAGTCCTGCTGAGTTAATTGCAGCATTTGTTTAATCAAAGTTTCTAGTCACGACAGGTCTTCTGTCCTGGGTGATGTAAACATCATTTTGAAGGTTTTTAGAGTCTTTTCCAAAAGTTGGAGTGTAGTCATAATAGATGGGACAACGTTTGACTGCTGACCACAGGGATACAGCTATTATGACCGAGGACAGCTTGATTCACGTACATACAGATATGGCAATGATAGGTGGAGGCATCAGGTTTCCTCAAAAGAAAAAAAAAATTAAAGTTATGATTTCACGAGTGGCTGGAGTAGTTGGAATAATCTGAAGTCACAGAGGGAACAGTGAAGTCAGTTATTAGGAAGTTACAGATTCAGGTCTGCAAATCGTTCAAGTGTGACCAGCTGATATGTGAAATAATGAGACGAAAGGTCTGAACAACTGAATACGTTAGGTTTAGAAAACATCAGGAAATTGTTATTTAATGAGAAACAGCAAAGTGTAAAGTCTTAAACGAGTCCAGTGCTAAGAATAGATACGAATAGAGTTGCTTTGTCGTGTTTGTGCGTACAGGTAGCAAGGAGTCTGTTGAGAGAGTGTTTCAGAGTTGGAAAGGGGTAGGTTCATGGCTACTCTTCCTTTACAATGGACCAAGTTAATAGGGGCAATTACCTGAAAAAGTGTTGAAACGGAAAGGCAAGTAGGTGTTGAATTTCTATATCACGATTTTACGTTTGACGTGAGTTTTGCCAGTGTGTTAAGTTTCGTGATTGATATGATTTTGAGGGTAACTTTTTAATCAGTGCACCAATTAGTGATGGAATTGATTTGCTGTGATGTGCGTTTGGAGCATAGTGAGTCCACGTTCAAGTTGACCATGATGAATGTGCAGTTAACGAAAACGGATCTAATTATTGTCTAAAGTTTCCCATCAGGTCTGTCTATTGGGCCCAAGCCTGTCGGAAGTGAGAGTTGTGATCCTGCAGTTCTAATGCTAGACTAACAAAGAAACGTTTACACTTTGCAAGAGATATGATATCGGTTTGACTGCGTCGAGGAGGCACACGAAGTGACAATAGGAAAGTTGTTTACTGTTCTGAGAGTTAATTATTATTTTTTCAGTGCACCCTGGGACAATCTGAGGTTATTCTTAAAGGTTTCACGTCAAAGAGAATAGTAAATTCTTTGTGAAGCTCGTCCCATAGCATTTGTTAATGAAAAGAGAGTAGAGGCAGAGATTGAGAAGATTTGTAGCAGGCTATCATTGAGCCCATTGTCAATTCCTCTAATAATCCACTGTTCCAAAGAAGGGTGATGTTATTGGGTTGATGTGTTATTGGGTTGATGTTATATTCGTGACAGATAAACACGATTATTTATTTTATCTTATAGTGACAGACCATTGCTCTTGCATGAGCTTTTGCAAAAATTTTGTGTGTGTGTGTGAAATCATATGGAACTTAACTGCTAAGGTTATCAGTCCCTAAGCTTACACACTACTTAACCTAAATTATCCTAAGGACAAACGCACACACCCATGCCCGAGGGAGGACTCGAACCTCCGCCGGGACCAGCCGCACAGTCCATGACTGCAGCACCAAAGAGCACTCGGCTAATCCTGCGCGGCGCAAAAATTTTATAGAGTCAGAATTCTGTCTTCAATTTATTTAAGCGCAAGCTATTCAAAAATTGAGTTACATTCCTAGTTGTGGAAATATGCAGCATTTCTATGTTATGGTTCTTGTTATCATGTCCACAAGTTACCTTTCAGACAGACTGCTTTCATAACAGGTTTTTACAATGTTTTTCCTCCTGATCTAAACAAGAGACAAATTACTACTTTTATGGTATGTTGATTTCTAAGATAGTTGGGAAAAGCATAGTGAGATACTGGACAAATAGTTGGACGCGGAGGGGGGGGGGGGGCGGGTGGGGTGTTTGAAGATGTTGGTGTGACATTGAATCTAGAACAATCAGAGCTTGGTAGAAAATACATCGAATCTCTCGGCCATATTGTGACCATATCAGGGGTTTAACCCGACTGAAATTACACTGGAGCGATTCATGATATTTTTACTCTTACTACTGTTAACAGTTCACGAACTGGAACATGTTGATTACACCACATCTGAGTGAATTAATGGATAATAATCCTGCATAGAACTGGGGTTCCAAGGCATAAACTGGGTCTCCAATAGTGAAACAGTCTATTCACGACACTCTCCTCCTGTCATATCCTGATTCAAGTAAAATTTTTCGTCTTGGGATGGACAGCTCTAAAACCGGTCTTGAAGCAGAAATACTCCAGAAATCTAATGTAAACAGAGTTCTGATACATCGAACAAATGACTTATTTTAACCGAGTGCTTACATAGTGTGAAAGTAACTATTCTGTTGTTTTTCAACTGGAAGCTTTGGCTGTCATGTGGGATTTTGTCAGCGTTTGTTGTTATTAGTTTGGTCAGGTAGCCAATACACAAACTACCGAACTTTACAATTCTTTATGAGTGCAAGGTTAACTCACAGGGCATTTAGCCAAATGAGTGGTACATTTACAAGAATGTAATTTCACTACTGTTTATATTCCTGATAAGGATAATGTCATTTCAGGCACTCTTTCAGGATCACCTCTTGGGCTGAATAATGGGACTGAGGATGATCATAATGAGAATAATCTCAATATATTTTGCTTAAAATGTGTTGCTTTTGGCGGTTTTATCACATGTTTGCTTGCAGGTATTGGCAAGGAACAGGATAAAGATCGACATGGAAGGACGTGAAGTTGAAGTGGAAAGACCATGCTAATGTTGCAGTTAGATAGTATTATGTAATCAAAACTGGGATCTAGGTCAGGAGATGATCTGTCTATAGTTCACACTGGGTTTCTGAGGAATTGATTAACGTATTCGTCTGACATACTTCAGTTATGTGCACTACTGAGCAAAGAAATGTTACACAAGATTTGAGACAGGTGTTATTTCTTTAGCACGGGGAAAAAAACTTGCAACGTGGCTCCATGCAAACCTTATCAGAAAGTGGAACCACAGATGGTTTCTCGTCTTACTTCATTATTTCCTCTCATTATTCCAAAAATGAATGAAATTGCTGCAGAATATTTATTCTTTCCACTCCCAAGCATCACTCGAAGAATTTTGTATGTCTCTGTGTCACCAGAACTGATGTCTGTGTCCCTCATGCCACTGAGGAGAGCCACCAATGAATCTGTTATGCACACCTTCATTAAACGTTTTCTGACACAGGTGGTCACGACGAAAAGATTATTTTTGCCATTGAGCCACACTTTAGCTCCAAATTTTGGAAGCGTGCACTGCAGTGCAGAAGAATTTATTGCCATTGTTTTCATTGATCTCGGGATTTATATGTTCAGCTGTTTGAACAAATCATAACCGAAATTATGAATGACTCTGTAACGGACAGTGAAACGAAAAGAAGATAGATGGAAAAACGTAAGGAAACTGTTTATAATTATAAAATGGTCACCATATCTGTTAGTACACTCAGCTACCGTGAGACTGGTGAATGAATGTCTTCATGGAAAAACGTAGCCTTCAGTAGTCGAAACAAACTTGGCAATATATGGGTCTACATGTAGCCAAGATTGTTTCAAGTACGGTGGAGAAGTTTTGCTGGGAAGTCCTTACACATCCTCCATAAAGTCCCGATCTCTCATCATGTGATTTCCTTATATTTCGATCCATGAGGAAAGCCTTTGATAGCATCACTGTACTGCAGCTGAAGTGACGCATGCCTAGATACAATCATGATTCTGTAGGCAGCCACCATGAGAGCAATGACAATCTTGTCTCATGTAAGGATAAATGTATTAACAGTTATGGTAACTACTTCATAAATAATTCTTACTTTCTGTCCATCTGTCTCGTTTTCATTTGGCTGCTCTTCTACTTCATTACTATCTAGTATTGAAAAATTGGGTTCCCCAAGACACATGTAGACTGTTCCATAGTCTACTTTATCCACACTGAGGCATATTAACGTGGTAAAGTTAGCTCCGGTAATATTTTTAAGGCGGCAGCTGTGAAGCGAGGTCATTAAGGCTATTCTCCATGGGACAACAAGCGCTGGTGACGTTGCACAAGTTACCAAGTGAACACCACTCTTCAATTCAAAAGTTCTTTTTTGTTTACGTGGACCATTCAGAGTGAAGCAAGGGGTGCATCAGAGTCCCATCAAAATGGAAACCCTTAGAAGAAAGAGAAATCGTAAAAAATTATTTCATGCAATGTAATATCTTAAGTGGAAACGGTAACCTGTGTCATGAATTTACTGGAAATGTTGTTGCAATTAGATATGGATATGTGTGTAATTATGTTTCCTCTGCTATGTATTACGACTGCAGGTTGGTTATGACTTTGAGTGCTTATATGACTATGTACATTATGTTTGTGGCAGGTGAGTGAATTGTGCCAGCACAAGCACTTAGTGGATGATATGAATTAGTTGACATCAATAGGAGGATGTTAATGAGTACTTCAGAAGCCATCTCTTGGTAAGGTGTCAGCAATAATTTAAAATTAATAAGGGGAGAGGATTAGAGGTTATTCTGTTTCTGATTCAGTTAATGATATTTCTATGTTTATGTATTAGATTCTTTTTAGTTGTACAGTATGATCTAAATGTGTTATCTTGCTAAATAACCGTTTGGTTATAAAAGTATTGTGAATTAAGAGATGGGTGGAGAATTGGGTCACATAAGTGTTGTTTACCCTTTTGTGATGCAAGAGAGGAGTGTGTGGTGTGGCATATTGTTTAAACTAGTGAGTAAGGTAAACAAAATGTAATACAATGTTTTGAACTGATCAATTTTTCGCTTCGACAAAAATCAGGCTTAATAGAGATGTTGTTGCAGTGGTATGTATATGTCTGTATGGTGTTATTTTGATTATATTTTATTTAATTATGTTATTTTGTAATATATATGTTCCTACAGGCTGTAATGACCTTGTGTGCAGGAAATCGACCACAGAGTGAGGAGTATATAGAAAGCAGAATGGTAATGTAGACATACTGTAGTGTTATCAGTAATTGATTATGAGATGAATGGTGGTTATACATAGTAGCAAAGTGAAGACTAATATAGTAATGAGTGCTAGTACTCGTGATCTTCGAGTGTAAGAGAAAAGACTGGTTTCATAAAGATTCATAAATGACTACTGGGAACGTAAGGCCTGTAAGAACAAATACATTTTGTTAAACAAGGATCCATGTCATGCGCTGACCACTTAAACTGAACTTTTGATTTACGTCCTTGCAAGCCATCATATTGTAGAAAATTTTTCTTACTGAATTGCGAAAATTAATCTTACAAGTCTCACATTCTACCATATTGATGTGTACTCGACTTGCATTATAATTACTTAGTAATTCGTACCATAGACATCTATCGTTGGTACTGAAACATCTTTAATTACAGCAAGAAACTCTGCTGAAGCTGAAGCAAGTCTCCGGCTCTTAGACGTCACTCTGATCCCGTGAAAGCGATCTGTGGATGTCAGGCTCGTGCCACATGCCGGCTGTTGTAACATTCGAAGAATGCGTGATACGTACTCCAATGAATGAAGGTTTAAACTGCGTGCTGCTTTGTGCAAATGTGCTTCTTGGCGCACAAAAAGTGATAAGAAGGAAAATGCTGTGTGTGATAATATAATAGAAAAGTATTACATGATTACACTATGCTACAGTGTCTTGAGTTGTCCTGATGTTACCGATAAACCTAGCGTTTGGAAGAGTCAAATATACATTGCCCCCGAACGCTAAAAGCTACGCCTACTTCTAGTTTTACCTTTTTGGTACAAGTAAATATGTTTTGTGTTACTAAGAGTAGTTGTGGATAAATTTTCGGAAGGTGTTGTGACATTCACGCGTGTGCTTCTAGTAGTGTATCTTTTATGTGTAATGTTATAATTGTGAATGCAGTGCAGCATTTGGACTGCAGTTCCTGTGAAATGTTCTGTGTTGCAACTTTGTAATTACAATGTGACTACGCAGCATTCAAAAAATGGAGTGGCACTTCTCATTCTAAAGGAAATGTAAATGTGAAATTTTTCACAGTAAAATGATACTCAACTATCTAAGTACAGTCCTCTGAATGTTTGAACGTTGTTGCTAATTATTAATACTCTTACTGTGTCGCTGAAAACTCTTCGTATCTCGTTGGTTTGTGTCTGAGACTGGCTTCACTGATAAGAATTTAATGGGTGAGAATGATATAACTTTGGCGTCTCTTCGTTCAGCTTCATCATATGCATTAAATGTTAAGGGTTTCAAACTGAAAGAAACTAAATAGGTAAATCTATTTCGCAAACTATACCGAAATGTCTGTTATCATTTAGTTTGTTATCTTTCACTTACCCCTCCTTCTGCATCTACATGTTGTGTAAACATCAGTTGCCTCTAAATGTTATGTTGTTGTTGTGGTCTTCAGTCCTGAGACTGGTTTGATGCAGCTCTCCATACTACTCTATCCCGTTTAAGCTTCAACTCCCAGTACCTACCGCAACCTACATCCTTCTGAATCTGCTTAGTGTATTCATCTCTTGGTCTCCCTCTACGATTTTTACCCTCCACGCTGCCCTCCAATACTAAATTGGTGATCCCTTCATGCCTCAGAACATGTCCTACCAACCGATCCCTTCTTCTAGTCAAGTTGTGCTACAAACTTCTCTTCTCCCCAATCCTATTCAATACTTCCTCATTAGTTATGTGATCTACCCATCTAATCTTCCGCAATCTTCTGTAGCACCACATTTCAAAAGTTTAAATTCTCTTCTTGTCCAAACTAGTTATCGTCCATGTTTCACTTCCATACATGTCTACACTCCATACAAATACTTTCAAAAATGACTTCCTGACTCTTAAATCTATACTCGATGTTAACAAATTTCTCTTCTTCAGAAACGCTTTCCTTGCCATTGCCAGTCTACATTTTATATCCTCTCTACTTCGACCATCATCAGTTATTTTGCTCCCCAAATAGCAAAACTCCTTTACTACTTTAAGTGTCTCATTTCCTAATCTAATTCCCTCAGCATCACCCGACTTAATTCGACTACATTCCATTATCCTCGTTTTGCTTTTGTTGATGTTCATCTTATATCCTCCTTTCAAGACACTATCGATTCCGTTCAACTGCTCTTCCAAGTCCTTTGCTGTCTCTGACAGAATTACAATGTCATCGGCGAACCTCAAAGTTTTTATTTCATCTCCATGGATTTTAATACCTACTCCGAATTTTTCTTTGGTTTCCTTCACTGCTTGCTCAATATACAGATTGAATAACATCTGGGAGAGACTACAACCCTGTCTCACTCCCTTCCCAACCACTGCTTCCCTTTCATGTCCCTCGACTCTTATAACTGCCATCTGGTTTCTGTACAAATTGTAAATAGCCTTTCGCTCCCTGTATTTTACCCCTGCCACCTTCAGAATTTGAAAGAGAGTATTCCAGTCAACATTGTCAAAAGCTTTCTCTAAGTCTACAAATGTTAGAAACGTAGGTTTGCCCTTCCTTAAACTTTCTTCTAAGTTAAGTCGTATGGTCAGTATTGCCTCACGTGTTCCAACATTTCTACGGAATCCAAACTGATCTTCCCCGAGGTCGGCTTCTACTTGTTTTTCCATTCATGTGTAAGTAATTCGCGTTATTATTTTGCAGCTGTGACTTATTAAACTGATAGTTCGGTAATTTTCACATCTGTGAACAACTGGTTTCTTTGGGACTGGAATTATTATATTCTTCTTGAAGTCTGAGGGTATTTCGCCTGTTTCATACATCTTGCTCACCAGATGGCACAGTTTTGTCAGGACTAGCTCTTCCAAGGCCATCAGTAGTTCTAATGGAATGTTGCCTACTCCGGGGGCCTTGTTCGACTCAGGTCTTTCAGTGCTCTGTCAAACTCTTCTCGCAGAGTCGTATCTCCTATTTCATCTTCATCTACATCCTCTTCCATTTCCATATTATTGTCCTCAAGTACATCGCCCTTGTATAGACCCTCTATATACTCCTTCCACTTTTCTGCTTTCCCTTCTTTGCTTAGAACTGGGTTTCCATCTGAGTGCTTGATGTTCATGCAAGTGGTTCTCTTATCTCCAAAGGTCACTTTAGTTTTCCTGTAGGCAGTATCTATCTTACCCCTAGCGATACTCGCTTCTACATCCTTACATTTGTCCTCTAGCCATCCCTGCTTAGCAATTTTGCTCTTCCTGACGATCTCATTTTTGAAACGTTTGTATTCCTTTTTGCCTGCTTCATTTTCTGCATTTTTATATTTTCTTCTTTCATCAGTTAAATTCAATATATCTTCTATTGCCCAAGGATTTCCACTAGTCCTCGTCTCTTTACCTATTTGATCCTCTGCTGCCCTTACTACTTCATCCCTCAGAGCTACCCATTCTTCTTCTACTGTATTTCCTTCCCCCATTCCTGTCAGTTGTTCCCTTATGCTCTCCCTGAAACTCTGTACAACCTCTGGTGTAGTCAGTTTATCCAGGTCCCATCGCCTTAAATTATCACCGTTTTGCAGTTTCTTCAGTTTTAATCTACAGACCATAACCAATAGATTGTGGCCAGAGTCCAAATCTGCTCCTGGAAATGTCTTACAATTTAAAACCTGGTTCCTAAATCTCTGTCTTACCATTATATAATTTATCTGATACCTTTTAGTATCTCTAGGATTCTTCCATGTATACAACCTTCTTTTATGATTCTTGAACCAAGTGTTAGCCATGATTATGCTCTCTGCAGAATTCTACCAGGCGGGTTCCTCTTTCGTTTCTTAGTCCCAATCCATATTCACCTACTACATTTCCTTCTCTCCCTTTTCCTAGTACCGAATTCCAGTCACCCATGACTATTAAATTTTCGTAACCCTTGACTATTTGAATAATTTCTTTTATTTCATCATACATTTCTTCAATTTCTTCGTCATCTGCAGAGCTAGTTGGCATATAAACTTGTACTACTGTAGTAGGCGTGGGCTTCGTATCTATCTTTGCCACAATAATGCGTTCACTATGCTGTTTGTAGTAGCTTACCCGCATTCCAATTTTCCTATTCATTATTAAATCTACTCCTGCATTATCCCTATTTGATTTTGTGTTTATAACCCTATAGTCACCTGACCAGAAGTCTTGTTCCTCCTGCCACCGAACTTCACTAATTCCCACTATATCTAACTTCAACCTATCCATTTCCCTTTTTAAATTTTCTAACCTACCTGCCCGATTAAGGGATCTGACATTCCACACTCCGATCCGCGGAACGCCAGTTTTCTTTCTCTCTAAATGTTCAGTACTCACATTACTGTAATAAGTATACTAAAGACAAAAATAAATTTCCCTGCGCTTGTTTTGAAGTATTTGTGACAATACGTGTAGCAAACCGCGAAGAATAATTATCATGTGATTCCAGATACAGTACAGATGTGCAACATACTTGTAGTAGTTGCTAAAAGCTACGTAGCAGTATCTCAATAACAGAGGACATTTATTTATATATATTACCATCAGTGGCGAGAACAATAGGTTGTGGTCGTCATTTTTCGTTAATCAGTCGGAAATGTTTCAAGATTTTCGTGTTGGTTAAAAGCACTTAAGTCATTAGTGTTAAGCGATCAGTTCTTCTAGATTAATTAGCAACCTGCTTCTACTACGGATAAATGAATGAAATAATTTTATAGCGCTGTGTCATTCAACACCGTCTTTAACGTTATTACTTTAGTAGTATTAGACAGATATCTTTATTACTTGTAAGTAGATATATGAGATTCAAAGTCTCTGATGTTACTCGTAGTACTGTGATTTCTCCTATGATGTAGGCGAAAACACATTTCTCAAGTTAAGAATTTGTGCACTATAGTGAATAAAATGACTGAATGGACAGAGGGCGTGACGTTTAATATTAAAAATTAATCAAGTAATGAAGCAATAATTTGACCCCGTAACCACATTTTTATGGCTTCATACGTTGGTGAAGAGTGACAGTTTATTTATGAAATGATAATAAATGAAGAATGTACGAAGTTCAGGATTTAACATAAAATGCAAAGATAGTTCAGTTCTATTCATTTGCAGGAGCAATATTACTAATGTGGCGATAATCAAACACGTCTATTTTTGATTGACATTAAACGATAGTAATAAGCAACAAACAGCGTTTGTCAGGAGATACCCATCTTTAGAGTAAATCCCGCTGCTTGAATCATCAGCAAGCGGAAAACCAGCCATGGTAACATTAATCTTACTACCGGAATGCAGAAAAATATGAAATTTGTAATCATTTGCGAAATTCAGAGGTAATTATTACAGTGACAACACACAATATATCTTTTCGTGTAACATACTACTCTCCATATATTCCATACGCTCGCTAAATAACAATACAAAGCGTGTTCTAGACTTCCCATTAGGCCGCTCTTGAGGGACTGACTCCCTCTTTGGCTAAACTGCAATTCGAAAAATTAGATATGTATACTCTACTGTATAGTCTACAAAACTGCCTGCTCAGCGCTATTAGAAGGTCTCTTTCTACGTCGCTCTAGCGGCGGCTTTGAAGCCAAGCCGACGCGGCGAGTTAGTTTCATATTACATGGATGATTTTGCACGATAAATCGTCGTAATGTGGAACAAGTTGTTTTACATTCATATTATAAATTAATTTGTACATATATTTATACTCTAAACATCACCATATTATATTATTTTATTTTACTTTTTTCCCGAAATGAAAAGAAGATAGACAGGTTGAGATAGTAATTCCTACCCACCACCTTTAATACGTTACAAACATAGAAATTCTTCTACGGAATAGAAGGAGTTCTCAAGGAGAAACTTTTTCAATTCATTTTCAGATTTTACCATGCTGTCTATTACATATTTTACATCTCTGGGTAAGTGGTCAAAAATTTTTGTTGCACCATTGTACATCCCTTTCTGTGCTAAAACAAACCTAATGTTGAATTACGAATGTCATTTTTTCTTCTAGTATTGTAATTATGTACCTCACTGTTCCTTTTGCGCTGTGATGGATTATTTACAACAAATTTCGTGAGGGAACAAATATTCAGCGAAGCAGTAGTCAGAATGCCCAACTCCGTAAACAGATGTCTACAATATGATGGCGGATGAGCACCACATATTATTCGTACATCACGTTTTTGGGCAACGAAGACCTTCTTTGTTAAAGATGAGTTATTCCAGAACATTATTACATATGACATTACTGAATAAGCAAAATATGTCAACTTAATGATTTCTCTCACTCCAAAGTTTACTATGATCCTAAGTGCTAATGTGGCCGAACTAAGTTGTTTTAGAAGTTCCAAAATGTGTTTTTTTATGTTTAAATTCTCATCAATATGGACTCCTAAGAATTTTGAAGTTTCCACCCTACGTATTATTTCATCACCATGTGTTACACTTATCACTGGTGCAACACCCCTAGAGGTGAAGAAATGAATATGATGTTCTTTGTGAAATTCATTCGCAGTAAACCAGTCAGTGATACTTTTGTGAACTTTGTTCACCATTTCTTCCATTTCTGTATGTATACTGCGAGTGATTACAATACTGACTGGTGTCATCCGGAAAAAGAAGTAGTTCTGCTTTTTGTACATCAGACGGTAGATTATTTACACTACTGGCCATTAAAGTTGCTACACCACGAAGATGACGTGCCACAGACGCGAAACTTAACCGACAGGAAGACGATGCTGTGATATGCAAATGATTAGCATTTCAGAGCATTCACACAAGAGCGGCGCCGGTGGCGACACCTACAACGTGCTCACATGAGGAAAGTTTCCAACCGATTTCTCATACACAAACAACAGTTGACCAGCGTTGCCTGGTGAAACGTTGTTGTGATGCCTCGTGTAAGGAGGAGAAATGCCTACCAACACGTTTCCGACTTTGATAAAGGTCGGATTGTAGCCCATTGCGATTGAGGTTTATCGTATCG
Source organism: Schistocerca piceifrons (assembly GCF_021461385.2). NCBI lineage: Eukaryota > Metazoa > Arthropoda > Insecta > Orthoptera > Acrididae > Schistocerca > Schistocerca piceifrons. Next base: position 417,130,753 of record NC_060139.1, on the reverse strand, counting down.
CGACATTGCTGCTCGCGTTGGTCGAGATCCAATGACTGTTAGCAGAATATGGAATCGGTGGGTTCAGGAGGGTAATACGGAACGCCGTGCTGGATCCCAACGGCCTCGTATCACAAGCAGTCGAGATGACAGGCATCTTATCCGCATGGCTGTAACGGATCGTGCAGCCACGTCTCGATCCCTGAGTCAACAGATGGGGACGTTTGCAAGACAACAACCATCTGCACGAACAGTTCGACGACGTTTGCAGCAGCATGGATTATCAGCTCGGAGACCATGGCTGCGTTTACCCTTGACGCTGCATCACAAACAGGAGCGCCTGCGATGGTGTACTCAACGACGAACCTGGGTGCATGAATGGCAAAACGTCATTTTTTCGGATGAATCCAGGTTCTGTTTACAGCATCATGATGGTCGCATCCGTGTTTGGCGACATCATGGTGAACGCACATTGGAAGCGCGTTTTCGTCATCGCCATACTGGCATATCCCCCCCCCACCCACTCCCCGGTATGGGGTGTCATTGGTTACACGTCTCGGTCGCCTCTTGTTCACATTGACGACACTTTGAAGAGTGGACGTTACATTTCAGATGTGTTATGACCCGTGGCTCTACCCTTCATTCGATCCCTGCGAAACCCTACATTTCAGCAGGATAATGCACGATCGCATGTTGAAGGTCCTGTACGGACCTTTCTGGATACAGAAAATGTTCGACTGCTGCCATGGGCAGCACATTCTCCAGATCTCTCACCAACTGAAAACGTCTGGTCAATGGTGGCCGAGCAATTGGCTCGTCACAATACTCCACTCACTACTCTTGATGAACTGTGATATCGTGTTGAAGCTGCATGGGCAGCTGTAGCTGTACACGTCATCCAAGCTCTGTTTGACTCAATGCCCAGGCGTATTAAGGCCGTTATTCCGGCCAGAGGTGGTTGTTCTGGGTACTGGTTTCTGACGATCTATGCACCCAAATTGCATGAATATGTAATCACATGTCAGTTCTAGTATGATATATTTGTCCCGTTTATCATCTGCATTTCTTCTTCGTATAGCAATTTTAATGGCTAGTAGTGTATATACACTCCTGGAAATGGAAAAAAGAACACATTGACACCGGTGTGTCAGACCCACCATACTTGCTCCGGACACTGCGAGAGGGCTGTACAAGCAATGATCACACGCACGGCACAGCGGACACACCAGGAACCGCGGTGTTGGCCGTCGAATGGCGCTAGCTGCGCAGCATTTGTGCACCGCCGCCGTCAGTGTCAGCCAGTTTGCCGTGGCATACGGAGCTCCATCGCAGTCTTTAACACTGGTAGCATGCCGCGACAGCGTGGACGTGAACCGTATGTGCAGTTGACAGACTTTGAGCGAGGGCGTATAGTGAGCATGCGGGAGGCCGGGTGGACGTACCGCCGAATTGCTCAACACGTGGGGCGTGAGGTCTCCGCAGTACATCGATGTTGTCGCCAGTGGTCGGCGGAAGGTGCACGTGCCCTTCGACCTGGGACCGGACTGCAGCGACGCACGGATGCACGCCAAGACCGTAGGATCCTACGCAGTGCCGTAGGGAACCGCACCGCCACTTCCCAGCAAATTAGGAACACTGATGCTCCTGGGGTATCGGCGAGGACCATTCGCAAACGTCTCCATGAAGCTGGGCTACGGTCCCGCACACCGTTAGGCCGTCTTCCGCTCACGCCCCAACATGGTGCAGCCCGCCTCCAGTGGTGTCGCGACAGGCGTGAATGGAGGGACGAATGGAGACGTGTCGTCTTCAGCGATGAGAGTCGCTTCTGCCTTGGTGCCAATGATGGTCGTATGCGTGTTTGGCGCCGTGCAGGTGAGCGCCACAATCAGGACTGCATACGACCGAGGCACACAGGGCCAACACCCGGCATCATGGTGTGGGGAGCGATCTCCTACACTGGCCGTACACCACTGGTGATCGTCGAGGGGACACTGAATAGTGCACGGTACATCCAAACCGTCATCGAACCCATCGTTCTACCATTCCTAGACCGGCAAGGGAACTTGCTATTCCAACAGGACAATGCACGTCCGCATGTATCCCGTGTCACCCAACGTGCTCTAGAAGGTGTAAGTCAACTACCCTGGCCAGCAAGATCTCCGGATCTGTCCCCCATTGAACATGTTTGGGACTGGATGAAGCGTCGTCTCACGCGGTCTGCACGTCCAGCACGAACGCTGGTCCAACTGAGGCGCCAGGTGGAAATGGCATGGCAAGCCGTTCCACAGGACTACATCCAGCATCTCCACGATCGTCTCCTTGGGAGAATAGCAGCCTGCATTGCTGCGAAAGGTGGATATACACTGTACTAGTGCCGACATTGTGCATGCTCTGTTGCCTGTGTCTATGTGCCTGTGGTTCTGTCAGTGTGATCATGTGATGTATCTGACCCCAGGAATGTGTCAATAAAGTTTCCCCTTCCTGGGACAATGAATTCACGGTGTTCTTATTTCAATTTCCAGGAGTGTATATGAGAAACAGTAGTGGACCTAAGATAACGGCACTTGGTTGTATTAGGCACCACCTGTTGCGACGCCAGCTCGAAGCTATCGATAGTGAAACATTAAATGAACCGCCATAGTTTACTGATTTCTCTTCCTCGTTTCGCTTGTAGCGAGTTTGTTGATTTTTTCCATTACTCTCTACGTCCAACCAGCCGAGTTAGACAGTGATTTAGGCATACAGGTATTAGTCAACGGAATCCATTCGCACATGCAGCTACAGTTGGTACAGTTAGTAAGTAAAATTTGGTGGTACTTCATCCACTAAAGTAAATACTTAGCGCCTACAGATGAGAAGAGTCGTAGACTAAAAAAAAATTAAGTCTAATACAAATATGTTGGGCCAGTCTTTAAGGCTTGGAAATAATCTGCTCCAGGGCATCACGGTCGACCAGTACGTTATAGACGCAAAAACATGCTACCATAGTCTTAATTATACGACCTTAATACCAGCCAATAAATAATATACAAAAAAAATCGGAGAACTTTCGTCATTTCCATAACTGGAATTTATTTACTCATCTTCTGTCAAGCACCGACGAAAAATTAAAGTAATGACTTAAATGGATCCAAGATTTTAAATTTCAAAATATTTGTCTTCAAAGACTACGATTGCTATAGTACATATTCAGCGAACTTTCTTCTGAACACAGAGCCTTAAGCGTGTAACTCACAGTACTATTATCAATAGACGTTATATTCAGATTAAATGTCACCGACACAGCAAAACATTATCTGGTATTCATTATTTCAGTTTGAGGTTGATATTTTAAAACTGAAAAACTAAGATAATAAAGACGTAATAAGGTGTATTCTATCTACACTGAACATTTCATTCTCACAAATATTTATATCGCGTTACATAAATCATCGACGTCGTCCACTGCGGCTACTGTGCTTGCACAGAGCTGCGGTCTGTCTTGGGGCCTACGGCTCACTCGGGCAGTATTTCACAAACGAAGAGCAGCTTCATATCGCAGCGAACGTCGCTGTAGCCTTTCACAGACAGGGCCAAGCAGTTCTCTTCTGCGCCACCGTCGTTGTTATTCGGCTGATCCGGCGCCCACAGCTGGAACTCCATGTCACCTAGGTGCCTTCCTGTAAACAGAGCGCAAAGATTCATAGACTGGGTCACGTTTAACATGGGTAATGTGAACTGTTCATTTTACTGATGAAATTTTATAGCTTCTCGGAGAGTGGCAGTCGATGGATGGCATAAAGCATCATTCGAAATCGTGCTAAATGCTTTCTCCGATAATTATTTTGAACAATTAATTCAGGAGCTCACTCGAAGTGTGTATCGTTGCGAAAACGTCCTTACCCTCTGAGCAGTAAATAATCTTGAGCAAATAGGGACCATCATGATGGATACATGGATTAGCCCCGACCACAAGGTCGTTGTATTGCTACTGAATACCGTAACATCCAAATCCACCAAAAATAAAAGTAAAATGTACGTGTTTTAAAAAGTCGATAAAAATTCGTTTGACTCCTTCCTGACAAACAGTATCCACTTCTTTCAAACCATGTATGGGAGATAGGGTTTACATTCAAAGAAATAGTCTTGGCGGCAGTTTGGAAATTTATACCAAATAAATAGATCTCCTATGGTACACAAAAGAGGTCAGAACACTGTTGCAGAAGCAACGATTAAAAGCATGTCAAAGTCAAAACTACACAAAATCTCCTATTGGAAATACCTTACTGAAGTTCGGAATGTAGTGCGGACTTTAATGCGAGATGTTTTCAATAGCTTCTACAGCGAAGCACTGTGTCGAAGTCTGACATAAAATCAAGACGTTTCGGTCATGTGTAAAGTACACCAGCGGTAAGACACGATCAACACATTCATTGCGGTGTACTAATGGTAATACTACCGATGACGGGGCTACTAATTTACTAAACACGGTTTTCGGAAATTCCTTTATCAAAGCAGACGAACCAAGTAATTCTGAAACCGAATCAAGAACAGCAGCCAAGACGAATAGCTTAGATGAAGATGTCCTCAGTGTAGTGAAGCAGCTTAAATCACTTAACAAAGGTAATTCTTCTGGCCCAGATGCTATACCAACTAAGTCTTTTTGTAAGAGTATGCTGACACAACAGATCCAAACTTTGCTGTCATATACTCGTACAGCCTCTCTCTCGACGGAAGATTCGTATCTGAAGTCAGGAAAGTAGCACAGATCACACCAATACCCAAATAGGGGTAATCCGATGAATTACAGACCAATATCACAGACGTTTATTTGCAGTAGGATTTTGGAAAATATACCGTATTCAAACATTATGAATTATCTGCAAGAAAATGATCAATTGACATATAGCACGCACGGATTCAGAAAGAAACAGTAATGTGAAACGCAACTAGCTCTTTATTTGCACGAAACAATAAGTGTTATCAGCTTGGGATCTCAAGCTGATTCCATATTTTTGGATTACCAGAAGGCTTTTGATGATGTTCCACACAAGAGGTTTGTAATGAAATTGCGTTCCTGTGGAGTATAGTGCCAGTTGTGTGACTGCATTCGTGATTTCCTGTCAGGGAGGTCACAGTTCATAGTAATCGACGGGAAGTCATCGAGTAAAACAGAAGTGACGTCTGGCGTTTTCCAGGGAAGTGTTGTAGGCGCTGCTGTTCCTAACCTACATATAAACGATTTAGGAGACTAGCTAAACACTCTTAGTTTGTTTGCGGCTGATGCTGACGTTTACCTCCTAGTAAAGTAATTAGGAGATCAATATCAATTCCAAAATGATTTAGACACGAGATCTGTATGGTGGGAAAAGTATCAATTCACTCTAAATATCGAGAAGTGTGATTACTAAAAAGAATCCGTCAAATTTTGGTTACACGGTAAATCAGTCAATTCTAAAAGCCTTACATTCAGCTAAATACTTAGTAATTACGAACTACTTAAAGTGAAAAGAACAAACAGAAAATGTGGTGGGGAAAGCGAACCATAGACTGCGTTTTATTGGCAGGACACTTAGAAGTTGTAACAGACCTACTAAAGAGACTGCCTACACTAAACTTGTCTGTCCTGTCACAGGGTACTGGTGACCGATATGGGATCTTTACAGGATAGAACTGACAGAGGACATCGAAGAAGTCCAAAGATCAGGAGCTCGTTATGTAGGAGCACGGAGTGTCATAGACATAACAGTCATCCCCTTTGGCGATAAACAGAAAAAAACAATGGGTTTTATGATTGCAGACTAATACCGTTTATCCATTCGACTGAAACACAGTTAACACAAATGCAGTAAATTCCATGTAAGGAAAACTAGACCTGTAATGAATTTTACATTTAAAGTATATTAGGAAGGAAAAGACACAAACATAGAACTCGGAGAACTATCAAATTATCGTATGAAAATGTTATCACTCCTTGTTGGTTTTACTCCTACCCGCACACCCAATGCCGACTTATGCGTATCCACATTATCACATGATTCCATCGATAAGCAGACGAGTCGCTCGTAGGTCATGGGCACTTGGCATGAAAAAGTTTTAATATTTCTATCAAATTATCGTATGAAAATGTTATCACTCCTTGTTGGTTTTACTCCTACCCGCACACCCAATGCCGACTTATGCGTATCCACATTATCACATGATTCCATCGATAAGCAGACGAGTCGCTCGTAGGTCATGGGCACTTGGCATGAAAAAGTTTTAATATTTCTTGATCCTAACAGGACATTTACGATGTGCTTTAAAAAAAGAGACACCTGCTGCTCTTTGCAAAGGTATATCTTTATCGTGCTCAACAAAGATGTTCGGTGACACCAAGGATGATGCCGAACTGAGGGTTTGGGGCGGGGGGGGGGGGGGGCGTTGGTCTTCGACAGACTCGTTGCTTTTTCATTCATGCGTGTATCAAAGTCGCATCGCCCCCTGATCGCACCACATGAGGACTAAAGAAGTATAGCCAACTTTGTTGCTTCGCATCACCTTCGAATTTCGTCGAACGCTTTTGAGCGGTCCATAGTGGATCCACCGTGCGCACCAGCACAAAAATTGTGTTGATGCTACACTCCAAAGTAGTGCGACCACATTCAGTGGAGTGTGTGGCTCACATTGTCCTTAGAGGAGGCAAAAAAGAAGTAATGAAATTCGTTGCCAGTGGGCATTAATTAAATCAATGGGTAAAGTCGAAAATTTGTGCCGTAGGGGGATTCAAACCGGGGCCTCCTGCTTACTAGGCAGAAACTCTGACCACAATGGTATGGAAATGAGCCTTTGGCATCAATGGCCGGGAGGCCCCTTACTGGGCAGGTCACGCTGCCTTGGTGCAGGTCTTATTACATTCGACGCCACGTTGGGCGACCTGCGCGCCGGATGGGGATGAAATGGTGATGAAGACAACACCCAGTCCCTGAGCGGAGAAAATCCCCGACCCAGCCGGGAATCGAACTCAGGCCTCTTAGGACGACAGTCAGTCACGCTGACCATTCAGCTATAGTGGCGGACACCACAGTGGTCATTGCACCTGACTGCGCGGAGTACCCCAGTGGGCGTCCCATCGGATCCAAATTCTCAACTCTTATCCGTACACCACTAATTCAGAGCCCCTTGCCCATTAACCCCATTAGTCGCGGCGTTTCGCCGGTCCCCGTAAGAGTTCGAGCGTGGTGTGCATCATCACTGATCATAGGCCGCTCTCGTTGTAAGTATGGATCTGGTGTTTGTTCTTTCGGACATGTATAACCGACACCATGTTGATCCTGCACCCACTAAGAATCAAGACACAAAGGAATTAACGACAGTAGCTCCTTCGAGGAGGGTTAAATCATCTGGGTGAGGGGGGGGGGGGGATTAGGGGGCGGCCGGCATTGTAAAAGATTGTAAAGAAGGTCGTCGTTTCCATTTTCGAAATGTATTGGAATGAACGCCAAAGAGTAGGGGGTGGCTCCATTGACCAAATTAATGCAACTTCCAGAGGCGGAACGGCGGTGAGTGTGTGTGAAATGTTTTCCTCGGCTACCCATAAGAAAACCGCGTAATTTCAACGCTTGGCGCCGTGGTTCTGACCTCCTTAGCAAAGGCGTCATAAGATGAGGTGAAATGTGTGTAAGAAGGAGTGTGACGACCTTCCCATCGTTTGACATGTCCACGGTGGCGTTGGACAGAATTGTGGTGAAATATGGTGGCAGTGGGATACCATTAATGTATCTTACAACTCCCAAGAATGTCTTATTGTGTGTGTGTGTGTGTGTGTGTGTGTGTGTGTGTGTGTGTGTGTGTGTGTGTGTGTGTTTGTGTGTGTCGACACCGTGCTGTTCGAACCGTCGCAAACCCGAGGGTGACGTCGCATGTTTCCACGCTTTTCGTCCTTACAGAGGAAAGTTGTAGGCAAATTTCAAACTTATGTGTTGCAATGGGAGACAATTACACGATTTCGTAAAACTGACCAATTCTGTTGGGCAGCGTACTTTACTGCCTTTTAATCTGGATATCACACTCTAGACCGTCTGCAATCAGTCTCAAAACGTAGTTTAACAATATTTTAATAAAATCATTGAAGTCACTGCATGCACAACCTCACGTACTACGAATCGCGACTGTGGCGCACACAGTAGCTCACTTGGCTCCAGCACGCAGGAACGCCCCTTTTCTAATTGGTTTATTCCAGTGATAGCCAGTGACACCTTCAATCAAAATCTTTTCGTGTTTCATTCAATTACACGGCGCAGTTCGGCCCTGTTGGTCTATCATCAGACTCAAATCGTTTTAATAGATAATTTATTTCCGCTCTTGAGTGTGGTGAAATGTATGTTCTTGTTAAGAGAGGAATAGATGTTTTGTATTATTCAAACAGCTGCGGAAAACAATGAGAGAACTGTGAAAAAACAGTGAAACACTTACTGAGCAATCATGGGGAAATACTTTTATCATTCCACGCCAGCAGACGTTGGTTTGTCCTTTCTGTCATCACTCGTCACTGAAGGCGTATATTCGTGTATAGATCTTAAAAACGTTTCACAATTATAGTTTAACATCGTATAGCCAAATATGAGTTTATCACAAAGTGTCAGGTATCTGAGTATTAAATAAATAATTATGTGCAAGGAATATATACAAAAAACCTTTTTAAAATTATTAAATCAAATATGGCTACCGAAATCTGTGTTTTTATTTTAGCATATGTTGAGTCATTTTGATTTTATGGAGGTATAAAGTTAAACTACGCTAGTCAAGTATTTCTAAAATGTACAAGCAAATGTGCACCATGAGTGACGTGATATCCGATTACAGATAAGAGATTGATGTATGATGGCTTGAGAAGGTTAAAAATATTCTTTCCTGATTGTTCGCCAAGCTGTTCACTGTTTGTGATTCTTCAATTTCTCCAGGCGTATTTTATGACGAAATAAATCTCGGGTGAACAGCACAAAAGAATGGCCGGCCAAGGTGACTGAGCGGTTCTAGGCGCTATAGTCCGGAACAGCGCGATTTCTACTGTCGTAGGTTCGAATCCTGCCTCGGGCATGGATGTGTGTGGTCTCCTTAGGTTAGCTAGGTTTAAGTCATTCTAAGTTCTAGGGGACTGATGACTTCAGAAGTTAAGTCCCATGGTGCTCAGAGCCATTTGAACCACTTGAACAAAAGAATGGCTTGTTCAAAACTCTTGTACACAGAGCTCGCACCATCTCCGGCAGGGACAGTCTCCAACAAGAATTGGACCATCTGAAGACCGTGTTTCGGAGGAACGGTTACAAGGAAGGGAAAATTTGGAAGGCTGTACGTCCCACACCTGCAGCACCAGTGGAAACTGAGGATGAACCTCAGGACGAGGCAGCCTTGGCTATTATTCCGTTTTATGGGGCCTTATCCGAAAGACTGGACGCATTTTACGTAAACACCAAGTGAAAACCATCTTCCGTCCTCGAAGCAAAACGACGAGCCTTCTTGGTAGTGTCAAGGACAACCTTGGTCTACGTAAATCAGGGGTTTATCAGATACCTTGCCAATGCGGTAGTATATACATAGGGCAGACCATTCGTACCATTGAGGACCGATGCCGAGAACATCAAAGGCACACTAGACTGCAGTAGCCCAGTATGTCGGCAATCGCTGAGCATTGCCTGTCGGAACTCCACAGCGAGGATTATGACCAAACCAAAGTCCTGACACAGACTTCCAAATACTGGGACTGTGTAATCAAAGAAGCCATAGAGATCAGAGTAAAGGAGCCACAACTAAATCGTGACAGCGGTTACATCCTTAGAAAGGCGTGGGAACCCGCGATCACCCGGATTAAGAAGAAAAAGGATATTTCCCAGAGTTTACCGAATTCGAGGGACGAGGGAAGAATAACGAGAGCGGTGCCAGCAGACCCTCCTGAACGAGAAGACCTAGGACGCAGCGCTTAGACGGCGGGAGAACGGACGCTGTACCTGGACCGCTCGCGGGGCGCGGACAGCACCAACTCATAGGAAGCGCCTGAGGGAGTGGAGGGAGAGGGATTGTCCTGTACAGGGTGTTACAAAAAGGTACGGCCAAACTTTCAGGAAACATTCCTCACACACAAATAAAGACAAGATATTAAGTGAACATATGTCCGGAAACGCTTAATTTCCATGTTAGAGCTCATTTTAGTTTCGTCAGTATGTACTGTACTTCCTCGATTCACCTCCATGATTTCATACGGGATACTGTACCGGCGCTGCTAGAACATGTGCCTTTACAAGTACTACACAACATGTGGTTCATGCACGTTGGAGCTCCTGGACATTTCAGTCGAAGTGTTCGTACGCTTCTCAACAACAGATTCGGTGACCGATGGATTGGTAGAGGCGGACCAATTCCATGGCCTCCACGCTCTCCTGACCTCAACCCTCTTGACTTTCATTTATGGGGGCATTTGAAAGCTCTTCTCTACGCAACCCCGGTACCAAATGTAGAGACTCTTCGTGCTCGTATTGTTGACGGCTGTGATACAATACGCCATTCTCCAGGGCTGCATCAACGCATCAGGGATTCCATGCGATGGAGGGTGGATGCATGTATCCTCGCTAACGGAGGACATTTTGAACATTTCCTGTAACAAAGTGTTTGAAGTCACGCTGGTACGTTCTGTTGCTGTGTGTTTCCATTCCATGATTAATGTGATTTGAAGAGAAGTAATAAAATGAGCTCTAACTTGGAAAGTAAGCGTTTCCGGACACATGTCCACATAGCATATTTTCTTCCTTTGTGTGTGAGGAATGTGTCCTGAAAATTTGGCCGTAACTTTTTGTAACACCCTGTATATTACATGGCGCCGTCCAACTGCCGGTCAGTACATCAGCGCACCTGATGATGGCAACGTGCTCGATTGCCGAAATATTGTGTCCTGTGCCCACTCATACCAGGCTGTTCACGCGAGATTTATTTCGTCTGTTCACAGTTTCTTTCTACATCTACCTCTACATCATACTCCACAAGCCACCTAATGGTGTGTGGCGGAGGATACTTTCGGTACCACTGTATGATCCCTCCAACCCTGTTCCACTCGTGAATGGTGCGTGGGAAGAATGATTGTCAGTAAGCTTCTGTAAGGCTCTAATTTCTCAAATTTTCTCCATGTGGTCAATACGCGTGATGTATGTGGGCTGAAAATACTATGTTGTGTGACTCCTCCTGAAAAGTGCTATCCCGAAATTTCAATATTAAATCTCTCCGTGTTGCACAACGTCTCTCTTCTCTATCTCCTCTATCAGTCCTCCCTGCTAGGAATCCCACATAGATCAACGATACTCAAGAATAGGGCGAACAAACGCCTTATGAGCCACTTCTTTCGTCGATGAGTTACATTCCCTTAAGATTCTTCCGATAAATCTGAGTCTTGTGTCTGCCTTTCCCACTATCTGTTTTATATGGTCATTCCACTTAAGGTCGCTCTGGGTAGTTACACCTAGACTTTTATGGCAGACGCTGTCTCCAGCTGTTTGTCATCAACAGTGTAGTGTAGAGTAGTGGATTTATTTTCCTGTATGTGCGCAATATGTTACATTCATTTACGTTCAGAGTCAACTGCCAGAGTCTGCACCATTCATCAATTCTCTCCTGGCCGTTCTGCAAATTCATACTACCTTCTGGCGTTACTACTTTGGTACAAACAACTGCATCATCTGTGAATAGCCTTAAAGAGCATCCGACGCTTTCTACTAGGTCATTTACATGCATTGTGAACAGCAACGGTCCTATCACACTTCCCTGTGGTACACCGGATATTACCTTTACATCTGTCGATTAATTTCCGCTAAGAGCGACGTGTTGAGTTCTACCTGCAAGAAAATCTTGAATCCTATCGCAGGTCTGTTCCGATATTCCGTAAGCTCGTATTTGTTTCATTAAACGGCAATGCAGGACGGTGTCAAATGCTTTATTAAAATCAAGGAACACGGCATCAGCCTGAGCGCCGTTGTCCACTGCGCTGTGGATCTCATGGAGGAACAGAACTACCTGAGTTTCGTAGGATCTCTGTTTGCGGAATTCATGTTGATTTTTATAGAGGGGCTGTTCATTTTCCAAGAACGTCATAATTCTTGAGCATAAAACATGGACCATAATTCTACAACAGATTGACGGCAACTACATAGGTCTGTAATTGTGTGGACCTGTTTTACGGCCTTTCTTAAAAACGGGAACGACCTGCGCTTTTTTCCAGTCGTTAGGCACCTTACGTTGCTCAAGCGATCTACGATAAATTACTGCTAGAAGAGGAGCAAGTTCTTTCGCATAATCTTTATAGAATCTTATAGGTATCTCATCTGGTCCTGAAGCCTTTCCAATACTAAGCTATTGTATGCTTTTCAATTCCGCCATCGGTTATCTCAATATCTGCCATTTTGATGTTCTCACGACGATTGAATGGAGGGACAGTGTTACGATCTTCCTCGGTGAAACAACTTCGGAAGACCGAATTCAGTATTTCGGCCTTCTCTCTGTTATCTTCCGTTTTGGTGCTGGTGTGGTCACTGAGAGAATGAATAGATGATTTTGACCCACTTACTGATATTACATACCAACAAAATCTCTTAGGGTTTTTACTCAGGTCGGTTGACAACGTTGTACTTTCAAAATCGTTGAATGCTTCTCTCATTGTTCTCCTTACGCTCATTTTCGCTTCTTTCAGCTTTTGTTTGTCAGCTAGATTTTTACTTCTCTTGTATTTGAGATGAAGTTTGTTTACGTAGGGCTTTTCTAATATGGCTATTAGACCATGGTGGATCTTTCCCATCCCTTAAAACCTTACTCGGAACATACTTGTCTGGGGCATTTTGAACGATGCCTTTGAATTTTTTCCATTTGTTCTCCACATCTTCGGCCTCATCGCCGAATATATGATGCTGAGTGCTGAGATATTCTGAAATTTGTATCCCGTCACCCTTGCTGAGCAAATATATCTTCCTACCTTTCTTATCATTCCTTGTAGGACCCGTCGTCATAGATGCTGTCACAGCCTTATGATCACTGATACCTTCCTCTATGGTAACAGATTTGATAAGTTGGTTCTCTAACTATCCGCTCAAGGTAATTTTCGGACAAGACATTCAGAACAATGCCACATGATTCCCTGTCTCTGGCACAAGTTTGGATGTCATAACCCTCCCAATCTGTACCTGGCAGGTTCAAGTCACCATGTATTACAACAGCATGATCAGGAAAATTACTAATTATATGATGCAAGTTCTGTCTGAAGCGTTCTTCAACTACAGGTCCTGAACCAGGTGGTTTATAAAAGCATCCGATCACCATTCTTTGATACTCAATTTCACCCAGATTAATTCACATTCGGAATCCGTGATAACCTCGCTAGATTTTATCTAATTTCTTACTGTAATAAAAACGCCGCCACCATAGGACCTCGTTGTCATTGACTTCTAGCTTCAACCAGCTTTCTGTTCCCAATACTATCTGTGAATTATAACCTTCAATAATTCTGGGACCTTTCCTTGGATGCTCCTGCAGTTTACTAAAATCATATTAATTTTTTCTATCTCTGATCTGCGAGGACCAAGATTCTCTGGGGTCACTGGGGCTGATTTAACGGGAAAATCGTGTTTGCTCCCAAGCGAGGGGTCCTCTAACCTAAAAAAGGCCCCATGTGCACGCCACACATACTCCGCTACCCCAGTAGCCACTTTCTGCGTGTACTGCACTCCTGGCCTAGGGGAACCCTACAATTCTACACCCTAGAGCGGATATCGAGAAATTCGCATCCGATACCGTCGCAGAGCCGTCTGAGCCTCTGGTTTAGACCTTCTAATTTGCTCCATACCAGAGAACCGCGATCAAACCTGGGTACGATGCTACGAATAGAAGCTTAGCCTACACATCGCGCGCGTAGCTAGTTGCCTTCACCAAATCAGATAGCCGCCTAAAGAAGCCGAGGATGACCTCAGAACCCAAGCGGCAGGCGTCATTCGTGCCGACATGCGCCACTATATGCAGCTGGTTGCACCCAGTGCGCTCGATAGCCGCCGGCAGGTTCAAATGGCTCTGAGCACTATGGGACTTAACTTCTGAGGTCATCAGTCCCCTAGAACGTAGAACTACTTAAACCTAACTAACCTAAGGACTTCACACACATCCATGCCAAAGGCAGGATTCGAACCTGCGAACCTAGCGGTCGCGCGGCTCCAGACTGTAGCGCCTAGAACCGCTCGGACACACCGGCCGGCGCCGCCGGCAGGACCTCCTCCACATCACGGATGAGACCTCTCGGCAAACATACCGCATGCACACGGGAATTCTTTCTCGCCTTGCCTGCTATCTCCCTGAGGGGCTCCATCACCCCCCTAACATTGGATCTCCCAATGACTAACAAACCCACCCTCTGTATTTGACTGGGCAGGAAAATCGACCTCTGGCCCAACAGGGGAAGCATATCTTGCTGACTCAGAGTTATCATCAACACTGGGAAGTACCTCGTACCTGTTCCTAAGACGTAGGGAGCCAACCGCACAGCCTGCTCCGTCTTTCGTCTTCCGCCCAGTGACACGCGAAGCCACCACTGTCTGCTACCGACTGTGGAGTGAAGAGGGACCGGTCAGATGTTGCGTATCGGAAGCCACAGTGACGTCCGGGCCACCAGGGGATTCCAGTGACACCAAAGGTGTCGTCGTAGGTCTCGTCAGCACAACTTCGAGCATTAGCTAGAAGCTTGTCGACGGTAGTCAACGCAGCTTCCAGCTGTTTACTGACAGCAGCCAACTTCCTTGTATCCGTTCACAACCAGCACAGTCCCTAGCCACATGGTACTGTGTATAAAATAGATATAGTGTCTCAAATGGCGCTACTTAATTTGAAGATATACCAAAGGAGAATAAAGTTACACTAAAAATTAGTGCGCAGATTTCTTACTGAACTCTGAAACCGCAAGCTATTAAACAGAAATAAACTTCTCCACACTTTAAATTTACTCTAGGACGCCGCCCTACACAAGGATATTCAGCAAAAACAAAAACTACTATTAATTTTCTAATCACTATTCTACACAGTAAAATACACATGTACAGTTCACTTATTTGCAGATGGACGTGAACAAAAAACAAAGACTAAATTAATTTACAGATTATCACAAAAGTGCTGCTGCTGCTGCTATGCTCAGCTTCTCATCTCATTTTGCAGAGTTCATTCGCTAAATACATAATATAACACGAACATACATTTCACCTTATTAAAAAGCAGAACTAAAGTACGTACACTATGTGATCAAAAGTATCCGAGATCCCCAAAAACATACGTTTTTCATATTAGGTGAATTGTGCTGACACATAATGCCAGGTGCTCAATATCAGCGACGTCGGTAGTCATTAGACATAGTGAGAGAGCAGAATGGGGCGCTCCCCGGAACTCACGGATTTCGAAAGTTGTCAGGTGATTGGGTGTCACCTATGTCATACGTCTGTACGCGAGCTTTCCACACTCCTAAACATCCATAGGCCCACTGCTTCCGGACACGAACAGCACTAAAGCGTACAGGCCGATCTCGTCTGTTGACTGATAGAGATCGCCGAAGTTGAAGAGGGTCGTAATGTGTAATAGGCAAACATTTATCCAGAACATCGCACAGGAATTCCATACTGCATCAGGATCCACTGCAAGTACTATGACAGTATGGCGGGAGATGAGAAAATTTGGATTTCCTGGTCGAGCGGCTTCTCATAAGCCACACATCACTCCGGTAAATGCCAAACGACGCCTCGCTTGGTGTAAGGGGTGTAAACGTGGAAACAGTGGAAAAACGTTGTGGGGAGTGACGAATCAGAGTATACGATGTGGCGATCCGATGGCAGGGTGTGGGTATGGCGAATGCCCAGTGAAAGTCATCTGCCAGCGTGTGGTGTTATGGTGTGGTCGTGTTTTTCATGGAGGGGGCTTGCATCGTTTATTGTTTTGCGTAGAATTATCACCGCAAAGCCCTACATTGATGTTTTAACCCTCTTCTCGCTTCCCTCTGTTGAAGAGCAATTCTGGGATGGTGACTGCATCTTTCAACACGATAGAGTACCTGTTCATAATACACTGCCTGTGGCGGAGTGGTTACACGACTTACATCCCTGTAATGGACTGGCCTGCACAGAGTCCTGACCTGAATCTTACAGAACACCTTTGGGAAGTTTTGGAACGCCGACTTTGTGCCAGGCATCACCAACCGGCATTGACATCTCTCCTCAATGCTGCACTATGTGAAGAATGGGCTGCCATTCGCCAAGAAACCTTCCAGCTCTTTACTGAACGTATGCCTGCGAGAGTAGAAGCTGTCATCAAGGATAAGGGTGGGCCACACCGTATTGAATTCGAGCATTACCGATGGAGGGCACCACGAACTTGTAAGTCATTGTCAGCCAGGTGTCCGGGTACCTTTGGTCACATAGTGTATGAAGACGATCTGCACATAAAGATGGACCCATAGGGTCCGAAATTAATCGTGCAATTAAATAAAGTAAGAAAGTAAATTATTTTAAAGGTGTTTTTATTCTTGTTTCCTGTGTGCTGAGTAAGACATTTCATAGCTGCAAAACAGGATAAATTTATACAAAAAACATCACATATGCGTTTCACGCCACACCCCGCTTTATTCTAAATGGTCATCTTTAGGCGAAATCGAAAATCGATCGACGGTAAGTAGAAGCGTGCAGCCGCCCAATTCAAAAATGTCTAATAGCCAGAGATGACGCTAAAAGGCACATCCTGTACCAAGACAAGCATGCTGAGTCCCTTCAGCGACCATCTGTTACAAGCACAGGCAATAGTATGTGAAAGGAACTTTACAACGCTTTGCGCAATTACTATCTCTTTTCTGTTTTTCAATGTACGTTACTCATTTATTGTCACACAAAGTTATTTCACACGCTCAACATTCTAGCTGTTCAGAAGCCTAGATTCGTTCTTCTCCACACATGTTAAAGTAGTAAGCGAACTGCAAAATGTTTTTAACTATTGTAAAATTTGTGTTTTCAGAAAATTTCTGTATCTTCAAAACTATGAAATACATTGAAGTGAAACTGGTATGGCACTATTATTGCTGTAGATATCTGCACATTACAAGATTTTATTAATGTTGGTTCACGGAAACGGTTAATATTGAAATCACCATGGGGCAAATGATTTAGCCTCTCGCTACATGCCCGCATGCTGCAACACGCAATAGGAGGCATTGTCCAGTGTGGGAACCAGCCACCTGGGACCTCTCCATACAGCGTACATAGGGCCCCCAAACTGCCTAAAACTGAACTTCACTTTACTACGCTGCAGAGGATGTAGTTGGGGGGTGCAAAGTGTCCCAAGATACTATGGCCCAGAGCACCGACATTTGTAAATCCCACTCTAACGAAGGACAAATTACAGCTGCGATGTTTCCAATGAAAGTTATATTTTTCGTCAGTCTGACTGGTTTGATAAATCGTGCCAACCTCTGTTTTCCCCTACAGTTTTACCGTCTACAAATCCATCAAATACCACGGGAGTTATTCCTTGACGCACAGATTGTCGCACAGATGACAAAATGGTAGATATCGAAATAGACGACAGAGGGATAGAGAAACAATTAAAATCGCTCAAAAGAGGAAAGGCCGCTGGACCTGATGGGATACCAGTTCGAGTTTACACAGAGTACGCGAAGGAACTTGCCCCCCTTCTTGCAGCGGTGTACCGTAGGTCTCTAGAAGAGCGTAGCGTTCCATAAGATTGGAAAAGGGCACAGGTCATTCCCGTTTTCAAGAAGGGACGTCGAACAGGTGTGTAGAACTATAGAACTACAACGTCGATCAGTTGTAGAATTTTGGAACACGTATTATGTTCGAGTATAATGACTTTTCTGGAAACTAGAAATCTACTCTGTAGGAATCAGCATAGGTTTCGAAAAAGACGATCGTGTGAAACCCAGCTCGCGCTATTCGTCCACGAGACTCAGAGGGCTATAGACACAGGTTCCCAGGTAGATGCCGTGTTTCTTGACTTCCGCAAGGCATTCGATAAAGTTCCCCACAATTGTTTAATGAACAAAGTAAGAGCATATGGACTATCAGACCAATTGTGTGATTGGATTGAAGAGTTCCTAGATAACACAACGCAGCATGTCATTCTCAATGGAGAGAAGTCTTCCGAAGTAAGAGTGATTTCAGGTGTGCCGCAGGGAAATGTCGTAGGACAGTTGCTTTTCGCAATATACATAAATGACCTTGTAGATGACATCGGAAGTTCACTGAGGCTTTTTGCGGATGATGCTGTGGCACAACGAGAGGTTGTAACAATGGGAAATTGTACTGAAATGCAGGAGGATCTGCAGCGAATTGACGCATGGTGCAGGGAATGGCAATTGAATCTCAATGTAGACAAGTGTAATGTGCTGCGAATTCATACAAAGAAAGATCCCATATCATTTAGCTACAATATAGCAGGTCAGCAACTGGAAGCAGTTAATTCCATAAATTATCTGGGAGTAGGCATTAGGAGCGATTTAAAATGGAATGATCATATAAAGTTGATCGTCGGTAAAGCAGATGCCAGACTGCGATTCATTGGAAGAATCCTAAGAAATTGCAATCCGAAAACAAAGGAAGTAGGTTACAGTACGCTTGTTCGCCCACTGCTTGAATACTGCTCAGCAGTGTGGGATCCGTACCAGATAGGGTTGATAGAAGAGATAGAGAAGATCCAACGGAGAGCAGCGCGCTTCGTTACAGGATCATTTAGTAATCGCGAAAGCGTTACGGAGATGATAGATAAACTCCAGTGGAAGACTCTGCAGGAGAGACGCTCAGCAGCTCGGTACGGGGTTTTGTTGAAGTTTCGAGAACATACCTTCACTGTAGAGTCAAGCAGTATATTGCTCCCTCCTACGTATATCTCGCGAAGAGACCATGAGGATAAAATCAGAGAGATTAGAGCCCACACAGGGGCATACCGACAATCCTTCTTTCCAAAAACAATACGAGACTGGAATAGAAGGAAAAACCGATAGAGTTACTCAAGGTACCCTCCGCCACACACCATCAGGTGGCTTGAGTAGTATGGATGTAGGTGTAGATGTAGATGTACATGTGATACCATCCTATACTTTGTTCTTGTTGAAACGTTTCCCTCTCCACCGACTCTGCGGGAAACATTCTTTGTCATTGCGCCAAATTTTTAACATCCTTCCACATCCACATTAACATCACAAAACCTTCTCCTCTTCTTGATTTTTAAACAGGCCACGATTACTTCCCTACAACGCTGTGCTGGAAATGCACATTCTCGGAAACTTATTCCTCTAATTAAGACAAAAACACTTCTTTCGGCCATATGTGCCCTCTTTGCCAGTGATTTTCCGCTTTTTAGGTTCTCCTTGCTTCGCCTGTCATCTGTTATTTTGCTTCCAATGGAACAGAGTTCCTTAAATTTATCTACTTCGCGTTCACCGGTTTTAATTTCAAGTTTATCGCTAGTCTCATCTGTGCTTCACCTCGTTACTGTCATCTTTTTCCGGCCTACTCTCAGTCCATATTGCGTGATCGTTAACTGTTAATTCCATTCAATAGATCGTGCAACTGTTCTTTACTTTCACTGAGATAGCAATGAGGTCAGGGAATCTTATTATTGATATCCTCTCAACCTAAATTTTAATCACACTCATTTCGTGGTTTTGTCGACTGTTTCGAAACTCAGGAGATGTTCGTCGCAAGCCAGTACAAGGTTGAACGAGGAGAATCACCCAACACCAGATCCGCTACTGCTCGACGAAATCTGAGTACACCTGCAAGAAATTTGTCTGCACAGCTTGCAGCTTCCCCGAGAATTGCTGTTGCTGTATATTGGAGACTCAGAACAGCAGGGATGTTCGCCAGACGTCCGGCAATGTGCATCCCGATCGCTACAGCACAGAGATTGGTCCTTGTATTGTGGAGTCGACAACACAAAACTGGACCATGACCGAACGGAAGAATGTTTTCAAAATGATTCTCGTTGTACATTACTCTGGAGAGAGCCTGGTAGCCGATGCAACCCCTGGAACGCCGTGGAAAGAGACTGGTTTGGTGGTGATGTAGATATGGTGGGAGAGGCGTCATGTTGCTCGGAGAAACATTGTAAACTCTGTCAGAGTACAGAGATGAGGGACTGCTACCATACGTTCGCTGTTTCAAAGGTGCTGTCCGTTCAGACTTCCTATTTGTGGACGACAGCGCCCGTCTGTATGGAGCTAATATGGTGGATCAATTTCTTGAAGCAGAAAATATGAGTCGCACTGACTGGCCAGCGAGGTCCCTGGGTCTGAATCCTAGAGAAAATACCTGGGATGCGCCAGGAAGGCGAATTGCATCACATCAGCCACCACCAAGGAGAGGATGCTTTCAGACGTCTGTACCACTCTTGGTGAGGAATGGGATCGATTACCGAGAGAGCTTTTCACCCATCTCGTACAGAGCATGCCACCTCACTATAGAGAATGCGTGACTCTCAGCAGTACCCATACCCCTATTAACAGCTTCTGTTGTTGTAGAACAGATTTCTCAGCTGTTTAATTTTCTTGCCAATATGTATCTTAGCTATCAGAACTTTCGAAAACATTACCTTTGAGGCACTGCTGTACGCCAAGCAGCGGCTTGCTAAGTAACCCTTCCGACATAATGATTAGGGAATGTGACCTCTTTCCGTAACTATGCTTAACTTTTGGAAACTGGTGTAGATAAATGTCTTTTAACGGAAATTATTCGAACATTCAAAAATTCAGAATTATTTAATGACAAAATATTTTTAGGTGTCATTTGATGTTTTCATAAGAAATCAAAAAACAAAGCATAAAATAAAGAGACGTTATTTACTGCTTTCTAAATATTGTTTGATGCGTTTTCAAGTTTACAGGGTGATACAGCTGCCCCTACCGAAGGGTTTTATGCAGCTCACAATACCTTCCAAAACCACACGCAAGATTTTCGTATTCCCTGCGCCCCTTAGTCCTACAGAAAACATGAAAAGGCCTTATTTAAAAGAAATTTAAAGTAATTAAATTTTGTACTGCAATAAGTTATCGCTAGAGACCATAGATTTCGAATTATTCAAGAAAAACAAACAAAAGTAACCTTATCACGTCTTTTTATTGAATAACTCGAAAACTGTAGCCTCGAGTTGAAATGTATCCCAGAGCAAAATTCAACTACATCACATTTTGTACAAAAAGACCCTGTTTTTTTCTGCAGTACTGGTAGTTTGTACTTAGTGACTGAGAAATTATGAAAATTTTATGTGTGGCTTTTGAAGGGGTTTGTTGGCTGCATAAAACCCATTGGGTAGGTCAGATGATTCATCATGTATATTTTCTGGAGTTCATGTATATCTTTTGATATGTTTGCTGACAGTTTTCCCAGTCTTTCATTTCTCAGGAGTGCAGCACATGACATTCGGCAAAGAACATTCATCATGAACTTTCCTTCAGTCATTAATAAACTCGTTTGTCATTGCTCGTTCTTACAGTTTGTTATTATACACACACACCACAAAACGTTTTGCATCACCTCGGTTCCGAGATTTCCGGAACCTGTACAGAAAATTGGAATAGAGATCAACATAAATATCATTTCTGCTCTTTTTATTGCTCATGAAAACTACACATTCCTTGTTGTACCACCATACAGAGAGACCTTCAGAGCTGGTGGTCCAGGTTGCTGTACACATCGGTACCTCTAATACCCAGTACCACGTCCTCTTGCGTTGATGCATGCCTGTATACATCTTGGCATACTGTCTACAAGTTCATCAACGCACTTTTGGTCCAAATTTTCCCACCCCTCAACGACGGTTCGGCGTAGATCCCTCAAAGTCGTTGGTGGGTCCCGTCGTCCACAAACAGCCCTTTTCAATCTGTCCCAGGCATTTTCAATAGGGTTCATGTTTGGAGAACATGCTGGGCGCTCTAGTCGAGCGAAGTCGTTATCCTGAAGCAAGTCTTTCACAAGACGTGCACGATAGAGGTGCGAATTGTCGTCCATGAAGACGAATGCCTCGCCAATATGCTGCAAATATGGTTGCGCTATTGGTCGGAGGATGGCATTAACATATCGCACAGCCGTTACGGCGCCTTCCATGACCACTAGCGGCGTACATAGGCAGCACATAATGCCACCCCAAACGATCAGGGAATCTCCACCCTGCAGCATTCGCTGGACAGTGTGTCTAAGGCGATCAGCCTGATCGGGTTGCCTCCAAACACGTCTCCGACGATTGTCTGGTTGAAGGCATATGCGACACATCGGTGAAGAAAACGTGATGCCAATCCTGAGCGGTGTACGTGACATGTTGTTGGACCCATTTGTACAGCGCTGCATGGTGTCGTGGTTGCAAAGATGGACGTCGCCATGGACGTCGGGAGCGAGGTTGCGCATCATGCAGCCTATTGCACACAGTTTGAGTCGTAACACGACGTCCTGTGGCTGCACGAAAGGCATTACTCAACATATGGGCGTTGTTGTCAGGATTCCTGCGAGCCACAATCCGTAGATAGCTGTCATCCACTGCAGTAGTAGCCCTTGGACGGCCTGAGCGAGGCATGTCATCGATAGCTCCTGTTTTTCTGTATCTCCTCCATATCCGAACAACATCGCTCTGGCTCACTCCGAGACGCCTGGACCCTTCCCTTGTTGAGAGACCTTCCTGGGACAAAGTAACAATGCGGACGCTATCGAACCGCGGCACTGACCGTCTAGTCATGTTTGAGCTACAGACAACAAGAGCCGTGTACCTCCTTCCTGATGGAATGACTGGAGCTGATCGGCTGTCGCACCCCCCTCCGTCTAGTAGGCGCTGCTCATGAGTGGTTGTTTTCATCTTTGGGCGGAATTAGTGACATCTCTGAACAGTCAAATGGAGTGTGTCTATGATACAATATCCACAGTCAACGTCTATCTTCAGGATTTCTGGGAACCGGGGTGATATACAACTCTTTTTGGTGGTTGTATTTCGATCCTTCTTCTTAAAAAGGGTAGTACTTCATTACCACACTTTTACATTTTAGGTGCCAAACAGCACAGCAGACAGCTGCCAGAACACACGTAGTTTTTGTCCTGACGGATACACGGAAACGTCCTCTCGGCGCAGACGGTACTGAGTACAGGAACAAAACACCGTGTGTGCTGCAGTAGGGTTACTTGTGTAGAGTAGTCAACTGATTTAAGGCAGAGCCGCGCGGGATAGCCTATTGGTCTATGGCACTTCTCGCGGTCCGTGCGACTCCGCCTCCTTCCCCCCCCCCCCCCTCCCCAATCCACAACGGCAGAGGTTCAAGTCATCCCTAGGGCATGAGTGTGTGTGTTGTTCATAGCGTAAGTTAGGTTAGTTAGTGTGTAGGCTTAGGCACCGCTGACCTAAGTAGTTTGGTCCCTTGAGATCTTACTACGAAAAGAAAGAAAGACAAATATAAAGTCGATCGTTCAAAATGGACTAAATATCTCCCCAAACCAAACTAACAGTCATAGTGACCATAATGTAGCGCTCCGCGCAGCGTACCTGCGTCCGTGACGAAGTCGCCCTCGTGCTCGTGGTCGGTGAAGCCGACGTAGTAGAGATCTGCGCTGGGCTCGAGTAGGCGCAGCAGCACGGCGGCGCGCACCCACGTGTCGGGGACGGCGAGCGTCGCGTTCTCGCGCCGGCACTCCTCGGCGGCTAGCGCCCGCGGCAGGCTCCGCGCGTGCGTCTTGTAGAAGCGGCCCGCGTCCTCCTCCCACTTGTAGGTGCCCGGCACGCCCAGCGACAGCGGCCGCTCGCACAGGAACGGCGACATGCTGTCGCACCGCGCCTCGCCCATTACCCCGTCGCTGCGCAGGATGCTGCAGTTCTCCCGCGTCTCATTAGGCTTCAGCGTCAGATTCGCGTCCAGACTACCTATCAAATCGCAAGTATAGGTGAAGCAAAATATGCCTCATTCAACGAACGCAGGCAGCAGAGAATTCTCATACAGTTGGTAAATCTATAGTGAAATCCCATATGACCACCATTAAGCCTCATTAGAAAAACTCCGTCCGAACAGGCCTAGAAGGCCCACCGGTACCGACCGGCCGCCGTGTTATACTCAGCCCTTAGGTGTCAATCGGGGCAATGGCCTTGCCGCAGTGGATACATCGGTTCCCGTGAGATCATCGAAGTTAAGCGCTGTTGGGCGTGGCCGGCACTTGGATGGGTGACCATCCAGCCGCCATGCGCTGTTGCGGTTTATCCGGGTGCACTCAACCTCGTGATGCCACTTGAGGAGCTACTCGACCGAATAGTGGCGGCTTCGGTCAAGAATACCATCATAACGACCGGGAGAGCGGTGTGCTGACCCCACGCCCCTCCTATCCGCATCCTCCTCTGAGGATGACAGGGCGGCGGGATGATCCCGGTAGGCCATTCGTGGCCTGAAGACGGAGTGCTTAGGCGTCACTGCTTGGGGATTCAGCACTCCGCTCTCCCGACCGTTGTCAATTTTCGTGATCGGTGCCGCTATTTCTCAGTCAAGTAGCTCCTCAATTGCCCTCACAAGGTCTGAGTGCACCCCACTTGCCAACAGCAGTTAGCAGCCACGGACAGTGACCAATCCAAGTGCTAGCCAAGCCCGACAGCATGTAACTTCGGTGATCTGACGGGAAATGCTGTTACCACTGTGGCAGTGTGTCTCGAGTACTCGTAAATCCATCATAAAAATATATGGAGTGAGAAACAGCGGTACGTTGAACAGTTGAACAAATTTATACCATTAGCGATATTTCTGGACACATTATTTAGGTTACTAGTTTCAACGCCTCAGTAGCGTCTTCTTCTTCCCCTAAATGCCTACAAAAATACTTAACACTACCGAGCTAGGTGGCGCAGTGGTTAGCACACTGGACTCGCATTCGGGAGGACGACGGTTCAATCCCGTCTCCGGCCATCCTGATTTAGGTTTTCCGTGATTTCCCTAAATCGTTTCAGGCAAATGCCGGGATGGTTCCTTTAAGAGGGCAGGGCCGATTTCCTTCCCAATCCTTCCCTAACCCGAGCTTGCGCACCGTCTCTAATGACCTCGTTGTCGACGGGACGTTAAACACTAACCACCACCGCCACCACTTAACACGATAATGTATAAAATATTTTTCAATACTACAATAAAACTCTTACGTCCAATGGAAGCAACTAAATAAATATGAACTAAAAGTAATATGAACAACAGTATTTCAAAGACGAAAGGTATGAGTGATTTGTAATTTGATGTATGAAGAGGGCGTCCATACGTAAAACACAAATTAGAAGAGTTCTATGAATAATGAGAAGGGGCTATTCTTGAAAACATCTAATGAATGAATAAAGATCACGGGAGAGCTATAAGAGGAATTATTACTAACAAAAAGTTAAAAACGAAATACACTCCTGGAAATTGAAATAAGAACACCGTGAATTCATTGTCCCAGGAAGGGGAAACTTTATTGACACATTCCTGGGGTCAGATACATCACATGATCACACTGACAGAACCACAGGCACACAGACACAGGCAACAGAGCATGCACAATGTCGGCACTAGTACAGTGTATATCCACCTTTCGCAGCAATGCAGGCTGCTATTCTCCCATGGAGACGATCGTAGAGATGCTGGATGTAGTCCTGTGGAACGGCTTGCCATGCCATATCCACCTGGCGCCTCAGTTGGACCAGCGTTCGTGCTGGACGTGCAGACCGCGTGAGACGACGCTTCATCCAGTCCCAAACATGCTCAATGGGGGACAGATCCGGAGATCTTGCTGGCCAGGGTAGTTGACTTACACCTTCTAGAGCACGTTGGGTGGCACGGGATACATGCGGACGTGCATTGTCCTGTTGGAACAGCAAGTTCCCTTGCCGGTCTAGGAATGGTAGAACGATGGGTTCGATGACGGTTTGGATGTACCGTGCACTATTCAGTGTCCCCTCGACGATCACCAGTGGTGTACGGCCAGTGTAGGAGATCGCTCCCCACACCATGATGCCGGGTGTTGGCCCTGTGGGCCTCGGTCGTACGCAGTCCTGATTGTGGCGCTCACCTGCACGGCGTCAAACACGCATACGACCATCATTGGCACCAAGGCAGAAGCGACTCTCATCGCTGAAGACGACACGTCTCCATTCGTCCCTCCATTCACGCCTGTCGCGACACCACTGGAGGCGGGCTGCACGATGTTGGGGCGTGAGCGGAAGACGGCCTAACGTTGTGCGGGACCGTAGCCCAGCTTCATGGAGACGGTTGCGAATGGTCCTCGCCGATACCCCAGGAGCAACAGCGTCCCTAATTTGCTGGGAAGTGGCGGTGCGGTCCCCTACGGCACTGCGTAGGATCCTACGGTCTTGGCGTGCATTCGTGCGTCGCTGCGGTCCGGTCCCAGGTCGACGGGCACGTGCACCTTCCGCCGACCACTGGCGACAACATTGATGTACTGTGGAGACCTCACGCCCCACGTGTTGAGTAATTCGGCGGTACGTCCACCCGGCCTCCCGCATGCCCACTATACGCCCACGCTCAAAGTCCGTCAACTGCACATACGGTTCACGTCCACGCTGTCGCGGCATGCTACCAGTGTTAAAGACTGCGATGGAGCTCCGTATGCCACGGCAAACTGGCTGACACTGACGGCGGCGGTGCACAAATGCTGCGCAGCTAGCGCCATTCGACGGCCAACACCGCGGTTCCTGGTGTGTCCGCTGTGCCGTGCGTGTGATCATTGCTTGTACAGCCCTCTCGCAGTGTCCGGAGCAAGTATGGTGGATCTGACACACCGGTGTCAATGTGTTTTTTTTTTCCATTTCCAGGAGTATATATATCGCTGATGCTCTGCGTGTTAGTGAATGGGCGATATATATATATTGGAGCGTGTGGATCTTTTTGACACACAACGTTTGCTATCTGCGTTTACGGATCTTGACATCTACATCTGTACCATCAGCTTTCGCAGACAATGTACACTGAGGGAAAAAAGTCGCAACACCAAAAAATAATTGATGTAGAATAATGAAATTTCGGGAATACATTTTTCTATTTAACATTTTTAAGTGATTAACATTGCAGGTTGTTAATCTAAGCACGAGATAAGCCACTGAAAACGTGAAATGCTGGTACATTAATAACCGGTGTAACCGGCAGAAAGTTAAATGCGAGCATGAAAACGTGCAAGCATTGTGTTGTACAGTCTCTCTATGTCCATTTTTTCAGAGGCGGTTGCGGGACTCGGCTGTTCGATACACAATGTCAAATCAAACACCTTACAGCCGTCTTGTTTCTAAACTTATTTCATTTGGCTACCAATTTCGGCGATTTACTACGTCATCTTCAGGCTTCTGACCGACGTGTCGGAAGATTCCACCACGGTTCTGGTCAAAACGGGGGCCAGCATTCGAATACTGGTATCTGTAGATTTCTGCTTGCTACAGCGATCACTTCAACCATCATCTGCCGGCAAATCACCGAAACTGACAGCCAAATAAAATAAGTTTCGAAATTAGAGGGCTGAAAGGTGTTTGGTTTGATATCGTTGTGTTGTATAGATGCCGTATGTCAGTTTGTGGGATGGAGTTCCATTTCTGTTGCACTTGGACGCCCATACAGGAACGGTTAATGCTCGTTCTCGATAACTCTGGCGTTATCATCCGACGATGTTCCATATGTGCTCTACTGGACACATCTGGTGATCTAGCTGGCCAAGGCAACATGTCACGCTCTGTAGAGCATGTTGGATTACAACAGCGGTAAGCGGGAGAGCGTTATCTTGTTGAGAAACACCCCCTGGAATTATAGTCATGAGTGGCAACACTACAGGTCGAATCACCAGGCTGGCGTACAAAATTTGCGGTCAGGGTGCTTCGGATAGTAACGAAAGTGTTCCCGCTCTCCTATGAAATCGCACCCCAGATCATAACTCCAGATGTGCCTAGCACGCGAACAGGTTGGTACCAGGGCGTCCAATGTCGTTCTAAGCAACACGCGGCCATCACTGGTACTGAGGCAGAGTCAGCTTTCAGCAGGAAACACAACACACCTTCTTCCCGCTCTTTAATACGCTCTCGGTTGACACTACTGAAGAAACAAATGTGGGTCAGTGGAAAGCACGCGACAGGGAGTGTGGCCTAGAGCTGTTCTTGAAGTAGAGGGTTTCAAACAGTTCGGTGTGTCACTGCGGCGCCAACTGCTCCTAGCATTGCTGCTGCAGATGCCGTACGGTGCACAGAGCCGAATGTGTGTTACACGACTGCTCTCCCTCTTGGTTGTGCCACGTGGCCGTCTGGAGTCGATCTTCCTGTAAGCGTACCTTCCCGTGACCACCGCTGCCAGCAATCATGTACAGCGGGTTCATTCCTGCAAAGTCTTTTTGCAAGATCGCAGGCTAATTCTGCGAAGCCCTATTACAAGACCTCTTTCAAATTCAGTGACGTGTTGATAGTGACGTCTTTCTCGTCTTATAGGTATTCTTGACTAACAACGACTCACCACATCTGATCTCTAAGGTGACTGACGCTTCCGACCGTTACAGCGTGTATTTAAAGCGAACCTGATCTGCATCCTCGTAGTGGCGCTACAAGAGCCATTCTTATGCGAACGGCGTGACATTTCGTTTAAGTCGCACAACTCCTTCTTGGTGCTGCGATTTTTTCCCGTCCTTGTATAGAGCTTAATGTTCGATCCTGTAAACTCAACAAAGTTCTATTATGAGAAGCCGAATTTCGACAACAGGTTACGGCCACGTGACAGCTTTGTGTTAAACGCATCATGCGATACAGGACCACACTGCAGTAGTGGATACTGTGCGCCAAACCGGCCACCCGCTGCACCCTGGCACATTACGGTAAAGTCAAAGCCAGGTAGAATCACCAAACAACAACAAAAATGTTTCAAATGGCTCAGAGCACTATCGGACTTAACTGCTGAGGTCATCAGTCCCCTGGAACTTAGAACTACTTAAACCTAACTAACCTAAGGACATCACACGCATCCATGCCAGAGGCAGGATTCGAACCTGCGACAGTAGCAGTAGCGCGGTTCCAGACTGTAGCGCCTAGAACCGCTCGGCCACTCCGGCCGGCACCAAACAACAGATTTTTACCGTAGCGCTCTAGGCAATCTAACAGACCTTCGCCCGTCACCAGATCGTCCAAAAGAAGCTCAATGAATCAAAGCAAAAATTTTAACCTTGACCAGGGGCCACTTGGAGGGAGCCGCTATACGAGCGTGCATCCAAGACAGGATTAGCGGTGAATGCATCATATAGTTCAAAATTTTCGATGAAGTCGACAGGCCTTAATGTCAGTCTTAGAAATATCTGACGGACGATGGATGATATCGCAAGCTCCTATCAACGATGCCTTCACAACGCACTACACATTCCTCCATCAAGATACACCGGCCGATCCGGTGGCTATTGCCAAAGTTCGCCAGGAGATCCACGACCGCAATCCTCCTCACCGCAGAAGTGACTACTGACGAGTCCTTGCAGCTGTGGCAAAGGATAACGAAATCGGTCGACTGGCCCGGATGGCTTACCAATCGAGTTTTACTCAACCTCAACATCTGATGTTCCTGCGCTGGATGGACATGTACCTGGAACAATGGTCCGGCATGGTGCTCCCGCCACCAGTGTTCATGGAAGGCTTAATTTCACCAGCCACGAAACGCGAGGCAGATCACATTACTTCAAGATCTTCACGCGCCTTCTAGCTGTGCGACTCAAACATGCGTTATAACTAATTGTGTCCCATGAACTAACATCCTTAGGTTCCGATAACAACATCCATACTGCCATTAATGAATATCGAGATACGATCGTCGTGGCAACACACCCAACTGTGAGGCGTTTTAATCTCCACCGTCTTCAACAAAGCGCTCGACTGTGTCAGCCATGCATTACTCAACGCAGCTGTGGATCTGATGGCGAATCCCCCACAGTTCATGCAGGCGATCATGTGCCTCTTTCGAGAGACCATGTTCAGGCTTCTCATCAGCGAAAGACTCACAGAATCTACACTGAGCCGGCCGCGGTGGTCTAGCGGTTCTAGGCGCTCAGTCCGGAGCCGCACGACCGCTACGGTCGCAGGTTCGAATCCTGCCTCGGGCATGGTTGTGTGTGATGTCCTTAGGTTAGTTAGGTTTAAGTAGTTCTGGGTTCTAGGGGACTGATGACCACAGATGTTAAGTCCCATAGTGCTCAGAGCCAATCTACACTGATCGAACGCCCAGTACAGCAGGGTTTTCTGGTATTGACCATGGTTGACGCTACCGCGATGGAACCACTTATGCAGACTACGGCGATACTTGACTGGGAGCACGGTTCCCGCTGTCGCGTCTATGCAGAGGACTTGGCTCTTGTCGTACGTTCAGCGGCCGAAATGCAAGCCACGATGCAATGGCTTACCCACTACAGCACACGGGCAGGGAGCGCTACCAACGTCGCAAAATAAGGCGCCATGAAGGTCGGCCAATGCATTCCCACAGATAGCGTACCCCCCTGTCATCTGGTAGACACCCTCCGTTGTCCCCGGTTGGTGTACGTGCGAGACATTCGCCGTACCTCGGCAATCAACTTTCGGGCGAACATACAGAGCCATCTGCTACGCCCGCTGAATACTTGACAGAGGGTCACTTTTCCCCAACACATATCTGGCAGTCTGGATACCCCATATCAAACAGATTCTGCCCATCACTGCGACAATGGTAGACAGACTGTAGGCAGATATCGGGTATTTTATACGTTCCAGACACATCTTCAAAGTCCAGTATGATGCTCACTTTATCAAAGCGGGATGTTGGCCTAGTTCTGTTTAAGGTTAAGAGTTAGGACATCGGCACTTTACACCAATACCATGGTCCGGTTGTGAAAAATTCAGAATAATAGTTTCACTGGAATGTTGACCGTTGATTTCGCACCTATTTTGAGACGCCTACTGCCGCTATTGGCTTACATCCCACCAGTTTCACACGTCGGCCGTTTCTATCTGGTAAATAGCTGCAAATGCGCCGAGCTCACTACGACCAGGAAGACGACAATCGTGACATCTACCATCCCCGCCCCACAACCCCTTTGAAGCACGTCACCTGCAGTTCGGAAAACAATCCATTAACTATATTACAACACTCCACTAACGCCACCACGGCCTGGTACCTTCTCGTCAAGACAATTATACTGTAAGACAGAAACTGCACCGCATTGTGCTGGTACACTCACCGTTGTGCCTCAAGTGCAATGTCGAAAACACGAATTTACGCATTTTCGAGTGTGAGGAACCAGCGGCCTCTGGACCTTTGTACAGATGTTGGCTGTCTGTCTCCAAGTACCCCCACATTACATTTCTCCAACCACGCTGATCTATCCAGATGCGACCTATCTCCCATCATTTAAGTGGTACGCCGTCACATGGATTACTGGCATGCCTATCAACTACCGCTTCAGTGACGACACCTTCAATCCAGCGGACTTCTGGACACATTTCCAAGTACAACATCACAACCTGCACCGACATCGACGCTATCGGAACACTGTGGCGAACTGTTCACAGAACACTTTTGTCAACCAGCCCAGGAGCTGGAATCTCGAAGAACACTGCAACCAAGACAAAACGACGCCTCTCCCATTCGTCTACCGACAGAACGGACATCTTTCTGACAACGAGACACCATGGAACATGGTACTGTAAGTCTTCTTAATATACTTAACTTTCCCGTCCCCTTTTTTCCTCTTCTTTTGCTAAACACTTTCCCTTATACATGTTTTTGCATCCGTGGCCTTACTGGTTTTTCTTCTTCAAGTACACTGCCATCGTAGCCATTTAATAATCATATAAAAATTCAGAAAACTAAATTCTGCGTTCCTACACATCCCAGAGTCATCTGCTCCCGGTAACTGAGTGGTCAGCGCGACAGAATGTCAATTCCAAGGGCCCGGGTTCGATTCGCGACTGGGTCGGAGATTTTCTCCGCTGGGTATCAAATCGAAAGACTTGCACCCCTCGAACGGTCTACCCGACGGGAGGCCCTAGTCACACGACATCTGATACAGCGGGGAGAAATTTTAATGCAGGTAGTGCGCCAAATACAAAAAAAGAAACAGTCAGTAGAGCACTTGCCCCATGAAACGCAACAGTTCGAAGTTCGAGCCTCCGCCCGCACACAGTTTTAATCTTCCAAGAGGTTTCAAATAGCATAGTTATTCGAAAGCTTATTATAAAGAGAGACAATAATACCACTAACTTGTAATATGCATTGGTGACGTTTACTCGACTTTTAATAAAGAAATAATGTAGTTTCGCGAAGCCTTACAATAGATCCTATTTTACCACTACTGAAGAGGAACTGGCGTCCATTGGAAATTTCCATAAATACTGTAGTATTGTATAAATTGTTTCGTATCAGCACTTTATACTAGATTTCGCCTCTGAAGAGAAATACTCTACCAATAGAGCCACACAAGCACTTCTGCTCCCTCAGAGGAACAGACTGATGCTACGTGACGGCTTTTAAAATTAATAACCAGAAGTAGAAGACCTATCATAATCCACGTCACTTCCACGACGAAGGCTGTTATGCCCCACATTGATCGCACCCAGTAGTTTGACGACACTACTACTGTTCACCACATATGGAGTTCAACTGTGCGCCCAGCCAATCCGGTTTAGATTTTTCGTAATTTCCCGAAATAAAAATAACATCCTAGCGAGCCTAGGAAGACCTAAAAGTACCGACCGACCGCTATGTCATCCTTAGCCGATAGGCGTCACTGGACGAGCCTATGGAGGGGCATGTGGTCAGCACACGACTCTTCCGGCCGTTGTCGGTTTTCGTAACCGGAGCCACAAATTTTTAATCAAGAAGCTCTTCAGTTGGCCTCGCAATGGCTGAGTGCACACCGCTTGTCAATAGCGCTCAGCAGACTCGGACAGTCACCCATCTAAGTGCTAGCCAAGCTCGAAGGCGCTTAACAGCGGTGATCTGATGGGGAACAGATTTACCAATGTGGGGAGGTGGTTGACCATTTCCTGAAATAAAATGAAGTTCAGAATGCTGCCTTAAACAGGCTACTGCCTAACAATTATTCAATCTTCTCTAACTAAACTAATGGTTCGATGGTAAAATAGTTGTTGTAAACGAGCCACCAAAGTGCCAGTTTTCACATTGCCTCTACAGCAGCATCGCCATGTACGCTCAGACTGCAGCATTCACTAAACAGGGTCCTGCGGTTGTCGCCGCATCCCGTACATCTGTCGCCAAACGACTCGATCCCTCCACTGTTCTTCATCCTCTTCCATTTTTCTTCTTGGGTTTCCCTTAGCCACCAATTTTGTTGTCTCCCTCTTCCTCTTTTTCAAATGGTTCAAATAGCTCTAAGCACAATGGGACCTAACATCTGAGGTGATCAGTCCCCTAGAACTTAGAACCAATTAAACCTAACTAACCTAAGGATATCACATACATCCATGCCCGAGGCAGGATTCGAAACTGCGACCGTAGCGGTCGCGCGGTTACAGAGTGAAGCACCTAGAACCACTCGGCCACTGCAGCCGGCTTAGACAGTTCTGCTAACTACAGCATAACGAACAATATCTTCAGCGGCTCTGTGTCAAAGCTTTCTCAGGCTCCATGAAGACAAAATGATTGCTTAGATTCCTTTCCAATGCCTTCGCCATGATCTGCTGTAAGGTAATAGTGTTATCGACTCATGGCCGTGTGTACTCAAGCCACTTTATTCTTCCCCTTTTATTTATAACCTTCTTCATTCTTGAATTTAAAATTCTCTCGAGCACCTTGACATGACAATTGCTACACACTTTCTTGCTTCCCCTTTTATGTATGGATTTTATATTCACTCTGCTAGAATTTCCTTCCCATACCATATACAACTATTAAATAATTTGCTTAGATATTCAACACTTGCACCATACCTCAATAATTCTACTAATATGTTTCCAAGACGTGGTGATTTCTTGATTTACATTTGCGTAGCCGCCTTCTGTACATCTTTCGTGATTACTTTCTCTACCTCTACACCAACCTGGTTCTCTTTCATTTCTGATTGTATTTCATTGTACTCTGGGCCTTTAAAATGCTTTTCCCACTCTACCATACCGTTAACCGGGAGATTGCTCCTTCTTACAGCTCTTTCCTCAGCCTATCAACCATTTTCTATGGTGCCATCACTTTTGTATCACCGGGTATAGGTCAACTTCCTCGAATTCGACCTCCGAGATTATATTTTCTCTTTTACAGATGTCATTTTTTTATTCTCTATTCATTCTATTGTACAGGCTCTATGCTGTTTGACCCGTTGCTCCAGCCAGTTGTTATACATCTCCTTTATGCTTTGGGTCCACCATTGTTGGGGCCGATATCCTTCTTCCGCCGCTTCACATAGGCATTTCTTAATTCCTTGGTACATACACCTCGCCTCTACGTCCCTCAGTTTGATTGCTAACCGTAATTTCTAAAGACATTTTACGGACTTGTGTTTCAGACTGTCTAAGTTGTATTTAATAGTATCCACTGTCCTTGAGGGAGCATTTGGCTTTTGCTCTTAGCTATTACTACCATCTTTGCACCCAACAAGAAGTGGTCTGAATGAAATTCTGCATACCTGTAGACTCTTAAGATCATTTGCTCTTATGTTGGAATTTTTATTCTGAACGATATGGAAAGCGTTGTGCCTTGAAGACAGTGCACTTAGCAACACATGATGTTTCCTGATCCGTGTTTCAGTCTAGTGACCGAATTTAGAATCAAATGGTGGATCACGTGCTAGAAACAGCAGTTTCCAGCCATTGCTACTGGGTTTGTAAGAGAAGAGAATGGGTCTTGTGCATAGTATGTAAATATTACGAGCTGTACATATTCAAGTACTGTGTTATTGATTAAAGTTATTTTGAGGATTCTTAATTAGACTTCACTTACTGATCGTTAGTAAGTAGCAGAACAATAATTTAAGACAGATTATTAAATGCATTATTGATAACATTTTCTCTGTTGCAGCACTTTTAAATATGAATAGAATATTTGTTCGTACGTAAACGGCCATGTTGTACCATCGAACAGTATTTCACATTAGGTAAAACCTTACTATTGGGGAGTAATTTGTGTAACTACAGAAAAAGACAGCGGCGCACATAAAGTGTTACTACGTAGAACATTCTCCCCTACAGCATATTACTGACCTGGTACTTTTAGAAGACGCTCCCATGTGTACTAGTGGATCTGCTTATGAGTAAAGAAACCATTTAAAATCTTCAAGGACAATGTCTCATATAGCAATTACCCTTTATCCACTGTCATTTAGTGTGTCATCTCCATATCTTCTATATATCTTACAACATTTAGTCTTGTTGTGAATAACTGATACTTTCAGTGTTATAAAGTATGACATTTTAAAGGAGTGACTGGCCTTCCGAGTAGGTTTCTCTCCTGCACCCTGTTGTGAATCTGTCAACCAACGATCCGTAGAGAGCGGTAGTTATGTTGCTTCGTTTCTTTTCAGAAATTCTGTTTCATATGTTCGACCATTTTTCACTTGCTAATATGATATAACAACGCGATAACACCAACAGAAACCTCAACACTGCTGAGGCTGGCGTTTGAGCAGCAGGCGTTTAGCCCAGCTAGTTCATCGCCACGGTCGAAAAGTTAAACAGAGGGATGAAGCAAAAAAAAAAAAAAATTAATTTGCGTTCGCGATACAAAGAGGATTGTCTATCAAGAATTTACCATCAGCGATAGGTTCCACTACAGTCGTATCATCTTTTATTTCCTAAAAGGTGCATCTGCAAAGCTGTAAATAAATAATGACTTCTACCCAGATTGTTAGCATTAAAAGACTGAACAGAACTTATACTAAAATTCTTAAGAAAAAGCCCCATGAACGTATATAACATATGAGTCCCTAAAAGTCGAATAACTGAAGGGAAACTAGGTTCAAATAGTGTATCCCAAGTTCATGGCATATAACAGGA
The DNA here is from genome assembly GCF_021461385.2 of Schistocerca piceifrons. Classification (NCBI taxonomy): domain Eukaryota; kingdom Metazoa; phylum Arthropoda; class Insecta; order Orthoptera; family Acrididae; genus Schistocerca; species Schistocerca piceifrons. The sequence goes on along the minus strand of NC_060139.1, from coordinate 417,094,780 downwards.
GACCCTCTCAATTTCTTGGTCTGACGGAAAGCCTCTTGCAGAGGAGTACCAACATAAAAAGAGGCAGATCCCCAAATTAAAGAGTGCAGCCACCGTAAATATAATCCAAATGTGAACTATTATAAGACTCAGCGTGCCTTAAAACCAAATCCAAAACTTACTAAGCTGCGGGCTTAAGTGCGTGCCAAATATGGATCCGCATGGAAAGGTGGTCTTTCAGGATCTGAAACGATCATAAAAGGGTGTATACAGTCTTCAACCTGAAAACATGTGTGAATACATAATGTGATCCCAGAGAAAAGGTTGCGATTTACCAGTGATGCATACACACCCATCAGGTCTGTGCCAAGCACGCAACGAAGTTGAAATGCAGGCGGGGGGCCATCATAGGGTCAGCGTCCCATCAAGCGAAACATCTGAATCTGACTTCCTAGCCATGTATACTATTTTCTGGTTCTAAGATGACTGAAGGCTCTGCCAAAAGACAGCCTATATGAGGCAGTCGAAGGATTGTTTTCTAACCACAGTAGTGATGTCGGACAGTGTTTGGCCGTAAACAAAATATGTAAGCCGGCCGGGGTGGCTAAGCGATTCTAGGCACTACAGTCTGGAACCGCGCGACCGCTACGGTCGCAGGTTCGAATCCTGCCTCGGGCATGGATGCATGTGATGTCCTTAGGTTAGTTAGGTTTAATTAGTTCTAAGTCCTAGGGGACTGAAGACCTCAGAAGTTAAGTCCCATAGTGCTTAGAGCCATTTGAACCCAAATTTGTAAATTAAAGGTGGAGGGGAAGAAAGGAAACGGAGGCGATCACTGCTGTCAGCTGCATCGGGACATTACACATAATCAGCGGCGACGAAGTAAAATGTGTACTGGACCAGGATTGGAACCCGGGATCTCCTGCTTACTAGGCAGGTGCGTGAACCAACCGGCGATCTGGGATACATCGGTATCGCACCTGTGCACAGTATCTCGGCACGCCGATCCACACTCCCACCAAGCGCAACCTATCCGTAGTCCCTGTCCATTACACTCCGTATTCGCTCTCTGAGATTCCCACAGGAGGTCGGACATATTTGTGCATCCGCACTGAAGAAGATGAATCCATTACCCATCTAGGCCATTCAGAACGTGTGATGTATGTTCTTTCGGACATGTCCTTAAGAACAGACAACATGCATTCATGTAACATATAACATAAAAACTGACAGTAACTTTTTATTATCCTACTCAAGCCAACTCAAGTTATGCCTTGCCTTCTCCAGCGACATTTTCGTCGTTCGTGAAAAAAGAGAACTGGAGGGGAAGAAAACTGGATTCACTAAGTATAATAGCTGGAGAGGTTTTATAACCAATTTCCTTCAGTTCGTAAAACATTGAGATTAGCGCGTTACCTCTGATGGGTCCTATTCTAAAGTTGATGTAGTTTTACAGACTTTCTACGAAGTACAGAATGTTAACTACATTATTCTTTTTACTTTTGGGTGTGTCTTCGTACTAGCATTTAACACAACCTGTAGTGTCGAGACTTGTGGTCACTTTCTGATAAATTCTACCCAACATCAAGTAGTAACAATAATAATTTCGTGTGGCTCAATGGTCGGATGTAAACTGTTTCAACTGGACGCCACCTAGGCGACATGCGTGTCCCTGATCTGCCCTAGTCATCCATCTGGGTAAAGAGAACCACGTGCCGTTGCAGCCAACTCTTCACATCGTTGAGCAGTTTAAAAAATTCACCGTGTAACCATCCCCTTATGTCTTACCATGTTACGCATTAGAACATTCAAGAAAAACCTGTGATAAGCGTTTTCAATGCTATTTACAACTAATTGTCTTCCGCTGTGTATCCATAAACAGGGTGAAAAGTATTTAAACCGACAAACTCTGGGAGGTTGTAGGGGACATCAAAACAAATATTTTTTCCTAATGTTATGTTTTCCTATGAGGAGTATTTAAACCGGTAGAGGAAGATTTGTCTGGCAGCAAATTAATTAAACCAACAAACACTTTTCCATTTTTTATGACCAAGAGACAACACATTAACAGAACCCAATCTGAATTGCAGATTTTCAAAAATGCCTCCATTGACGTGTAAACAAACTTTACACCGTCGGATGATGTTCTGTCTGACACGGGCAAAAACCCCAGGAGTATCTTAATTGTTTCTGCTGCTGCTACTATCCGGGCAACCAGATCCTCTTCTGACGCAACAGGAGTTGTGTGAACAAGGTTCCGCATCTCTCCGCACACAAAAAAGTCCAGAGGGGACATATCTGGGGATCAAGTAGGTCATGGTACAGGACCACCTCTGCCAATCCACGTCTTTGGGAACCGTCGGTCCAGGAATCGACGCACACGACGATCAAATGTGCTAGCGCCCCTCATGTTGGAACCATATACGTTGTCTTGTAAAGAGCGGGACGTCTTCCATCAAGTCTGGAAATGCTCTGGTGAGAAAATTGTAATAGTTCCTGCCATTTAATGGCCTAGGCAGCAGATACGGCCCAATTAAACAGTCCCCAACAACACCGATTCACACATTAACGAAGAACCGCACTTGTTGTTGATCAATTCGCTGTGCGGCTCGTCCGTTGTAGTGCGCTGCGTAGTACGCACCAACCGCATCAGTGTACTCACTCCAGGTGTATCGCTCCATTAGTAAAAAGAGACAATGCACTACTACACTGGTGGACAGCAGTTACCTACGACTGAAGAGCGTAGTACGCCCTCTAACAACTAACGATCGCAATACGGCCTCTAACAACTAAAGAGAGTAATACAGCCTCCACCGATTTAAATAATCCTCATAGGAAGAAATGACATTAGGCAAAGATATTTGTTTTGATGCCTCGTACAAACTCCCACAGTTTGTCGGTTTAAATACTTTTCACCCTGTATAAATGTCCCATTCTGCCATGAACTGATAGGCATTCAGAGACAATAAATATCCAGAACTAGCTGAATACGTTAAGTGTTCTATAGATTATTTCACCGATGAGTGTGAACCTACCCTGCTGTTTATCATCTGAGAAGCCGAGGAAAGCGTACCAGATGCCCTTCTCCTGGCTGAACACTGACTTCAGCCCATCGAGAGCGTAGCGGTCCGGTGGAACGGCTAGTCTCGAGCCATCGGCCTCGCAGCTCTCCTTGGCGGCCGACCAGTTCTTGAAATTGCGGTACAACTTGACCACCGAGTAGCCCGAGACGAACTTGTAGCCTCGCGGGACGTCCGGCACCGTTGCCGCCGCAACTGTTGTCGGGAGACAGACACAAGTATCAATCGCGAATGGTAAGTAGGTGTACATTCTGTTCCGCGTAAAATCGATAAAAGGCGAGAGCTTGAACAAAAACATGTTGCTAGTTTTTTGGTGGGGGGGGGGGGAGGGGATAGATGGATGGGAGAATGGGGCCGGGTAGGTGGGTTCTTGAATAGGTGGGTCGGTTGGTGCGTATCTGTGTGTGAAAGCCATAAACAGTGAAGTAGATAGGAGGACAACGACAAGTAGAATGAGAAATAGATAGCAGAGATGCAACAATGGCAATGAAAATGGGTAGTGGAAATATGTACCACAATTATGTAATTCCAAGTCGAATAAATGCTTGCATAAGGGCCAGAGATTGACCAACATGTTACTGGATTTCTCAATTTGTGAAGCGGTTTCCCTTGAATAGATCATCAGTTTTTTCTGAAAATTTAGTCATTTATTTGTCTGTACACGTATATCACATCTACAGATTTCCCTCCCATTCGGATAATTTCTTCGTGGTGCGTCATTTATGTCTTAAAAGAGTGTTATGATTATATTTTATTTTTACTCTGTAATGCATAAAAATACAACGTGCAGAATTACGTACATCCACCTTAGTTTGCCGGCCGGGCGCAGTGGCCGTGCGGTTCTAGGTGCTACACTCTGGTACCGCGCGACCGCTACGGTAGCAGGTTCGAATCCTGCCTCGGGCATGGATGTGTGTGATGCCCTTAGGTTAGTTAGGCTTAATTAGTTCTAAGTTCTTGGCTACTGATGACCTCAGAAGTTAAGTCACATAATGCTCAGAGCCATTTGAACAAGAGCCACCTTAGTTTGTGAAAGAGTTTGTAAAACTGAGGTTATGTTTCACTCAAAGATAGTGTTTATTTCGTATATTCTTACTTACATTGCGTGTGAGTATTGTATAGGAGGTGTAATTTCGGGTTTTAATTACTGTAATCGTAAATTCAGGCAGATTGTAGCGCAGTCGTTAGGCAATTGCATAGGTTAGTTCATACATTCTTTGCGTGTTTCCCTTGCGCTATCTAGGCACGGACTCGTGTTTCAGTAACTGTTGTTCAACATAGATTAGAATAGACATGGACTGTGATTGCTGTGTTCGGATGAGGGCTGAGTTGGCATCCCTTTGCTCACAGCTGCAGGCGGCGCTGACTTCGGTCGCGCAACTTGAGGCTGTTGCCAATGGGCACTACTGTGGGGAGCCGGACTTGGGTATCACGGGGATGTCAACCTCGTCCCGTCTGTCCCCAGATCGGTCTGCCGCTGTGGTTGCCCCGGTTGCTGCCCGAAGTGGGGCTGAGCCCTCGCCTGTGATTGATTGGGAGGTCGTTACAAGGCGTGGCAGGCAGCGAAAGACGTCCCCGGAGGTGATCAGAAAGCCTCCCCGATGCGTCTGACAAACAGGTTCCAGGTACTGTCTCTGACTGAGCTAGATGCAGCTGCCTGCCCTGTTTCAGAGGATGATTCTCAGCCTTCAAGGTCCGGGCAATCGCAGAGGGTGGGCTTATTGGTAGTTGGGAGCTCCAATGTTAGGCGTGTAATGGGGCCCCTTAGGGATATGGCGGCTAAGGAGGGGAAGAAATCCAGTGTGCATTCTGTGTGCATTCCGGGTGGAGTCATTCCTGATGTGGAAAGGGTCCTTCCGGATGCCATGAAGAGCACAGGGTGCAGCCAGCTGCAGGTGGTGGCACATGTCGGCACTAATGACGTGTGTCGCTTTGGTTCTGAGGAAATTCTCTCTGGATTCGAGCGGCTATCTGATTTGGTGAAGGCAGAGCTCACCATCTGCAGCATCGTAGACAGAACCGACTGCGGTCCTTTGGTGGAGAGCCGGGTGGAAGGTCCGAATCAGAGGCTCAGACGGTTTTGCGACCGTGTTGGCTGCAGATTCCTTGACTTGCACCATAGGGTGGTGGGGTTTCGGGTTCCGCTGAATAGGCCAGGAGTTCACTACTCTCAGCTGGCGGCTACACGGGTAGCGGAGGCTATGTGGCGTGGACTGGGCGGTTTTTTAGGTTAGAAGGCCTCGGGAAAGTACGGGGTGGGCTGCAATCTCAAAGGGTGCATGGCAAATACAGGACGTGCTTGGATCAAGGAACAGTCGGAATTGTATTTGTAAATTGTTGTAGTTGAGCTGGGAAAGGCCCTGAGCTTCAAGCGCTAATAGACAGCTCATAAGCTGAAATCGTTACAGGTACAGAAAGCTGGCTAAAGCCTGAAATAAGTTCTGCAGAAATTTTTACGAAGTCTCCGACGGTGTTCAGGAAAGATAGATTAGGCAGAATTGGTGGTGCAGTGTTTGTGTCTGTCAGTAGTGGTTTATCTTGTAGTGAAGTCGAAGTAGATACTCCGTGCGAATTGGTATGGGTGGAGGTTATACTTAACAGCCGAACTAAGTTAATAATTGGCTCCTTCTACCGACCCCCAGACTCCGATGATATAGTTGCAGAACAGTTCAGAGAAAATTTGAGTCTCGTAACAAATAAATACCCCTCTCATACGGTTATAGTTGGTGTGGACTTCAACCTTCCCTCGATATGTTGGCAAAAATACTTGTTCAAAACCGATGGTAGGCAGAAAACATCTTCCGAGATTGTCCTCAGAAAATTATTTCGAGCAGTTAGTCCACGAACCCCCGCGAATTGTAAATGGTTGGGGAAACATACTTGACCTCTTAGCCACAAACAATCCAGAGATAATAGAGAGCATCATGACTGATACAGGGATTAGTGATCACAAGGTCGTTGTAGCTAGGCTCAATACCGTTTCTTCCAAATCCACCAGAAACAAACGCAAAATAATTTTATTTAAAAAAGCGGGTAAAGTGTCACTAGAAGCCTTCCTAAGAGACAATCTCCATTCCTTCCGAACAGACTATGCAAATGTAGACGAGATGTGGCTCAAATTCAAAGATATAGTAGCCACAGCAATTGAGAGATTCATACCTCATAAATTGGTAAGAGATGGAACTGATCCCCCATGGTACACAAAACAGGTCCGAACGCTGTTGCAAAGACAACGGAAAAAGCATGCGAAGTTCAGAAGAACGCGAAATCCCGAAGATTGGCTAAAATTTACAGACGCGCGAAATTTGGCACGGACTTCAATGCGAGATGCCTTTAACAGGTTCCACAACGAAACATTGTCTCGCAATTTGGTAGAAAATCCGAAGAAATTCTGGTCGTATGTAAAGTACACAAGCGGCAAGACGCAGTCAATACCTTCGCTGCGCATTGCCGATGGTACTGTTACCGACGACTGTGCCGCAAAAGCGGAGTTATTGAACGCAGTTTTCCGAAATTCCTTTACCAGGGAAGACGAATGGAATATTCCAGAATTTGAAACACGAACAGCTGCTAGCATGAGTTTCTTAGAAGTAGATACCTTAGGGGTTGCGAAGCAACTCAAATCGCTTGATACTGGCAAGTCTTCACGTTCAGATTGTATACCGATTAGGTTCCTTTCAGATTACGCTGATACAATAGCTCCTTTCTTAGCAGTCATATACAACCGCTCGCTCACCGATAGATCTGTACCTACAGATTTGAAAATTACGCAGGTCGCACCAGTGTTTAAGAAGGGAAGTAGGAGTAATCCATCGCAGACCTATATCATTAACGTCAGTTTGCAGTAGGGTTTTGGAGCATATACTGTATTCAAACATTATGAATCACCTCGAAGGGAACGATCTATTGATACGTTGATTCCGTATTTCTAGATTTCCGGAAAGCTTTTGACACCGTTTCTCCCAAGCGACTTCTAATCAAGCTGCGGGCCTATGGGGTATCGTCTCAGTTGTGCGACTGGATTCGTGATTTCCTGTCAGGAGGGGGCAATTCGTAGTAATAGAGGGCAAATCATCGAGTAAAACTGAAGTGATATCAGGTGTTCCCCAGGGAAGCGCCCTGGGACATCTGCTGTTCCTGATCTATATAAATGACCTGGGTGACAATCTGAGCAGTTCTCTTAAGTTGTTCGCAGATGATACTGTAATTTACCGTCTAGTAAGGTCATCCGAAGACCAGTCTCAGTTGCAAAGCGATTTAGAAAAGATTGCTGTATGGTGTGGCAGGTGGCAGTTGACGTTAAATAACGAAAAGTGTGAGGTGATCCACATGAGTTCCAAAAGAAATCCGATGGAATTTGATTACTCGATAAATAGTACAATTCTCAAGGCTGTCAATTCAACTAAGTGCCTGGGTGTTAAAATTACGAACAACCTCAATTGGAAAGACCACATAGATAATATTGTGGGGAAGGCGAGCCAACAGTTTCGTTTCATTGGCAGGATACTTAGAAGATGCAACAAGTCCACTAAAGAGACAGCTTACACTACACTCGTTCGTCCTCTGTTAGAATATTGCTGCGCGGTGTGGGATCCTTACCAGGTGGGATTGACGGAGGACATTGAAAGGGTGCAAAAAAGGGCAGCTCGTTTTGTATTATCGCGTAATAGGGGAGAGAGTGTGGCAGATATGATATGCGAGTTGGGATGGAAGTCATTAAAGCAAAGACGTTTTTCGTCGCGGCGAGATCTCTTTACGAAATTTCAGTCACCAACTTTCTCTTCCGAATGCGAAAAATTTTGTTGAGCCCAACCTACATAGGTAGGAATGATCATCAAAATAAAATAAGAGAAATCAGAGCTCGAACAGAAAGGTTTAGGTGTTCGTTTTTCCCGCGCGCTTTTCGGGAGTGGAATGGTAGAGAGATAGTATGATTGTGGTTCGATGAACCCTCTGCCAAGCACTTAAATGTAAATTGCAGAGTAATCGTGTCGATGTAGATGTAGATGTCTCAATAATTGATGATGAAATAACCATTAGTGAACTCACAATCATTTATGGAAGAAGCATACTATTGTTTTGTGTGACTAGTTCTGCCAATCATCCGTAATGACACAGGGTTTTCTACGATCAGGTATAATACTTTCCACATGTTCAGCACGATATTCTTTCTTGTTCGCTCAGAATCGACATTCAGTGTTTTATTTACAGCTCCGGTGGCTGCACAAGCTGTGGGAAGAAATAAACGTTAGCACTGAGACTGCGAGGAACAAATAAGAAGGGTGGTACACAGGTATTGCTTCTTCTTTTTTCATATAACCGAAATATACGGCAACCTGCGTAAAGAAGCGCAACCAAATACATCCCAGATGAGTGCCGATTTGCGATGATTTTATGGGACCACCTACTTCATTAATAAACGAGAACAGTAATACAACAAAGCGGAGTCGTAGCAGTTTTGCAGTACTCCTATAAGCGTCCAACTCAACTGTCTGCGATTACCTAGTGAAATTGAATAGTCCCTCTTGGCAACAGAGATGCACTGGAAGTCGGCGTCATGTATGTCATCGTAACAGAATATAATATTATTCAGCATTTTTTGTTACGAATGAATTTAGGACATACATTTACCATTAATGGCTTCATTCGGTCGGGCAACATTTCTCAGAAGATGTTCTCCTAATTTTGTAGTCGGAAGGATTGATTCTTTACGCTAAAGGGGTTGATGAACTTGATATTCATTAAGAAATAATAACAGATGCAGGGTGCGGTAAAAAAGTGTGCTTGGTGGTATCAAAGAGTTCCCGAATTTTGCGCGCAAACCGTTACGTGTGCACTGTAATGCTGCTAGTTGTCTCCCACACATCCTTCTTGAATCATTGTAGCAAGCGTCTACGAGCCGAGTGATTCGGTTAGTTGCTGGCTAAGGGCCGTTCAGAAAGTAACCTCCGGTTGATTTAAAAAAATACACCAAGTTAAATAAAAATATTTTAATATATACATCTTACAACTACATCTTTGCACTATTTTTCTGCGTAGTCTCCATAGCGATTGAGGCACTTATCGTATCTCTTCACAAGCTTTGAAATTCCTTCTACATAAAAATCACCCGCTTGTGCCTGGAGCCAGCCTGTGACCGCATCTTTGAGCTCTTCGTCGTCATCAAACCGCTGTTACCCGAGCCATTTCTTCAAATGCATGAAGAGGTGATAATCACTTAGCGCCAAGTCTGGGCTGTAAGGTGGATGGTTGATAACGTCCCACTTGAAGGACTCAAGAAGGGCCGTTGTTCTGCGAGCAGAGTGAGGACGGGCGTTATCGTGCAAAAAAACGATACCGGAAGTTAGCATACCACGGCGTTTGTTCTGTATAGCCCGTCGTAACTTTTTTATTGTTTCACAGTACACGTCTTGATTAATGGTCGTACCACGTTCCATGAATTCAACCAACAACACCCCTTTGGCATCCCAAAACACCGTTGCCATCAGTTTTCTGGCAGAAAAATCTTGCGAGGCTTTTCTTGGTTTGGTAGGCGAATTTGAATGTGCCCACATCTTTGATTGTTCTTTTGTCCCAGGGTTCACGTACTTAATCCAGGTTTCGTCACCGGTCACGATTCTGTTTAACAATGGTTCTCCTTCGTCCTCATAACGTGACAGAAAGTCTAATGCAGAGGCCATTCTTTGAGTTTTGTGGTGGTCGGTAAGAATTTTGGGCACCCATCGTGCACAGAACTTACGGTAACCCAATCTTGCTGTCACTATCTCGTACAAGAGAGTCTTAGAAATCTGTGGAAAACCAGTAGACAACTCCGACATTGAGAAACGTCGATTTTCACGAACTTTTGCATCAACTGTCTGAACGAGTTCGTCAGTCACCAGTGATGGTCTACCACTCCTCTCTTCATCATGAACGTTTTCTCGTCCACTTTTAAATAAACGTACCCATTCACGGATAACACCTTCACTCATAACTCTTGGTCCGTACACGGCACAAAGCTCACGATGAATAGCTGCTGCAGAATATCCTTTGGCTGTAAAAAACCTTATGACAGCACGCACTTCACATTTGGCGGGGTTTTCTATTGCAGCACACATTTCAAACTGCCACAAAAACTAAACTAGCGCAGGTACGACGTTCACTCGACCCGTGAACGCACAGATGGCGTCGCTACTCCCCCCACAACCCGCACCGTGACCAATCGGAGGTTACTTTCTGAACCGCCCTCATATTTCCATTGTTGTGGTTCAGACAGCTTGGAATTTTGCGATGGATGAACTCAGAGAGCAGCGTATTTGCATAAAGTTTTGTTTAAAACATGGTGAAAGCGATCCAGGAAAGCACTAAATGTTGATACAAGCTTTCGGAGAAACGCTTTAGGCCAGAAAACGCTTTAGGCCAGACACACCTCTATGACTGGTGTAAGTGTTTCAAAAACGGGCGAACATTGACTGATGATGACGACCCACCAGAAAACGTTCAGTGTGATGTCCTTAGGTTAGTTAAGTTTAAGAAGTTCTAAGTTCTAGGGGACTGATGACCATAGATGTTAAGCCCCATAGTGCTCAGAGCCATTTGAACCATTTTGAAAACGTTCAGTAAGTGAGGGATTGTGTAAGATTGTAAATAATCCATCCAAGAGCACTAAAGCAGTTTGGGAATACATTATCACACATGTAAATGCATTATGAATAGAAAACTGCAAATAACTGCAACGAAGTTTGTACCATGACTTCTTTAACACAATCGGAAGCAACATCGTGTGAAAGTCAGCAGCGAGTAATCAACTGCTCCAAGTCCATCCAAACTTCCTTTCAAAGTTTCAGTTGTACAAAATTTGTGTTTAAGGTTATGAACCTGAGACTAAGCAGCAGTCATCGTAATGGCAGAGTCCTCCTTCAGATCACCTAATGTAAGCGCTACATGTTAAGAGTAACAGTAAGTCCTTGTTGACTGACGAGCTTGTTCATACACAGTTCGTCCCTCCAGATGAAACGGTACAGAAAATAAAGAATTCCATCGCGACGTTCTAAGACGTGTGAAGGAGAACATGAAGTCCACAGCAGTGGGGTGTGATGTCTATATTCTCAGCCGCGTTCATGAACGACCCCAGACGGCCTACATCATTCAGACCTTTGGAACTACAAACAAGGCGAAAATATTGTTCCTCACCTCGCCGCACTCACCAGACTTGGTTCCGTGTGACCCGATTCTGTTTCCCAAGATGAAATTCAACTTGAAGAGGCGAAAGTATGACGCAGTGGAGCAGATTCAAGTTGAATCGCAGAGCTTGCTGAATACCCTAACAAAGAAAGATTTCCTGGATCCATTTCGAAAATGACAGAAACATGGGGATTTGTGTACTCCCTCTCAAGACGACTGATGATAGATGCTTACCTGAGGATTTAAGGTCATTTTAGCCAACGTAATAGTAATTTTATGCTTTCGATAGAACAAAATCCACAGAAAAACAGCTAAACCACGGATTTAGATCGTGCAACGTCTGTTCATGATTCCTCGTGAAATTATAAAGTACGAGGGGCGTTCAACAAGTAACGCAACGCATTTTTTTTCCTTGATCAGTTTGTCTTAAAAATATGTGGAATTTCTTGTGGGACTTCGTAGAATGTTTCCACTTAAACCCCTAAAATTCCGTGAAATTCCAATTGGTGGCGGCGCTATTCGTGGCTTTGAAAATGTTGTCTCTGGTGGAGGTGCGTTGCAAAAAAAGAGCTGTCACTGAGTTTCCTTTGGCGGAAAATCAGAGCATTGCAGATTTTCATAGACGCTTGTAGAACGTCTATGGAGACCTGACAGCGAACAAAAGCACGGTGAGCAGTTGGACGAGCCGTCTGTCAAAACCTATCCGACCTCCTGCGTGTCGGCCGGCTACACACAGCTGTGACGCTGGCGAAGTAGGAACGTGCAGACACTCTCGTTCGAGGTGATCGACAGATCACAGTCAAACACCTAGCTGCGTAGCTGCACATCTCTATTGGTAGTGCTAACACACTCGTCCAACAGTTAGTTTACTCACAGGTGTATTCACGCTGAGTTTTTCGCCGCATGACAAAAGACCATAAGGAATAACGAGGGACCACCTGTGCGATATTGCTTGCGCGTTACGAGGCTGATCGTGATAGTTTTTCTGTCGAACGTTGTCCCACGTGATCAAATATTGTTCTATCATCTCGAACCGGAAAGAAAACGTCAATCCACAGAGTGGCACCGAGCCACCTGTCCTCTGAGGAAAGCTGCATTCTCAGCCGGTAAAATTATGGGGATGGTCTTCTGTGACTCTTAAGGGATTATCCTGTTTGATGTCCTCAACTCTGAAGTGTAGTGCGCTACCCTCAGGAAACAGAACAAACTACTTCAGCACGTTCATCGCCTCAAAAATACAAACGAACTTCTCCCTCTCCATGACAATGAAAGACTTCAAAGAAGTCTGCGCACCCGAGAGGAGCTCAAAAAACTTCGCTGGACCTGATGGGTTACCAGTTCGATTTTACACAGAGTACGAGAAGGAACTTGCCCCCCTTCTTGCAGCGGTGTACCGTAGGTCTCTAGAAGAGCGAAGGATTGGAAAAGGGCACATGTCATCCCCGTTTTCAATAAGGGACGTCGAACAGATGTGCAGAACTATAGGCCTATATCTCTAATGTCTATCAGTTGTAGAATTTTGGAACACGTATTATGTTCGAGCATAATGACTTTTCTGGAGACTAGAAATCTACTTTGTAGGAATCAGCATGGGTTTCGAAAAAGACCATGGTGTGAAACCCAGCTCGCGCTATTCGTCCACGAGACTCAGAGGGCCATAGACACGGGTTCCCAGGTAGATGCCGTGTTTCTTGACTTCCGCAAGGCGTTCGATACAGTTCCCCACAGTCGTTTAATGAACAAAGTAAGAGCATATGGACTATCAGACCAATTGTGTGATTGGATTGAAGAGTTCCTAGATAAGAGAACGCAGCACGTCATTCTCGATGGAGAGAAGTCTTCCGAAGTAAGAGTGACTTCAGGTGTGCCGCAGGGGAGTGTCAAAGGACCGTTGCTATTCACAATATACATAAATGACCTTGTGGATGACATCGGAAGTTCACTGAGGCTTTTTGCCGATGATGCTGTGGTATAACGAGAGGTTGTAACTATGGAAAATTGTACTGAAATGCAGGAGGATCTGCAGCGAATTGACGCATGGTGCAGGGAATGGCAATTGCATCTCAAAGTAGACAAGTGTAATGTGCTGCGAATACATAGGAAGAAAGATCCCTTATCATTTAGCTACAATATAGCAGGTCAGCAACTGGAAGCAGTTAATTCCATAAATTATCTGGGACTAGGCATTAGGAGTGATTTAAAATGGAATTATCATATAAAATTGATCGTCGGTAAAGCAGATGCCAAACTGAGATTCAATGGAAGAATCCTAAGGAAATGCAATCCGAAAACAAAGGAAGTAGGTTACAGTACGCTTGTTCGCCCACTGCTTGAATACTGCTCAGCAGTGTGGGATCCGTACCAGATAGGGTTGATAGAAGAGATAGAGAATATCCAACGGAGAGCAGCGAGCTTCGTTACAGGATCATTTAGTAATCGCGAAAGCGTTACGGAGATGCTAGATAAACTCCAGTGGAAGACTGCAGGAGAGACGCTCAGTAGTAGCTCGGTACGGGCTTTTGTTGAAGTTTCGAGAACATCCTTTCACCGAGGACTCAAGCAGTATATTGCTCCCTCCTACGTATATCTCGCGAAGAGGCAATGAGGATAACATCAGAGAGATTAGAGCACCCACAGAGGCGTACCGACAATCCTTCTTTCCACGAACAATACGGGACTGGAATAGAAGGGAGAATCGATAGAGGTTCTCAAAGTACCCTCCGCCGCGGACCGTCAGGTGGCTTGCGGAGTATGGATGTAGATGTAGATGTAGATGTAGATCCAACATATAGCCCGGACGTCGCACCTTCCAATTTCCATCTGTTTGGCCCATTGAAGGATGCACCCCACGGGTGGCAGTACGTGGATGATGGGCAAGTTATTGGTGCGACAAGACACTGGCTCCGACGTCGACCAATAGAGTGGTACCATGCGGGCATATAGGCCTTCCCAGTAGGGCGTCGTGTGGCAGTCGCACTGAGTGGGAGTTAAGGTGAAAAACAGGGTTTTGTAGCCATAAGGGCGGGGAAAATATGTGAATTTGAATCTCGAATAAATTCAAAGTCTGCAAGGTTCGCAGAAGAGCTCCTGTGATGTTTGGAAGGTAGGAGACGAGGTACTGACAGAATTGAAGCTGTGAAGACGGGTCGTGAGTCGTGCTTGGGTAGCTCACGAAAGGTAAAGGTCCCAAGTTGTAGTCTTGGTCCGGCACACAGTTTTAATCTGTCATAAAGTTTCATTTCAGCCACACTCCGCTGCAGAGTGAAAATCTCATTCTCTAAATTAAAAGTCATTTCAGAAAGAAGATATGTTGCATTACTTACTCAACACGCCTCGTATGTAACAAATACTACTTTGGCAACTCACAGAAACAAAGCGAACATATTTGCTGTCTGAAATTTAAGTTTAATACGCTGGTTCCAGAGTTCTGCCCGGGACTACCACGTTATACTTTTCTTTTATTGGTTCACATTATGAAGACCTATTGACAAGTCCAAAGAGGACAAATGTAGCCTACCATGCGAAACTGGGAAACCCAGTCGTTAGCTAATAACACTCTTGAAGGTATTTACGTGCAGATTTTAACTTTCGCACGGTCACTGCTCAAAACGAAAGCACTGCTCACAGCTCCTGGCAACCCTAACGTGCGTCCTGTTCCAGAACTGGTCGCCATAATTAGGAAGTTAGTGATTACGTTACCGCTAACGTCCGCCACCGTTTAAGATTTCCTCTTTTCCGAATAGGTTGAAGGTCTGATGATGCACCGGTTCTTCTCATTCTGCATTTTGCATTCTTGACCTATTCGTGACATCGTCATTATATTGGGCTCAAATTGAAAAACATTTTTATTTTAGCTGCTGGTAAACCTTTTGGGATGCGAGGTTGTGGTCCAAGAAACTCTTCTGTGCCTGAAGTTTCGTCCAGGACTGCGCTGGAAATCCTCAGAGGCGTTGCGCCGTTGAGTCTTGCCGACTTAGTCTGTGGTTTTCACACAGGGTCAGCACCACAAATTGCTTTCGCAGGATCCATAGTATTTGCATACAATTCTTTTCCGGCTGTTGCCAACGTTTTAATCATCACTTATTCTACGATAACTTTTAGAAATATTTTGTGTAGCAAAATTATCGTCTTAAAGCAGACGCCGTAAAGCTTTACGTCAGGTGTTACATTTTCATTGATTATTCGATGTGTTAAAAGTCTTAGCGTATTAGCATGAACGCCTACCTATGTCTTAGTATTCGGCAACGGTTCAGTTGCACTCTCTTGGAACGTTACTCATAAAGTGTCTACGTCTCACGGCTGTTAACATACCGACATTTATATCGTTACTACTTATTTAAGAGGAAACATTTTGCCCGTGGAAGCTCGTGTCTGAGGCCATCAAAACTTAGTAGAAAGAGAAAAAATTATATCCTCCTACAGGGAGTGGACAATGGTACGAGAAACACCACAGTCACAGCACAGCAACAGTAAAAAAAACTGTTGGCGTTCAAAGCAGGCGCGTAATGGGGCCCCTTAGGGATATGGCAGCAAGAGAGGGGAAGAAAACTAATGTGCACTCCGTGCACATACCGGGGGGAGTCATTCCAGATGTGGAAAGGGTCCTTCCGGGTGCCATGAAGGGTACAGGGTACACCCATCTGCAGATGGTCGCTCATGTCGGCACCAATGATATGTGTCGCTCTGGGTTGGAGGAAATCCTCCCTGGCTTCCGGCGGCTATCTGATTTGGTGAAGACTGCCAGTCTCGCTAGCGGGATGAAAGCAGAGCTCACCATCTGCAGCATCGTCGACAGGACTGACTGCGGACCTTTGGTACAGAGCCGAGTGGAGCGTCTGAATCAGAGGCTGAGACGGTTCTGCGACCGTGTGGGCTGCAGATTCCTCGACTTGCGCCATAGGGTGGTGGGGTTTCGGGTTCCGCTGGATAGATCTGGAGTCCACTACACGCAACAAGCGGCTACACGGGTAGCAGGGGTTATGTGGCGTGGGCTGGGCGGGTTTTTAGGTTAGATGGCCTTGGGCAAGTACAGAAAGGGCAACAGCCTCAACGGGTGCAGGGCAAAGTCACGACATGCGGGGACCAAGCAGCAATCGGTATTGTAATTGTAAAATGTCGAAGCTGCGTTGGTACAGTACCGGAACTTCAAGCGCTGATAGAAAGCACCGAAGCCGAAATCGTTATAGGTACAGAAAGCTGGTTGAAACCAGAGATAAATTCTGCCGAAATTTTTACAAAGGTACAGACGGTGTTTAGAAAGGACAGATTGCATGCAACCGGTGGTGGAGTGTTCGTCGCTGTTAGTAGTGGTTTATCCGGTAGTGAAATAGAAGTGGATAGTTCCTGTGATTTATTATGGGTGGAGATTACACTCAACAACCGAGCTAGGTTAATAACTGGCTCCTTTTACCGACCTCCCGACTCAGCAGCATTAGTGGCAGAACAACTGAGAGAAAATTTGGAATACATTTCACATTAATTTTCTCACCATGTTATAGTCTTAGTTGGAGATTTCAATTTACCAGATATAGACTGGGACACTTAGATGTTTAGGACGGGTGGTAGAGACAGAGCATCAAGTGACATTATACTGAGTGCACTATCCGAAAATTACCTCGAGCAATTAAACAGAGAACCGACTCGTGGAGATAACATCTTGGACCTACTGATAACAAACAGACCCAAACTTTTCGACTCTGTATGTACAGAACAGGGAATCAGTGATCATAAGGCCGTTGCAGCATCCCTGAATGTGGAAGTTAGTAGGAATATAAAAAAAGGGAGGAAGGTTTATCTGTTTAGCAAGAGTAATAGAAGGCAGATTTCAGACTACCTAACAGATCAAAAAGAAAATTTCTGTTCCGACACTGACAATGTTGAGTGTTTATCGAAAAAGTTCAAGGCAATCGTAAAATGCGTTTTAGACAGGGACGTGCCGAGTAAAACTGTGAGGGACGGGAAAAACCCACCGTGGTACAACAACAAAGTTAGGAAACTACTGTGAAAGCAAAGAGCGCTTCACTCTAAGTTTAGACGCAGCCAAAGCCAATCAGACAAACAGAAAGAAGCTAAACGATGTCAAAGTTAGCGTAAGGAGGGCTATGCGTGAAGCGACTTGACAGAAAATCCTAGGATGTTCTGGTCTTACGTTAAATCAGTAAGTGGCTCGAAACAGCATATCCAGACACTCCGGGATGATGATGGCATTGAAAAAGAGGATGACACGCGTAAAGATGAAATACTAAACACCTTTTTCCAAAGCTGTTTTACAGAGGAAGACCGCACTGCGGTTCTTTCTCTAAATCCTCGCACAAACGAAAAAAATGGCTGACATCGAAATAAGTGTCGAAGGAATAGAAAAGCAACTGGAATCACTCAACAGAGGAAAGTCCACTGGACCTGACGGGATGCCAATTCGATTCTACACAGAGTACGCAAAAGAACTTGCCCCCCTTCTAACAGCCGTGTACCGCAAGTCTCTAGAGGAACGGAAGGTTCCAAATGATTGGAAAAGAGGACAGGTAGTCCCAGTCCTCAAGAAGGGTCGTCGAGCAGATGCGCAAAACTATAGACCTATATCTCTGACGTCGATCTGTTGTAGAATTTTAGATGTTTTTTGCTGAAGTATCATGTCGTTTTTGGAAACCCAGAATCTGCTATGTAGGAATCAACATGGATTCAGGAAACAGCGATCGTGAGAGACCCAACTCGCTTTATTTGTTCATGAGACCCAGGAAATATTAGATACAGGGTCCCAGGTAGATGTTATTTACCTTGACTTCCGGAAGGCGTTCGATACAGTTCCGCACTGTCGCCTGATAAACAAAGTAAGAGCCTACGG
The DNA here is from genome assembly GCF_021461385.2 of Schistocerca piceifrons. NCBI lineage: Eukaryota > Metazoa > Arthropoda > Insecta > Orthoptera > Acrididae > Schistocerca > Schistocerca piceifrons. The sequence continues at coordinate 417,076,717 of NC_060139.1, read as the reverse complement.
AATATCAGACCAGCTGTGTGGCAGGATTGAAGAGTTTTTAGCAAACAGAACACAGCATGTTGTTATCAATGGAGAGACGTCTACAGACGTTAAAGTAACCTCTGGCGTACCACAGGGGAGTGTTATGGGACCATTGCTTTTCTCAGTATATATAAATGACCTAGTAGATAGTGTCGGAAGTTCCATGCGGCTTTTCGCGGATGATGCTGTAGTATACAGAGAAGTTGCAGCATTAGAAAATTGTAGCGAAATGCAGGAAGATCTGCAGCGGATAGGCACTTGGTGCAGGGAGATGGCAACTGACCCTTAACATAGACAAATGTAATGTATTGCGAATACATAGAAAGAAGGATCCTTTATTGTATGATTATATGATAGCGGAACAAACACTGGTAGCAGTTACTTCTGTAAAATATCTGGGAGTATGCGTGCGGAACGATTTGAAGTGGAATGATCATATAAAATTAATTGTTGGTAAGGCGGGTACCAGGTTGAGATTCATTGGGAGGGTCCTTAGAAAATGTAGTCCATCAACAAAGGAGGTGGCTTACAAAACATTCGTTCGACCTATACTTGAGTATTGCTCATCAGTGTGGGATCCGTACCAGATCGGTTTGACGGAGGAGATAGAGAAGATCCAAAGAAGAGCGGCGCGTTTCGTCACAGGGTTATTTGGTAACCGTGATAGCGTTACGGAGATGTTTAACAAACTCAAGTGGCAGACTCTGCAAGAGAGGCGCTCTGCATCGCGGTTTAGCTTGCTCGCCAGGTTTCGAGAGGGTGCGTTTCTGGATGAGGTATCGAATATATTGCTTCCCCCTACTTATACCTCCCGAGGAGATCACGAATGTAAAATTAGAGAGATTAGAGCGCGCACGGAGGCTTTCAGACACTCGTTCTTTCCGCGAACCATACGCGACTGGAACAGGAAAGGGAGGTAATGACAGTGGCACGTAAAGTGCCCTCCGCCACACACCGTTGGGTGGCTTGCGGAGTGTAGATGTAGATGTAGATAATTGTCTCGGAATGAGAAAAGAGGTCCTGTATAGTTTTCAAGTGTATTTAATACCATTCTTCCTGAAAAATAGTGACAATTTCAAATCACAAAATTGGAGGAAGATAGCGATCACGCACCCTTCTCTCCACAGTAGACTCTAAAGGCTCGCCAGGGGCATTGTCCTTCTGCTCGCAACCGAATCCTGGACGATGCGAGCTGTGTAAACAGGTGCCCTATCGCCTTGGAACATCATCGCCATTAAGGAACAAACACTGTAACATGGGATGGACCGGTTCAGCCAATGTTGTTGTTGTTGTTGTGGTCTTCAGTCCTGAGACTGGTTTGATGCAGCTCTCCATGCTACTCTATCCTGTGCAAGCCTTTTCATCTCCCAGTACCTACTGCAACCTACATCCTTCTGAATCTGCTTAGTGTATTCGTCTCTTGGTCTCCCTCTACGATTTTTACCCTCCACGCTGCCCTCCAATACTAAATTGGTGATCCCTTGATGCCTCAGAACATGTCCTACCAACCGGTCCCTTCTTCTGGTCAGGTTGTGCCACAAACTTCTCTTCTCCCCAATCCTATTCAATACTTCCTCATTAGTTATGTGATCTACCCATCTAATCTTCAGCATTCTTCTGTAGCACCACATTTCGAAAGCTTCTATTCTCTTCTTGTCCAAACTATTTATCGTCCATGTTTCACTTCCATACATGGCTACACTCCATACGAATACTTTCGGAAATGACTTCCTGACACTTAAATCAATACTGGATGTTAACAAATTTCTCTTCTTCAGAAACGCTTTCCTTGCCATTGCCAGCCTACATTTTATATCCTCTCTACTTCGACCATCATCAGTTATTTTGCTCCCCAAATAACAAAACTCCTTTACTACTTTAAGTGCCTCATTTCCTAATCTAATTCCCTCAGCATCACCCGACTTAATTAGACTACATTCCATTATCCTTGTTTTGCTTTTGTTGATGTTCATCTTATATCCTCCTTTCAAGACACTGTCCATTCCATTCAACTGCTCTTGCAAGTCCTTTGCTGTCTCTGACAGAATTACAATGTCATCGGCGAACCTCAAAGTTTTTATTTCTTCTCCATGAATTTTAATACCTACTCCGAATTTTTCTTTTGTTTCCTTTACTGCTTGTTCAAATTGATCATATAATCCTTGGCACAAAAGCAGCCTTGGAGGATAACCACGGGACCCAAGGAATACAACGTTTTTTTTTGTCATCAATCTTTTCACTGGACTTGCGACATACGTCGTGAGTGTTTTGCTGGTTATATCCCAATCTCCGCGTTCCTCTACAGCTGCAACCCTCGACAGCTGGCGTTAGTGTCATGAAAGTTATTCCCTGACGTCTCAACAAATGACTTTATCTTCGTGCCCCTTCTTCTTGTCAGTGTTTTCGTTGCCTCGCCGATTCTACGGAGAACCTTCTCATTCCTAAACAGTCTACCCAATTTTCAACATCCTTCTGTAGTGCGACATATTACATGCTTCGATTCTCTTCTGTCCGGTTTTCCCACAGTCCATGTCTCACTGCCATACAATGCTGTGCTTCAAACGTACATTCTTCGAAATTGCTTCCTCAAATTAAGACCTTTGATTGATACTAGTAGACTTCTCTTCACTAGGAATGCCATTTTTGCCGTTGCTAGTCCGCGTTTTATGTCCTCCTTGCTCCGCCTGTCGTGATTTACTTTGCTGCCTAGGTAGTAGAATTCTTAACATCACCTGCTTCGGAATCACCAGTTGTGGTGTTAAGTTTCTCGCACTTTTCATTTCTGCTATTTCTCATTACTTTAGTCTTTCTTCGATTTACTCTCAATCTACATTCTGTACTCATTAGACTGTTTATTCCATTAAACAGATGACGTAATTCTTCTACGATATCAATAGGATAGCAATGCCTTCAACGAATCTCAACACTGATAACCTTTCATCTTCAATTTTAATCCCACTCTTTCTTTTATTTCCGTCACTGCTTCTTCGACGTATAAATTTAACAGCAGGGGTGAGAGACTACATCCCTGTCTTACACTCTCTTTAATCCTTACGCTTCGTTCTTGGTCTTCCACTCTTATTATACCCTCTTGATTGTGTATTGCCCACCTTTCTGTATAGATTACACCTATTCTTCTCAGGATTTAGAACATTTTACACTGTCGAACACATTATCCAGGTCGACAAATCCTACGAACGTGTCTTGATTTTTCTTCAGTCTCGCTTTCATTATTAAACGCAACCTCGGTTCTCTAGTGTCTTTACCTTTCCTAAAACCAACAGGTCGTCACCTAAAACATCCTCAGTTTTACTTTCTGTTCTTCTGTATATTATTATTGTCAACAACTTGGATACATGGGTTTTAAATCTTATTGTGCGATAATTCTCGCACTTGTCGGCTCTTGTAATAACGCGAATTGTGTGTATGAGGTTTATCCGAAAGTCTGATGGTATATTGCCAGTCTCATTCATGATACACACCAACGCTAATAGTTGTTTTGTTAACATTGGAATTCTCATTGCATTCTTAACATTACCGCCCTTGCTTTTTATTTCATCGAAGGGTTTTTTGACTTTTCTATGTGCTGAGCCAGTCCTTCTATCGTTTCATTTCCGATTTCTTCACATTTTTCATGAAGTCATTTCTCATTAGCTTCCCTGCACTTCCTATTTATTTCATTCCTAAGTGAGTTGTATTTCTTTATTCCTTAGTTTCCTCCGTAATTTTTGTACTTCCTTCTTTCGTCGATCAAATGAAGTATTTATTCTGTTAGCTATTGTTTCTTCACAGTTGCGTTTCTTGTACCAACGTTTTTATTTCCGACATCTGTGATTACACTTTTTAGAGATGTCCATTCCTTTTACATTTAATTTTCTACTGAGTTATTCACTATCCTAGTATCTATAGCCTTAGAGAACTTCAAGCGTATTTTACTCCTTAGTACTTTCTTACTACACTGCCTTGACTGCCCTAAACATCAACGAATTCCAGCCATGTTTCCATCATGATGCGTAAACTCGAACAGAAGACGGAAACAGTGTGCTACAAGACACATCCGACGAAATGACTTTCTTCTATTGTTTCTTAACCACGCTTCATGGTCTCGGGACCTCGTTTTCCTTTTCGGTAATTTTCGTCGCTGATGAGTGGTTTTGGAATTACGGCTGATCCTGCAATTTCATTCTTATTAAGCTTCCTTTGTGCTATTTCGGTACTGACATGGTTCGCGAGTGCGACGTTCGTTTTTCAGTGGCTTCTACAGTTTTCTTGCTCTTATTTTTCGACATAGTCTTCTTCAATGACAGTTCGTTGCCACCACTAAACACAACAATCCCGTCTCCAGCCATCCTGATTTAGGTTTTCTGTGATTTCCCTAAATCGTTTCAGGCAAATGCCGGGATGGTTCCTTTGAAAGGCCACGGCCGATTTCCTTCCCAATCCTTCCCTAACCCGAGCTTGCGCTCCGTCTCTAATGACCTCGTTGTCGACGGGACGTTAAACACTAACCACCACCACCACCACGAAACACAAACTTTCGTCTTCGTTTCGACTTAGGGGTTGATGTTTTTCCGCTTTCCTTGTATGCGGTGTTTATTGAGAAAACTTAGAGAACCGGCATTTGAAGCAGACTGTAGAACGATTTTACCGCCGTCAACGTACATTTCGCATAAGGATCACGAAAATGAGAAATGAGGCCTCATACTAAATATGTAGAAAGTGTTTTTTCCCTCGCTCTGTTTGCGAGTGGAACAGGAAAGAAAACGCCTAGTAATGGTACGAGTGCCTTCCGCCACGCATCTTACGGTGGCTTGCCGAGAACGTGTGTAAATGGAGATGTAGAAATATTCAGGATGCTCCCTCTTGAAACATCAAACATTTCGGCTATCTGTTTTACTGAAGCTCCCACCATACGAGCACCAATGATTTGCCCACGTTCGGTTTCACTTCGCTCCAACGCAGTGCAGTCACAGCTATACAGTACAGTGTTCTGACCACGACTGACATTTCCAACGCATTGAGGACACTGCGCAGGTGCCGTTCGTTGTTAAATACAACAGCGCATCCTGCGGGCTTGGCTACCACCTGCTTTCATGTTCATGCAAGTATTTCTCGTGTTGCTTCGATTTGTCCAACCCATACACGTGAACCAAATTTGGGCACGAAATGCTGTACGAGTACCAGGAGTAAAGAATGGGCAACGACCGCCAGACGACATAATAATCACGCAGCAGACCTGAAGTTAAGCGCATCATAGTACGCGATGTATAACGCGATAGGTCACCTGACGAGGAAGTAGGGCTCGGAACGCCTGTTTTAGCTAACGAAGTCACGCACATTGCATAATGTAATGCTTGTTTTGTGGCTAATTTCGGCATTATACAAACCACATCTTTCATTGTATGTCACAAGCAGCACTTTTTAAGAATAGTATCCAGTGGCGATAAAGGGGACTAGCAGCGGATACCTGGACTGTCTCAGAGTCTTATGAAGAGATGAGGTGAAAGACCCACACTAGGAGTTAAGTTCTCCATGTGCGTTGGTTCTGTATGTGGGATGGCCATTTTGTAGTTTCCGTAGAATAATTTTCCTGTTTTCAGATATTGTTTTTGAAAATATTTGTTCTTCTCAATTTTCAACGACTACCAAAGTGTCATAGCGGAAGCTCATCTTGTGTCCAACTGAATCAGGGTTTCAACAGAATCCATTTTTGAAGTTAACATTAAAAGAGTTAAATGTTCTTTTACAGCACTTACCTAGAGTCAAAATAGTTGAACAGTGAAACTTATGCAATGATTTTTAATTAGTGAAAGCATGATTTACGTTATGCAGAAAACCTTCTCAGTTCCACTGTCTATTTTAGAACTTACATTTCCTTACCGTAGTAGTTCAAAGATTTACTTGCCTTTATGGCACGTCACATTGGTGCTCCCGGCCTGAAAAATGGAAAAAGGAGTAGATTATATGAGAACAGATTGCAGGGCAAGAAATTCTATGTATATCTAGCCACAAAAACGGCAGATTAGTTTCCAGTAACAACTGAGTAAAATATGATACTCCTTTATAAGTACAGAAATAGCCTATCTGAACAAAGAACTGCTTGCTGAATGGTAAGGGAATGCTTGGAGTAGGATGAAGAACAGTAGCGCCTCCACTTGTCGTCGACAACAACATCATTAGAGATGAAACACAACGAATAAGACGAGGGACGGAGGATGGGAATCGATACTGACTTTGTCGGAAGAACCACTTTGGTTGTACGGTAACTAAGCAAGCTGTGGAAACCACGGAAAAAATAAATGAAGCCAGACGACGGTTTTAACTCTTTTCCACCCCCCTCGCCCACTTTGTGTTTATTACTGGACAAATTTAAAATTCTGGGTACAAAATGAATAGTCGATTTCTGTGAAGACAGTTCTTCTCAAAGACCCATACGTGCACTTGTCAACAGATACGCATACTTCTCATTCGATATAACTATTATAAAACGATAAATAGAATGCATTCGTTTAGGTGCATCGCTTTACAGGACCTTTTTTACTTATTTTGATATGATTAAAAAAGCTGGAAAGACCTTACCGGGCCAAGTAACATAAATATATGGCCCGGTATAGCGATGGATGTGGGTCGCAGTAATATGAGCAGCAGTACACTTTGTGAATCGCAGATTATCACAGGAAAAATGAAGTATAACCGTAGCTGAACTTGCCGTTATGAACAAGGTGGTTGCATATTTCTATTGACGTTTTAATATCATGAATCAATGTAGCTACAGTAGTTTGTGGGACTTACGGTGCATGCAGATCTTTTGTATTAAGATTAATAAATAAGTAAATCCCTATCACAACATTCAGTGACCCGAATGAGATACTCGTAGGTGATCAGAGCTATTGGTATGACAGTTAGTGACAAATCAGCTGACTGAAAGGGTAGAAGGCGTGATATTTTAAAACAGGCGTAACTGAACTAGTTACATTCGTTTAACGATATGTTATCCCAGTATATCATTATCTAAGTCACGTACAGTACGAGAAACAAACTGCAAGACCTTTTATCCGTTAAAAAATGGAAAAGGTTCTCTGTAATTGAGTCTTTAGCTTTTTCACCTGATTATTGCAAGAAAAGACATAATATGCTTTTCGCCACTACTATGTAGAAGTATGGGAGAGTAAGTACATTTCATGTGTGGTTCACTAACGTCCTACTGTTGAAACTGCTTCTGCCTTACTGTTTTGCACGAACAACTGAAATGGTTCTAATTTTTTTTATTTCATTTCATGATTAAGGTAATACGGCAAAGCTGCTGTCTCTTATCATCGCTTCGGAAACACAAACAATTAACCTCTTAATTGAACTTTGATATAAGTTCAAGAGTCTTCACCTGGCAAAGGGACATCATCATCACAGCTTCTTTTTTTGTGGTAGGTTGAGGTATGGCGCTATTGGTGGATATCGGTCTTACTGTCTTTTTTTTTCTATCCTGCACATTGAAGGTGCGGCAGTGGGACTTGAAGTCTCGTACCAGTCTCCGACGGTGTTAAGTTCAAGGTAGCAGGCAATAGGTATCACAACTACGTAGGTACTGATATTGGTGGTCGTATGGTGGTCGACACATATCGAGTGGTCGTGGCCATAAGAGACAATCGCTAGCAATGATCTGAATCTAAGTCCTCAAGGATGGTGAGAGGAAAAGGGTAGCGGTGCCAGTGCTGGGGAGTCGTGGTGCCAATGTTATGGCATCCACTTTGTCATAGAGATGGACGTTTTCAGCGTTACCATGTTTGTATCGTTGTGGAGGGTACCTACCCTCGTGATGGGAGCTGCATGCAAGCACCACCGAAGCACCTTATTCTGCAGGTGCTAGAGGGTCTTCATTCACGAGGCATTAATAATGGCCCACACAGTAGAGCCATAGGTGAGGGAAGGGTGGACAACCAGCTGGTGTAATAGGAGCTTGGTTTCTAGGTTCATTTCCCTGGTGTTGAACATTGGGTACAACGGTTTTATCACCTTCGGTCCTTTCTGGGCGACATATTCTGCATATTGATGGAAGAGCACTTTTGTATCTATCTGGACACCTAGATATTTGGTACACCAGGTGGGGACCATGGGACCAAGACGCCTGCAATAGCGTTGTTGTGGCGGAGGATTGGGCGCCGTTTTGTGAAGTAGACTGCTGCAGTTTTCACGGCATTGAGGACAATCATGTTTGAACGACACCAGGTTATTGTCGCATCCACCTGCCACTGGAGACGACCAATGAGCTGATCTGTGGTCCGGCCGGTCGTATAGAGTGCCGTATCATCGGTTTATTGCGCCAGGTGGCAATGTGGGATGACTGGCATATCAATAACATAAATGTTAAAGAGGATGGGAGACAACACAGAACCTTGAGGGGTACGACGCAAGCTTGGGAGTTTTCCTTGCTTAGTAACCAGGAATGTTTTACTTTGGAGGAAACTATCAACGATCTTGACATAGATGTCGGGGATGGTCGTCTGTGTCAGCATTTTGTACACAGGATTGTTCTGCTAAATCATGTAGTATACGCTTTATAGGTCAAGGAAAACCGCTGACGTCGACATGTTGGAGTTAACGCCCTTACTGACACGCTCTGTGAGCTTGGAGTTCAGCCGATACATTTGAAGTGAATCACTTCTGGACGGATTGTCCCAGCCACCAGTAAAGGCTGGGAAATGTGGTGAAGGAGCAAAGATTCTAGAACCTTTGCCATGGTATTCAGAAGGCTAAGGGGCCTGTTGTTAGTAGAGACCATAGGATCCTGTGAGAGCTTGGGGATGACAATCAGTTTGGCTGCTTCCACTGTGGCGGGAAAAGGCCGATTGTGAGACAGTGGTTCAGGATACTGGTAAATAAGACCAGTAGCTTTCGTGGGAGTCAGCGGAGGTGTTTGTTTAAGATGCTATCCAAACCTGGAGCTGACTGCCCACGCATCTGCCAGAGGATCCACTGGTTTTCCTCTGGGGACACCAAGGTGAGGGCCAGTCTGAGGTGGTCTTTGTCTGGAAGCGCCAACGGCCGCCAGAATATTGTGTTCATCCTGGAGTTCATCAAACTTAGAACTCCTGGATAAGCAATTGGTTGTCGGCCTAAAACACGTCGGCCAGAGATTCTACCACACGCAGGGCATCCTAACTTAAGCCAGCCACTGTGCAGATGGGATGGTTCGTCTTCGCTGCAGAGCGCCATAAGACTTGGACAACAGACCATTCTGATTTATGTTGGAGGAGAAAGGTGGACATCTTGTCCTCCAATTGTTCTGTTTTCCAGTCAGCGAGGTGGTGGCAGAATTCACGTTGGAGACACTTCATGCGATGCTTATCGCGAGGATCACGAAACTACTTCCACCACCTGCCGTAGCGGTTCTTCTGGATTTTGAGTTCTCACAATAGGGGAGACAAGTCATCCAGTGGGGTTAAAGCCATTGGGAAAATGGACGTCAATGTCTTGCTGGATTTTCGTGGTTAGGTAGTCAACAGCACCAACCAGGTTGGCAGGCATTGCCAGGTCAAGGTGTTGCCTAGTGGTGTTGTTGAGGATCCTCGAAAATTTGTCCCAATCCCTGATGGTCAAGGTAGAACGGATGTCTACAGACAGAGCGACGTCAGTAAGGTGCAGGAGCATAGGGTCATGGTCAGAGGCCAATTCATGGAGTGTATCCAACGAAAACTGCACCAAAATGTTCTTGAAAATTGAGACTCTTATTTGGTTGGGATTGTGAGGATCATAGACTGACAACATCAGAGGGTCCCCCAGGTCAAAGTGTAGTATGCACTTTGGATTAGCAACATGAGAATGCCAAGCCAAATGCTTGGCTCTGAGGTCTGCTCCAACAATAAATTTGTCAAATGATGGCAAGGTTCAGAGGTCCACTTCAAGACGTGGTAAATTAGAGTTGAAATACATCACAGCAAAAGTAATAACACAAAGGTGAGTAGAAACAGTGACCACTGTAGCGTCTAGATGTTCTAGTGGCTGGAGAGCCTTGTGATTATAGTGTCTTAGCTAGGCAAACTGCCATGCCCCCACCTTGGCAATAGTCATTGCAATAGAAGACCACGTTGTGGAGACAAAAATAGTCGGTACATTTCGGATGGGTTTCTGAGATGAGTAAAATCACATGGTCGTCTTAAAGGAAGGCGTTCAATTCAGTCTTCATACGTTTAGTTTCACTAGCGTTAAAAACACAGACAACTAGATCCCAAAGGGGCTGATGGTTGCCCTGTCGGCGATTCGCCATTATAATAAAATCTGTCTGAGCCTATCAACAAGGGTGGTGGGTCTTTCGAGCTGTTTCATGGAAGACAGTCCTGATGTGGGGATGCTTGAACAGAGAGATGACTTGGAGGATCTCTCTAGTGTCATCCTGGAAAGAAGCATCTGTCTGCATAACTGAGGGAATATCCCAGGTGTGTTGCTTAACCCTGCAGTGGGCATGGGTGGGTGTGGTGACTGGTGGAGAAGGTACCACAATGAACGGTTGTAGCGTTTCAACAGGTGGGCGTGAGTAGGCTGCAGGCAGTCATTCAGTTTAGTAGGCATTGGTATTCGTCACGGAGGATGGATTAGTGGGAGTAGGCTGAGCTGCAGCAGTGAATATGGTCGTAGGTGATGGGGTCGAAGGGAGCTACTGTGTCACAGATGCGTCAGGTGCCTGTGCATCAGTCGTGAAATGGTCGTCGGTCTTACCTATTAAGACAGGGATGTAGGTGCTGTCCCACGATGGCGGGGCTGACCGATTCGTCATTGGTTTCCTTCTGGGACGGTGGGAAGACTTCTGGTATATAGGGCAGCCATTCCAGGAAGCGCACCTTGGTACACAGGAGATACCTGTTGTCATCACATATCGTTGTCATCACATATCATACCTATCCGACTACACTAACGGCTGCGAGAAACAGGTCTGTTCGCGACTAACACGGTTGACTGTGGTGGTCCACGGCTTCGCGGACATCCACACTCTCGGCCCACACTCTCGACTTTGAAGATGTCGTCTTGGAAGTCGAGACTTTGGCATGTTCGTGGAGCACCACAGTCAACGTCCCTCATCATGAAGAAGACAAACCAACGACGAGTACTCGAAACGTTGCAAATGCCATGGGCTTCTGTAGAGCATACAGGTCCCCGTTGTGAGCGAGCTGTGAAGCGGGAGATTTGAAAGCTATTTCATCCTCAGACGTATCAGCCAAATCGTGCTCGTCACTTGACAGGAAAATGGTTCTGAGGAAGCTAACCATCCAGAAAAGGCACACTATGAATTGTGGAACATCTTACTCGCAAATTAATATATTGACATGTTTCGATACATTGTCATCAGACATAGCTGTGATAAAAACAAAAGAAAATCAGTATAAGAAGGTGCCTCTGAAAAATATATGCACTATGGACAGCGGATTCCATCAATAATTACAATGAAGTACAAAAGCAAACCACATAAAAGTGGTCATATAAGATACTGAAACTACTGCACTCATGTGTGTAGGGCCTGATGCCCAAATGACCTACACCGAAAAACGTAGTGGTAAGGAAAGCAACTGCCATTAAAAGATAGTGTTACCAACAAGACAGATAATTGTTGCCTATCAAAGAGCGTAACCACTTCTTTTTGAAAAGTGTGTCTGAGAGGGGGGGAGGGGGAGGAGGCTCATAGGTGTTTTGACTGGTTTGATGCTGTTCGTCAAAACGAATTTCTCCTGTCCCAACATGTTCATCTCAAAGTAGCAATGGTAATCTATGTCAACAATTATTCTCTGGGTGTATTCCAGTTTCTTTCTTCCTCTACGGTTTTTACCACTAGGAAAGTAAATATATTGAAGTGACAAGAGTGTTGAGGGACCTCCTTTTGCCAAGCGTATAGCAGTATCGCGAAGTGAAATAGGCTCGACGAGTCGTATGTTAGACGTTCCCTGCAGAAATACTGAGCAATGCTGCCTCTATGGCCGTCCATATTTGCGAAAGTGTTGCGGGTACAGGGTATTGTGCACGAAATGAAGTCTCCATTACGTCCCATAAATATTAGATCGGATTCATGTCAGGCGATCAGCGTAGCCAAATCATTTGCTGGAATGTTCAGAATGTTCATCAAACAAATCGCGAGTAACTGAGGCCCAGTGAAATGACATTGTTGTTTGGGAAGATGAAGTCCATGAATGGTCCAGATGGTTTCCAAGTAGCCAAACATAACTATGATTGGTTCAATTGGTCCATCGGACCGTCTCCATTGCATGCAAACGCAGTCCACACCATTATCGAGCAACCATCACTTTGTACACTGCCTTGTTGACCACTTTTGTCCATGGTTTCCCTACGATCAGCTCTTACTAACCAAAATTGGGACTCATCGAAGCAGGCTACGGTTTTCTCATAGTCTAGGGATCAATCGATACGGTCACGAGCTCAGGAGAGGCACTGCAGACGATGTCGCGCTGCTAGCAGAGGCATCAGAATTGGTCGTCTGCTGCCGTAATCCATTAACGCAAAATTTCGTCACATTGTCGTTGCGGATACGTCCCGTAATTATTTCTGCTGTCATTTCATGCAGTGCTGGTTTTCTGTTAGCACTCACAACTCTAAGCAAACGCCGCTGCTTTAGGTCGTTAACTGAAGGCCGTCAGCCGCAACGTTGCCGGTGGTGAGAGGTAATGACTGGAATTTGGTATTCGTGACACGCTATTGACATTGTGGATCTCAGGATGTTGGATTCCCCAAAAATTTCCAAAATAGAACGTCTCATGCGTCTAACTACAACTACCATTCAGCGTTCAAAGTCTAAAATTTCGTCGTGCGACTATACTCATCTCGGAAACCTTTTCACATGAATGACCTGACTGCAAATGACAGCTCCGCCAAAGTACTGCCCTTTTATACCTTGTGTACTTGATACTATCGCCATCTGCGCATATTGCTATCCCATGACGTTTGTCACCTCAGTGTAATTTAAAATGATACAATGCCTCATGTCAGGGCCGGTATTTACACAGTTGGTAATTTTCGTTACTTGGACATTATGCAGTCGTCTAAGGCACATTTCATTGCCGCATTATATACACGGAATTTCAAAATTCCTACTACAAACTGTGGAGGTGGCTTAAGAGATGATGTTTTGATACGGAATCCATGTGCCGAAATGAAACGAGGAAGTTCTTGTTCAAAACTAATTTATCGACGTCTTTCGATGTAACGTCATCAGACATAGCTGTGGTAACAATAAAGAAAAGCGGTGTAAGACTCTGCCTCAGGACAAATAAATGCGTAAACGGACCGCAGTTTCCATCAATAATAAAAACGAAGTACAGAAACAAACAGCACAAAAATGGGCACATGAGATAAATACAGCTGTCGTATAACTGGAGCCTGGTACCAAACTGACCGTCCATCGAGAACTGTCGTGGTATGGAAAGCAACTGTCGTCAACAGATGGGGTTACCAACCATACAAACAGCACCTATCAAAGAACCTCATACGTATGAAAGCATGAAATGCATAAATCGTTTGCGTGCTATACGAACTTGAAGGCCATGGAAGAGCTATGGTTATGACCGCACGACAGCAATCAACATACTTTGAACGCAGAATGGTAGTTGGAGCTAGACGTGTGGGACATTTCGGAAACCGTTAGGGAATTCAATATTCCGAGATCCACAGTGTCAAGAATGTGCCAAGAATAGCAGGTTTCAGGCATAAAATAAATAAATATAACAAAATATACAGACCGCATGCAGGATGTTAGTTGTTAAAATTATAAGACATGGACGGTTAATTGAAATGTCCATTAAAACGAACTGCAAGGTATAAACGCAGAAATATTTGAACGTAGTTTCATTAATGATTACGATATAGGGATGGCATACGACATAAAACAGTTTCATAAACAGTTTAATGTATAACTTCATGGCAGATTAAAACTGTGTGCAGATTAATCTGCCAGGAAGTTTCATATCAGCGAACACTCCGGTGCAGAGTGAAAATCTCATTCTGCAAACATCCCCCAGGCTGTGGCTAAGCCATGTCTCCGCAGTATCCTTTCTTTCAGGAGCGCTAGTTCTGCAAGGTTTGCAGGAGAGCTTCTGTAAAGTTTGGAAGGTAGGAGACGAGATACTGGCGGAAGTAAAGCTGTGAGGACAGGGCGTGAGTCGTGCTTCGGTTGCTCAGATGGTAGAGCACTTGCCCGCAAAAGGCAAAGATCCCGAGTTCGAGTCTCGGTCGGGCACACAGTTCTAATCTGCCAGGAAGTTTCATATCAGCGCACACTCCGCTGCAGAGCGAAAATCTCATTCTGGAGTTATAATATAGACAGTAATAACAGATTTTTTCCAAGGAGATATAGTAGTAAAAAGGAAAACAAATGTATCCCTTGTACTCGGGTGATTCATATGAAAAGGTTTTCGACTTGGTTATGGCCGCACAACATGAATCAGACTCTTTGAACGTAGAATGGAGCTACACGCGTGAGACATTTCGGAAACCATTAGGGAATTCAGTATTCCGAGACCGGCAGCGTCCAGCATGTGCCGAGAATAGCAGATATTAGACATCTCGCCTCATCACCGGCAACGCAGTGGTAAATGGCCTTCCCTGAACGACCGAGAGCAGCTACAATTACGTAACGTTGCCTGTGCTAACGGAAAAGCCACATTGCATGAAATAACCGCAGAAATCAATGTGGGACGAACCACTAACGTATGCGTTAGGACAGTGTCGCGAAATTTTTGGTTAAGGTGTCGCGAAATATGGCGTTGAAGGGCTATGGCACCCGACGACCGACGTGTGTGCCTTTCCTTGCAACACGATGTCGCCTACAGAGGTAGTCCTGGGCTCGTGACCATACAGGTTGTCCCATAGACGACTCGCAAACGGTGTCCTGTTCAGATATATTAGTAAGTGCTGATGGTAGGATTCGAGTATGACACAGAAAACAGGAAGCCGTGGGCCCAGGTTTCCAGCAAGTCACGGTGAAGTTGATTGTGGCTTCATAATGGTGTGGACTTTGTTTACATAGAATGGAGAGGGTCCTCTGGTCCAACTGAAACGATCATTGACTGTAAATGGTTATGTTCGGCTACTTGGAGACCTTTTGCAATCATGCATGTACTTCATGAACCCAAGCAAAGGCGGAAATTTTATGGAAGATTAAGTGTCATTTCGCCTGGCCATAACGGCCCACAATTTGTGTGAGGAACATTCTAAACAATTTGAGTGAGTGGATTGGCCACCCAGGTCGTCCGATAGAATTCCAGCCAAAATTTATGTGACATTATCGAGCGGTCAGCTAGTGCACAAAATCGTGCACAGGCAACATTTTTGCACTTATAGACTGCTGCAGATATAGCGTAGCTCATGATTTCTGGAGGGTAGTTCCAACGAATTGTTCCGTCCGTGCCACGTCGATTTGCTGCATCGGGCCGGGCAAAAGGAGGTCCGACGCGGTATTAGGAGGTATCGCTTGACATTTTTCAGCTCACTGTATATGAATAACCACGTTATCCTTAAAAAATACACGGGGAAAGGCGACCATGATATTGTAAAGCATCAGCGAATACATTTCATTACAGGGTTTTAGTCATTTGTCACATATTAAACTGTCATATCCATCGAATAAACGAGAGCAATACATATCTTCTTTCATTAACAAGCAGTGATTCAAATGTGGAAGCACAGTGTCCAAGCGTTCTGAACGAGATGACTTAATCATGAAGCACACCAGGCTACGAGGGTTGATGCTGCGCCATAAAGGCATCGTAGGCGTACCTGGGCTTGGTCGCAGTGCAGGGCCACGGTGGGGCCTCCGCGGTGCGCGCAGTCGCAGAACAGGTCGACACTCGCCACCATTCTGAGACCCGCCACCGTTGCCGCCAGCAGCCACACCGCCTGCAGTCCCATGCTGGTTACTGGAGCATCACAAAAACACAACATTCATTTTGATTTCTTCAGTTAACCACGAGCATTGGAAAGGGGATCAACTAGCGTCGGATCTATAAAATTCTTATGGTGCTACACCGTTTAGGATCGTCTCTAATATTCTTGTTTTTATTCATAGAATAAAAATCCTCCTCAATTGCTAGTTAATTTCTTAATTTTTTCCGCGACCGGTTTAGAACATTACGCCTTCATTTTCAGATGGCAAAAAATAATTACGAAAACATGAATGCTTGGCGGTCGGGCCAATCAGTCGATTCGGATCCTAACCACGGCAAACAAACGCATGAGAGCGTAGGACCAGCAATCACAGCCCACGCCTGGGTAACCTGTCCTTTTCATGTCGTGCTGTTCGGCCGTGCGCTGTGGTTGCTAATCTTACGCTACCTTGCGTTTGTTCGACGCGGGTGTGATCCACAATGACAGTCTGGCCCGACCCCCACACATGTTTTCGTAATTATTTGGTGCTACCTGAAGATGAAGCTTCAAGATTCGAAACCGGTCGTGGAATAATTTAAGACGCTTACTAGCAACTGAAATGGATTTTTATTCTAAAAAATTTTCCTCAGTTGCAGTTGCTCACCTGATCAAATATTTTCTAGATCTCAAACCTAAGAACAATCGCGTTTGTCATCTTCCGGAAGTCGCCTTTTTAATACTTCAACCACTGAGGAAGCTATAAATTGTACTGTATCCCAAGATTACACTAATCGATCTGCGAAGGGAAGCATGGAGTTGCCATTGTCAATCTCAAATTTTGGTATCCTAAAACGCGAGAGGCGCGTACTGTTGCGACCACTATCATCTTCAAAAGAAACTGGAACACTAAAAAGTATATTTTAAGGACTTTGGATACTTGACGAAATATGTCTGCCACACTTTACAATGTGAACCTTAAAATTCGTTACAAGCGGTGAATGATAGCAACGACGAATAAATCCGATTCTTTTCTTTCCTATTTGGGAATTGTTGCCTCAGGATAGGGTAGAGTCCGGAGGAACCACCTGATAAAAGCGATTTTCTTCCTTGTGCGTGTACTGCCGTGTCATCTTACAAAATACCGAGTGTGCCATCTTCAGTTGACCAAAACGCCCGTTTATTGTAGTTGGTCATGGGCGCATCAACCCAGTGCTTAAATCCGACCCTGGGCGTGTTTAAATAAATATCTTACAATGATGTAATATTGTATTAAAGCAAACGGTCCTGTCACATTAACGTGCCCACTGCGTATGTTCGCCGTCGACGTGCAATAACCACTCACGAACGGCATGTGAGCGCTAGCAGTGGAGGGTATATTAACCGGTTTGGGGTGGGTGCGGGGGGGGCGAGGAAAACAGTGTAGTCGATGCCGTAATATGGAAATGAGTGATTTATCTGACGTTCAAAAGAGCCTGTTTATTGGCTTTCGGGTCAAGAGTGGAAGCATTTCCGAAACGATTAAGTCTGTAAGCCGTTAGAGCGCCGCCTTGATTAAGTATATCGCTCATGGCAAAATGGCGCTACACAAAACCATTGCCGAGGCAACTGTGTTGCGCGATGGGCCGTAGATGATATGGATGTATGACGACTGTGGAGACGTGTACCGGCGAATAGTCGCGTAACTGTTGAGCGATTGTCCACCAAGATGAACCACAGGGCTACCAACAGCATCTCCTCAACGACCGTTAAGCGAAAGTTGCTGCGTGTGCGCCTCCGCAGCAGGCTTCTAGTCCATCCACTTGTGCTGACTGCGAGTTATCTTCGACAAAGGTTGAAATTTGCGCTCCAGTACTGCAATTGGACGTGCTCTGAGGAGCGACAAGTGGCCTTTTCGAATAAATCACGTTTTATGCCCCATCGGAAACATGGTCATTAGGATGGTTGGTCCTTTAACAATCGTCGTAAGGGTCCAGGATGGAGAAGGGAGAGCTATGGTCTGGGGAATGTATTCTTCGGTTGATCTCGTCCTGGTGGAAGACACAATGAATCAACAGCAGTACGCATGTGTCCTTGAGGACGATGCCCTCCCCTACATCCTGTTGGTTTTCTCCTCGGCACAGTGTCATCTACCAGCAGCGTACAACGATTCACACAGCTCACAGTGCACGCCCGTGGTTCGAAGAGCGCCAGGATGAGCTTATCGTACTCCCCTAGCAACCAGACCCTTCCCGATTTAAACCCATTCGAGAATCTGTGGGGGCCACCTCGCTCGGCTGTTCGCGCCATGGATCCTCAGACGAGAAACTTAGCGCAACTGGCGACGGGACTGGATACGGCGTGGCTCCACAGTACTGTTAGTACCTTCCAGAACCTCACTGATACTCTTCCTGTACCTCTGCGCTGCGAAACGAGGCATTTGGCAGGAGGTCATATTATCCTGACTGGACAGTGTATGCCACGAATGAGATCCGTCTCGACAGATGCGCGTTTTAGCACGCCACTTCCGAGATTCAGGGAGGGGCGCCGGACACGAATCAAATCCGTGTGACTACCTTTGGACGATGGCCGGTGTATCGAATACGGTCGATTTGGCTGTTTTCAACATCCGGCTGGGTTAAATACTGGATGGTAAAGTTCCGCCTCATTTACGTGATTCAGAAACATTGCGAAGAACGTCTCACTCTTTCACGTTGGACAACACTAGGTTCAAACTGTCGAAGCTGCGGAACTTCAAGCGCTGATAGAAGGCACCGAAGCTGAAATCGTTATAGGCACAGAAAGCTGGCTGAAGCCAGAGATAAATTCTGCCGAAATTTTTACAAAGGTACAGACGGTGTTTAGAAAGGAGAGATTGCATGCAACCGGTGGTGGAGTGTTCATCGCTGTTAGTAGTAGTTTATCCTGTAGCGAAGTAGAAGTGGATAGTTCTTGTGAATTATTATGGGTGGAGGTTACACTCAACAACCGAGCTAGGTTAATAATTGGCTTCTTTTACCGACCTCCCGATTCAGCAGCATTAGTGGCAGAACAACTGAGAGAAAATTTGGAATACATTTCACATAAATTTTCTCAGCATGTTATAGTCATAGGTGGAGATTTCAATGTACCAGATATAGACTGGGACAATCAGATGTTTAGGACGGGTGGTAGGGACAGAGCATCGAGTGACATTATACTGAGTGCACTATCCGAAAATTACCTCGAGCAATTAAACAGAGAACCGACACGTGGAGATAACATTTTGGACCTACTGATAACAAACAGACCCGAACTTTTCGACTCTGTAAGTGCAGAACAGGGAATCAGTGATCATAAGGCCGTTGCAGCATCCCTGAATATGGAAGTTAATAAGAATATAAAAAAAGGGAGGAAGGTTTATCTGTTTAGCAAGAGTAATAGAAGGCAGATTTCAGACTACCTAACAGATCAAAACGAAATTTCTGTTCCGACACTGACGATGTTGAGTGTTTATGGAAAAAGTTCAAGACAATCGTGAAATGCGTTTTAGAGAGGTACGTGCCGAGTAAAACTGTGAGGGACGGGAAAAACCCACCGTGGTACAATAACAAAGTTAGGAAACTACTGCGAAAGCAAAGAGAGCTTCACTCCAAGTTTAAACGCAGCCAAAACCTCTCAGATAAACAGAAGCTAAACGATGTCAAAGTTAGCGTAAGGAGGGCTATGCGTGAAGCGTTCAGTGAATTCGAAAGTGAAATTCTGTGTACCGACTTGACAGAAAATCCTAGGATGTTCTGGTCTTACGTTAAATCAGTAAGTGGCTCGAAACAGCATATCCAGACACTCCGGGATGATGATGGCATTGAAACAGAGGATGACACGCGTAAAGATGAAATACTAAACACCTTTTTCCAAAGCTGTTTCACAGAGGAAGACCACACTGCAGTTCCTTCTCTAAATCCTCGCACAAACGAAAAAACGGCTGACATCGAAATAAGTGTCAAGGAATAGAAAAGCAACTGGAATCACTCAACAGAGGAAAGTCCACTGGACCTGACGGGATACCAATTCGATTCTACACAGAGTACGCGAGAGAACTTGGCCCCCTTCTAACAGCCGTGTAACGCAAGTCTCTAGAGGGACGGAAGGTTCCAAATGATTGGAAAAGAGGACAGGTAGTCCCAGTCTTCAAGAAGGGTCGTCGAGCAGATGCGCAAAACTATAGACCTATATCTCTGACGTCGATCTATTGTAGAATTTTAGAACATGTTTTTTGCTCGAGTATCATGTCGTTTTTGGAAACCCAGAATCTACTATGTAGGAATCAACATGGATTCCGGAAACAGCGATCGTGTGAGATCCAACTCGCTTTATTTGTTCATGAGACCCAGAAAATATTAGATACAGGGTCCCAGGTAGATGCTACTTTTCTTGACTTCCGAAAGGCGTTCAATACAGTTCCGCACTGTCGCCTGATAAACAAAGTAAGACCCTTCGGAATATCAGACCAGCTGTATGGCTGGATTGAAGAGTTTTTAGCAAACAGAACACAGCATGTTGTTATCAATGGAGAGACGTCTAAAGACGTTAAAGTAACCTCTGGCGTGCCACAGGGGAGTGTTATGGGACCATTGCTTTTCACAGTATATATAAATGACCTAGTAGATAGTGTCGGAAGTTCCATGCGGCTTTTCGCGGATGATGCTGTAGAATACAGAGAAGTTGCAGCATTAGAAAATTGTAGCGAAATGCAGGAAGATCTGCAGCGGATAGGCACTTGGTGCAGGGAGATGGCAACTGACCCTTAACATAGACAAATGTAATGTATTGCGAATACATAGAAAGAAGGATCTTTTATGTATGATTATATGATAGCGGAACAAACACTGGTAGCAGTTACTTCTGTAAAATATCTGGGAGTATGCGTGCGGAACGATTTGAAGTGGAATGATCATATAAAATTAATTGTTGGTAAGGCGGGTACCAGGTTGAGATTCATTGGGAGGGTCCTTAGAAAATGTAGTCGATCAACAAAGAGGTGGCTTACAAAACACTCGTTCGACCTATACTTGAGTATTGCTCATCAGTGTGGGATCCGTACCAGATCGGGTTGACGGAGGAGATAGAGAAGATCCAAAGAAGAGCGACGCGTTTCGTCACAGGGTTATTTGGTAACCGTGATAGCGTTACGGAGATGTTTAACAAACTCAAGTGGCAGACTCTGCAAGAGAGGCGCTCTGCATCGCGGTGTAGCTTGCTCGCCAGGTTTCGAGATGGTGCGTTTCTGGATGAGGTATCGAATACATTGCTTCCCCCTACTTATACCTCCCGAGGAGATCACGAATGTAAAATTAGAGAGATTAGAGCGCGCACGGAGGCTTTCAGAGAGTCGTTCTTCCCGCGAACCATACGCGACTGGAACAGGAAAGGGACGTAATGACAGTGGCACGTAAAGTGCCCTCCGCCACACACCGTTGGGTGGCTTGCGGAGTATAAATGTAGATGTAGATGTAGATGTAGGTACAAAATTTCCGCTTTGTGGAATGAGGAGGGGGGTTTGGGGCGCTTTAAGCGCCAGACTGAGAGGGGTGCCAAAGGCGCCTAACTGCAAAATCCGTATAGACTACAGAGTGTATCATAACTAGTAACGACAACTAACACGTGTGACAGCATACGATAACAGAAAGAAAAGAACGTTCCAGTAAACATGGTACAGCTAACGAGCCATTTGCGAGATAATTGTGGATGTTTTACGAAGTGCCGCTGTCTTCACTATAAAATGTTGTCGTAATTAGCTTAGTATCTGAAACGGAAACTCTTCGTCTTGGGTCCTAATAACTGCTTCAGCTGTATTTGGTCCTTTATTACTGTATCACTACCGGGTTCGTACCCCTAAAGGCCACATCTTCAGGTCAACATGTGACTAAAACAGAAGACCGGAAAGTTCGGAGTCTTTTTTCCCACTATTCGTTGTCCGTCAAAAGAAAACACCGCTAAAAGACGGTATATCATGGATTAAAAACTGCTAGGTTACAATACAGTGGATAGGTCCAAAACGAATCGTACCGTAGTGATCGTTTCTCCGATCTATATGGAACGGCGTACAGGGGACGCGGCCGCGCCGAGAGTAGCATGGCCCTGATGATTCGGGATAACGCCAAGAAACAGCACGACTATATCACGAATATCGCTCAGTGGCTAGGTATGTGTCGAACTACAAAGTTTCCGTGACCAGTCCTCAGTAGAAAGCAGCAATTTTTCTCTCACAGCTTGTTTCTTTCACCTCCTGCAATGACTTACTGCGTAAAAAATGTCGCGTTGTATTAACGTTCAAACTCTGTGTGCCACATAACGAGGCGGATAAGTAAGTTCAAAGACCAGAATAAGGCAAGATCACGCCACCTCTAGAAGGGTCATGCCTACCACTACTGTAGACTTAGGTGACAAATGTCATTAGATAGCAATATGCACATATACGGATGGCGTTAATATTGCGTACAATAGTTATAAACGGCAGTGCTTTGCCGGAGCTGTGATCTGTATTCAGGTGAGTTATGTGAAGAGGTTTGCGACGGGATTATGGTCGCACGACGGGAACTAACACACTTTGAACGCGTGATGATGTTCGAGCTAGGCACAAGGTACATTCCATTTCGGAAATCGTTACGGAATTAGAAATTGTGAGATCCACAGTTTCAACAGTGTGCCGAGAGTATAAAATTACCTCTCACTACGACGGCCTTCACTTAACGACCGAGAGTAGCGGCCATTGCATAGTGTTGTCAGTGCTAAAAGATGAGCACACTGCGTGAAATAATCAAAGAAATCAATGTAAGACGTACGACGAACGTATCTGTTAGGACGGCATAGCAAATTATGGCATTAGTTGGCTATGACAGTAGGTGATCGACACGACATCGCCTGCAGCGCCTCTCCTGGACACGTGACCATATCGGTTGGACCATAGACAGCTGGAAAACAGTGGCCTGGTCAGGTGAGTCCGATTTCAGTTGGTACGAGCTGACAGTAAGGTTCGAGTGTGGTGGAGGCCCCACTAAGCCGTGGACCCAAGTTGTCAACAAGGCGCTGTGCAAACTGGTGGTGAATTCATAATAGTTTGGGCCGTGTTTACATGGAATGGACTGGGTCCTTTGGTCCAACTGAAGCGATCATTTACTGGAAACGGTTATGTTCGGCTACTTGGAGACCATTTGCAGGCTCCCAAACAAGATGGAATTCTTAGTGAAGACCATGAGGCATATCACCGGGCCTCAGTTGTTCGCGATTGGTTTAAAAACATTCTGCATAGTTCGAATGAATATTTTTGCCAACCATATCGCCCGACATGAGTCCCATCGAACATTTAAGTAGATAATCGAAAGCTAAGTTCGTGCAGTAAATTCTGTACCGGCAACACTTTCGCAGTTAGTAAGAACAGTTGTAGAGGTAGCTTGGGTCAATATATCTGAAGGGGATTTCCAACGACTTGTTGAATCCATGCCACGTCGAGTTGCTGCATTTTTTTTTTTGGTCATCAGTCTACTGACTGGTTTGATGCGGCCCGCCACGAATTCCTTTCCTGTGCTAACCTCTTCATCTCAGAGATCTCAGAGTAGCACTGGCAACCTACGTCCTCAATTATTTGCTTGACGTATTCCGATTTGTCTTCCTCTACAGTTTTTGCCCTCTACACCTCCCTCTAGTACCATGGAAGTCATGTCTTAGCAGATGTCCTATCATCCTGTCCCTTCTCCTTATCAGTGTTTTCCACATATTCCTTTCCTCTCCGATTCTGCGTGAACCTCCTCATTCCTTACCTTATCAGTCCACCTAATTTTCAACATTCGTCTATAGCACCACATCTCAAATGCTTCGATTCTCTTCTGTTCCGGTTTTCTCATAGCCAATGTTTCACTACCATACAATACTGTACTCCAGACGTACATCCTCAGAAATTTCTTCCTCAAATTAAGGCCGGTATTTGATATTAGTAGACTTCTCTTGGCCAGAAATGCCTTTTTTGCCATAGCGAGTCTGCTTTTGATGTCCTCCTTGCTCCGTCCGCCATTGGTTATTGTACTGCCTAGGTAGCAGAATTCCTTAACTTCATTGACTTCGTGACCATCAATCCTGATGTTAAGTTTCTCGCTGTTCTCATTTCTACTACTTCTCATTACCTTCGTCTTTCTCCGATTTACTCTCAAACCATACTGTGTACTCATTAGACTGTTCATTCCGTTCAGCAGATCATTTAATTCTTCTTCACTTTCACTCAGGATAGCAATGTCATCAACGAATCGTATCATTGATATCCTTTCAACTTGTATTTTAATTCCACTCCTGAACCTTTTTTTTCATTTCCATCATTGCTTACTCGATGTACAGATTGAAGAGTAGGGGCGAAAGGCTATAGCCTTGTCATACACCCTTCTTAATACGAGCACTTCGTTCATGATCGTCCACTGTTATTATTCCCTCTTGGTTGTTGTACATATTGTATATGACCCGTCTCTCCCTATAGCTTACCCCTACTTTTTTACGAATCTCGAACAGCTTGCACCATTTTATATTGTCGAACGCTTTTTCCAGGTCGACAAATCCTATGAAAGTGTCTTGATTTTTCTTTAGCCTTGCTTCCATTATTAGCCGTAACGTCAGAATTGCTTCTCTCGTTCCTTTACATTTCCTAAAGCCAAACTGATCGTCACCTAGCGCATTCTCAATTTTCTTTTCCATTCTTCTGTATATTATTCTTGTAAGCAGCTTCGATGCATGAGCTGTTAAGCTGATTGTGCGATAATTCTCGCACTTGTCAACTCTTGCCGTCTTCGGAATTGTGTGGATGATGCTTTTCCGAAAGTCAGATGGTATATCGCCAGACTCATATATTCTACACACCAACATGAATAGTCGTTTTTTGCCTCTTCCCCCAATCATTTTAGAAATTCTGATGGAATGTTATCTATCCCTTCTGCCTTATTTGACCGTAAGTCCTCCAAAGCTCTTTTAAATTCCGATTCTAATACTGGATCCCCTTTCTCTTCTAAATCGACTCCTGTTTCTTCTTCTATCACATCAGACAAATATTCACCCTCGTAGAGGCTTTCAATGTATTCTTTCCACCTATCTGCTCTCTCCTCTGCATTTATCGGTGGAATTTCCGTTGCACTCTTAATGTTACCACCGTTTCTTTTGTCACCAAAGGTTGTTTTGACGTTTCTGTATGCTGAGTCTGTCCTTCCGACAATCATACCTTTTTCGATGTCTTCACATTTTTCCTGCAGCCATTTCGTCTTAGCTTCCCTGCACTTCCTATTTATTACATTCCTCAGTGGCTTGTATTTCTGTATTCCTGATTTTCCCGGAACATGTTTGTACTTCCTCCTTTCATCAATCAACTCAAGTACTTCTTCTGTTACCCATGGTTTCTTCGCAGCTACCTTCTTTGTACCTATGTTTTCCTTCCGAACTTCTGTGATGGCCCTTTTTAGAGATGTCCATTCCTCTTCAACTGTACTGCCTACTGCGCTATTCCTTATTGCTGTATCTATAGCGTTAGAGAACTTCACACGTATCTCGTCATTCCTTAGTACTTCCGTATCCCACTTCTTTGCGTATTGATTCTTCCTGACTAATGTCTTGGACTTCAGCCTACTCTACATCACTACTATATTGTGATCTGAGTCTATATCTGCTCCTGGGTACGCCTTACAGTCCAGTATCTGATTTCGGAATCTCTTTCTGACCATGATGTAATCTAATTGAAATCTTCCCGTATCTCCCGGCCTTTTCCAAGTATACCTCCTCCTCTTGTGATTCTTGAATAGGGTATTCGCTATTACTATCTGAAACTTGTTACAGAACTGAGTTAGTCTTTCTCCTCTTTCATTCTTGTCCCAAGCCCATATTCTCCTGTAACCTTTTCTTCTACTCCTTCCAATACAACTGCATTACAGTCGCTCCTGACTATTAGATTCTCGTCCCCCTTTACATACTGCATTACCCTTTCAATATCCTCATACACTTTATCTGTTCATCTTCAGCTTGCGACGTCGGCAAGTATACCTGAACTATCGTTGTCGGTGTTGGTCTGCTGTCGATTCTGATTAGAACAACCCGGTCATTGAACTGTTCACAGTAACACAACCTCTGGCCTACCGTCCTATTCATAACGAATCCTACACCTGTTATACCATTTTCTGCTGCTGTTGATATTACCCGATACTCATCTGACCAGAAATCGTTGTCTTCCTTCCACTTCACTTCACTGACCCCTACTATATCTAGATTGAGCCTTTGCATTTCCCTTTTCAGATTTTCAAGTTTCCCTACCACGTTCAAGCCTCTGACATTCCACGCCTCGACTCGTAGAACGCTATCCTTTCGTTGATTATTCAATCTTTTTCTCATGGTAACCTCTCCCTTGGCAGTCCTCTCCCGGAGATCCGTATGGGGGACTATTCCGGAATCTTTTGCCAATGGAGAGATCATCACGATACTTCTTCAGTTACAGGCCACATGTCCTGTGGATACACGTTACGTGTCTTTAATGCAGTGGTTTCCATTGCCTTCTGCATCCTCATGTCGTTGATCATTGCTGATTCTTCTGCCTTTAGGGGCAATTTCCCACCCCTAAGACAAGAGAGTGCCCTGAACCCCTATCCGCTTCTCCGCCCTCTTTGACAAGGCCGTTGGCAGAATGAGGCTGACTTCTTATGCCGGAAGTCTTCGGTCGCCAATGCTGATTATTTATCAAAATTTAGGCAGTGGCGGGGATCGAACCCGGGACCGAAGACGGGTACATTATGCCTGCCTAAAAGAAGTCCGACAGGATATTAGGAGGTATCCGATGACTTTCACCACCTCAGTGTATGAGATGTTTCTGCAGCTTGTAGGCACGTCAGTAAACACCGACGCTGCAGCCTCGTTTCCCAACATTGTCGGAGTGCCACACTAAGAGTGAGATGTCTGCTGTTTGCCGGTAGGAGTTGGCGACTTCCAATACGCATGCGTACAGTGCACTTTGTGTTTTGTGCACTCCCACCCGCCCCCCCCCCCC
Organism: Schistocerca piceifrons; assembly: GCF_021461385.2. Classification (NCBI taxonomy): domain Eukaryota; kingdom Metazoa; phylum Arthropoda; class Insecta; order Orthoptera; family Acrididae; genus Schistocerca; species Schistocerca piceifrons. The sequence continues at coordinate 417,049,824 of NC_060139.1, read as the reverse complement.
CCCCACCCCCTTCTTTACCGCCTTTCTGACTGCGGACATCTCGATCTGCGGTCGTAGTAGTGAACGACAGAGATGATCAAACCAACCTTTAAGCCGAGAATATAAAAGCAGATGAGACTTTGATAGCAGGTAGTGTTACAGGGATGAAATTCGGAATGCTTGGCTGAACGACGGTCCATCTCCAGGTTGCGCTCCCCTGTCACTAGCATGGACCAGCTGCTCTAGACACACGAGCTGTCATGCCGGGTAAGTCATGGGACCTAAAGAGGTCCTTAAACGCCACAATTATATTCTGTCAATATATGGCGGGGAAGTGCGAGAAAAAGGACAGCAGATAAAACTGAGAAATATTAACGTCCGGGGAGCTTCAGTTAGAACTCTGCCGTTATAACGAACGTGTCGGTGTTCGACGATGTGGAACTCACGTGTATTGTGACTGAATAGCTTGCTTTGAAAAATACAAAAAGTCTGAAAAAGCTTCCTGTGAACATATCGATAGTATTTATTTTTCCCAAATGGCTTCCTCGTCGATGAACAACCTCTTACCAGCAATAGAGAGTTGTTTTGTGTTTCTGTCGAGAGATGCTGTGCCACAGCAAACGCTTTCGATTCCTCTTTATATGAGCTGCTGCCAGGGGGACTGCTTTTTTTGTTTTTACACGATATCTGCACATAATCTGCAGGTTCCGGTGCGAATTCTTTGGCAACAAACTCGTCACCCGCCTCTACTCCAGTTCACTAGTTTTGTAATTTTTCTTTTTGTCCGCAAAACAAAGTAATAACCACACGAAGATAAAACTTATGGCTTCATGGTCTTGCAGCTCATCTCTTTCATTCATGATTCTATGAAATCATTAGAATGATGATTCGTCTTTCAATCAGCTGATCTTGTTTTGCACTGGATGTCACATCCCCTATTGCAATGGAATTAGCAGAAATCGTGCTCCGATATGTTTTCCTAAGAAGGTTCAAATCACGGATCAGTCTTTCGGTGTATCTGATGGCGTTATTGAGTGCGATTGCTCATCACATTCCCTACTCCTGATGGATCTTGTTTTGTCTGTCCTTCGGTAGAAAGGCTTGCTTCTTTCATTTCACTGAACTCTTCTGTCACAAATTGCACTGACGGCGCATCGCGAACAGCTGATGGTGGCGACATATGCCGGCTGGCCATTTACAGGGCCAGGGAATTCAGTAACGGTTCGCGAGAGAGAAGGTAGAATAGGCGGCGTCACATGCATGAAAGGCAGGAAGTGAAAGCTACCCAAATATGTGGAATTTTAACCACCAACCACAAACGGAGTACGCATTTGAAGAAAGTTTGCTGTAATGATTGATTTATTAGAAAATTACTTCCGCGTAAAAGCCTACTTTCGAATAATTTAGCATGACACATAAAACACTGCTTAAAAGACTTAGGGAACATGAACTTTCGCGTGTGCTACTCTCCACTGAGTAATAATTGATGACTGGGTATGTTATCAGTTTATGCTTTTATCTTTTCCAAGTGAATCACCGAACAAAGCTTCATTACTTCCTCGATAGTTTACATGAAAATAAATGAAATGTTCGAGTGGTGTAGATAACCAAGTGAAAACGGTCATTCATCGCGTCACCCTCAGTGCATTTCATTGAACTTGAGACCTTCAATAACGTGTATGCCATCCGAGAACGTTTATCAATGTCTGACACCTACGTCGCATGTTCCTTGTAAGTCTGCCGGAGATCATGCTGTGGTATCCTTTCCCATTCTTTAGAGAGAGCCCATGAGAGTTCTTGGACGACAACAAACTCTTCTGTCAAGCATGTCCGACATATTTACGATAGAGTTTGGGTTGGGACTCAAGTCCAGCCGTTCCATTACTTCAATATGCAGGCCTCACAAGACATATCCGCTGACACCTGCCACATTCAACGCAGCATTAGAAGGAATTCAGGCCACCACCGTATGCAGCAGCTAGCACATGGTCCGACGGAACCTGTTCGATGGACAGCCTGGGGGTAAGGCGACAATGAACAACAACAAGATCCGTATGGCTGTCAACACATCAATGAACACTGAGAATCTGTCAACTTAGTGGACAATACGGATCTCCGCACACGAATGTGAACATCGCCTTGCATCAGAGACTATCTGGACTCGTCTATGAATAACACGTTCCGCCAGTGACGAAGGTGCCAAATGACAAAGGAACGGCAGAACTGGAAGCGAACTGCAAGTTGTAATCGCCAGCGTCATAAGGTCCACTCTCGTAGCCCTTTCATTGCAGTCTAATTTGACACAGCGGCTCCAGTGGCCCTTATGAGATTGTCTTGCAAGTATATGGCGGTAACCGTGCGACCCCGCAGCACAGAGATGGACAGGTGTCGTTTAACGTGGGTCTTAACCTTGTTCGACCTGCCTTGTATACTCACCTGACTCTTGTAGTGTATCCACAACCTATGAACGAGAGGTTTGGCATCTGCAGGAACACGACCGAAAGTCTATCCTTTTTTGATCAAACAGACCTGCACTGCATTAAGATGTCGCATTGCATGCGCTTGATTTAATACACCACCCAAAAATGACAACTGCCATCTATATAGCGCTCTAGGAAATTCGGGGACAAAGGTACTCAGTTCCTTCTAACGGATCGCCTGATACTACAATGCTTAAGAAAGCCAATACATGGCAGATGATGTTAGTTGTTACGTACATTGAAAGCCATGCAATAAGTCCACAGATACCACCTGTATCAAAATAGATTTAACATACCGGACGTTGATACACGTGTCTCCCTAATTGTCTTGAACGCTGTATTTAATGATACAAGGATGGTTTGTTAAGCATTGTAAATTTCCATGATAGAATGGAATACTTTTGTTGCGCCTTTATGGTTCGTAAATCTGATTATTTCAGGATCATGTAATGATTTTCAACAATGTACAGTGTACGGTTTATTGCTGACAGCCGTCAGTGCGATTGCAATTGAAAATGGAGAAAAACTAAGTTTCCTGCTGATATTAAACGTTGTAATTTGAAGACTGCCACCACAAATCAGAGCAGAAATGCATGAAGTTCACGGGGACTCTACAGCTTCATTGAAGACCATTTGCTTTTGGATTAATGAGTTAATAGACATCGTCCGAAAAGGCGCGCTCCGGCCTTCCAACTGAGGTCACCACAAAGGGAACCACCGCCAAAATCCATGACATGGTCACCAAGACTGCCGAATAAAAAGTCGTGATTGCTAAGACTGTATCCATCTCTACTGAGCGAGAGCATAATGTCTTGCACGAAGAATTGGTTGCGATGAAACTGCGTGCGAAGTGGGTGCCGCGATTGTTCACAGTCGACCAATAGCGCATCCGGCATAACATTTCAATACAACGTCTGGCGATGTTTAATCCCAATTCACTTTTTGAGCCGATTTGTGACTGGTGATGACACGTGGATCCATCGTGACAGAGTGAAAAGGGTAGTCAAAACACTGAACAAATGCTGGTGAAAGTGCACCGAAGAAGGCAAAGATCATTTTGTCAGCTGATAAGGTGATGGCCACTGTTTTTCGTGATTCCCAAGAAACAACCCTCACAGATTACTTGAAAAAAGGCAGAGCCATGACTGGACGCTAGTATGCTTCCTCATAGGATCGTTAGAAACTTGCGCTGGCTGAAAAATACCATGGTTGGCACACCAAAAAGTACTCTTTCACCAGAGTAATGCACCATGCCACACATCAGCGATAACAATGGCGTGAACTGGGCTTAGATGAGGATCTGCCCTATTCGTCACACAGAAGCGACTTCTTACTCTTCGCTAACTTAAAACTTTGGCTTGCTGGAAAGAAATTTTCATCAAATGAGGATGCGATAGTTGCAGTCAACGAGTATTTTTCAGAGTTTGACAGAATCTATATTTCCGATTGGGTGAAAAAGATGGAGGATCGCAGGAAAGGGTTTATATGCCCGGAAGGAGACAATGTCGAGCAGTGGAATGAGTTGTTTGTGCGCCGGAGTGGCCGAGCGGTTCTAGGCGCTACAGTCTGGAACTGCGCGACCGCTACGGTCGCAGGTTCGAATCTTGCCTCGGGCATGGATGTGTGTGATGTCCTTAGGTTAGTTAGGTTTAAGTAGTTCTCAGTTCTAGGGGACTGATGACCATAGCAGTTAAGTCCCACAGAGCTCAGAGCCATTTGAACCAAGTTGTTTGCGATACAAACAATTTTCCTTGCTTTTTTCTCAGACGTACTCTACCTCCCTTACATTATATACGATGAAATTAAAAAAAAAAATTCACGGATCGCGCTGTAGCTGTAAGTCTTAGCCGCTGCAGTACGCTCGCGTTGTCTAAACATGTAACGGGACAGGTATAGGACGTACACATAAAACTTCAACATCGGTTTTCTGGGGAAGCGGGAGCCATCGCCAGGCAGGTACTGAGCTGAAGTCCCTCTACAGCATACCTGGACTCACGAAGAAACAAGTGTGTTGGCCCCCTTGTCAGACAGTCACTACTGCTGCGCAATACTCAGTACTGAGCGTGTGACGGCCCCTTTTGTTAGCTGGTGCCTGTGGTACTCACGTGCCGGCACCGCCGATGACCGCGAGCCTTGCCTGTCCACCGCCGTCTGCAGCTCCGGTCATCCCGCTGACGGGCAGCGCTTCCCCCCCTCCATCGGTCTGATTATCTCGTCGCGACTTCCGGAGCTGTCTTCTGCTTAGTCTTCCCCTGACGCAACCACCTTGGGAGACGAGCGGTCTACTACCGCTACCAGAATCGTCATCCTGAGCACTTCCTTGGTTTGCGCGAACACCAGACACGCGGTAAGTGGGTGACGTACAGTGCAAGCACAATGTTACGACAACTATCTTTCATTCGTGCCCCTAAGGCAATTTTCAATTAATTTTTAAGTATTAGTACAATAAGTTCCCGAACTTTCGATGATAACATCACATCCGAAGTGTCTAAAAGATGACTGATAGAATGACGCGACCTTCTTGTCACGCCAATTCTTTGAAGCAACACTTCAGTACCAGGTCTGTGAGCAACGATTCCGTGGATTACGTTCAAGAAAACGTACACGGGGTACATCTAGCAGACTGTGGACACATCCTGAAGAGAATGGGCAGTAGACTGAGGAAACTTGTCAGTAATACGAAGGGCAAAAGTTGGGAGACGAAAAGGGCAATGGTGAACACAACGGACTCACAGAGAAGATGATAGCCTTCAAGTGTATTACGGCAAAGTTATCAGATAGTCTATCCAGTGTAAGTGATAAGAAAAGTGCAGTATGGACTATATATTTCCACATGCTGTCAACTGTCGAATATCCCATTCGTCATCTCTGCCACATTAGCTGGTGCAAATACTTGCAGATCAGAGGGTAGCAACCATACATTCGGAAGTGGACGCTTCCAAATTGTATCCTGGATGTTGTCAAGCCCGCCTACAGGTTTCTGCCCTATAATCAAGTTCTAAAATCATATTCATGGCAAAACCCAGAGTTCACATGGGTAAATTCACTCATACAGAAACCATGCCCTAAAAGCAAATTTTCATCTTCTACTGTTGTCAGAATTGCAACTTATGATGCAAGATATCTTGAAAGAAATAGATTTACAGCTGTAAAGTCAGTTGAAGACGTAATAAAGGATAACAAGGGGAGAACAAGAAATCATAAGAGAACCGTTGAAGGGAAAGAGAACCCTAAGTTCAAATCTGGGTCTTCTGAACAGACGGTATAAGAAAAAAGAGTTAAATTGTACTTTAAATAGCATTTCCTGAAAATTATATTCGTGTGGATTTTTCAGAATCTATGAAGCTAGAACCACGAAATTTTGTACACTTATTTATATAAAAGCAATAAATATTATCTCAAGACAAAATGATGGCCGCGTGGGATTAGCCGAGCGGTCTAAAGGCGCTGCAGTCATGGACTGTGCGGCTGGTCCCGGCGGAGGTTCGAGTCCTCCCTCTAGCATGGGGGTATGTGTGTTTGTCCTTAGAATAATTTAGGTTAAGTAGTGTGTAAGCTTAGTGACTGATGACCTTAGCAGTTAAGTCCCACAAGATTTCACACACATTTGAAAATTTGAACTAAGTGATGAAATTCTGAATGTAAGCTAAGATATGGGGCTAAGTGCATGGAATTGTGCATGAACTTCGTATTATGCTGGCAGAATTATAATTTAAAAATTATTAAAATTCTGTTATTTGATGTACTCAAGAGACCTCATGAGAGTAGCTTACTATTAGCAAAGAGATCAAACAGAAAAAAGTGTCTTGAATAGTTTCTTACAAAACAGTTTATATATTATTTTATGAAAATAAAATTTTTAAACATGAAATGATTAAGTACATGTAATCCATTGAAGTTGGAAAGCATGATACAAGATTTCATGGTCGTGTTTTCAGAATTGTTTTGGTGCATCTTTTAAATAGTGTATATTGAACTTAATAAGTATGTGTGAAAGATGCGGCCCTTCGGGGATCGTGCATTGTGTAGTCTGGCAAACAACAACGCTTGACGTCAAGGCTGAAACAGATCATCAGTTTCACTTCTTAGGAAACCCACAGCTATTACAGATAAAATCAATCTTATAAAGTCACCAAGCATCTTTATTTCTCTCCTTGCTTTTTTTTGTAATATTTTAAACAACAACCACAATTTTATTCTAGTATACACTGATGGATCTAAGAGCATTGTTTTTCAGGATTCACCTACCAAACGAATTTACGGTCTACAGTGCTGAATTGTAGGGGAGTCTGAAGAAAATAAGATACGATTTCCTCACCGGCTCCCTCGGTGGCCTCCTAGCGATTTCATAGATGTACAGAGCAGACAAAATGCTTCCCAATGGTCGTAGCTCTCTGTTGCGTCTCCATATCGTCGAGAAGGAAGCAATGTTCCGCTGGTAGCCAGGGCCCGTCGGAACCCAGGGAAATGATGAAAGTGAGGTTGCAGCCATGGAAATTTGTCAAGCCCACATTGCAGGGAAATATGGTGTTCCTTTCCGATCCGTTTCCTTCTTTTTGTTGAGCGAGAAAGTCGTTAACCATTGGGAGGCAGCACGTCTGAAAGTATCGGATGACAAGTCGCATTCTGCGAAACAAACTTTCTGGCCGTGGTGATCCTCCTTCCATCTACGGAACAGGGATGAAGTGCCATTCAGCTGTCCCCATTTAGTTCATGCTTGATCAACCCATACCCTTTTTGCTCAAGCGAGCGGACCCACTAGCCTGTGCAGCTCGTGAAGCATACGTCACATTTAACAGTGCATGTTTTATAATCTGATTAAAGGACAGGTGGAAATTTAAGCGGAGGACTTTCCTTTGTTTTTCTGTGGTTGACACAGCTAGCTTCGAGATTTTACTGTCTTGCAGATTGAGTGCCGCATTCATTTAATGCTGAGCTATTAGCTCGAGATAAGCCGGAAATCCGGCTTCGAGTACCGGTCAGGCCCAAATCTTCACTGTCGTTATTCCATGCTACAACTGATGGCAGTGCCTTATTCGCAATTGCGAGTTCATTTGATGTGTTTCGTAACGGCTGTGGTTGCCGCTGTGCCTGTTTCTTTGAGCATGCATGCGTGCCCAAAGGAACTTTGCATTGTAATTACAAAAACACAGGCATATCGTATCGCATCAAGATGTCGGCTTTGGTACCGACAGCTGTCAACTTCCTTGGACATTAAATTTCTTAAATTGGATTTTGTCTAGGAGTTAAAACATTAATGCAATAGAGAATGCACCACCAACACAAGATAAACTGCAACTGAAGGCATTTTTAGGATTAGCGTCAGTTTACCGTCGTTTTATACCAAATAAAGTCCTAAATTCGGAGGCCTTGTTAAATTTATTAAAGAAGGATATGTCATGGCAATGGAGTCATGAGTGCGAGATAGCATTTGACAATATAAATACCACTCTAGTCAACGCACTAATAGTATTACATCATGCAGACATGACGATAGAGTTTGGGTTACTGACAGATGCATCGTTCTCTGGATTAGAAACATGTCTATTTTAAATTCAGTTAGTCGATGGATTACCCACTTTTTGCGCCATAGCTTGCGCAAGTCGAACGTTTACGCACTTGAACTGGCATACACGACTACAATATTGGAATCATTGGCAATTATATGGGCGGTTAACAAATTTCACTGTTATCTGACTGGAACAGATATACTGGGGCAGCTATATCGCGATTATCAAGCACCGACCTTTTTGAACAACTACTTCTTTTACCTCCACGATTAGCATGACGACACTCATTCTACAGGAATACCGTTTTGCCATTATTTGTGTGAATGTCAAAGAAAATATTATTGCAGATGCCTTGTCAAGACTCCCGGAAGGATTGTTAGACGCTATTGAAATAGAAGAACAAACAACAGAGTTTTAAGTTTAACGTATGAAGGCTATAGAAAATCGCCGAGGCTATCTTACAATGTGTATAAACGTGGCACATCTGCGGTGAATTGACCTTCGTTGGCATCATGTTATCCATCAGATTCAAGCGGAGAGTTCACCAAAGATAAGAGAGATTTATCAGTTACATGATAATGTTTTATCTCATAGAAGACATCCTGAGGCAAAAAAATGGTATGTTTCCATTCCGAAAGGCTGTGTAGAAAAATTAATCTGGTATGCACATGTAGTATAAGGACACTGTGGAATTTATAGATGCACGTAAAAGATTGTAAGATATTGTCATTTTCCTAATCTAAGAAGAGGTGTCTTGCAAATAATAAGGAAATGTTAAATACGTTAAAAGGCTAAAGCTTCAAACAACAGTGCTAGATGAATTTTACGTCCCATCATCATAGTAAGACCACTATGGGTTTGAGTGTTGATGTAATGGGACCCGTATCTCGTGCGAAAGGAAATGTTAAATACAGTGTAGGATTTTACCACCTATTTTTCAAATACGTATCCTATCAAGACGTGTACTGCACAGTCAATCATCAACAGACTCCCAAATTATTATATTCCACATGTTGACAAGCCACACATATTATTATCAGACAATGCTGCAGATATTTACTAAGCTACGGGATTAGGCAAATTTTGATCTCCAGGTTCCATCCGGAAGCCAACGCAATAGAAAAGTTGTTTCACGAATTGAACAGATTTATCCGCACATATTGTCACCAAAAACAAACATTTTGGGTGAACTGTTTACAGTCATTTGAAGAAGTATATAATAATTTGAATCATCAACTGAGGCTACACCAACAGAACTTCTGTTGAATAAAAAGGAAAACAATTAGTGGATTAACTGTTTACCGAAGATGACGGTTAGAGAAGAATCTGTTGAGGCAAATATTCGTCGGGCATTAAATACGATGAAGGCAATAACACAACAAAGGAAGATGTACTATGATCAGTAGCTGAATAGGATGCAACTATACCCAGTGGGAACAAAGGCGTTACTAAAGAGTCACCCACAGGCGTCATTACTTAAGAAGAAACACAAAAAATGGTCTCTTGTGTGCTCACAACAGTATCGGATTACACCAATGCGAATCCAGGTCGATACGTCTTATGTTATCCCACTAGTAACAAGGTGAAGAGCATGGATGTACGCTCATCATGATCTAGACCCATGCTACTCTAAAGACCGATGTAACCAGTGACAGTATATAGTGATAAGTTCTGGTGGTTAAGTATGTATTTTGTTGTTTATATTCCATTCATATTCACATTATGTGTATGTGACATTCTTGCAACAATTTTATTATGTAACATTTTTTTCGTATTATTATGTTAGAAGTGATAGGTATTAATTTTCACTGAAGAGAATGCAGGTGATCTGTTCCTGCATTACACACTCAGAAAACACACTCAACTACAACTCCACGTACCTTAATCATAGATTTTCTACCTATTACTAATACAGAGATCCAGGTAATGTCTTTTCGACTCCTTTGAAATTTTGTGGCCTTTAGTCATTTTTTCATAGCCAGAAAAGGTACATATTAAGGCATAGTAGCAGTCCATGTAAGTATCCATTATAATTTTCCTTACTTTAGCCCACTTGTGATGAAGACTAACTGCACGATTTGCAAAGAACTGTCGTATCGTAATAGATCATTTCATTTTCACGAGTAGTGTGATACAATTAGTAAATGAAGCGGTCACTAAAGGCTACCTGCGTTCTCATGATAATCGAAAGAGCATTATGCTTTGAAGTTTCCACTAATTTATGCGGACCAGAGGCTACATATTAGTTGTGTTAATAATTCCTAAGACTCTCGGGAGTAAACCTGAATCCGAATCTCCAAGGACCACAGATTCGTCGTGTGAGAATGGATTATATATAAGATGTCATTCATTTCTTACAGGCACAGTGTACAGAAATTCCATGTCGAAATGCTAATACCGTATTATGATGACAGGTGCATGGCAAAAAAATCTAGCCGTTTCCTGTACCAACCGAGGAAAGATTACGGTCCATCTCCAACGCCCATCCTGGAAATATCTTCTTTCGATCCAGATTCCAGCCGAATGGTGTATCAATTTCATCATCATGTATCACCAACACGACGACAGAAGACAGGAGAATGTAATGTTCAATGGCTGTGGTGTCAAACATGTATGTCAATAATTTGACTAAGACTAGGACACTGAAAAGTTTATCGAAGGTTATTCAGAAAACATAATTTGTTCAATCAATATACACAGACACATACATTGCAGTTCTCGATTCTGAAGGCCAGATGCGTTTTTTTCTGGTTTTTCCCTTCATCCACGCTCCCGTCTACCGAGGGAGATGGTGCAGTGGTTAGAGCATTTGATTCGCATTCGCGAGGATGACGATTCACAAGTCACAAAAATCAATAAGTAGTCGTATGTGCATCTCTGCTGGCTCCTCATCAACTGGCTCGTGAACAACACCGACCATTCCGATCCTCTATCGTTTCTGGTGGCGACCATTCAGAAAGGAGTTGCTGAGTGTAAACAAAGCGGAAGCTATCCGTACAATGACATGTGCGCATGCACAAAAGGTGATGTCATGCATCTGGTGGAACAGCGATGGTGTGGTGCACTATGATTTGCTTCCCCGAGGTGTAACCATCACTGCTGACATTTACTGTCAACAACTGAGATGTCTTGCAGACTCAGTCCAAGAACAACGACCAGAAAGACTGCGTGGAATGACGCTGCTCCAGAATAATTCCCGCCCACATTGTGCTAGACAGACTAAAAACGCTACACAGGAGTTGGGTGGGGAAGTCATTCCACACGAACCTTATTCACCTGATCTTGGGCCCTGACTTTTACCTTTTTCGTTCTCTATCGAACAGTCATATGGAACTTCTTTTCCAACGTGCTCCGAGGATGGCTCAACGGGTTCTTCGCCTCAGATTCGGAATCGAAAAATTAGCCTAGAGATGGCAAGCAAAGTGTTGTAAATAGTGAAGGAGCATATATTATTGATGACTGAAGTCACTGTTATGTGTATTTATGGGAAACGCTACGAACGTATGAACCAACCTTAATTTTAATTTTGTTGTTTTTAAAGACTTCCTGGTGCTTTATCATATCGGATGACCTATGTTTGTCAGAAGTACCCAACAGGACGGAATCTGAATATAAAGAATGAAAAATATACATAGATACATCAATCAATTTATAAACAAAGAAATTAAAGCAGAATGGTATAAATTACTACAGACCACATAACTGAACTTAATTAAATATTTGTACTACATACTATGTCTATACAAGCCGTGGCCAGTATTTGGCTACACTGAAGACACAGCTTTCTGCCGGTGCTAGTTCCAACACTGTACACGAATTTCATAAGAGGCGGTGCTTCATGGGCTGACTAGAAGTTTTTTCTCGTTTCATTCGCAAAGTGAGTACTCATCTTACGCAATGCCCCATTTCTTGGCTGTATCCCTGGATCTTGCAACGGCCGATGCACAGTCAGTTTAAGGAGTTCCACGTACACCGTCCCTCTTCATGATCAGGTTGCAATTTTTCAGTTTTCATAAGTAATTATCAAGATACCTCTGTTTCCATAGTCCAACCCTGGCTGTTCTTGGAGCTGACTGAAGAGCAGAAGAACGTAAGAAACTCATCCTGGACTTCAGACGAACCGGTGGTTGCTGATGTTCCTGGTGAGGATGGTCTCAGATGTTACAGATATTCTGTCTCTCTATATCAGCAACCATTTCACGTCTAACCTTTGGTTAGTCTGCGGATTTCATTCAGGGCAATACCGACTTTTTATGTAAGGAGACTTGTATCACGTAGGATTACTATGTTCACCATCAGAGTAGCATATTGCCCTTACTGTTTGTGAATGTCGTCGTAGCTTTAAGAGAAGCTGCAACATCAACTTAGAAAACACGAAGCGTCAAACGGTCTACATCTGGTTAATCGAATACTTCAAAAGTGAACGTACCTTAACAATTGGTGTTACTTCTCTCTGTGGATACGAGGAGTTTTCATCAATGGATTCTCGGTTTTCCGAGATAAACTGAAGTTATTTGCTAAAACGAAATTTCTTGGCCACTTTCTGATACTCTGAATGTGTGACGCAGTGTATGTATGTAAATATTTGTCTTTATCAGTGGTAAAACACAAAGCACTGGTGTAATATCCTACCATATTTGTTACTTCTCAAATCCGATTTCGGATGTTATATCATCGTCAGGTACAAAGAAAACTATATGTTGCAGTGAAAGTATTGTGGCAGCAACGGTTTTAAAATAGTGCAACTGCAGGGTATCGAAGTTGGTTTCCAAAGGTGACAAGTGTTAATGTTTAATTTAGGCCTAAAATTGGAGACCTTACATCAGCAAACATGCCATATAAAATATTTACATTACATTAAATAAGTGACACATCAAATTCAAAACTCCCTGTCAAATTACAGTTACTCAAAGGGAAAATATCTGGTTATATGTTCCAGTGGGGTGACTGAATAAGATACTCTTGTCCTTTAAATGTCAAATATTACAAACACGTACAGTATAAAAAACAAATGGGACTAAACAGGTAAATAAAACATCTGTCATAACACAAAGCAAGAGTATGTGAAACTACATTAGGGGAAACAAAGGAACAATTGGGGCATGTGTGTAGGATGGCTAATTTACGAAATGGTCCGTAAGGGATTATTAGCAGTACCTACAATTAGAAGAGCAGAGTAAGAGCTCGGTGTCTTACTATTCATTATTAATCTCGAGCATGTGGACATACTCATTTTTTATTAATTTCCATCATTTCAGAATGGGCCCTCAGACTTTGATAAGAATATAATAAATCCAGTTCCAAAGGAAGCAGGTGCTAACAAGTTTTATATTACCGAACATCAGTTTAATAAGTCATACTAGCAAAACACTAACACGAACTCTTTAGAACTGGTAGAAGCCAACCTCGCGGAGGATCAATATGATTCCGGAGGTATGTCGGCAAACCGCCCCGTCGACTTATCTTAAAAAATTAAGGAAAGGCCAATCTATGTCTTTAGATTTGCAGACTTAGAGAAAACGTTTGACAACGTTGACGGAATTCTCTTTGATATTCTGAAGGTAGCAGGGAAAATACAAGGAGCGAAATGCCATTTATAGCTTCTACAGAAACAAGATGGCAGTTAAAAGAGTTGAGGGGCATGAAAGGGAAGCAGTAATTGAGAAGAGTGTGGGACAGGGATGTAGCCTATCACTGACATTTACATTGAACAAGCAGTAAAGAGCCCTAAGGAAAATTTGGAGTAGTAGTTAAAGTTCAGGGAGAAAAATAAGAACTTTCAGATTAGCCGTTGACATTATAATTGTGTCAGAAACAGCAAAGGACTTGGAAGAGCAGGTGAACAGAATGTACGGTATCTTGAAAGGAGGATACAAAATGAACATCAACAAGAGCAAAACAATACATGGTATGTAGTCGGATTACTTCACGTGATATTGAGGTAGTTAAATTAGGAAACGAGACACTTAATGTAGTAGATGACTTTACTTATTTTGGCAGCCGAAGTAGAGAGGATATAAAACTTAGACGGGCCTTGATAAGAAAAGCGTTTCTGAAAAAGAGAAATTTCTTAACATCGAATATAGATTTAAGTCATCAGGAAGTCTTTCCAGCAAGATTTGTGTGGAAATTAAATATGGACGATAAACAGCTTCAGACAAGAAGAGAACAGAAGCTTTTGAACTGTGGTGCTGACGATTAGATGAAATCTGTGGCGCAACCTGACTAGAGCAAGGGATCTGTTGGTAGACGCATCTGAGACATCAAGGGATCACCAGCTTAGTACTGTAGGGAAAAATGGTGTGGAGGGAGCAAAATTCTTAGAGAGAGACCAAGAGAGAATACAGTAAGCAGATTCGGAAGAAAGTAGGCTGCAGTAGTTATTCGGAGATGAAGAGGCTTGCACAGGCTAGAGTAGCATCCGTTGTAGCATCAGTCCAGTCTTCGGACTGAAGATCTTAACAACAACAACAACAACAAAAGAGACATCTTCCTTCCTTTCTGAATGTTCAATAAGAGTATTGCACCTAGTTCCTGTGGCATTCTTTAAGCAGATCGTCCGCAAAAGTAGAGTCACGTTTTCTAAGTTTCTAAGATCTGTGGAATTCCTTCAAGTGGACTGGCCAGTATAGAAACTGCCACAATTTGATTTTTCGTATTTCACACTTTTCCAAAGCTCAAGTGCTGTCTTTACCAATGGTCGGAATGTGTCCAGCTGCGTTGTGCATTGAAAGTGATGTTTTAAGGTTCCTGGATTTAAGCTTTCTGACAACATTCAGAGAGGCTTTTTTCTAAATATGGAACCCTGCCGCATTTATTAAGGTCTTGAAGTGGTGGGTCAAGCACGGGGTGAAGAAGAGAGGAGACCTGTTATTTTCGTTTTATGCATTATGCAGCCCAAGAAGGAAGGAGTGTAGGCATTGCTTGATGCTATTCTTTAGACTGTAATTCACTTTGGAAGTTGTCATAACTCATCGGGGTGGATATTAGGCGATGCATCATGTTTGTGGGCCACTGGGTATTGATTATTGGCAGCTATAAAAGTGTAAGTGGTGATAGTGTTCCTGTACATTTTGAAAATACGAATCTCATCACTTATATATACAGTTAAGTATAAATAATTTTTGGTGTTAGCCCCATCCCATTGTATTGTGAATTTAGCTGCTTGCAGACCATTTGAAGTCGTCTGGTAGTACCTGTCCATAAACATATCACCACAGTTGTTTTATTTACCCGTTTAGTCTCACTTGTTATATTTTACCTGTTTATAATAGTGGACATTTTGAGAACAAGATTATCTTGTTCAGTTACCTCTTGGAGCATATCACCAGATTTTAATATGTATTATTCAACTCATTTTTCAGAACAACACTTATAATTCACCACAGAGTTAATTTTACGTGTCTGAAATTTTCTCTAACTTAATTATCCCAATTTTACTGAAATAATCCCTCTATGTTTCAGATCCAAATCAAACATTAACAATTTTTTTAACAATTTTTTCCTAATGCGGGGACACAGTCATTAAATACTTCTTTAAAGTCAGTACCGCCATTAGACTGTTGTTTATTTGTGTTATATTTACACTTACACGATTATGATTTTGGCTTCAAAGTGCCATTATCAAAGCCTACTGCTTTATTTCACATTCAGTGATGAAATAAAGCAGTAAGCTTTGCCAGAAATATCAACCCTTAGACAATGTGTCTAATAGTGTATTTTAAATATGACAGTATGCCATCTTAGGCTCTGTATACCACTTAAAACACTTCATAATGGCACTTTGAAGCCGAAATCATAATCGTGGAAGTGTAAATGTAACACTGTAAATAAACAACAGTCTAATGGAGGTACTGACTTTAAACAAACATGAACAGTCCTCATCCTTGGAAACCAACTGACATGCTGTTACCTACACTACTTTAAGGGGAGTTCGAAAGGAATTTTTTTTTCACATTTTAGGATTTTTATCTTATTATAAAATTTGCAATTTTTCGACATATCACCTATCAATTAAGATGGGAAGTATTTTATTTTATTTTTTAAGTATAATCTACACCGGTCGAAAATGTTAAAATTTTTACGTGCATTGCTTCAAGATCTAATAAAACTGGTAACTTTTTTATATAGAATGCTGCGGATTGCTGTTATAAACTGGAATGCGTTGGTCACGTCCAGAAGAGGATGGGCGCAATGTTGATGAAGTTGAAGCAAAGTTTGAAAGACAAGAAACTTTCTGATGTTAAACCTGTAAGAGGCAGGCTGACAGAAATATGATTGATGGAGTATAGCAGTATTATGGGATGCCCATTACAAATAATACTGAGGTTTTTGTTGAAAAGGAAGCAGGCAGTATGGGCTACCTTCTTCCACAGACTATCAACTGATGAAGAACTAGTTCACCACATTTGCCCTCCTGGACCTGATTTGTGGTGAAATTACCGCAATGCCCAGTACTCACACAGTTCCTACAGCCATAAACAGTCATCCCAGCAGTCATTGATATCATAAAACCTATTTACAGAGACCTGGAAAATTCTGAGTTACTGAATAAGTGTCTGCATGGTCAGACGCAAAATATCAGTTAGTCATTCAGTAATCTTATATGGGCTCACTTACCAAAAAATGTTCTTGTTGCAATGAAGACACTAAAGCGATGGGTCAGAGATGCTGTTACTGCTTTTAATTATGGCAACTTTGGTAGGATGGAAGTGCTACAGCATACGGGAATTAATCCTGGAGGAAACGGCGTCAGAGAATTTGAACGGATGGACAAGGTTCGCATTGATAAACCAGAGTATACAGCACAGTTGGCCACTAAGGAGTCCAGAAAGAAGAAAATATGAAAAAAACATGGAACCAGAGGATGTTATTCAGTATGGTGTAGGGTGCTTCTGAGTGGCTAAAAATAGAAAAAAATTAAGCATATTTTTGTGGCGGTGTTCGTTGCGACAAACACTTGGCTGTAGAAATGGCTTACGAAGTCACCGCCACACTTTTAATAGCGGGCCGACCGGTCCGCTGGAACAGTAAACAGAAAGATGAAACCCCAAACACTCTGATTAAATAAAAGTCGGTACTTATCTTTATTACTGAAGATACAGAAACACAGTAGTGAACTCGGTGTCTACAGAAATCTGTCTAGTTCGAGTCGGAGCGGCTAGGTCAGCGTCGGCTGACGACAAACAACAACTCTGCTGTGATGAACACACAACTGACTAGCAAGTACACAATTCGGTGGCGAGTATACAACTGAGCGGCGAATACAGAACTGTCCTAGCGCTCGCGACTCCAGCGCTTAAGAAGCCAGAAGCCAGCGGTGGCGCGCGCAGACTTGCGGCGATTTGCTGTCTCGCTGGCGCTGCTTATGCGGACGGCGTCCGGACTTTGATGCTGCCAACCTTTTGGCAGCGGGCTCGGGTGGCATTACTGGCTAGGACATAACACATATATTATGTGAGTTACAGTCTTTTCAAACTTTACAAGCTGTTTCTGAAAATTTGCATTTTCTTTTCATTTTTCCCTAAATCTTAGGAATCACTTCTAGTAGAATATTCAAATTTTCAGGGAGTAATAACATACATAACCTGAGTCCACTGAACTAAGAGAAGAACATAATGTTACGTATAATTAAAATTATTTAGGATAACATACAAAAAAGTACACAAAATTTTAACTGTGTAATTGAAAAATTGTATTTCTGAAAGCAATGGCTGAAATGCAATTATTGTAGTAGAGTTGACTCAGAACATAATGTTTAATGTCGTGTAAAAGTTTCAAGGTCAATGGCTACAGTGGTTCCTGAAATACAGGGAAGGCAAGTCACTAAATTTAACATTTTCGAGATAGGGTGTTCCAAGCCACCTTAAAACCTTAGATTCCACGAAACTTTTATGGCTACACATATTTATCTTTATTGCTGTCGATGGCACAACAGTCGAAAACCGGTTGGTGAAATAATAAATACTGTAGAATATTGCATCAGTCTCACGTGTCTTTCCATACATAATATACAAAAGAACAAACTGAATAGTCAATTAATGTAATACTGTTCTCAAATACGACTCTATAATCTTGTTATGCTAAAAGTGCAAAGAAATGAGTCGGACTACAGTTAAAAATTATTTCTTACACCGAAGTCTGTATTTGGTCCGTGATCTGTCACTGTCAACGTACATGTAACACACCCAGAAGAACAATTTCGAGGCAAAACCGAACAGTACTGAAGTCTGAAGGTGAAAAATAAAGTGGCCATTCTTCTTGTCAACAGCAAGTAAGATGGCTGACTGGAACAAGTTTGCTTCCAAAGAGGACACATAGTGCATACTGTCGACGGTTATAAAGTTGAGTAGATATCATCAGTGCAATACAGATACAAAGGTAAAAGGGGCAATAAATCAACGCAGTTTCTCTGTAACGAGCCACCAGACATCAGTGGTCATGGACCTTTATACCGAAATACTCTGAAAAAAATCGTTCCAATTTTTGAAGTGAACAACATTAATCTTGCTTGGCAATCTAACGAAAAATACATAGTGTAGACGACAACAGGTATTTATTTTTCTGGTAACGGGTTTGAGTCACAGAAGGACAATCTTCATATCAGTATGTAGTAAAGCCAAGACTACATACCATGCTGTTAACACATTAAAGATACGTTGAGTATGTAGGTTTTGAATACAGTTAGATGAACAAGAACATCTGTTTGTTTCACAGTATACTAACCTTTGTTAGAGACTGCATTAGGTTTACTTCTTCACAGTTGATGTACTTAAGCTGCATTCAAATTCTGTTAGAATTAACAAATTTAGAAATCAAGCTTTCGAAGCATTTCAAGCTGATTAACTTTCAGGTAGACTGACAAATGATAAATACCACGTTCTGTCTTAGCAATGTTGTCTATTCTCACAAACTCTGCTGAAGTGTAAGAATAATAAACAAGTTGGAATCAACGTGGTTTAAAAATGACCGTAGTTCTATAAGTCATTGTGTCTTTGGAACTGATTGTGCGTAATTTTAAATTAGGTCTGGGTCTAGCAACATTAAAATTTTTATCTGATGAGCATGGTAGGTATTATGTGTAACATAAAGCTATTACTATTTTTTAATTTTTATTGTATAGTGATATCATTAAAATAGTCTAGTCATCATTTGTATGTTTAAATTAATCTGTTTGGTTATTTACACAATTCTAACTGCATAAGTAACCTTGATTATTGTCACTGAAGGAGATAATAAGACAGATTTCCAAAATAAGAACATGACTGAGTTAAGGAAGGAAGTGGTTGGCTGAAAACGAGCAAATTAGGGTAATAAATAACCAGGTAACATCAATCAGAGGAGAATTAAATGAGGTTCATTAACAACTTAAAACCGAGCGAGGTGGCGCAGTGGTTAGACACTGGACTCGCATTCGGAAGGACGACGGTTCAATCCCGCGTCCGGCCATCCTGATTTAGGTTTTCCGTGATTTCCCTAAATTACTCCAGGCAAATGCCGGGGTGGTTCCTCTGAAAGGGCACGGCCGACTTCCTTCCCCATCCTTCCCTATTCCGATGAGACCGATGACCACGCTGTCTGGTCTCCTTCCCCAAACCAACCAACCAACCAACAACTTAAATTAATTAGTGGAATATTCGATTCTGAAGTAAGTAGGATCGAAAATACTATTGGGCCAGCAACTGATACAAATTTTTCTTATTAAAGATGATACAGATGAGCAAAGAACGATAAAGATCTTAGGGTTGAAAAACTTTGTAGTGAACGTTTAAAACGCTGTAGAAGCGCTTACAAAAGTATATGAGTGAAAAGAAAGCAAAATCGAAGGGACAGCAGAAAATGCTACCGAAAATCTGTGCAAAGAAGTTAAATCTTTAAGACAGCATTTGAAAACCGGACCAGTATTATATTAATAATGGTATGCGGTGCTGAACCTCTTTTAAAAGAAAAGTTCGACCCTGAGAATCAACAAGGAGGATGACATATTTTCGATTTTATTAAGAACTGTGAAAGAAGTTTGCTTATCGAAATGAATGTCAGAGAAAAAATCAATATAGTAACTGACACTATGGCAGGAAATGTGAAGACACGGTGATTGATTTCAGATATTTCAGATTTAACATTTGTGCCTTTCAAAGGCAAATTTATTGCAGAATTTTGGGCCAAACAACAAAAGCAGCATAATTTTCGGAGAAATTTCGTTGACGTTTGTACGCCAGAATTTCATGAGAGAAAATATGTGAAAGACAAACGTGAAGATTACTTTCGTAAACTTGAACATATAAAAGAGATAATAACAAACAAAAATAATTTTAGAGCTATGAAAAAGATATCTAATGACACTAAAAGGAACGCTGGAAGTAAAAACAAATTATTTTCTGCCTTCGTTGAGGAGAGTGGTAACAATAATTTAGACAAAAGGAAGTATCGAAGCATAAGAGGAGTAGGGGAATGGGAATAACCTGCGGATCAACATGATATTAGGACGTGGAAGAGGAGGCTACGCAAGTCATAGTCACAACCACAGAGAACGTGCTAGTGAGGGAAACTAAAGGCGGCGGAAGACATAGTAATTGGCATTATGAGAGAATGTGGAGCAGAAACAAACTATACAATAATATGTTCACTGGAATAACTAACAGTAGGAAGAACATGCAGTTCAGGAAACAGTACACAGTGTTAGGGAAGATGGCAAAAGTGGCAATGTGAGAGACGTTAAAGACGACTTCTGCAACTCATTAGTAAAATTTCCCAGTGAAGGGCAAGAGTTTATCATTGATAGAGAACAAAACATTGAAATCATTTGGGTTCAGAAACATCGTCATGGGCTGAGGCAGATACACGCAGAGTTCGAAGAATTGGAATGAGAGTTGCAGCAGTTTACTATTGGTGGCAGAAACAGCAAGCGGAATTGTGGTGTCAGTAGTTCTGAGGAATATTTTGAGCAAGTGGGGCACATGTTTTCAGGTTTACAAGAATGGTAATGAGAGAGGAAGGTGGAAGCACAGAGAGAAGGTAGTCACCTAAGGGAAACACCACCAAAATTGAGTGTAGAGACGGAGAAGAAACCAGGAATAGGCCACACTGCAGTCACATGTCTGGATGAAATTCAAGAATTTGTTTAGAGTGATATATACAGTGAGTATATTTTAATGTCAGGGGCAGATAATGCTTTAAGAAGTGCAAAACTTCCATAATCATCAATCATGGGTCAAGTCTTAATTGTCACGTGAGGTGATAAAAATAAGGGACTCACACCAAAAGGAATTTTGTGGGACAAAAATTGTAAAATTTTGAAAGAAGAACTCTTAGACTGTCTACCTAGAAAGGAACATAGCATGAACAAAAATAAAGAAAAGCTCAGAAGAAGAGTGAAAAAACAAGCAGAAGCTCAATTTAAGCAATGCTTTAAGAATCCAAGAATGACGAAATTTAAAACAGGGGATTTGCTACTTGCCCAGACTCATGGAAAGTCCAGTGCATTGCACAATGAAATTTTTAAATTTAACTTCATTTATAATAGCCCTTTTAAAATGACAGACACACCACTTACCAATGCTTACTTTCTAGAGCACCCCATGTTTGGTAAATATCTTGGCTTTAGGCGTATCAGTGATCTCAAGGAATACACTGCCAGAACTGACAACGAAATGGCGTTGGGGAAAACTATCATTTTTTCAATTGTTTGAATATAATGATGAAATTTCTACTGGAAAGTTGATTGTAAATATATTTGTAATATGTAACTAATATTAATGTTTAAAGAGTAACTTGCAAACAATTATAAATGAGAATTTTTCTTATAACATTTGTATAAATGTATAGCCAATTAATACTAAATATGGAATATGAGATGAATTAAATAAAACAAAATATTCTAAATAGTTACATTGTTGTATTGGACAGTGTGTGAGTAACAGTGTGAGCAATAAAAGGAGGGACGCTATGAGATTACACTGTACAATACGAATAGAAAATAAAAGGTAGTATAATAAATAGCATCGATTTTGTTTAAAGGAAGATGAAACAAACTAAATTAACTAAATGATAATGTAAATAATAAACTACTTGTATGAAAAACTGTTGAAAACTTCTTCTATTTTTCTTTTCATGGAACAGTAAATAGTGTATACATTCATAACAAAAATTTGCAATGTAGGTTTCTAAAATTTTATTTTTATGTTACACTCTATAAATGGTGGGATACATAATGTGAAATCTATGTTTTGTGGGAAATGAATGTTAAATATTGATGTAGTTAATGAATTCTAACTAAAGAAAATGTGATGCAAAAGTATAAATGTAACAAAGCATGTAAAGCTCTTGTCTCGCATTTGAACATACTTACTTCTTTATAGTTACCTTTCTCTAGTATACCTAAAAGAAATTTGGAGCATGTGTAGTGTATCTACACTAAATACACACAACATCACATAACATCTGTTTTGTCATAGCTACATTTACGTAATTTATAATTTTTTTTCTAAACCTATTTAAAACAATATCTTAGTAATGTATTGATTGTAATCTTAGTATTTTTATTTTTTTGTTTGATTTTATGTAATTTTGTAACATTATTACTATGCAAAAGTGTGTAAGAGTAATCGTTACTTTTAGCTATTGCGTAATATCTCACACTGAGTATAGTTTAAATCACATATCTTTAAAATCACATGTCACAATGCGCCCACTATATTAGTGTCATGCCCACTGAATTCCCCCACTGTATTAGTACCATGCCCATTGAATTAGTAAGTCGTTACATAGGCAGTGAGTCCCGAGCAGCCAGGAGAGCAGTAATTGTTTCTGTTGGTAAATGAGTCAGCACGTAGGAGAAAATCGTTTGTATGTGAGGAAATATGAACAGTTGACTGTGTGTAATATTGTAGCAAAAAAGGTGATTTATAGTGATCAGGTGGACAGTACCTTGTATTGTTCATAAGGATGTGGTTTTCTTGAGATAATAGGTGAAAGAAGTGTAAGAGAACACGAAAGGTGGACGTGCATTGACATAAAAATATCATAACCAGTCTCAAGTTGACAATGTATCGTATACAGCTGTTGGACCAGGAAATACATGAGACGTGCTATCCAGAGAAGAAGAATGTGGACTCAGTACGTGATCTGTACAATGGCAACAGATTCACGAGAAACCGCTAAAAGAGCACAAACTTCGTTGATTTCGCCCATCCGAGGCTAGACCTAAGCATTATGTTAATTAATCGATGTTACAAGGTTACCTCAGGGAGTCACACCTAGTGATACGTGGCTGGCGACTACGGGGCGCCGAGCTGAGTCCTGGCATTTCTTCCACTTACTTATGCCAGGCTCCTCACTCTTATCTTTCCTATCTGGCCACCCTCGGCCAGCTCTTGTTCTTTTCCGACCCTGACGCTATTAGGTTTCCAGGGCTAGGGGTCTTTCATTTTCCAACCTATACTTCTCATGCAGCGTCTGACCCGGAGCGGGCGGCTGAAAAGGCGTCTGTATCCAATGTTAGGGGAGGCCTCCAGAACTGCGGAAGGCAACGGAATACCACCGCAGATTATCTTCCCTGCATAATGCAGTCTCCATTTTATGCACAAAAAATGGCTTCCTCTCATGTTAAATCAGTGTCCGGAGGTAAAATAGTCTCCCATTCGGATCTCCGGGCGGGACAACTTGAAAGGAGGCAAAAAATCAAAACGAGAATTGGTACCTGGAATGTCAGAACTCTGCTACAAGCAGGAAAACTAGAAAACCTTAAAAGAGAGATGGAAAAGAATCATATGGACCTCGTAGGAGTTGCTGAGGTAAGATGGAATGGACATGGAGAGTTGCAGTCAGATGAATATGTATTCTACTACTCAGGAGGAGAAGTAAAAGGAATTAATGGAGTAGGAATGATTATGACAAAGGAATTGGCTAAATATGTGGAATATGTAGATTATGCAAATGACCGGGTTATTGGTGTAAGGCTGAAAGGAGCACAAAAAGATTTACAGATTGTCCAGGTGTATATGCCAACTTCAGTACATGATGACCAAATTGTAGAGGAAACGTACAATGTAATAGAGAGAATAATGGAGAAAACTAAAAAATGCTGCAAAATAGTAATGGGAGACTGGAACGCCATTGTGGGAGAAGGGAAAGAGGGAAACATAGTAGGCAGTCATGGTCTTGGAAAGAGAAATGACAGAGGTGAATGGTTAATTGACTTCTGCAGGGAAAGGCAGCTGATAGTGGCAAACACATGGTTCAAGAACCGTAAGAGGAGGCTCTACACTTGGAAATCACCAGGGGATAAATATAGAATCCAAATCGATTTTATACTGGTAGAAGAAAGATACAGGAATGGAATCAACAAGGTGCACACATTACCAGGTGCAGATATTAATAGTGACCACAACGTACTTATGGCAGAAATAGAATTAAGAATGAAAAAACTGAAAAAGGCGACAATGGTGAAGAAATGGGATCTAGAGAAGATAAGGTCCAACAAAGAACAAATTACAGAAATGCTGTCTCGGTACTTTCTAAACACATTACGAGACAAAGAAGCACCTGATAATGCCAACGAGTACTGGAATATGCTGAAAGAAGGAATCATTAAAGCAGGACAGCAAAATATAGGACATGTTAAAGGGAAAAGGTCAAAAAACCATGGGTCACACAAGAAATTATTTCCAAGATGGAGGAGAGAAAGCCGGCCGAAGTGGCCGTGCGGTTAAAGGCGCTGCAGTCTGGAACCGCAAGACCGCTACGGTCGCAGGTTCGAATCCTGCCTCGGGCATGGATGTTTGTGATGTCCTTAGGTTAGTTAGGTTTAACTAGTTCTACGTTCTAGGGGACTGATGACCTCAGCAGTTGAGTCCCATAGTGCTCAGAGCCATTTGAACCATTTTTGAGGAGAGAAGAAAATTGAAAAACAAGAACACTGAAGATGCAAGAAACATATATCGAAGGTTAAATAACGAACTGTGAAGAGAAACAGAGCAGGCTAGGAAAAAAAGACTAAAAGAGGAATGTGATGAAATTGAAGAACTGGACAGGAAGGGAAGATACGACTTACTATACAACAGAGTAAAGACTATGACATGGAAACAAAACAGAGCAGGAAGTGCTACTACGGAAATTTTGAGTAAAGACGAACAGGTAGTGTATAAAGATCGTGACGATGTCCTCCAGAGGCGGGAAGAATATATAAAAGAGCTATATGACACAAATAGCAAACCAGAAACTCTGGAACTTGAATCACACAACAGTGTAAGTGATGAAGAGAAAGGACCGACCATCATAATGGAAGAAGTAAAGTCTGCCATTGCTGCAATGAAAAATGGCAAAGCAGTAGGTACAGATACAATACCGGGAGAAATACTAAAATGCTTGAACCACAATGGAATAAGAGAAATATTCAGGTTATGTAATAAAATATATGACAGTGGTGAATGGCCTGAGGACTTTTTGACAACAGTAATGATTCCATTACCGAAAAAACAAGGAACCAAGAAATGCAGCGAGCACAGGACAATCAGCCTCATTTCACATGCAGCCAAAGTGATGTTAAGAATAATTAATAAAAGACTTGAAAAAGTAATAGAGGAGAATCTCGGCGAGGAGCAGTTTGGCTTTAGACGGAATACGGGCACCAGAGATGCAATAGGGCTCCTACGAATCTTGGGAGAAAGGTTTATTGAAAAAGGAAGAGACCTAGATATGTGATTCATCGATTTAGAAAAGGCATTTGACAATGGGGTTTGGGACAAGCTGGCGACTATTATGAGGGAAAAGAGAGTGGACTGGAAAACCAGAAGACTTATAAACTCATTGTACCTTAATCAAAAAGTTTCAGTTAAAGTGAGAGGAGAAAGTACAAACTGGATCAGACTAGGGAAAGGAGTAAGACAAGGATGCTGTTTATCACCTACTCTTTTCAACCTGTACTTGGAAAATATGATTGACCAATGCTCATTAGATGACAAAGGAGTAGATATTGGAGGAAGAAGAGTACGGTACTTGAGATTTTCTGATGACATGGTCCATCTAGACACAGGGGAAAAAGAATTACAGGATTTGGTGGACACCATTGCAACTAACGGAAAAAAATATGGAATGAAAATTAACACAAATAAAACAAAAGTATTGGCAATAGGAGGAAATAAGGAAATAAAAATTGTGCTGAATGGAGAAACACTAGAACAAGTGCAAAATTTTAAGTATCTTGGAAGCAGGATAGACACCGACTGGAAGTGCACCACAGAAATTAAAACAAGGACAGCAATGGCAAAAGAGGCGTTTTATAAGAAAAGGAGAATCTTCTGCAGCGGTATGGACAGAGAACTCAGAAAGAGACTCATAAAGGTCTTGCATGGAGTGTTCTTCTATATGGCGCTGAAACATGGACTATGAGGAAAAAAGACAGAGAAAGGCTGGAGGCTTTTGAGATCTGGACATGGCGGAAGATGGAAAGAATAAGTTGGATGGACAGAGTAAAAAATGAAGAGGTACTGAGAAGAGTGGGAGAGAAAAGGCAGTTACTAGATGTAATAAAGAGAAGAAAAAGAAATTGGATTGGGCATATATTAAGAAAGAATGACGGACTGATAAAAACAGTTTTCGAAGGTTATGTAGAAGGGAAAAGGAAGCGAGGAAGGAAGAGATTCCAGATACTGGATGACATGATGGACGGTACAACATACAGCAGCCTTAAGAAGGAAGCAATGGATCGCAGAAAATGGAGACGCAAAGGACCTGCTAATATAGCAGATAACTGATGATGATGACAAGGTTCGGCTCACTCACTGAGGTTATCATGACAAGAAATAGTATGTTAATTTGAACTTTCGGTTTTAGGATTTTTTTATGTATCTTTAGTTCTCCTCACTCACTTAGGTAAAGATGAACATGATTGATGATTTTAATTAGAATTATCTCCGTGACCAAGTGATGTCTTTCATTGACGTCTTCTTGAGGAGCATGCTACGGATCCTCCCGTTGTTGCAGAAAACAACAGTCTTGTTTACAGCGCCGAACACACAACTTCATTGTTTGGCCAATACCTACGCATCCTGTCGTACCTCAAGCAACGTCCCGCTACAGCATCCGATCCTAATTCTATAGAGTATGTTCGGTACGTTTTGGGAAAGCAGATGAAACGTAGCAGCTGACATCCAAGCAATATGGTAACTTTACGAAGTCTCACCACCGATGACTGGCTGCATCTGAATACGGCGTACCTAAAGAAACTTCTGGAATCTCTTCTTCGCTGATGTATCAGTGCTAAAGGTGGCGTTACACGATATTAGCTTGCTGTCTTCTGGGAGATGACTGATTTTGTTTTTGTTATGAGCTTTACAGTAAAGAGGAATACAGAAAAACGAAGTATCCTATTGTCATTTATTAAACGTCTGATGTAACCACTATCATGAGTTAACTTCGTACTATGTCACTATTAATTTGTTCTGAAAAGTCAGAAGCCTCGTCCTACACTCGCGGCCATTCTCGACCGCATCTAGCAGCCGACCTCGCAATGTCGTCACTAGGGCACGATCTCGCAGACGAAGGGCCGCTCCAATTCGCAGGAGATGTCAGTGTAGTAGCCCTCGCCATTCAGAGACAGGCAGTCTTCATCCTTCCTGTTCTTGGGCTCCCCGTATCCCCACACTAAGAACTCCATATCATTCAAGTGCCTCCCTGGAATCGGAAACAGTATTTCAGCGACTTACCTTAGAGGTAAACACTTAAAAACATTGAGTGTATTTAATACTACTGTTGAGAAGAGTCAGGATTTCCATGACAACACTCTTTCCTCAACAACGTACTTCATTCCACCACTGAAAACAATCTCTCTCTCTCTCTGTCTCTCTTTCTCTCTCTCTCTCTCTCTCTCTCTCTCAGTCCCTCTCTCTCTCTCTCTCTCTCTCTCTCTCTCTCTCATACATACATAAATTAATCCTTGTTCCATTGATGATGAATACGACATTTCGTTATGATGTGGAATGTGTCACTCTAACATAAATTTTCTTTACACAAAATATGTTTTGAACATTTACTATTTCATATCTAAGAATTCATCTATTGATTAGAAGGAGTTGTCATTCAGAAATTCTTTTAATTTTCTTTTAAATGTTGGTTAGCTATTTGTCAGACTTTTTATACTATTTGGCAAACGACCAAAGACTTTTGTGGAAGCATAATTCACTATTCTCTGTGCCAAAGTGAGATTTAATCCAGAATAGTGAAGATCATCCTTTGTTCTAGTGTTGTAGCTATGCACTTCGCTGATATTTTCGAATTAGGATGAGTTATTAATGTCAAATTTCATAAGTGAATATACGTATTGCGAAGGTACTGTGAATATCTCAAGTTGCAAGGTGCTCTTGTGTGGGCTCCAGCTATTGTTCTCAGTACACGCTTTTGTGCCATGAATACTTTTTCTCATCACGACGAAATGCTCCAAAATATGACGCCATATGAAAGCAGCGAATGAAAATAGGCACAGTAGGCTAATTTACTGACATGTTTATCACCAAAATTTGAAATAGCCGTAATAGCATAAGCAGCTGAACCTAGCCGTTTCAGTAGACCATCGATGTTTTTCGTCCAATTCAATTTCTCATTAGTGCACACACCCAGAAGTATTCAGTATCCTGCCTTAGCAACAGACTTCTGTTCATAATCTATATTTATCAATGGTGTTATGCCATTTACAGTACAGAATTGTATTAAGTGTGTTTTCTCAAAATTAAATGAGAGTCCATTTGCAGAGAACCACTTAATAATTTTCTGAAAGACATTATTTGCAATTTCCTCGGCTGATTTTTAATTGTTTGGTGTGATTATTATACTTGCATCATCAGCAAAAAGAACTGGCTTTGCATCTTCATGAATATAGAGTGGCCAGTCATTAATATATATATCAAGAACAATTAGGGACCCAAGATTGAACCCTGAGTTTCACCATTATTGATATTTCCCCAGTTAGAGGACTCTGCTGTTTTTGCAAACTATCTGTACTGTTAATTTCAACCTTCAGCATTCTTCCAGTTAAGTATTAATTAAACCATTTGTGCACTGTCCCACTCATCCCACAATACTTAAGCTTACCTAGAAGAATTTCATGATTCACACATTCAAAAGCCTTTGAGAGATCACAAAGTATTCCAATGGGTGATGTTCGGTTATTCAATGCATTACATATTTGATCAGTGAAGGCATATATAGCATTTTCTGTTGAAAAGTCTTTCTGAAAACAAAACTGACATTTTGTTAGTACTTCATTTTTACAAATATGTGGTGCTACTCTTGAACCCATCTCTTTTCTAAGAATTTTGGATAAAGCTGTCAGGAGTGAGACTGGGCGGTAGTTGTTAGCATCAGATCTAATCCCCCTTTTTATGCAATGGTTTAACAATAGCGTATTTCAGTCTATCTGGAAAAATGCCCTGTTTCAGTGAGCTAATACATATGTGGCTGATAATTCTACTTACTTGCTGGGAGCAAGGTTTTAGTAGTCTGTTGTAAATGCCATCAATTCCATGTGAGCTTTTACTATTGAGTGAATTTTTATTTTCCCAATTTCAGTGGGAGAGACGGGTTGAGTTTCTATTTTCTCAAATTTCACAGGTACTGCCTCTTCCATATACTGCCTTGCATTTTCTAATGAACAGCTGGATCCTATTTCTCTACAACACACACACACACACACACACACAGTGTCAAGAAATTTTGGCCGATACGACGTAGTAAATAAAGACAGGCCCTTGGAACGAGTTCTTAATTTGGAACTTGTGGAATTCATAAAGGGATAATTAAATTAAAAAAAGAAGAAAGATCGTGATCGAATACTGTATTTGGTTCCACAAGCTCTTAACATTGCGTCGTTGATCTCCAATGTCACTGACATCATGCTCTGGCCTTGATTAAGGATGGATATTCAATTCGCTATTTTTAGAAGAGATGTTTCCTGTGACTTACGATTTAAACTGAAAATTGTATCTAGACGGAGTATATGTAAATGTTGGTACGCAGACGTAAACCCTACGAATTCCTAAGGACCATTACAAGAGCACATCTTTTTCCACTCACTGTGTTGTAAGAATATTTCTATGGAAATTACAAAACATCGTTTCACCTGATATGTTGAAGACGAGTTTAAAATGCAGTTTATCGAACTATATGCTAATGACATCCCAGTCCTTACTCCAATTGAAACAGTTATCGGCTCATACGCTTACTATCTTCGACAATAACTGCATTTACAAGACCAGTTTTTTCTTAAACGGGAAAATGGAATAGAGATTGACGGATGAACATTACCGTCAGCTTAGCAGGACTGAAACTAAGACGTAGCTGATGTCCAAGACAAAAGCCCAAGTGTCTCACTGACTGTACTTCTCGCAGTACCTGTGCTTTTTACACTGTAACATGACAGTGTGATTAACAGTCTTATTTTTCAAAACAGGTACACAAGCCCATATTTCCAAGCAAAGATTTGTAAGGAAAATTTTTTTCACTGTAATGCAAAAGTGAGAGCATTTATATTTTAAATTATTTTTAATTACTTAGACGAAGACATAAACTAGTGAATGTAGAACATCTTTGTGCCTTTTAGACAGTTTTGTAGATATTGAAACAAAACGTAAGTGCATGGAAAGAGGTATAGACTGTGATGTAATGACACAGACTAAACGAAGAGCTTCCCTCTATTTACGAGAGGTCACAAAATGTGATAATATGCCCTGAACCGTGATTTATTTTCAAAAAACATTTTTAAGAATTTATTTTATTTACAAGCGATTCATCAAGAACATTAACACATTCAATCACACTATGTAAGCATGCAAGTAGTTGTCAGGGAGTAACTGATGGCATCATAACCAAATTCCTTTTAACAAATGGGAATTTTATTCACTTAAATAGTGCCTAAAAGCATTTTTTAAAAGAGACAGATTTAAAATTATAATCAGAAAGCACTCTCTAAATATCAGAGTTAGAATTTATTCAGAGGCAGAAAGAAACAAGTTTTGACTGTATGACCTTTCGGGCGGAGAACCTTGCCGCTCCCTTTTGACATGGCCGTCGTTACGACCGCTCACAACAGCCTCTGAAAGACTACACTGGTGCAAATCTGCAACACACCAGATAACTTTAATCTAAGAGTTTTAACAATTTACACAAGCACACAAACTATGCTCCCTCCCCCCCCCCCCCATAGGAGGGATGTAAATGGTACAAAACACTAACAATTAAAATATTAACCTTGCCACCGAAGGTGCACTTTGATTTTAAGTTCTAAGAAAAGGCTTACGGTGAAAGGGTGGCAACTTTATGTACTAAAATGATCATTTAAATAAAAGCCCATGAAATGCAATCTTATATAAAATCCTACAAGGTTGGCTAAACAATAGTTAAGATGCTCTGCAGTACACAGATACCGCCTCTCAAGATCATAGGCAATAATATCAAAGTTTCCAAAGATCAATACATATTTAAGGTATTAGGCCGTTACACTCAAAGCAATAAATTCGTTAACGCAGCAAATCCGACAAACATGACAGAGGCAGCTACTAACGTACGGTAGATTGATAGGGATATTACCGAACAACCCGAACCGCAGGTTGCTGTAACCCCTACTCCACAAGGGAAAAGGGGACCATCCAGTTTATAAACAACCACCTTCCCGCGGGTGGGCAAATGGAGAAGAACGGTGGGACGACCCCAAAACAAAACGGCTGTTGTCCTCACCAAGAAAACAAGAAGAATTTAACAAGAGTAAATCAAACAACATATCACCAATTCCTTAACTTCTAATAAACTGCGATTTCTCGAGAAGACCTGGCGCAGCATCCCCAAATCGCTCTCCCGAACCGTCCGCTGCCAGCCGCTTCAACGGACGCAAGAAGGCGCGCCGATCTTTTATTTCACGAAGTCACAGGTCGCACCGGCCAGACTGATGTCGTGGGTTGACTCCTGTTGCTCTCGTGTCGACCGCGAAGTCACTACCCCTCACTATACGCCGCGGCCCACTGGATTCACATGGCGACCACACATGCGCCGACGCTCAAGACGGACAAGTCATCTTGTGTCTCAGTGGACGACCGACCAACCGATCGATCCAACCGCCAATGACCACTGCCTGAGCAAACTCGAGCAGACTGGCGGCCTAACGAGCAGACTCAGATGCAGGAACTAAGCCCGGACCGGGCGACCACTTGCTGAGTTCTCTTACTGGCGGAGTGGAAAGACTCTCATTCTGCCGGCTTTAAAGGTTGATCCGAACGAAAGACATACTAGCACTCTGAACGACAGACAGACACTATCTGCCTAACAAATGCGAACGCGAGACAGACTAGCACGAGAGACTGACCCAGACTGCCTGACTGGCGAGCTCATAGCGCCCCTTAAATGCACGTGAACAGGCAACCTTTCCCCTTTCCCACCAGAGGGAGACACCAAAGCTGTGATTGCCACAGCGGCGCCACTGCCAGAAACGGCGCGCTCTTCAAAACAGCAATTTTTATCACGGCTCATGCCCTTTGTGTGATAGAGAACGGCGCGGCACTTTTCTTATTAATCAGTTATCGTAGACTGCTTCAAACGGATGTAATACAGCTCGCAGTGGGCGAATCACTTTTGAAACCCCATCTGCCCGCCACGAACTTCTCTCCCGTTCACAGAGCTTCACCTGAATTTGAAAGCTGTCTTTTTCATGCATCATCTTCGTGTGTGATCATACCCTGTCGCCCGTAGTGAGCTATTTCATAAATTTCGGAAGTTCGTTCTTCTTAAGCTATTTTTCGCTGATGGAAATTTCATTCAATCTCTGATAGCGTGAAATCGAACTATTGCTACACAGCCTTACATATGGTTTACAAAATATTTAGTTCTTACCTTCTGCTTTTATCTACTTCTCGAATGTTTTGTTTGTAATACTTCAAAATTTCCAGCTAGAAAACGCTTTGTGTCATGTAAATGTTCAACAACATCATAAATTGTTTTCGTCAGTGCAGCCGACATTGAGGTCATGTGCCGCGATTGTGAACACATTTTCTCTCTAACCTTATACTTTGCGTTCACATTCTTTTCTTAAATTCCACTAATGCTGACTTACACGTGTACACCATTCAATTACTCAGTAATTCAATTATTTCAGTGCTTTAAGTTTGTCACTAGGTTATTTCTGGTTGTTTCTTCTGTTACTGGGTGAATTATTTCTTTCTCCTTGGTTTTTCATCCTAGTTACATTTCTGGGAAGATCCCGGGTGGAAATCCTGACTCGGTATTCATAAAAGCGCCATCAATGAGCTAAGAAACTACTCTCCAGAATATGGCCAAGTACATTTAAGTACTTTCCGTATATAGTTTGAGATGGATGAAGGGTAATTTGTCTTAGCTGGGGCCAATTTGCTTCCCCTTTCACAGGTAAACTCAGTTTTTGCTCCATTTTCAAGCAGCTCAACAACGATGACAGGACGAGGTGTTAGAGTGTAGCCTGTCTTATGAAGTAGGCTGGTGAGTAATTAATTTTTGGGCTAGATATAATGAGAGTGGTTGTTGCGAACATAGGTCTGTGTTCCGATAAGCAGCCTTCAGAGATGTTTGCGCACACCAAAGATATCAGTACGTAGTCTGCTCAAGAATAGCACGCACCAGGTATGTTTAAGTGTTTCTCCTCAATACAGGCAATGTGCGACATTTTCAAAGCTGTTGGAAAATGTTATCTAACAAAGACATGTTCAAAGGAGTGCGATCAACGTTTTGAAATCATCTATACGGTGATGAAAGCTAAGATCCAAAGTATCACACGCTGCTGCCATTCACTGTTGTGGGCCGTCGATTGCGAGTAATCGAAAAAAAAGAAATAGCAATTTCTCGTGATGCTCTTCAGCTTTGGAAAAGGAACGTTTAACAATTTGGTTACGGTAAATGCCTCATGGACAGTAGGTTGTTGGTTGGGATGTTGTCAGGTGCGTTCAAATTTTTTATTTTTAGATCTTTATCGAAATGAATTTGGTCACTATTTTTATTCATTTCATTGGGTGGAATGTAATTTTGTATTTCTATTCGTTTGTAGCATGTAAACAATGAATTAACTTTTTCTATGCTCTCAGTTTTTTCTTCCTATCATTCTTTTTCAATTTGGCATCGGAATTTAATTACTTTTATTTATCTACCATAGTATTTAAACATTTGAAACTGCCGATGTATCGATTAAAAAATAAAAGACAAAATAATTTGATTATATTGACTGTGCAATGGTGTCAAAATGTACTTTTCATTACAAGATGTCATTTTGTTGGATGTTAAACGTTATATCAACATTTAAAACAGTCTTATTCCATTAAACACAAAGTAGCACAGATGAAGATTTGAACTAAATAACGCATTATAAATAAAACGAAATTCAAGGAAAATGAATGCAATGATAAGGGCAAAAGAATGGGGTAATGAAATGGAAGAAATTAAACCTAAATTATTGATAAGGACAGCAGTATAGGATGGAAATGGAAGCAATTAAATCGAAATTAATATATAAAAGTAATTAAAACCATGTGCACAAAGATTTAAATTGGCAAAAGAACGATAACAAAAAATGAGGGAAATTTTTAGAAGTTGATGTGTCGATTAAAATGGTGTGACAAAGACATAGTAATAAAAAAATCACATTTAACCTTATTAATTTAATAAGAATAGTGCCCAAAGTCATTTCGACAAATACGTAAAAATAAAAAGTTTCAGTGTACCTTACAAGATTCCGACCGACAACTTCTAGCACATGAGGCCTGTGCTGTAACCTTTGCGTTTGGCGACTAGCGTTTCAATTGCTTATTTTTTAAAGATAAAGAGAATCACGCGAAATTTTGAATTGTTTTCTTCGACTACACAAACGAGGGCTTACAAGGGTCAATGGCTTCCAGGTGTGAAACTTACGACAATACTCTGCATCAGCATACAGACGATTCAAACACTCAGCTGATGATCGCTCCTTGTAAGACTTATTTTGAGAGGTATGCACATACGAACCTGTATCCGTAACGAAATCGCCTTCGACTGCCCGATCGGTGAAGCCAATGTGGTACTCGAGGCTCTCCGGCGTGATAAGAGTGCGCAGGAGGGCTTCGCCGCGGCGCCACGAGTCCGTCACGGCCAGAGTCGCGTTCTCGGAGCGGCACACCTCGGCGGCTTCATTGTGCCTCCGCTTCTCCTTGTGGACCTTGTAGAAGCGGCCCGCCTCCTCCAGCCAGCGGTACGAGTCGGGGACTCCCACGGAGAGCAGGCGCTCGCAGAAGAAAGGCGACTGCCAGTCGCAGTTGAGGTCGTTGTACAGGCCGTCATTGCGGGTGTTGACGCAGTTCTCTTTACCTTCGTGATCGCTGGGCTGTTTGGGCTGCCACGGCAGGAAGGGGGCTGGCCGACCTGCAGCAAGACATGCAGGGATGACTGCGTGCACGCAGAGTGACAAGTACGCTACAATACCAAGATGCAAATTCCTGCTTGTTTACAGAGATGGAAGACTGGTTGAGATACAAGGCTCGATTTTCATATTTAATTTTCTTGAAATTAGGTTTTGGCTCCCCTAGTGGTTACCTATGGCACTGCGGCGCCGGGGTTTTAATATATACAACTGCGGATGTGTACAGTACCTGGGGACAAACAAAACGGTAGTTAGGTAACTTTTTATTTTCTAGGTGGCAACCAAAATTCAGAACTACCTCTCGCACAGTTGAAATTGCCCTCCACCTGGTCCTCAACCACTTCAGATGAATATTCGAATGGTTGTTTCAAAATGGACGGGATCAATTGTCTTCCCCATTTTTGCGTCCAGTTGAACTTTAGCCCCATTTCCCCCTCGGTGACATGACAAAAACCATAATAATGATTCTGGTGTTATCTTCAACAGCATATGAACAATATACACTCTAAAATACAAAAAGGTTCAGTTCTATCAAAAGGAGCTTCCCACAAAGGACATTACAGCAAATGCGGAGCTTGGAATCCATATGTTATCACAACAATCCGCCGATGAAATTAGGACATAAACGGCCAGAATATCAGGCCTATGCAAAGCGAAACCACCTTGCAGTAATTTGTACAAAGCGGGAAGGAAGGCGCTGACGGTGATCAATGTGGATATAACCATCACTGAACTAAGAGCTGACAATGATAATGCCACAGTTTTGATGAAGAGAGAACGCCATGAAGAGAGGACGCCACCACAAGAAGATTACTGAGCTTTTAGTTACTATTACTTATAAAAATCTTCAGAAGGATCCTATAACGAAAGTTTTGAGAACTATCAACCAACTGGTAAAACAGTCTTCTTCCTCTTCAGGCGATAAAAAAGAACTCTGCAGAACCGACGCTTATCCACTCAGGCTGTCTGGCCTACAGAGATGCATATGCCAAATGTTCCTCTGTGAGTGCCATAGGGTCTACCACGCGTGAGATGGCTCGATATCTCGCCTCCTTGCCTATGTTGGTATAACCGACAGTTACATTAAAAACTGAAGGAGATTAACGTCGGATCAAGGGACAACCCTGTCAGCTTTGATGTTGTGTCCCTGCTCACTAGGTACCTAAACGAAACTATTTCATACATAGCAGATATTTTTCCGGCTAATATAGTGGCTTTATTTAGACCCTTTCTTACCACAACTTATTCCCAGTACAAGAAGAAATCGACGGATTGGCTATGGGCAGCTCTCTTATTCCAGCTGTTGCCAGTTTATTGATAGATTTCTTCGAACAGCGGGCGCTGAGACGCGCAGTAGAAGATCAGCTAAGTCGTGCCGTTAAGGGAACAATACATTTGTACTTCGGACTCACGGTGAAGAGCAGCTGGACGTCTTGTCAGAGCCTCTCAATGGTATTAAACAAAAGATACAGTTTACGATGGAGAAAGAGAGCGACGGGTGGCTGGGACGCGGGCCATAAGGTATGAAGACAAATTCACACACTGATACATACTTCTGGAAGGAATCAATCCCTCATTCTAGATCAAAATGAGATGTTATTAGAACCTTGATGGACGGAGCCAAAAAAATCTGCTATCTGGTTTATTTGCAGGATGAATTACATAACTTGCGGTCAGTCTTCAAGGAAAATGGATATGCTAGTGGGTAGACTGATCCATCAAAGAAGAGAAGAAGCCGGAAATAGCAACAATGATTGTCATCTGGAAAAAATTTCCTCCCGTTCATTAATAAAAGTACGGATCGAATCGGAAAACTTTTTGTCAAGTATTGGGTTGAAATGACCTTCTCACCCAACAATAAGATGAATGAGTATTTAATAACATCAAAAGATGTACGGCACGCTCAAGAAACACCTGCGATAAATAAAATTCCGTGCAATTGCGGACAAGTGTATATTGGAACTAAGAAAGGAAGTTGTAACATCCGAATACCCGAACACAAAGGGAACTATCGACTATGACAGGCCGAAAAGTCAGCCTTAGCAGAACACTTCTTCTTTTTTTTTTTTGTTGAGACGGGAACAACAAAGTTAAATTTAGCGAGACGAGCGTTTTGGCAAAAACATCGTATTATCATACACTTACATATAGAGAAGCAATAGAGATTCCTAAACACCATAGTATCTTCAATAGAAAAGAAGAAGTTTTGAAGTCAGATAAAATATGGATGTCGACTCGCGTCAACAGAACGGAAGTTAACTGGTAGTTTTTCATCGAGAATGATGACGCCATCCAAAGACAGTCATACAGTCGGCATCACGTGACGTATGGTGGTGCGCCCATGTGCTTTATAAATGTGAGAGCCCTCAAACCTTAGTGGCAGTACCAGTTTTAGCGCAGAAGATGTCTACCGCATTTGGAGACGAAACGTAGGATGCTGTTTTATACATCGACAACGGCCTCTCAGCCCGGAAGAAGGCCCCGGGCCGTGAAAGCCCACATTGTCTAATTATATGTATTGTTTCTAAATTTTTGGAATTTGCGAATCACACCTTTTGTCGATGTTTATCAGCTGACAGAATTTTTTATACACAACTCCCCACTCAGGAGTCCTTTCACTTTATTTTCGACAGCCATTGGAAACTTCAAACGATAGTCGCCTCTTCGAAAGTGCCTTTTTAATAGCGGTTATTGTTACTATGGAAGTAGCTCATATACGTTACCGTTTTCTTTTTTTCAAAAATCTTCTGTAGAGCATTAAGCCTTGTCTGGCTTTCTTATATGATTTCTAACCATCTAAAACATAAAAATGATGGCGCAATAATTTGAAAATAATGTGCTAAGTCTTTGATGAGTACCTGTGTGATACAAGAGTTCGGCTTCCATTGATGCTGCACAATCGTTAGAATGTCAGCAGAAATAGTGACATACGGAATTAGTTGTGATTTGTGTTATGAAGGAAGATTGGGTTTAACGTTCCGTCGACATCGAGGTCATCAGTGATGTAGCACAGGCTCGAATTATGTCAAGTATCGGAAAGGAAATCGGACAGGGCCTTTCAAAGGAACCATCCCGACATTTGCGTGGAAATCCAAATCTGGATGGCCAGACGCGGGTTTGAATAGTCGCCCTCCCGAACGCGATTCCAGTATGCTAGCCACTGGGCCACCTAGCTCGATATCTGCACTGAGGATTTGCTTACTACAAGCACTGTCTCACTTATCATAAAAAAGCTCCATGGTGGTAACAATACGCCCCTTCACTTAAGAAGGCTGTTGCTGGGCTGTGTTCGTCATCATGAATGATTACCAGTTGGCAGGTTGGCCACCAATTGGGTGGAGCATTGATGGTGAATGATCGTCTAAGGGGGCTGTCAATACCCGCTGCTCCCAGTACTATTTTGAGGCAATGATGTTAAGTTCACAATATGACTAGCATTACCCCGGGTACATCAGGGTGGGTACTGATGTGCAAGTTATAAGGAGCTGCAATGCCGGTCAATTTACAGTGTGACTGTCAGTACTCAAAATACATGGTTGCATCCAACAATTAAGAAGAAAAGATAGAAGTTTCGTAACAGTGGGTGGTGTTGGTGGTCAATACTGCAGAGGAAAAGTAAAGGATGCATGCAGTAACCAGACTAAAACTGACGCAGGTTGTAGTAGTTATGCAGATATGAGGAGACTTACGGTGATCGATTAGTGTGGATAGCTATATCAGACCTGTCTTCAGACTGAAGCTCACAACAACAACAACAACTGTGGCCTCTACTCCTGAAGTAGTGTAGCTGCAAGGGTAAAATATATAGCGTTCCATTCTAAAGACGGTTAGATAAACGAATATTGCTGGACATTCTGAGAAGATAATGATGGGTTCGAGATTTATTTATTATGGGGTAAAAGCGCACGTTATGTAAGATATTTTAAAAGGGCCTTACCGACACAGTAGCCAATACACAACTAACTGGAGGGGCAGGCTCTGTACCAGTTTCTTTCAGCTGCAAAAATAACCATACTAACAATGCATTGTACCAGGCTTTTGAGAGGAAACAGATGTTCATGAATTGGATGTTATTCATAAATTTTAAATCATTGTGGTTTTTTATTTTCGTGTTGCTGTTAAGTGTCGACGTCTAGTTTCTGGTTCTGATGCAATATTTTCGTGGAGCTTATCCCCTTATGAATACAGACTGCCCTAACTCTTAGTTATATGCTATTATCAAACTTAAAACTGCAACAAACTGCTTTCTTTACATTGAGCGTTGACTTCGATTTACGAAAGTACAATTAGAATAATGATTGAATACTGTCACTTCGACTGTTTATAAGAATTTCTAGGTAATTGCTGTTAGCAGTGAATACTGTACCAGTTCTCCACATAACTTGTAGCGAATTTATGTAGCGACTGATGCAAAGTAATTCTAAACAGTGATACTCAGATCGAATACACTTTTTTGCCTGGTCTTTTTTGATGTGCTGCATGGATTCAGTAAGAAACTCCTTTTTCTGTCTTTGTAAATTTAATACCAAAACCAACATTTGTAAATAAAAGCTGCTGGATTTTCATAATTTCCTGATAAACTACACGAGGTGACAAAAGTCACGGGATAGTTATGCACATAAATTATACAGATGGCGATTGTACCGCCTACAGCCTGGAAAACTGTGGCCTGGTCAGATGTGTCCGATTTCAGTTGGTAAGAGCTGATGGTTCGGTTTGAGTGTGACTCAGATCCCACGAAACACTAGACGCAAGTTGTCACCGAGGCACTGTGAAAGCTTGTGATGGCTCCGCAGTGACGTGGACTGTATATACGTAGAATTTATTGGGTCCTCTGATCCAACTGAACCGATCATTGACTGGAGATGACAATGTTTAGCTACTTGGAGACCATTTACAGCCATTCATGGATTTCGTGTTCCCAAACATGTCACCGGAGACATTCGCACTATGCTAGGAAATAGATCAGACACGATATTAGGAGGTAGCCTGTTACTTATATCATCTCACTGTATTACTCTTGAGATAATCAAATGATTAGGAATGGATCAGTGAGAACCGTATGGGATTACCTTTGGCTAGTAACTTTGCTCATGGCATTCTGAGGCAGATGGCCGTATAACAGTTGTGTACATTAAGTAATATTGTAGGCCCCTCTGATCTTAACACATTATATTTGCTTACGTTCAGGTTCTACCTACAGTCCCTGCAGCGTGTGTTAGAGCGTTTTGTTAAGGTCTTCTACTGTTACTATCTTCCTGTAGATAACAGCTCCGTCCGTGAAAAGCCTCTTACAGATTCTGTCGTTACCAACTAGTTAACAGTTGCAGAACATCAAGGATATACTCCATATTTCCGTTATTTCCAGACACAATAAGAAGATATTCCTCATATATAACAGATCTCTGCTGAAATGTGCTTTCTTCATATCATGGTCAGAGACAGAACTTTTATGTTGGTAACCACGTTTGTGAACGGTTATTACATGTTACGCATAGTCATGGAACGTATACAGTTAATGGCGAAGTCTGACAGAAATGAATGTACATTCCGCAACACAGGTGGAAGATCGTTTCTTCGAAACCTCGTCATTGTCTCTCATTTTGAAGCTGAAGTTGGAAATTTGGCTCAGATATGTCTACAACCATTTCCGCTAACGGTACAAAAGTGTGGTGCACTGAACCGTCATCCTTGGGTTCCAAGCGCTTCAAACAGCAAGATATCGACAGATGCGAAAGGAAGACCACAGATAAGAAGTTTGTGTGACGTGTATAGTGCATTAATGCTGTCACGCTGGCACCAAGTTTTCACCACACTTCTGCCTAGTGCCATTGTGGACGTATCAGACGATGAGAACGTCGTCACACCCCCTCTTATCCACATTTCACACCTTCTTTTGACGCCTTGGCGATGGTATCAGAACCGTGACGCCCAGTGTTGTAATCTCGCAGTTTTTTTTTTGTTTTTTTTTTTTTTTTTTTTGATAGAAGTAGGTGAGGAAAATATTTGAGGCACACGGCTGCTCAGAATCGACACGAATAGACCTCCGGGGGTGGCATACATGGCGTCGCGTCATTGACACCCCTCCCCCCCCTTCCACATTTCATTGAAGAGTTAATCCTCTCACATTTCGCGTTCGAAAACAACAGTTCTGAGATCAGCAACAGTTTCCATAAGCTCCCTTTGGTGTTCGGATCACGCTGAAGTATCGTTGAATAGTTTCGAACAGTACCTAGCGGCTACAACCTGTGCCTAAGAGTAGAAACTGCAGTTGCGCTGCACTCGAAAGGGGTGCGACCAGTTGAATGGGGACGCAGCCTATGTCCTTAGAGAGGCCTTGAAACGTCCGGGAGGTCGGCGGTGCCAAATGTTTTCAGGAACATCGTCCTGTTACTTATCATGCTGCGAAATGTTTTCGACCGCGAAATGTGTTGGAAACAACGACCTAAGGAAAAGAGTGGTTCATTGATGCGATTTATGCCACCCTTTGTCGATCCTGAACGGTGATGTGTCTTAAATGTGTGCCACGCCCATCCATAAGAAAACCCCATGATTTCAGCACGGGGCATCGTGGTTATAATCTCTCTCGCAGAGCCTTCAAAGAAAGGAGTTAAATGCGGGCAGGAGGGAGTGTGACGACCT
Organism: Schistocerca piceifrons; assembly: GCF_021461385.2. NCBI lineage: Eukaryota > Metazoa > Arthropoda > Insecta > Orthoptera > Acrididae > Schistocerca > Schistocerca piceifrons. Next base: position 417,007,819 of record NC_060139.1, on the reverse strand, counting down.
TCCTATCATGTGACGCACCCATGGTGCCGTGGTGAAATCTGTCGCCGCTGTGACATCATTAACCCCCATAACAAGTCACTTGAGTTTCTGAGCTCTCCCGTTTATCCGCATGTGTCCACACATTGGTGTTTGAAGCGTCGTCCAGCCCATGGGTAATGCCGCAGGGTGCCACGTTTTAGCACCATTAAAGAAGAAGGTTGTAGGCACTCTTGAGCCAAGTTTTTACGTCAAAATAACAGTTACAGGATTCCCAAAAAGTGATTGCTTAGTTGTGTTGCGCAGCGTGTACAATAGTAAAAGCAAAAACTCACTACACATGTGTCTCATATGGCGCGACATGGTCGCTAATTAAAACCCTGCGACACGTAGTTCCAAGAAAAGTATAGTAAAATCTGTGAGAGTCCCTAAATAAGATTAAATTGTTAATGGGTTGTATTACATAAACAGGGAAGAGACAAGTAAGTGCGAGAGTGAACCAAACAACGTAAGAAAATGGAGCAAATATGCAATGGACTCTGTACCATGCAACGACATGGCAAGATATACATACGACAGGCCCTCAGTAAATCAAATACACCAAAGTCGGCATTTTAACAATTTTAAATTTAGCTGTAACCGTGTTTATCACTGTAATAACCTATACTTTTGGAAAGCCTATACACTTTACCTATTGCACTCTTCATTTGTTTCATTCTACCGAGCGAGGTGGCGCAGTGGTTAGCACACTGGACTCACATTCGGGAGAACGACGGTTCAATCCCGTCTCCAGCCATCCTCATTTATGTTTTCCGTGATTTCCCTAAATCGTTTCAGGCAAATGCCGGTATGGTTCCTTTGAAAGGGCACGGCCGATTTCCTTACCCATCGTTCCCTAACCCGAGCTTGCGCTCCGTCTATAATGACCTCGTTGTCGACGGGACTTTAAAACAACACTAACCTAACCTAACCTTGTTGCATTCCATTTTTTTTTTTTTTTGGTCATCTGTCTACTGACTGGTTTGATATGGCCCGAGACGAATTCCTTTCCTGTGCTAACCTCTTCATCTCAGAGTAGCACTTGCAACCTACGTCCTCAATTATTTACTTAACGTATTCCAATCTCTGTCTTCCTCTACAGTTTTTGCCCTCAACAGCTCCCTCTAGTACCATGGAAGTCATTCCCTCATGTCTTAGCAGATGTCCTATCATCCTGTCCCTTCTCCTTATCAGTGTTTTCCACATATTCCTTTCCTCTCCGATTCTGCATAGAACCTCCTCATTCCTTACCTTATCAGTCCCCTTCTCCTTATCAGTGTTTTCCACATATTCCTTTCCTCTCCGATTCTGCATAGAACCTCCTCATTCCTTACCTTATCAGTCCACCTAATTTTCAAACATTCGTCTGTAGCACCACATCTGAAATGCTTCGATTCTCTTTTGTTCCGGTTTTCCCACAGTCCATGTTTCACTACCATACAATGCTGTACTCCAGACGTACATCGTCAGAAATATCTTCCTCAAATTAAGGCCGGTATTTGATATTAGTAGATTTCTTTTGGCCAGAAATGCCTTTTTTGCCATAGCGAGTCTGCTTTTGATGTCCTCCTTGCTCCGTCCGTCATTGGTTATTTTACTGCCTAGGTAGCAGAATTTCTTAACTTCATTGACTACGTGACCATCAATCCTGATGTTAAGTTTCTCGCTGTTCTCATTTCTACTACTTCTCATTACCTTCGTCTTTCTCCGATTTACTCTCAAACCATACTGTGTACTCATTAGACCGTTCATTCCGTTCAGCAGATCATTTAATTCTTCTTCACTTTCACTCAGGATAGCAATGTCATCAGCGAATCCTATCATTGATATCCTTTCACCTTGTATTTTTATTCCACTCTTGAACCATTCTTTTATTTCCATCATTGCTTCCTCGATGTACAGATTGAAGAGTAGGGGCGAAAGGCTACAGCCTTGTCTTACAGCCTTCTTAATACGAGCACTTCGTTCTTGATTGTCCACTCTTATTATTCCCTCTTGGTTGGTGTACATATTGTATATGACCCGTCTCTCCCTATAGCTTACCCCTACTGTTTTCAGAATCTCGAACAGCTTGCACCATTTTATATTGTCGAACGTTTTTTCCAGGTCGACAAATCCTATGAAAGTGTCTTGATTTTTCTTTAGCCTTGCTTCCATTATTAGCCGTAACGTCAGAATTCCCTCTCTTGCCCCTTTACTTTTCCTAAAGTCAAACTGATCGTCACCTAGCGCATTCTCAATTTTCTTTTCCATTCTTCTGTATATTATTCTTGTAAGCAGCTTCGATACATGAGCTGTTAAGCTGATTGTGCGATAATTCTCGCACATGTCAGCTCTTGCCGTCTTCGGAATTGTGTGGATGATGTTTTTCCGAAAGTCAGATGGTATGTCGCCAGACTCATATATTCTACACACCAACGTGAATAGTCGTTTTGTTGCCACTTCCCCCAATGATTTTAGAAATTCTGATTGAATGTTATCTATCCCTTCTGCCTTATTTGGCCGTAAGTCCTCCAAAGCTCTTTTAAATTCCGATTCTAATACTGGATCCCCTATCTCTTCTAAATCGACTCCTTTTCCTTCTTCTATCACATCAGACAAATCTACACCCTCATAGAGGCTTTCAATTTATTCTTTTCACCTATCTGCTCTCTCCTCTGCATTTAACAGTGGAATTCCCGTTGCACTCTTAATGTTACCACCGTTGCTTTTAATGTCGCCAAAGGTTGTTTTGACTTTCCTGTATGCTGAGTCTGTCCTTCCGACAATCATATTTTTTTCGATGTCTTCACATTTTTCCTGCAGCCATTTCGTCTCAGGAATACAGATATACAAGTCGCTGAGGAATGAATTAAATAGGAAGTGCAGACTTCCTATTTATTTCATTCCTCAGCGACTTGTATTTCTGTATTCCTGATTTTCCCGGAACATGTTTGTACTTCCTCCTTTCATCAATCAACTGAGGTATTTCTTCTGTTACCCTTGGTTTCTTCGCCGCCACTTTCTTTGTACCTATGTTTTCCTTCCCAACGTCTGTGATGGCCCTTCTTAGAGATGTCCATTACTTTTCAACTGTACTGCCTACTGCGCTATTCCTTATTGCTGTATCTATAGCGTTAGAGAACTTCAAACGTATCTCGTCATTCCTTAGTACTTCCGTATCCCACTTCTTTGCGTATTGATTCTTCCTGACTAATGTCTTTAACTTCAGCCTACTCTTCATCACTACTATATTGTGATCTGAGTCTATATCTGCTCCTGGGTACGCCTTACAATCCAGTATCTGTTTCCGGAATCTCTGTCTGACCATGATGTAATCTAATTAAAATATTCCCGTATCTCCCGGCCTTTTCCAAGTATACCTCCTCCTCTTGTGATTCTTGAACAGGGTATTCGCCATTACTAGCTGAAACTTGTTACAGAACTCAATTAGTCTTTCTCCTCTTTCATTCCTTGTCCCAAGCCCATATTCTCCTGTAACCTTTTCTTCTACTCCTTCCCCTACAACTGCATTCCAGTCGCCCATGACTATTAGATTTTCGTCCCCCTTTACATACTGCATTACCCTTTCAATATCCTCATACACTTTCTCTATCTGTTCATCTTCAGCTTGCGACATCGGCATGTATACCTGAACTATCGTTGTCGGTGTTGGTCTGCTGTCGATTCTGATTAGAACAACCCGGTCATTGAACTGTTCACAGTAACACACCCTCTGCCCTACCTTCCTATTCATAACGAATCCTACACCTGTTATACCATATTACCCGATACTCATCCGACCAGAAATCCTTGTCTTCCTTCCACTTCACTTCAATGACCGCTACTGTATCTAGATTGAGCCTTTGCATTTCCCTTTTCAGATTTTCTAGTTTCCCTACCACGTTCAAGCTTCTGACATTCCACGCCCCGACTCGTAGAACGTTATCCTTTCGTTGATTATTCAATCTTTTTCTCATGGTAACCTCCCCCTTGGCAGTCCCCTCCCGGAGATCCGAATGGGGGACTATTCCGGAAACTTTTGCCAATGGAGAGATCATCATGACACTTCTTCAGTTACAGGCCACATGTCCTGTGGATACACGTTACGTGTCTTTAATGCAGTGGTTTCCATTGCCTTCTGCATCCTCATGTCGTTGATCACTGCTGATTCTTCCGCCCTTAGGGGCAATTTCCCACTCCTAGGACAAGAGAGTGCCCTGAACCTCTATCCGCTCCTCCGCCCTCTTTGACAAGGCCTTTGGCAGTATGAGGCTGACTTCTTATGCCGGAAGTCTTCGGCCGACAATGCTGATTATTTATCAAAATTTAGGCAGTGGCGGGGATCGAACCCGGGACCGAAGACGTTTTGATTATGAATCAAAGACGCTACCCCTTTTTTAAATTTTTTTTATTATTATTATCAATCCAACTTTCTTTTTTATGTATTTGAACTCGCGACATGTTTTTTTTATTTTTTTCAGGTTTATTTACTTTTTGTTTAATTTTCCTGGACCTCTTCCACTTCAGGCGTTGGCCCCTATCATCCATATCACCCCCAAAATCCTATCTAACCTAAAAAAAATTAACAAAAAGAAAATAAAAATAATAAAAAAAAGAAAAAAGAAAATCTGTTGCCACCGCCACTTTCACCCTAACTTAACCTACTTTTTATTTATATTTTCATTATTTTTTTAAAATAATATATAAAGGAAGTGAATAAATCTTCTTGCCGTGACAATCTGTCCAATACCCGTGAAACAGAAGAACACTTCTGATTTGTTTTATGTTACGGCTTCTGGCAAAATTAGTTTTCCTGAAGCACTTTCACCTGCTGTACTATAAAAATAAATAAATAAATAAATGCCAACTTAATTATAATGAAGCACAATTAGTATCGACTCGCTGTAGTGTTGTGCACCAACCAAAAAAAAAAAAAAAATTACCGCTTCATTATGGCAAAGTGTGAAGTAAGAAATTCTGAAACAGAGCTTTGTATTTCCGACTCGTTTTAAGGTTGTGGCGCTCTTCCATTATATATTGTATGTACTCGTCTATACTCGCATGTGTATTCGTAACTGCAAAATACGCTAACTGGCCGATAATCCAAGCAAAGCTATTGTGCTTTGATGCAGGAAAGAAATGCCAGTCTGGTTGAAGTACATCTTTAAGTGTTATAGCAGAGTCTGTGGTTCTAGTAATTATTGCGAGTTTTTTTCTAGTCCAGTTCCATATGTGGTATTGGTCGCGGCAGATGAGAATGTGTGCCAAGGTATCTACAGTATGGCAATGATCGCAGTACGGACTCTGCTTCATTTTGATATTGTGCAACTTTTCACCTGTGGGGACCTTCTCGTTCACAATGTCATACCACGTGGACATTACTTTGGAGTGGAGGATGGGATTGTTAATGTTTTTCCAGACGTTACTCCAGTTGACCGCTGGATATTTCGCTTCAATTGGGTTTTGCCTATGGTGTCTCGTGAGGTGGTAATAGGTCCTTCTGGTGTTAAGCAGCTGTGAAGTATCTTGAATATAGCTCATTTCCAGGTAATAATTCCGGACGTGATCGAGTTGAGCGCTGATGCGACCAACATCGACTGGGGCCTTTTTGCTCGTTGGGGCTAACCTGTTGAATAACGTTTTCGTAATTGTCGGATGGGGTGTCTGCAGTATTTTGCGGATTCGGTCCATATATACGGCAGTGCATTGGTTCTTGATGTCTTTGACGCCCAAACCACCAGCGGCGCGGGTTAACACTATGGTTGGCATGGCGACTTTAAAGATGTTTCCGCTCCATATGAACCAATACGCTGCAGCTAAAAGCTTTTGCACTGTATCCTTGGGTACTGGTAACACTGCTGCGATGTGATATATTTTGCTTAGCGCATAGCTGTTAATCAATAGAGCTCTCTGTATCCGATTGAGCTAGTTTTGTGTTCACGCAGAGTAGCCCTGAATATATGTAGTTTATGGTCCCAGTTGGTTACTGTCATCTCTCTTGGGTTGGCCATTGGAATCATACCTAAGTGGTTCGTCTTCTCTGTTCTTTGTAGCCATGTTCTTTGAATGGTCTCCATATGGGGTCCGACAGGTAAAATTTTCGATTTTTGTTCATTGAGTTTGGCTCCGGAAGAAGTGACGTAAGCGTGGATTTTTTGTTGAACGACTTCCATTTCTGAGTGCGTGTTAACTACTACACTGACGTCATCAGCATAAGCGTGACACACGGTTTTTGTACCCAACACCTGTAGACCTTGTAACCTGTGATTCAGGTTTAACAGTAACGGTTCTACGGCGATTGCGTATAGTGCCATAGAAAGGGGGCAGCCTTATCTCACTGATTGCTTGATCGGGACTGGTGAACTGAGCTGACCATTAATTTTGATTCGAGAGGAAGTGCCGACTATACATTTGCGTATGATCTGAATAAAATGAGCACTGAATCCCATCCGTTGCATTACAGTTAGTAGAAAGTGGTGGTTGATGCGGTCAAAAGCCTTATCGAAGTCTAAAAACATGAGACCAACATTGCATTTGCATAGCCACGAATAATATATATTGTCTCTATATTCACATAATGCATTCGACATTGATCTCCCTGGGACAGCACTCATTTGATAAGAGCCAAGTACTTTCGGCGGTACCGTCTTCAGTCTACAGTTTATGAGTCGGGTGAAGAGTTTATAATCGGAATTGAGGAGTGTTAGTGGTCGAAAATCCTTCAGCGGAGCGCTACGTGGTTTTTTGGGGATCAGTACAATCATTCCTTCGGTGAACTAAGATGGCATCTGCACGTCTCCCAATAATTCATTGCATATTTTGGTGAATTCCGGTCCTAAGATGTGCCAAAAACAAGCATAAAACTCTATGGGTAGGCCATCTAAACCAGCAGATTTCTTTGTAGGCGAGTCTTTGATTATGGCACATACTTCTTCCTCAGTTATGTGGGCTACAAGGTCGGCGTTGTCAGTCGGATGGACCGTGGATTGAATGTTGGATAAAAGCGGCTCACTTGCCGTCGCGTCAGTCGCCGATGCGGAGTAAAAATCTGTATAATGTTGCACCACGTAATTTTTTACTGTGACTTGTTGATCGTATTCGTTCCCCTGTTCATCACTGACAGTGTGGATTAACTTTTGTTTACCTCTCCTGGCTTCCCGTATGACGTGATATACGGACGTATTCTCGTGCGTCAGTTCAATCGGAGGACGCAATCGAACTTTTTTCCCCTCTAGTGATTGTCGTACCAACGCCGTTATTCTTGCTTTAGTGCGTTTTATTCTAGAGCTGTTTGCTACTAATCCCATGGGGTCATCATCTAGTTCGCGGAGGCAAAGAAAGTGATACTCCAAGGTGCGTTTTCGCCAGTACGCTTTCATGCGACCATATCGTGCGATGCATTTTTTTATCTGCGGTTTCGCAGACTGTAGCCACCACATGATGCGTGTTGGATATCTGGATTGCATCCGAAGATAACGCTGCTATGTGGCATGGACCTCCTGTTTCAGTACTGCGTCCTCCAAAAGTGACACGTTTAGCTGCCATACGCTCCTTCCCAGGAATGTTTTTTGTTTAGTATGCTTCGCAGTTATATGAAATGCGCAGTGATCCGAGAAGTTAAGAGGCCAAGTTTCACAGTCAGTTACATTATGGAAAAAACCTTTCGTTACATACAGCCTGTCTAGTCTGGTTGCCGAAGTACTGGATACGTACGTGTATCCTCGGGTGTGCGGGCGAAGGTGGCACCAAACATCTATCATATCTAGCCCGTTAATTAACAGCAACAGCTCCTCACAAAAGTTGAAGTTCGGGGTTTGATCTTCTGGACGCAATACGCAGTTAAAATCTCCACCCAGAATTATGTGCAGTCGAGGATCCGTTATTAATGGGACAATTTCGTCCAGGAACAGGTTGCCCCTTGCTCGTTTTCCGCTGGATCCAGAGGGAGCATATATATTAACAAGAAGCTGATCATATATTTGTGCAGTTATGCCTCGTCCAGATTCAAGTAATGCTTTTGCTGTACATGGTATGCCGTGTTTGAACAGTATTCTTGTTCCACATTCATTGCCTATGTTTAAGATCGCCTCATATCCGTACACATCCGCTATTTTGGTCGTAACTACCTCTCGTAACATCGCTATGTCCATGTCGGCGGCATATAAGAAGTCCTTCACAGATTGTAACTTTACGTCCGAAACTATTCTGTTTACATTGAGCGTGGCGATTTTATACGCCTGCGTCATTCGGTAGTCCAACTAAGCGCATTCAGTGTCGTCAGACCATGCTGTCCCCGTATCAGTTCCGCAGCGGTCAACAGTGTCCATTGGTTCTTCAATTGGAGGGGCGAGGTTCATCTGTACGTCCTCATTCGGGTTGGGGATGTCTGGTTTTCCGATGTCTACCACGCCTTGCTTTCCGCTTCGATCTGTTTTAAGAATTTTTTTGGTACGGGAGAGTTTTTTCTCCACTTCTTGAATCTCTTCAGGGCTTTGTTTTCGTGTTTGCCGTTTAGGTTTCACCGGCTGCTGTCTGATGTTGTCTTCCTCAGCATTCTTCAAATCTTCTAAGCAGGTGGTGTTCCGAGCTAAATTATCGACCGTGCTCTTGGTGGATGATGGTGTCAATAGAGAAATCGGTTCACTATGAGGTTGCTCATTCCGGGATGGTTCTTGCATGTCATTCTCAACAGCGGAGGAATCGGATAATTTGCTGTGGCTCCCAATATCTTTCGGTGTCTGTTGTGTAGAAACCGTTACAGCTGTCACGATTTCCTTAGGTTCGGGTGGTCTAGCTTCTGTTGTGTCAGTGGTGGCAATCTGGGCTTCTTCTCGGGTTGGATGGTTCTCCGAATTCACATCAGGGCTTGGGGTCAAGACTTGGCCGCGGGCAGCCGTAGCGTAAGTCGCTGGCAGCGCAGTCATAGCAGGCGGTCGCGGCGCCTCGTCAGCCGGCAGCTGCGCCACTCGCCGCTGTAAACACTCCGCGCGGACGTGGCCGGGAGAGTTGCGCGCCGCGCACGTCCTCGGCTGGCCGTCGTATATAACGATACCTCGGTATCCACAGACGCTGATGTATGACGGTACATGTTTGTGCAAATTGACCTTTAATTGCCTCACTCCGTTGAGAACTTGGAATTTGCGCGCGTTGGACAATACGGCGTTATCACTGCGTTTATTTGTTCCGCCGGTACTTCGAATGGTAGTTTGAATATCCTGATAGTTCGTATTCCAAACCCTGCATGCGTTACGGTGACTTCGCCTTCGTTTCCATCACAATGTTTAAATTTCATAATTCCTCCGCAAGACTCAACTATTTTGTCACATAAGTTAGCATTCCTCAATTTCACAAAAACAACGCTGCTCACTATCGAAAGATGCATTCCAATGACATCCTCTGAATCAACTTTCACTTCGTATTCCAACCAATCTTCGATTTCGTGTAGTTTAGGTCGGGCGTAATTACGATCAAACGAGAATTTCAAAGTATCTTGTCTGTTCAAGTGGGCCATCACGGATTCATATTTCAAATCTCAATATGCGTAGAAGTTCTGCAACGATGCAAGAAGCACTGCGACTTACCACGCCGAAGCACAGCAGACCGCGGCGCATGAAACTCAGCACACGTCCGCACAGCACGGCTGACGCGGCGAGACGCCATATGTTAGAGTTGTGGCAATTGTGTAGAATTACAGCAGCGACATCTATCGAGCTTACGGCACAAACATATGTTTTGGCTACTGTGCTGCAGTTTTTTTTATGAGCAACAGCGCTATGAACGATACCGCAAAGGTTTTATTATGTTATGATATATTATAAAACAGGCATTCATCGTCATATTTTAAGCAAATATTTCCGCATCCATGAAAGCAATAATCTGTTGCTATGGCATATTTTATTGTTAAGTAGTAATCTCTCTACTACCTGTACTTCATGTCCCACATTTCGCTGCAGATCTGAGGATGGTCATTTCTGACCGAAATCGTTGGTCTAAGAACCAAACGTTTTGTGATCATTCACGGAAATAAAAGAAATGTACTGTACATTGGTCCATAAACAAGTCGTTTTCGAGATGACTGTGAATTTCCGGTAAAGAGTTGCAACTGACCTCAATATGTGGAACTGTCCTAATTCGGACAAATTTATGTGAACGGTATATATATCCGCGCAAAAAATACGTCTACGGCGAGTTCTTTTACATGCCTCATTCCTGTGTTTCAAATTTGTGTGAATCGGTTGAAATTTTATTGGGTGAAAAATACGTGTAATTAACAGCCGTCCCTTTGTTTTCTGAAAGCCTTACCGTTGCCACAATATAAGCAACATGGTTTGACAGACAATAAAAGCAACCTATACTGTATCAGTCGTCAACTGAGCCAACAAAAATGTGCATCGGTTCCCAAACTGTCTAAAGTCAGTACTATAATACACTAAAAGTTGCGAAGCAGAATAAGAAACTGCTACCACACTACAGAAAAGCGTGTATGTTCTGGGAAGGGAGTTAACCCTACTTCTCCAGCGCAGCGAGCTCTGCTACCTGCAAGGTGTTAGCACGCTTGCATCTTATTTATAGACTAAAGTCCCTTATAATTGTTACTACTACTAACAAGTAAAAAAGTGCAAATATGTCATTTTGATTTGAATACTGTTGGAGCTGCCAGATAAGTCGAAAAGCTGGTTCCCTTCTTTCACATTCCTGACTCCTGCCAAGAAAAAATCGCCATTCCTCTGCTATAAAAGGAGAACTTTTCATTCTGGTAAAATAAATACTTGACATGAGGTCAGACTTGCCTGTACGTTATCAGATAGCTGCACTATTAAATATTTGTTTCTTCAGGAAAAAGATCTTTTAAAATTAATGAAATAATTGTGGCTGAAAACTCCATTTCTTCATTCAATGTGATTTCAGCAGATTCTTCTATGCGAAACATTATTTTTAATTGGTCCTGTAGATTGCAGGGCAACTGTTACATTGTACTTTATATATTCCACTCTGTTCTGTTATTGGGATGTATAAGTTTCCTCTTGAGGGTAACAGATGTCAAAGTCTGTTGTTTATCGAGAAGGACATTTTAATAAACTGCCTATTCAAAAGAATTTTTTCTAATTGTTTAATGAATTTGTGAGCCAGAAAGCTTTTCGTGTTACCTAAACCTAAGTCTTCTCTCTGTTGGTAAATTTTATAAGTAAATCAGAAGTAGTTATACGATAATACTAGTTCAAGCAGATAGACCAACTTTTGTAACTCTGGTATAGTTAGTTAACTTTCTCTGATAATTACAATTGTCTCTTTGGCAGGTATATTTGTGAATAGATTGACGAAGTAAAATGCAAATTTAGCTTCTCTGGGAATTTTTACTTGTTTAATGAGCAATGTTAACTAACATGTATTTTTTAATGAGTATGTTGTTTCAAAAGTGTGAAATTCTAGATGGATATTATTTAATAGTTGGTAAAGATTTTATACTGGTGTATTCTTGAAGTTAACAATCCATTTAATTGGAGAGTTAGTTTTGTACCTTTGGTTGTGATGAGATTGGTGGAAGTAGAGTTAATTAATTACTAATATTTTACTTATTTATCAAACAGGAGAAAGAGAGTTTAAGTATTTCTTTAATTATTGCTCGAATTTAGTGGTTGGATTGTGATTCAATTTAATAATTTTGTTGTCCTCCGTGCAGGATTACAGTGGAGTTTCATTTATCCATCTTGTGCATTGAGGTTTTGTTTCAAGTTTTTCAATATTTAGTTTGTTTTTCTTTCCTTGCTAAATAATTTTATCAGTAGTGCGTGCTAAGACAATTTGTTCATTATGGTTTCAGTTGGCCATATCTGTAGCTAGCTTTGTATTTCCTATAAAGTTTTTTACTTATGGTGATTAAACATTAGTCTGATATTTATAAGGCCTTTGATTTGTTATGTATCTGTGAAACTAATGTTTCTTTTATTTATAACTCTTTCATAGAAATTCTATGTATTAGAAGTTAAATTAATATAGACACTGAGGTATTTCTTTGTAAGGGGCTCAATTTTTTTGTATGTTTACCAAGTAGAGGAGTTGCAATTTTGTGCATAAGATTGTAACATAGTCATCCACATAATTCATTTCTAGCAGATGTAGCATTTTAGTAACTCAAGATGCAGGTGCCAGAGGCAACTATTAAGTTCTTGTTTTTGTTTGTGCTGTAGCTTAATTTCTTCACGTAATCAGACTTTCTCAAACTGTCTGCTAGCTATTTTGGCTGCTTGTGAACAACATTTTTTCATGATGCTAGCATAATTTGGTATTAAACTATAAAATGCACATTCTTTGTTAAATATGATGTGGAAGGCCAGTTTGGTTATCTTTAGTTTCGTGTTTTTAAATGAATACACTAATCTTAGTGCCTGGCTAGACAAATTTAAGGTACTTTTATCCACTGTTGTCAGTGTTTCTTCCATGACTGTATTATTTTCGCAAAATAAAGAACAACCGCCTTCAGTCCCAATCGTGATTTTATTTCAATGTATGACGCGTTTCGAGACCTTAGGGGTCATCTTCAGGTGCTCTGACAGTCTTCATGAATTTATTTCATGTTTAGATGATTTCTGGTCCTTGCAAAATTACTTTTATGTATTAAAAATAAATTCACAAATTTCTTAACTTCACTATTGTTAATTGAAAGGAAGAACATAATTTTTACATTACAGGAAACAAACCTACACTGATACTACAATACACAGACAATCACACCAATATTAAAGTATATTTTTCTCTTGACAGGACATGCACAACTGTTGATTTTCATCATCAGTGATAAAATCTGCTACAGTTGTAAAAATTATTTCAAAAAGGAAAGTTCCCAAAGCGCAGCCCGCTTTCTGGGCCTGTGTCTATATTAAGGTGCATCCGCAAAGTTATAAATGAATAATAACACCCATTCACATAGTAAAAATAAGAAAAGCTAAATTCTTAGAAAAAAAACTTGTTCGTAAACTGAAATGTGAGTCCATGAATAATGCATAACTGATTTTAAAATAGGTTAAAGTATGTTAAAATAGTGCATTCCTGGTACATGACATACTACAGGACATCCTCTTCAATCCTAGACCTGCCAGAAAGCCTCTCGAAGAGGGGAACCTGTGCAAAGGGACAGAGGTATTCAATTAAATGAGCGGGAACCACCGTTGAATGGAATGTAAATATATTAACAGCCAGAGATCCCATACCCCATTAAAAACTTGCAACTGTCCGGAAGTAAGGGGTGCCACACATGGATCCACTTCAGGACAGACAGGGGGTTATATGGACCGTGATTATATGGAGCGTGCTCCAGTAGGCATGGGTCAATACAGAATGTAACTCCATGAGCACAGTTTTCGATTCATTAGTGATTCATACACACCCATCCGACCCATACCAAGCTACACATAGTTAAAAGGCAGGCGCGAGAGATCGTGTAACTGTAACATATGCAAGTGGACTACTCAGTCTATCTGACGGTAAAAATATGAATTAATTGTAACCGCCAACAATAGGTCTAAGAAACCACAAACCGGCATCCGCTGCAGTGAACGCTAACTTCTTTTATGTAGCAGTGAGGCATCAATTACGGATTACCATGTTTGCAAGTGGATACAGTGCACACCAATCAATAGGGTCCACCCAAAGTAAATTCACACAATTCGCGTAATGTCACTCGAGAATTCATATAGCACATTTAGAGAGCATAGACCCAAAATGTCACTAATTTGTACCCATACAAAGCTGTGGAAGAACTAATGAAAATGGAAAGAAACCTCTAAAACATTTATGGCTTACCAGCAATTTAGCAGAAGCATCTAAGTCAGAGCAATACTGCTCACATTAAGAATATCCGTTACAATAAATAGCTGAGTGAATGATTTTTAAAGAACATTTCTCACAGCAGAATTGACCACACTAATAAAATCAGAAATAAGACCAAAATAATGAAAACCAGTGACAACAACCAAAGCAATAAAAAACGTATTAGTCTCGAATAACTGAGCCCAGAAACGTGGTGTGGTCCTAAGTAACCAATCCTCCATAAGAACATTCCGTTTTAGAAAAAAATAATTTTTACAGCTGTAGCGGCTTCTGTCATTGATGATCAAAATATCCTTCTCCACAAACAACGAACTTGGACACCACTTACCTCACACAATACAGTAAACATAAACATCCCGATAATAGATAACAGTGGAATATACAAATTACAGTGTAACAGTGGCCCTGCATTTTACACATGCCAAACAGCAAGAATTTTCCGTACACCTTAGGAAGAACACACTGATGTTTTTAACCACTTTCGTAAATCCACAACAGACAGCTGCATATACCTTGGGCAAAGACTAAGTGAAATCCACAACAGTAATCCGCACAGAAAACCATGTCAACAATCTTGACCCATGAGCACAACCAGAAATGAAGTTATACATAGAAAAAACTTTTGAAAACATTTTAAAGCAACAAACAGAGATTAGCAGCCACAGTTATTTCAATAATTTTTTCTAGAGAAACAATATTCAGTAGTGAAACCATTTGATAACATGCACCTACATCTGGCCTATTCACAAATATTTGTTTTACAAAAAATAGCGATATCTGTATAATTGATAATATAGCAGCTTTGTACGTTCCTTGAAATAATAGCACACATGTATTTACAGAAATGCAGCATCTTTACATTCGAAATTCTATGACCCGTTTGGACTTCTGTTTACACATATGTTGTAGAATGGAAAGTGCATATACGTTCATAAACATGTTTACTCGTACTGTGCTTCAAAACCATGTATCCACTACTACAAACAGCAGTTTATTTTTCGAGTAGCTTTCGTTTCGTAAACTTACGTTCATACACTGCCACTTTTTATTACACCAGTGAAATCTTACTAGGATCATAAATAGCCTAGATCTGAAAAAAATTATGTAAACTGTGAAGGCATCTCAAGATGGGGCCGCAGGGATTGGAATGGCTTATGCATTGAAATAAAATCATGATTGTGACTGAAGACGTTTTTTTAATTATTATTTTACGTAAGTAATATGGCTACAGAAGGAACACCGACAGCAGTGGATAAAAGTAAGATATATTTCATTGTTGTAATCAGTATGTAATTGATCTACATTCAAAATATTGATGAGTTGCCGCACTAAAAAGACTAAAACTGGTACAGAACTCGCAGGTGAGCTTAGAATGACATACAGAAGAAGTAGTGGGATTGTGAATAATTTAAAACAGACTTAGAAGGGGGGGGGGTCATTTGAAGACACTAATGCAAATGTACTATTCATCAGTGAAGCATAAAACAGAAAGAGATGGAATTTGCTAGTGAAGTCGCGTAATATTTGAAAATAAACATTTTTTTTCAGTGAGATGACGCTCACTAGCGAGGCAGAACGTTAGGTGCTGATGCAATTTCGATAAATGATACACATGTGGAATTACTGATACATCCACAAGGTATTTATTGTTGCTGTGTGCATGATGTGTATGCTTACATATTTTTTGATAAATAATCGAATACTTGTGAACAATGCAACAATTTACGGAATTGAGATGTAGCTTACATCTCATAAAACATCCTGTAGAATTGGGAATATCTTGGATAAGTAATTATACACTTTAGAAGATGGTGGATTACATTTCGATTGACTGTTCCGTTTTAAAGGCCTCCTTGGTATACTGTATTGTGATTGGTTGTGTCATTTTATGGATGAAAAACACTTTTTTAAATACTCAAAGTGCTATTTGCACTCCTTAATTATTTTGACCATCACCATCTTGGAGTTTTAAATTTTTGCCCTTCGCCATTTTGGATTGAGATGTCATGCATTATGCCCCAGCCTACAGCCAATCTCCAGTAGCACTTTCATTTTACAAGGTCATTTAAGAGCAAACTGCGTCAATTTTAGCATAACTGCGCAACTCATTTAACATATTCTAACACTTTGAAAATAACTCATAACTCTGGTTATGGAAACTAGCGGCAGTTCTGCTGATAAAATTGTCGATCCAAACAACAAAGCCATTTTTATTTTCTACAGATAGGGTGTAACTGACAATTATGTTTAACAGGTGAGACATCATGATGCTTGATATAAGCAGTAACACATGCAAAAGGGTACTGTAGAAGTAATATAACTTTTGATAAATCCTGTTAGTAACAGATAATGTTTCAGCAGTTCCTCAACGGATAGCCTACAGTTTCTCGGGAACGGGAGAGAACGGGGCGACTAGTACTCAAAATGCTGTCCATGACTTGGACTCTAGTGCGGCACACAGTTCAGAGTTTATTGTCTCCGCTCTATGCGTACCGTGAAGTGCGAGATTTGAAAGTGATCCTATCCTCAAACTTATGTTGGTGTGCTAAACTTCAGGACGAAAAGTAACTTCCGTACTAAGCGTCACCCCCACGTAACACAGTTTCCTGAAACTTGGATCATCCATAGATAGAACTGCGACTGTAAAATACAGAACGCAACTGTAACAAATACGCAATGAGACCAACACAAACGACACCTTTATTCGAATACAATATTTATATTGAAGTCACCGCTATTTATGATGGTCCTCTAACAAGGGATTCCTAAACATTTTCTGTGACGAAGTGCTTGGAGAATCCTGGTACTCTGATGGAAAAACCTCCTTTATTTTGACTGTTGATAGAAGATTAATAAATGAGAAAAACTTGTTCTATTCAAGATTAATTCAGTTTCAGATTATAATTAACACAGAAATAATGATAAAATTGTTTAAAAATCAGTATTGTCTAAATATCTACAAAGAAAAGCGCCGTGTTATTAGGATGTTTTTTCTCAGAGTACTTGAAGAGCGATGTTCCTTGGAACACAATTTCGGAAACATGCCAGAGACAGTAGAAAAGGACAGGCATTTTTCTTAATATGGTGCGCTGACCAGTGGCTGGTGCACATGGACGGGCTACAACATGTTTCCCCAACGCGTCTTACATGTGTTCGATGGGATTAAAGTCGAGGGAACGGGCCGAATATTGAATTCGCCGAATACCCTCTCGCTTCAAGAGCTCCACCACCTGCGCTGTTCGTGCGGTCGTCCACAAAAATGAAGTCAGGACCGAATGATCCTGAAAAGGCAATGAAGTTAATTAGTTAGTAAGTTACGTGTTCCATCGGTCAATAGCACGAAAAAACCGTTATGATGTAGAACGTGTCAAATGCACAAGAAACGCGCACAGGAAACAAGTGTTCTTTTTTTACGTTGTAGTGTTATACATAAATATTTCTATTATCTATCCCATTCCCTTAAATGGCACAAAATGCATTATTAGATCTCCAGATTTATTTACTCATATTCAAGAATTCATCTATGGTATAGAAGGAGTTGTCAAGGAGGTATGATTTCAATCTGCTTTGGAAACTGTTACTGCTGTCTGTCTTTCATTTATAAAAAAGTTTTATAGCAGTATATTTTACCCCATTCTGTGCCAAGGATAGTTTAAGTAAAGGATAGCGTAGGTCTTTCTTTTTTCTCGTATTGTAATCATGAATGTCGTTGATTTTAAACTGGTCTATGTTGTTGAGAAAAAATATCATTGCTGAGTAAATGTACTGTGAAGCAGTTCTAAGAATTCCTAACCTTTTAAACAGATGCCTGCCAGATGTGCGACTATGTACCCCACACATTATTCCAACTACTTTCTTTTGAGCAGTTAATACCTTTTACCTAAGTGTTGAGTTGCCCAAGAATATTATTCCGTATGACATCAGAGAGTGGAAGTATGCAAAGTATGTTAGCTTACTAATCTCTACATCCTCAAAACTGGCAATTATTCTGATTGCAAAAGTTACTGAACCTAGTCACTTTAGGAGATCCAAAATATGACTTTTCCAATTAACATTCTCATCCTTATGTACACCCAAAAGCTTAGTATGCTCTACCCTGGCTACTGACTTTTTTTATGTGTTATGTTTATTGAAGGAATTATACTTTTTGCAGCAGAAAATTGGATGTACCATATTCAAAGACCTGGAGGGCAGGACGCCCATGCGACTTTATGCCTCCCCCCACGATAAGAGATGGGTCACCAAAACAAGATGGAAATCAACCTGTCCTTCGGACGCCAGCGTCAGTTCTTCGGAACGCTCCCAACGTACGGGGAACGATGCTGTGAGCAATACCAAACTCCTGGACTACGCTCGTCAGAATTCATCTTTCTTCCACTTACCCGATGGCTCTTCTCCATATCAGGTCACCCACATGTTGTCTCCGGGCTATGAGCTTGTGATGAAGAAAACAACCACAGTGCACCGTTACCACTCGCTGATTGACACACACTGTCCCTTTCCGTCCTTTAAACTGCCTCGCGTTGCGGGGCCCATTCCATTTGGCACTATAGTCACGCTCATCTCATTCCATGCGACGTAAAAATTTCTGTGTACGAATGGGTGACCTCCAGCGACAGGCTCTCACACTTTCATTCGCGTCCATTGTGTTTTTGGTATGTTATGTTACGTTATCTAGTTCGACATGTGTTTTAGAAACAGTGTACTGTACATCAAAACGGTACATTTCTGGACATGGGTTCCTAATCAAAACATTGTCTTCTAAGCCACTCAATAGCCCCTAGAAGCTTATAATATGAATTTTGAAGCAGCCTGTATAATTTGCCTAAGATCTCTCTCCTTGTGGAGTACTTTAAGCGTCAGATCGATTGCACTGTTGTAATGGTTGGCTACACACTGAAATGAAGAAGTCATATACTTTGAAGAGCCAAAGAAACTGGTACACCTGCCTCACATCGTGTAGGGCCCCCGCGAGCACGCGAAAGTGCCGCAACACGACGTGGCATGGACTCGACTAATGTTTGAAATAGTGCTAGAGGGAAGTGACACCATGAGTCCTGGGAGGGCTGTCCATAAATCCGTAAGAGTACGAGGGGGGTGGAGATCTCTTCTGAACAGCACGTTGCAAAGCATCCCAAATATACTCAATAATGTTCATGTCTGGGGAGTTTGGTGGCTAGCGGAAGTGTTGAAACTCAGAAGAGTGTTCCTGGAGGCACTCTGTAGCAATTCAGGACGTGTGGGGTGACGCATTGTCCTGCTGGAATTTCACAAGTTCGTTGGAACGCACAGTGGACATGAATGGATGCATAACTTTTGTTCTTTGAGGCCCGCAGTGAAAAACATGTCTTTTAAAGACATGATTATTTATGAATAATATCCAGCTACACTGCTATGTAAGTTGCTTATATTTTATCTCATACACCCATTTCGGCAAATTGTCATCGTCAAGTGCTTTGTAAATACATAGATAAGTGATGGTCTTAATATAATGGTTTTGTAACTATGATCTGGAAATTTATAATATATCATTAGGTGTTTTACCTTAAACGTAACATCGTTGCTGTCATGTTCTGTCTGTTTTCGAATTATTACTGACCAAAAATTGCGACCACATTGATGATTCACTACTGGTGCTGTGACGAATTTCCTCATTTGAGAAAGTTCATGATTACCGACAAAAGCTGCTATGACTATGTGACAACAGTGATGAACTCATGGATTGTACTGCCTGACGCCAATGACTTTATCTTGCCTGATATTATGCAAATTATGAACCTGATGGTGGTCTGTGGGTCGAAATTGGTAATTAAATAAAGAAATCTTTTCATCATCTTTTGGAGGTAATCACGACATGTTTGAAATGTTTACGAACTGTGGACACAATCTTTTGAAAATATTTGAATTTCCTCATATCGCA